>NC_049222.1:104283702-104898702 GCF_011100685.1 Canis lupus familiaris | reverse complement strand
ATCATGTCCTGGGCCAAAGGCAGGTGCTAAACTGCTCAGCCACCCAGGGATCCCATATTTCTATGGTTTCTGCCCAGTATGCTTTGTTATCTTACTGATGTTCAATAAGAGTGCAGTTCCAGGCATAGATGTGGACACTATTCTTAACAACTCTATGTTATTCCACAGGATGCATTACCTCATGTTGAATAATTCTGGTTATGAATTAAATGCCTTGAACAGGGATCCCTGGGTGGCGCAGTGGTTTGGTGCCTGCCGTTGGCCCAGGGCGCGATCCTGGAGACCCTGGATCGAATCCCACGTCGGGCTCCAGGTGCATGGAGCCTGCTTCTCCCTCTGCCTATGTCTCTGCCTCTCTCTCTCTGTGACTATCATAAATAAATAAAAATTAAAAAAAATCTTTAAAAAAAAAAAAAATAATAAATAAATGCCTTGAACATTCTTTACGTTTAAGGGCTTCCCCTCACTATGCACCCTCTGCTCCACTATGCTCCTCTTTGTTCACAAAGTTTGTAGTTTCTCATAACGTTTTTGTCCAATTTTATTGTACGTTTGTCAGCCATCCCCTCATTATGTCTTATGTTAGGTTGTTAAGCTTAGGGTGGTAGTTAAAGGCTTTGCCACATTTTAGACATTAGTAAGGTTTCTTCTTATTGTAAAATCTCTGCTATTGAGTGCTGAACACAACTTAAAAGCTTTGCTCTAGTTGCTACATTTGGAAGTCTTTTCTCCAGCGAGGGTACAGGATATACAATGAGATTTGAGCTTTATTAGACTTTCCCACCTTTATTACTTTTATTCTGGTCTCTGTATGGGCACCGGGGTGGCTCAGTTGGTTAAGCATCTGCCTTCAGCTAGGGTCATGATCCCGGGTTCCTGAAATCAAGCCCTGCCACCAGGCTCCCTGCTCTGCAGGAGAGTCTCCTTCTTCCTCTCTGTCAGCATCCCCTCCCACGGGCTCTGCCTGCTTGTGCTCTGTCTCAAATAAATAGCATCTTTTTTAAAAAATAAATACCTCTGTAATTATGGAAGATAAAGTCCTCACTAAAGATCTTCCAAAGTTCTGAACACATGAATACTTGTATCAAATTAGGTATTATGTGGCAACTACTGTATAGTGATATTTGGATAAAGACCATCCTGTGTTTATCAAAATTAGAGACTTTGGAATAAGGAAGGATTACATGCTGGTGGGAGAACAATGAATCCACTGAAAAGGATTTCTCAAATCAATCACATTTAGAAATTTTTCTTAATTTTTAAATGTTTGACTTTCAGAAATATTTCAGTGCAGATTTATACAACTTTATATTTGAAATGGTTTGAATGATTATTTTCATTCAAAGTAATTTCTTTACTTTGGACTAGGTCACTTTCCAAAATTTCCAAATGTCCTTTCAGAAAATATGTAGGTTTAAAAGTGGATGTGGGTGCTTGCACTCAAAACATCATTCTGCAAATATAACTGAATTAAAGTGGGATTCTCCAACAATTGTTTTATATCTCTGATCTCTTCTGGCAGTGAAGACTCCATTATGGGCAACTGTCCCAGTATGCTTATATCCATCATCACATCCCTCCTGCCCTCCACGACCCCATCCATCCCAGTCATTCATTAAGCATAAATACTTAGGTCTACAGATTCCACATCATCCCTTATCACTCTATGGAATGAATCTTCTTTGCCTGTCTTGGCCAACAAGCCTACTGTGCTATGGAAAAACACAATTAAAAGATTTATTATTTATTTTCTTAAGATTTACATATTTATTCATGAAAGACACACACAGAAGAGGTAGAGACACAGGCAGAGGGAGAAGCAGGCTCCATTCAGGGACCAAAATGTGGTCCTCAATCCTGGGACTCATGGTCATGCCCTGGGCTGTTGGCAGGCGCTCAACCGCTGAGCCACCCAGGCATCTCCACAACTAAAATATTTAAAATAAGACATCCCACTTAGTGCACATACATGCATATATGTTAAAATGCTAATGTGTAAATTAATACCCAGTATAGCACTTTAGATGAATCTGGAGACTTAGGAACCACCAGGATTTGCTCTTCCATGACAACAAAAATGGACCAAATTACTTTTTTTTAGTGTGCCAGAAGCCAGTGAGGAAAACACAACACCCCCAGGCAGGTAAAGATGAAGAGCCACAAAGACACTAAGAAAGTTTGTGACACTTGTCCACAACAGCAGCTGCTCACCCTCCCTGACAATTAAAGGCCATCCTGTGAAATAACTCTTACCTCTCCTCAGGAGAGAAAGAAACAAGTGACCTGTAGGTTCAGCGATCTGGATTCTTGGCTGCTGCCTGAGGGACTCGTTTCTGTGACGCATGACATGGAGGCAGAGGGAACGACAGCACCCTCTGGATGCATTGTGGTGGCTGCTCAGACAAAGGGTGAGTGTTTGTTCAAACAAGAAAGAGACTACAGAGCTGAAGCAGAGGAAGGAATCACGTTAGGCATCGGACTCTTAATTTCGGTTCAGATCATGGTCACGATCCTTCAGATGGTCTCTGAACTCTGTACTTGAAAACTGTCATCCTTGGGGCACCTGGATGGCTCAGTCGGTTCTGTGTCTGCTTTCAGCTCGCATCCTGATCAGAGGGTCCTGGGATTGAGCCCAGGTCAGGCTCCCTGCTCAGCGCGGACTCTCCTTCCCCCTTTCCCTCTGGTCCTCCCCTGTGCTATGCTCTCATTTGCTCTTTCTGTCTATCTCAAATGAATAGATAAAAAATCTTATGGAAAAATTAAAAGAAAAAGAAAATGGTCATGGTGTAACTAAATACACAAGTAAAACCAAAATCACCACTAAATAATGTAGTGGAAAGTCCGAGACAAAAGGAAGCACATTGTTATGGAATTACAAAGCCAGAATAAGACAAAATTTAGCCCTAAAAAAGCTACATTAAAATAGATGCATTAAAATACAGGATCCCTGGGTGGCTCAGCGGTTTAGCGTCTGTCTTCAGGCCAAGGCGTAATCCTGGAGTCCTGGAATCCAGTCTTCAACCCCACATCGGTCTCCCTGCATGGAGCCTGCTTCTCCCTCTGCCTGTGTCTCTGCCTCTCTCTCCAACTCTCATGAAGAAATAAATAAAATCTTTCAAAAAATAAAAATAAAAAACAACAACAAACAGATGAATTCTTCTCAAAGAAACTTTCTATAAAACTAATTTTAAACTGCATCTATGTATCATAAAAAACAAGTATGAATTATTGGCTGGTTTTCACTGACCACAATATTATAAAGAATATTCATTAAAATCAATCAGTAAAGCCTGTAAGTGAAAATTATTTGAACAACCACTTAAAAGGGCATTATACATGGATCCCTGGGTGGTGCAGTGGTATAGCACCTGCCTTTGGCCCAGGGCGCGATCCTGGAGACCCAGGATCGAATCCCACATCGGGCTCCTGATGCATGGAGCCTGCTTCTCCCTCTGCCTATGTCTCTGCCTCTCTCTCTCTCTCTCTATCATAAATAAATAAAAATTTAAAAAAAGGCATTATACAAATGTATTATTTTATTAATATATCCCTCCTTGAACAGAGGATTTAAGACTACATCCCACTCCTTAGAACCAAGGAAATAAACAACATCTTCATTTCTAAATAAACACCAAGAAAGTTGCAAAATACGCTAAAGGCCACTATACATAAAATACATATTTGGATTAAATTCAGATATATTCCAAGGAAAGTAGAAGAAAACCCCAATGACTAATTGTCACTGAAGTAAAATTATATTTATGAACGAAAGGTTTCTTTAAAATACAGGAATTATACAAATTATACTTTATTGCTTTTTTTTCTTTTAAGACTTTATCCATGTATTTGAAAGAGAAGGAGAGAGAGAGAGAGAGCACAGCAGGGGAAGGGCACAGCAAGAAGCAGACTCCCCACTGAACAGGGAGCCCAATTTGCGGAGGGCTGAGCCCCAGGACTCCAGGATCATGACTTGGGACCAACTGACAGGCCACCCAGACATCCCTCTACCTCACATGCCCATGTCATATCAGAACTTTTGATCTAATAAATAACAGATGAATCTCATATATAACTAATAAGAAAGTGAAAACACACTTGACAAAATAAAAAGAAATTCCTGTCATACAAGACAATTCATACAATGATGCAAGTATTAAGAAAGAAGGTAAAAATTGAGAATTTATTATAGGCTTCAAGTTCTAAGGTCTAAATGTTCTAGCTCCCTCATGGCATTATTTTAGGTAGGAATTCTAGGATACAAACAGATACGTTACATTTTTTCATCACTGACCTGTAGGTTCAGCGATCTGGATTCTTGGCTGCTGCCTGGAACACACTGTTATATCCTAATTTCAGTTCATACAAAGAAAAATTTAACTTTCAAAGTGAAATAAAGAATTAGATTTTCTTTTTTTACGGAGGTATTTGTTATCTGATGAAATTACTGAGTGTGAATTTTGTACAATCAAGATTAAAGCCTCCATAACATTGGAATGCATAAGCCAGAAAACGTGGTATCTGTCTCCAGTGTTCCCAGGATTTCTGCACCAACCCCAAGTATGCCCACAACTACCCTCACATGCTTCTCACATGAGGCAAAACAGAACTTACAAAGGGCTAAGTCTGAGATCCCTGGGTTGCTGAGCGGTTTAGCGCCTGCCTTGGGTTTAGCGCCTGCCTTGGCCCAGGGCGCGATCCTGGAGTCCCAGGAGTCCCACGATCGAGTCCCACATCAGGTTCCCTGTGTGGAGCCTGCTTCTCCCTCTGCCTGGGTCTGTGTGTGTGTGTGTGTGTGTCATGAATAAATAAAATCTTAAAAAAAAAACCAAAAAAAACAAAGGGCTAAGTCTATGGATCCTGAGAAACAGGGAGACTTCCCCAGGACCCTCACAGCCATGGAGAACCTCTCAGATTATGGAGACCCTCCCACTCCCAGGGGAGTCTCCTGGCCCTCCCTGTGGAGGTGATGGACCATCAGTGGAGCTGAAGGAGAATCCTTTGAGAAGCTAAGAGCTTGATAATGTTGGATAGCACATGTCCCTCTGTGACAGGGAGAAAAATATAAACTGGTTTCTCAAGAGTGTATCCATTCAAGGAGAACTACTCCCACCACAGTTTAAGGTCTCTCTTACCCCTTCACATGTGGACCGCACCTCTGTCATCTGCTTCATTCATTTCCACTTACCTGGATGGATGGTTACTCTCTTCTTTCTCTTCACACTCCAAGGTTCCTTCTTTTGCTCCAAAAAGGAGACCAGGTCTGGCTTTGACACAATGAGACCTGTTTATTAGAGAAAAGGGATGCGTATTGTTGGTGATGTTAACTTTCAATCCACCCTCATACTCAGTAGAGAAGAGAAAAAGACACTGTAGATTCAAGAAAATGATTTCCTGAAGGCTGTTGCCCAGCTGCCCCTTTAGAACACACAGGAGAGATGTCCAGTGTTCAGAATTGTCCTCCACAGCCAAGTACTAGACACAAGAATAAAAGTTGTAAGTTGGAGTTTAAGTTACGGGGTGCACTATTTTCTGCCACTCACTGTACAGAATTCCCACGCATCTACAGAAGTGATGATGTTACCTTGAGGAAGAGGAAATTAAAGCTGAAAGGAAGCAATTGAAGACTTTTGTCTACGTCCATAAAACACTACTTTTTCCCTTTACTGCCCAGATCCACATTCCAGTCATTCAAAGAGGAATCTTCCAAGAGATAGACAGTCTTCAAAGGAAGGAAGGAAACCCTGAGTGTGGTATGGAAAATCTGGAAGGAGTGATCCTCACCCAAGAAGAGGAGGTGTCCGTAGTTCTCTAACATCACATCCCTGTAGAGTTTCCGCTGAGTGTGGTTCAGGCATGTCCACTCCTCCTGAGAGAATTCTATGGCCACATCCCTGAATGTCAGCAGTCGCTGCAATAAATACCAATTACCGAGTGGTCATAGGCAGAGTTCATTATGGCCCAAGTGATGAAGGAGGGAGTTAGTGTCATCAGCTAGACCCCAAGACCTGACCTTCAGGTGTTTACCAGCTTGTACCCTCCAACCTTGGTCCCACATTTACTAACCTCTCTTTCCACCACATCTTTTACTTGAGGCAAAACACCCCATGGGCAGAGTCTCCTGTGATGGAAACAGAAACTATCCACCAAAAGGAAAGGACTGATCTTGAGGTGGGGAAAAAAGGCAGAAAGAAAGGTATGTGACATTAAATGGCTCTGAAAAATGCAGCCCATTGACAAATACTTGAGTCAGAGTATAAAGCTCCTGGAGGAAGTCCTCAACTTTCTCAAGGTGAATACCTTCCTAGAGGGACAAACAACCTTAGTTTGACAGTAACGGGGCCATTGTATCCTGTTGAGTGTTTTTTAGCATATGAAAAGCCATTTGGAACTCCCTTACTCTGTACTTGCCCCAACAGCAGAATGTGTAATCAGTTGTTCCTCACAGTCCCTGGGCAATTGGAGCCAGCAGGCAGCAGGCTGCTGCAGCAGCTGCAACTCTTTCTACTCATTGGTCCTGTCCTCATCTTTAATACAAACACGTTTTTGCACCAAAGACCTCTCAAGAATTCTTGACCTCAAGGTTCTGGACCTCAGCAACATTCCAGAACTACATCCCCCTGAGGAACAGCCTGGACCAGCCCAATTTGAGCTAAACCCCTGACTCACCCTCTACAGTTGAAACAAACAGTAACCTGTGGAGTAACCAAAATTGTCTCTTACTTCATTTATTACCAAAGTCTCCAGCAAGGAGGAGCACAAACCTCAGTTATATAACCCAAGTATGTGTAGAAATGCTGTCTTCAGATGCATGTGGGGTTTCCGCCCAGTTCTACAGAGGATGACAAGGCCCTTCTTTCTAAATATCCAGCCTAACCCTAAACAACAGGAAACCTTTCCCCCTTGCTCTGTGAGTCTCTGCTTAGGAAGTTATTCTCAGTGATCTGTGAGGCAGCAAATCAAGTTTCCTTTCTGTGACATCCACACACGGGTATAGTTTCTATCTGTAGTTCTATAATCTTTCAGGATTTTAAGACAGTGAAATACGTCAATTATGTGATTCTTGTGTGTGTGTTGTATTACAAAGAAGCAAATAGAAAGTAACTCTAGGGGTGCTAGGGTGGATAGGTGATTGAGCACCAGCCTTTGTCTCAGGTCCTGATCCCAGGGGGAGTCCAGCATCGGGCTACCCATAGGCAGCCTGCTTCTCCCTCTCCCCATGTCTCTGCCTCTCTCTCTGTGCCTCTGAGGAATAAATATATAAAAAAAAATTAAAAAAAAGAAGACTACTATGACACTAAGTGTGGAGTAACATTGAAACCCACCAGATGGAGGTCTGATTGAGAGCCTTCACTCCCAGAAGTAAATATCTCACTACGGGAAGGTGAGAGCCTTCCCTGTCCATTGGAAGCTAATGTGATGTGAGCCTGGAGCTAAGGATCAAAAAGGTATGCTGATCAATTTTTGTTGCAAAATCCTGTTTCTATTAAGACAGGGACAGGACCACAGGAGGGCAGAAAGACCTGAGGTATCCTTTTGAAAAGCCAATCATTATATACTTTTAAGATGGGGGCAAAGATGGGCAGCTCTGGTGGCTCAGCGGTTTAGCGCCTCCTTCAGCCCAGGGCGTGATCCTGGAGACTCAGGATCCAGTCCCAGGTCAGCTCCCTGCGTGGAGCCTGCTTTTCCCTCTGCCTGTGTCTCTGCCTCTCTCTCTCCTCTCCGTGTATTCTAATGAATAAATAAATAAAATCTTTTTAAAAAAAAGAGATGGGGGCAAAGATAAGGTGAGTTTCTAAAGAGATTTTCATATATTAACGAAGACTTACAGGATCCTGGAGGTCTGGCTATTGCCAAACAAAAGTTGCTTTTGGCCTCTAACAAAGCATTAACATTAAGGCAGTTGTGAATTCCTTCAGTCCTCTCAGACTCTGCCCATCTCAAGTATTTATCAGGGGACATTCTTTTGCTTTTGTTCTCATTAGAAACTAGAAGCCAGAGAAATTCAGAATTTTCCTGTTTAAATGTGATAGTGGGATCCCTGGGTGGCGCAGCGGTTTGGCGCCTGCCTTTGGCCCTGGGCGCGATCCTGGAGACCCGGGATCGAATCCCACGTCGGGCTCCCGGTGCATGGAGCCTGCTTCTCCCTCTGCCTGTGTCTCTGCCTCTCTCTCTGTGACTATCATAAATAAATTAAATTAAATAAATAAATAAATAAATAAATAAATAAATAAATAAATGTGATAGTTTCTGCACATCCTTCAGTAAACCTAAGATCCTTAGGAAAGATAAGAAGGAAAGTATGAATTTTATAGGGAGAAGTCTGGCAGAGAGGAGCAAGCCAAGGAAAGGAAGGTAACATTAACTGTAGGAAACAAACTAGTAGCAGTGCCTAAAGAGATGGGGGAACAGAGGGCTAGCTGAGGACAAATGATGAGCCAGGGCCAGCACATTGACAAGTCCTTGAAACAGGCAAAGGGACATTCCTCTCTGGACTCAACTGTCTCGATGGTCACACTTTGCGTAGGGTAAAAGGCAATCTTTGCCTGACCCCCAGGAGGCTGTAAGTCTACTTTAACCTTTGAAAATTCTTTTAGAAATGTCCTTTATTTCTAGACACCCAAGGTAGGTGTTGGCGATCATCCCCCCAGCACATGACCCACAGTTATCCATCTGAAGGGGCTCATACTCAGGTTTTATTAGACGGTATACGTGGCCTTTTCCCAACAATTGCCAGCCCCTTCAAGGTCCTGGAAACCTTCCTTCCAGAATTCCTTAGAGAGTATGCTATCCTCAAACCCCTCCCAACTCCCAGGTAAATAATCAGCCACCCCTCACAGGCCCAGGTTGGGGACTCTTCCTGCCCGCAGGCCCTGTCCTTGTGCTTTAATAGAACCACCATTTAGCACCAAAGGACGTCTCAAGAATTCTTTCTTGGCTGTTGGCGCAGGACTTCACCTCATATAGGTGAAATATAGTTGAAAACTTCCCCAAAACTTCATCAAGAGGATTGTCGTTCCTGAGGTGTTTAGAATAGTAATTGAATTATGAGAATACAGTGGATTTATACAAATTTCGGTCACATACTTTCACTGTCTTGTAATACCTAGTATATATTTACATATTTTTAAGGATTTTATTATTTATTCATGAGAGACAGAGAGAGAGGCAGAGACACAGGCAGAGGGAGAATCTGGCTCCTCGAGGGGAGCTGGTGTGGGACTCCATCCTGGGACGCCGGGTCCATGCCCGGAGCCGGAGACAGACGCTCAACCACTGAGCCACCCAGGTGTCCCTACCTAATATATATTTAAATGGAGTATCTTTTTTTAAAAAAAGATTTTTATTTATTTATTCATGCGACACACACAGAGGCAGAGACACAGAGGAGAAGCAGGCTCCACGCAGGGAGCCGGATGTGCAACTCCAATCCAATCTGGGACTCCAGGATCACGCCCTGGGCTGAAGGCAAGCACTAAACCGCTGAGCCACCCAGGCGTCCCTAAATACACTATCTTTTTCACATTCTAAACTGTAAGTCTCCTTTTTTAAAGAGTATTCTGAGTTATCCTGGACCTTATATATCTATAGCATTTATTGGTGCATTTTCCTACTCCTGGCCCACACAGAGCTGATAAAGCATCCAGGTGGCCACTAAAGGGCAAGTGCTTTCCTCGGCTGCTATCCCAGGATCCCATCACCACCAGGAATGTTGGACTCAATGTCTTCTCTAGGGATCTGTCAGCAAGGGTACATTTTCAAAGCTTGCAGAACTGTAATTTAAAGTACAACTGTTGGGATGCCTGGGTGGCTCAGCGGTTGGATGTCTGCCTTCAGCTGAGGTCGTGATCCCGGGATCAAGTCCCACATCGGGCTCCCCACATGGAACCTGCTTCTCCCTCTACCTATTTCTCTGCCTTTCTCTCTGTGGCTCTCATGAAAGAATAAAAACAATCTTTATTTTATTTTAAGATTTTATTTATTTATTCATGAGAATACACAGAGAGAGAGAGCGCGAGCGAGAGAGATACGGAGACGCAGAGACACAGGCAGAGGGTGAAGCAGGCTCCATGCAGGGAGCCGGATGTGGGGCTCGATCCCGGGTCTCCAGGATCAAGCCCTGGGCCGAAGGCAGGCGCTAAACCGCTGAGCCACCCAGGCATCCCCCAAATACAATCTTCAAAAATAAAAAATAAATACAGTTTTGGTGGCTTATTGGAAGCCCCGTTGGAGAGAAGGGAAAGAAGGTGATGCGGGAGAAGTGTTCTAAGATCGAGCCTTGGGTATTAGATTTGAAAAGGTTTTTAACAATAAGTGAAACCACGAGGCAGAAATATCAGAGCTGGAGGAATCAACACTTGCAATCTCCAAATGCAGGGAATTTCGGGCCAAAAAGGCACTGCGGCCTCTAAGCTGGGACACAAGGCTTACCTGAGACCCCGCCATCTCTGCTCCGTCCACCTCGGCCTCTAGCGAGCTCTCTCACAAGATCTCCGTGGAGGAGTCCCAGCTGCATCAGGAGAACACACCTTTAAAGGCAGCCAAGTCTCTCCACCTATAAACTGCTCCCCTGCAGGCAGGACTTTGAAATGCACAAAAAGCCCAACTTCCTAGTCCTTTGGGCGTGGAGCTGTTGAGAAGCTGTGAACTCCCAGTTGGAAATCAGGAACTGATTTTTCCTTCTCTGCTTCCAGGGCCCTCCCCTCCCCCAGATGCTCACAGATTCAGCTACAGCCTAGGCCCCGTGTGCTGTGGCCCTAACCCTCCTGACTCGGGTAGTGGAGACCATTACCCCTCCTAAGGCGAAGCCTGCTCTCAATTCTCAGAAATTAAAAGGAAGCCTTTCTACTTAACTGTGGCCTCACTTCGAATCACCCGGAGCACTGACTTAATACAACGCTGTTGTTTCCACCCACACCAACTGACGGAATCCGAGGGGAATGATGATCCTTTTTGATAGTCCAGGAAACATCTGGGGAGGTGACTGGTAACGAAGGCTCTGCTATTATCGGATTTTAATCCAGGCCTTCTCCATGGATCAGAGTTTCTGGAGATTTACCTTTTCCCTCTTCCTGCTACACAAAGGGAGAGACTCAGTAACGGACCTTTCCCTTATGCAAAATGTCTCTTTAGACAGTAAGTACTGGGTTTTACAGCTTTTCCTTTCTCTGTTTTTTTTTTTTTTCTTTTTTAAAAGATTTTGGATATTTATTTGAGAAAGAGAGTGAGAAAGAGCACAAGCAAAGGGAATGGCAGAGAGGGAAAACCAGGCTCCTTGCTGAGCAGGGAGCCTGACCCAGGACTCAATCCCAGGACCCTGGGCTCTGGATCTCAGATGAAGGCAGAGGCTTAATCCATTGAGCCACCCAAGCACCCCTGTCTGTGCATTAAAATACCCAGCCTAAAATAATCCTTATGCCAAAAGACATATTTTGGGGTAACAAATTGCTCTCCTTCAGCAGGTAAATGTTGATTTTCAAAACTACCTGTTGATAAAGTTTTAGAATATAGGTGAGGTCCAGAGCCAACAACCAAGAAAGAATTCTTGAGATGTCCTTTTGTGCTAAATGGTGGTTCTATTAAAGCACAAGGACAGGGCCTGCGGGCAGGAAGAGTCCCCAGCCAGGGCCTGTGAGGGGTGGCTGATTATTCACCTGGGAATTGGGAGGGGTTTGAGGATAGCATACTCTCTAAGGAATTCTGGAAACAAGGTTTCCAGGACCTTGAAGGGGCTGGCAATTGTTGGGAAAGGCCACTATATTACCGTCTAAAAAAAGCTGAGTCATGAGACCCTTTAGATGGCTATTGGTGGGTCATGTGCTTGGAGGATGATTTGCAACAGGTATCCTGGGGGGTGTAGAGATAAAGGAAACTTCTAAAATAAATTTTATACCTTAAAGTAGACTTACAGGGGACACCTGGGTGACTCAGCAGTTGTTCTGTCTTCGGCTCAGGGCTTGATCTCGGAGTCCTGGGATGGAGACCCACCTCGGGATCCTTGCGTGGAGCCTGCTTCTCCTTCTGCCTGTGTCTCTGCCTCTCTGTGTGTCTCTCATGAATAAATAAATAAAATCTTAAACAAAAATATATTTTTTTATTTATAAAAAATAAATTTAAGGCAGCCCTAAGCCACTAGGCCACCCTGGCTGCCCCAGATAATACCCAATTTTAGTAAAAATATTGAGGAATTAGAATTCTCATTTACTACTGATGGTGATGTGGGAAACAAAGGCAAAAGAAGAAATTAAATTTCCTTAATGCCTGCAGCCTATTGACAAGTCCTTGAACTAAGTAGAGTGACCTTCCTCTCAGAGCTCAACTATCTGGATGTTGACACTTTGCTTAGGGCAAAAGACAATTGTACAATAATATTATTCCACCACCACCCCCTCCTGTCCCTTTCTCCCCACCCCCATCATATGAGTCTATTTTTTATTTTTGTAAAGATTTTATTTATAAATAATGAAAGAGAGAGAGCGAGTGACCTGGGGATAGAAGCAGAGGGAGAGGGAGAAGCAGATTCCCCACTGAGCAGGGAGCCCCCATCCAAGACTACATCTCAGGACCCTCAGATTATGATGTGAGCCCAAGGCAGACATTTCACAGACTGAGCCACCCAAGTGTCTCCTTTGTGTTTACTTTAACATATAAAAATTCCTTTGGAAACTACCTTTATCTCTACCTCCCAAGATACATGTTAGCAATTTTCCTCCGACATATAGCCCACCAATATACATCTGAGGTGTCTCGTGACAGGATTTATTGAAGAGTACTAAGTGTCCTTCCTTCAAAGGAGCTAGTCCCTGGAACACCTGGGTCGCTCAGCGGTTGAGCCTCTGACTTAGGCTGGAGGCGTGATCCTGGAGTCCCGGGTTCGAGTCCCACACCAGACTACCTATGGGGAGCCTGCTTCTCCCTCTGTCTGTATGTCTCCCTCTCTCTGTGTCTCTCATGAATAAATAAAATCTTTTTTTTTTTAAATTTTATTTATTTATGATAGGCACACAGTGAGAGAGAGAGAGGCAGAGACACAGGCAGAGGGAGAAACAGGCTCCATGCACCGGGAGCCCGACGTGGGATTCGATCCCGGGTCTCCAGGATTGCGCCCTGGGACAAAGGCAGGCGCTAAACCGCTGCGCCACCCAGGGATCCCCAATAAATAAAATCTTAAAAAAATAAAAAATAGCTAGCCCTGTCGACATCCTGGAAGCCTTGTTTCCAAAATGCTTTGGAGGCTCATGCTGTCCCTAACATAAAGCAGAAATATCAAAACTAGAAAAATCAGTGTTTGCGATTTTTATATGTGAGGAATTTCTGGAGAGAAAGAGGACATGGCCTCTGACCCAGGACACCAGGCTTTCCAAACAACGGGCCATTTCTTCTCTCCCAACTTGGAACTATATAATCAGTCACCTGTTGCAACCCCAGTGCAGCTCTTCCTGCCCATGGGTCCTGTCCCTGTGCTTTAACAAAACCACCTTTCTGCACTAAAGATGTCTCAAGAATTCCTTCTTGGCAACTGGCTCCAAACCCCAACACTTTACATCAATGGGAATTTCTTTTTATTTACTTATTTTTTTAAAGATTTCTCTTTTTTCATTCACGCATGAGAGACACAGAAAGAGGCAGAGACATAGGCAGAGGGAGAAGCAGACTCCCTGTGGGGAGCTTGATGCAGGACTTGATCCCAGAACCCAGGGATCACACCCTGAGTGGAAGGCAGAAGCTCAACCACTGAGCCACGCAGGTGTCCCATCAATGGGAATTTAAAAAGTACATTTAATTTGTAACATTATTTGGCAGGGACTTATGAAAATAAACTTTCCTATGGAAGGGGAGCATTTTGTCACCACAAAACATGTCTCTTTGGCCTAAGGATTATTTTATTTTATTTTTTAAATTTTATTTATTTTATTTTATTTTTTATTTTATTTTATTATTTTATTTTATTTTGTTTTGTTTATTTTATTTTATGATTTTATTTATCCACATGAGACACACAGAGAGACAGAGACTGAGGCAGAGGGAGGAGGAGCAGACTCCATGCAGGGAGCCCAATGCAGGAGATGCGGGATGCGGGCCTTGTTTCCGGAATCCAGGATCACACCCTGAGGGGAAGGCAGACACTTAACCCCTGAGTCACCCAGGGGTCCCACCTAAGGATTATTTTAAAGAAACAAAGGAAAAGCTCTGAAACCCAGTAGAAGGTGCCTTTTTCAACACACATTTGTTTACTTATAAGGGAAAGCTCCACTTGTAAGGGTGTTTTCCTCCGCGTAGCTGCAAGAGGGAGAAAGTGTAAATTCCAGAAACTGATCACTGGAGTAGACGTGGATTTAAATCTGGATAACAACCAAAAGGAACGGTTACTCCTTTTGGCCTGTTCGCCTCTCCAAATGCTTCCCAATAGGATCATGTGTGGAGTTTCAAAAAGAATCATATCTAGTGTCTCCCCCATTCTGTCATTCCGTGAGGGTGGAAACAACAGTGTTATTTTAATTAAATGCACATGAGCCTGGGAGGGTCAGTTCCATGCAGCACACTTTTCCTAGCCTCCAGTGGAATCTGTCTGCATCTGTGGAAGAGTAGGTCCCCTGAAAGCAGAGAAGGAAAACTCAAAGATTGGTCTCCAGGGAGAGAATCAGTTCTGAATTGCTCCTGACACAAAGGATGAGGAAGTTGGGCCTTTGCATTTCAAAGTCCTACCTGCAGGCGAGCAGCTTACAAGAGGCTCTGCTGGTGGCTTTAAAGGCATTTTTTTCTGAGTGCAGCTATGATTCCTCCTGGAATCTCTTCTGAGGAAGAGCTCTAGAGGAGGTGACAGAAGAAATGGCCAGTTGTCAGGTAAGCCTTGCATCCCAGGTCAGAGGCCATGTCCTCCTTTTCTCCCCAAATTCCTCAGATTTAGATATTGCAAACATTAGTTTCTCTAATTCTGATGTTTCTGCTTTATGTTTGCACCTAATTTTTAAACCTTTTCAGAAATGACACTCAAGATCAGGTCCTTTTTTTTTTTTTAATTTTTATTTATTTATGATTGTCACACACAGAGAGAGAGAGAGAGAGGCAGAGACACAGGCAGAGGGAGAAGCAGGCTCCATGCACCGGGAGCCCGATGTGGGATTCGATCCCGGGTCTCCAGGATCGCGCCCTGGGCCAAAGACAGGCGCTAAACCGCTGCGCCACCCAGGGATCCCCAAGATCAGGTCTTTAGACCACTTCTCCCTATTAACCAGAGCCTTTTACTCCTTCTTCCCAATCTGGCTCTCAGTAGGCCATCAACGGTTGTCACTTTGAATTACAGACCTGTGTGCAAGTATTGAAAATAATTCCTTTGTGAGAGATCCACGGGGACGGTGTTGAGTTAAAGAATCCTTTTTTTTTCTTTAGATTTTCTGAATTTATTCATGAGAGACACAGAGAGAGAGAGGCAGAGACACAGGCAGAGGAGACGCAGGCTCCACGCAGGGAGCCTGACGTGGGACTGGATCCCGGGATACCAGGATCTCGCCCTGTGCCGAAGGCAGGCGCTGAACTACTGAGCCACCCAGGAATCCCCCAAGTTAAAGAATAAACACAGTGGATATAAGATCCAAAAAAAAAAAAAAGAAAAAAAAAGAATATTCTCTGAGAACAAACGGGGGCCCAGTCTTACTGTTTAGAACATGGAGAAGGTACTATATTTAAAATATACTAGATATTACAGGAAATGGAACCGTCTGTGACTGTTGGGATTCTCTGCCGAGGGCATTCTGAGCTTTATGGTCTTTCCGATATGGGATTCCCTGCCTAGGACATTCTGCAGTTTTTCCTGTAAAGTTCAGCTCATTCCTAGGGGCCTAAGATGGCTGTACTTGTGCTAATGCTAAACTTGAGGTGGAATGGCCTTAATTTTTCTTGGCCTCCACAACTGAAGTTTGTTATTTTTTTGTTTTGTTTTGTTTTTTTTTGAAGTTTGTATAAATGAAGAGTATTCATAGTTTACAGTCTGATTTACTCTTTAGGGGCCACAAGAATGTGGTGCCTAAATGGGGTGTCTCTTGATTGAAAGTGGGCCCCTAAATATAGGGTGACCATCAGATAGAAGCTGGTAGCAGAGGAAGTGAGAGAATTCACCTGAGGCAGAACAAAGGAGCTAGAAAGTTCACATTGAATAGACAGCGAGGGAGCTGGAGGGAGCTGCAGGTAGGACCACAGAGGAGAGGCTGTCTGCAAAGACGTATAGAGGGTGGGGGCTGTGGTTAAAGGGGGAAGATGAGGACATATGGCAACAAATGGAATCTTCCCTTTTTTGGGGAAGTGTACCTGGTTGTGAGAAGCCCAATGGCTAGTTCAGGCCTCTGGACACTTCAGGGTGGGTTGCCTGATGGGCCTGTCTGCATTCAGCCAGGTGGTCACTGGCTCTTTCTGCATTCCATTGCTCAAGCCTGTTTGCCTAAAAGCAGCGTCTATGAAGAACACATGTTGCAGGGTTCTTGTCTGCCGAGTGGAAGAATGACTCTCGTAGACACAAAAGGGTGAAGTGATAGTTTACCAAGTGAGGGTGAGAACAGAAAGAAAGCTGTCTAGAGTGAGAGGGGTTTCAAACTGGTTGCCAATGAAGGCTTTTATGTTTGATCTTGTATAGACACCTGACCCGGGGACTTAAATCTTGACATCACCACTGATAGCACCACGATTACTTCTCCTTTCGCTATCTCATCTCTGATGTTTAAAACAAACGAGTTGGTCTGTTTATGTTCCCTTATCTATGGTTTCTTAGGCTCCCCATTTCTGGGATTTTTGGTGAGCCCTGCCTGTCCCTTCCTCAACACCAGTAGTAATGGGTCCTTCAGTGTTCCTTAGGCACGGATATCAACGTTTCATTACAGCTGGTGTTAACTTCTTTTGGTTTGATGCTCTGCTAGATGTCTCGGCTGCAATGATCCTATTTTCCTTTTCTATTTGTAAGGATCTTGGATTTGCTGAGCAATGTGCAGAAACCATCCCTTTTCACCTGGAAACTTCTTTCTTCTGAGTTTCTCTTTGCTTGTAGTTTCTTAGGAGAACAAAGCAAAAGAAATGTAGGTAAAATGAAACGTCCGTAGTGAGATTTGCAGCTCACTGATAGATAATACTTGAGACAAGCAGAGTCTGACTTTTCTCAGGGAATTCACAGCTGCCTTAGTGTTAATGCTTTGCTTGAGGCAAAAAGCAACCTTAGCTTGATGGTAGCCAGACTCCCAGGATCCTAGAAGTCCTCTTGAACAGATGTAAATCCCTTTAGAAACTTATTTTACCTATACTGAGCAGCTCCCCCCCCCCAAGCTTAAAAGCATATAATCCATGCTTCCTCAAAATCACACTGCAGCTTTTTCTGCCCAAGGGTCATATCCCCGAGCGTTAATAAAAAAAGGATTTTTTTCACCAAAAATGTCTCATGGATAGTTTCTTGACCTTCTACTCCCAACCCACACCAAGCAGTTTCCACTGGACAAATGAAAACTCGGCTTCATGTAGTTGATCATATCGACTTCAGGGAGTGGAGGTTCTCCATCAACCAGACTTCTATCCTGTGAGTTTTTATTATATTCCACACTTATGTCACTGACATCCTCCTTTTTTTAAAAGGCTTTTATTTATTTACTCATGAGAGACACAGAGAGAGAGAGAGAGACATAGGCAGAGGGAGAGCAGGCTCTTTGAGGGGAGCCCGACCTGGAACTCGATCCTGGGACTCGATCCAGGGACTCCATCCTGAGACTCCGGGATCTCATCAGGAGTAAAAGGCTGAGGCTCAACTGCTGAGCCACCCAGGCGTCCCACACTTCTGGTTTAAAGGCAAACATTTTTTGCTTGTATTCCCTCATTATGCTAGACTCAAATAATAGCTGTTTTGTATCTATATCATGTCTTTGTATAGATAGGGTGAATGAAAGAAACATCATTATCCACAAAGAGATTTATAAGTCTCAGGTCATTGACAGTGTTTCTTAAATTCGTCACCATGACAATTTGCTGCTCTGTCACGTTTTTTTTTAAAGATTCTTTATTTGTTTATTTGAGAGAGAGCCCGTGAGCACAAGCAGGAGGAGTAGCAGAGAGAGCTACTATTTAAAAAAAAAAAAAAGGGATCCCTGGGTGGCGCAGCGGTTTAGCGCCTGCCTTTGGCCCAGGGCGCGATCCTGGAGACCCGGGATCGAATCCCACGTCGGGCTCCCGGTGCATGGAGCCTGCTTCTCCCTCTGCCTGTGTCTCTGCCTCTCTCTCTCTCTCTCTCTGACTATCATAAATAAATAAAAATGTTTAAAAAAAAAAAAAAAAGTTGATGACTACATTTGTAGTCCACCAAAACTTTCCCTGTATGAAAAATAAGCAACTTAACTGAATGATATAAACATAGTATTCAATAATGTGTATACCTATGTTGATGCTTTCAATATACAACTTCAATTGGATCAACACACAGTATTTATGTATTTATTTAAAGATCTTATTTATTCATTCATGAGAGACACAGAGAGAGAGAGAGAGAGAGAGAGAGGCAGAGACGCAGGCAGAGGGAGCAGCAGGCTTCATGCGGGGAGCCCAATTCGGGACTCAATCCCAGGATTCCAGGATCACACCCTGGGCTGAAGGCAGGAGCCAAACCGCTGAGCCACCCAGGTATCCCCAACACACAGTACTGATAAGTTTTGTGGATCACATGCCATCCTGTGACCTCAAAGTTAGTACATTAGAGCCTAATACCATGTTAAATATTATTTTACTGCATAAAGCAGGAGACTCCCGTAAGATAGAACTAGTTCTTTTTTTTTTTTTTTAATTTTTATTTATTAATGATAGTCACAGAGAGAGAAAGAGAGGCAGAGACATAGGCAGAGGGAGAAGCAGGCCCCATGCACCGGGAGCCCGATGTGGGACTCGATCCCAGGTCTCTAGGATCGCGCCCTGGGCCAAAGGCAGGCGCCAAACCGCTGCGCCACCCAGGGATCCCCAGAACTAGTTCTAAAATAGCTCAAATGACATGAGTTCACTGCTTGGTGAGTCACAGATGGAAACTACACTACATGGGGTTCTCACACACAGGGATCTTGATTTGCCACAAATAAGATTATAGGGTATAACTTCCAAAGCAGAGACTCACAGAGCAAGGGGACATGATAAATGATTTCCTATTATGGGGGGTTAGGGTGGATATTTAGAAAGGGTAGCCTGTTACCTTATGTAGAGCTGGCATAAGGTTGCATATAGACGTTAAGAAAATACTTTGTACTTTAGGTAAATGATGTTTGTCCTCCATGCATGGAGAATTTTAGTATTATAATGAGGTAAAAGTAACTGTAGATGACTCCATGGTCTGTCTGCCTCAACCTGCGCCAGGCCAAACACTTCCTCGGGGCAGTCATTCCCCTTCTTCATTGGATAGTTTCTGTTTCACCACTGGAGACTGCCCTTAAGGTGTTTGGCCTCAGTAAAGGATAAGGTGGAAAGAAGAGGTTAAGTAAAATGTGAGAGACTAGGGTTGGCATTGATAAGCAGGTAAGCAGAAAGGGTCAGATCATGGGTTCTAGCTGGTGACACTAACTCCCTCTTTCATCTTAGGTACGTTGTGAACTCTTGTCAATGGCCATTTGGTAATTGTGGGATTTATTGCAGGGACTGCTGACATTCAGGGATGTGGCCGTAGAATTCTCTCCGGAGGAGTGGAGATGTCTGAACCATACTCAGCGGGAATTATACAGAGATGTGATGTTAGAGAACTATGGACACCTCCTCTTCGTGGGTGAGAATAACGACTTTGAAATTTCCCAAACCAACTCAAGGTTTCGTTCCTTCCTTTGAAGACTGTCTCTTGGGTGATTCCTCATTGCATGACTGGAATCCAGTCCATGCAGTAAGGAACATAAGTTGGGGTTTTTAGATTTATTTTTTTTTTAATTTTTATTTATTCATGAGAGGCGGGGGGGTGAGCAGAGGAAGAAGCAGGCTCCCTGCAAGGATCTCGACGTGGAACTTGATCCCGGGACTCCGGGACCACACCCTGAGCCAAAGGCAGATGATCAAGCAGATCAACCGCGAGCCACCCGGGCGACCTGGGGTTGTAGGTTTAGAGAAAAATCTTAATGATATTTGCTTTTCAGCTTTAGCTTCCCCTTCCTTAAGGTAACATCATTTCTGTAGATTAGTGGCAATTCTAAACATTGAGCAGCATAAAATGGTATTGCCCACTTTTTTTTAAAGATTTTTATTTATTAGAGACACACACACACACAGAGAGAGAGAGAGAGAGAGAGAGAGAGAGGCAGAGACTCACACAGGCAGAGGGAGAGGCAGGCTCCATGCAGGGAGCCCAACGTGGGACTCGATCCCAGGTCTCCAGGATCACACCCTGGGCTAAAGGCGGCGCTAAACCGCTGAGCCACACGGGCTGCCCTTATTGCCCACATTTAAACTCCAATTTTTACTCATTATTATTATATCAGTAGTACTTGGAAGTCGAAGTCAGGATATGAATATTTGATACCCTACCTGTTCTAAAGTGGCTGTTGGTCAACAGTGTTTGGAAATCATCTTCTGTTATTTTACAATGGCCTCTCTTCTCTATTGAGCATAATAGTGGATTCAAAGGATCTCCAGCAATACTTCTATTCTCTTTTTTAATAAACAGGTCTAATTGTATCAAAGCCAGATTTGGTCTCCTTTTTGGAGCAAAGGAAGGAACCTTGGGATCTGAAGACAAAGAAGACAGTAGCCATCCATCCAGGTAGGTGGGAATATGTGAAGCAGATGACAGAAGTTGAGGTCCAAATCTAAAGGAGGACGATAGACCCTAAAGTGCGGTTCCAGTAGCTCTCCTTGAATCAAAGTCAGTTGGGGAAGCCCAGTTTTATTTCTCTGTCTCTTCCAAAGGGACATCTATTATGCAACATTATCATGCTCTTTTATTCCCTTAAGGATTCTCCTTCAGGTCCAGTTATGGTCCATCAGATCCATAGGGAGGGCCTCCATAATCTGAGAGTTTCTCCATCATTTTGAGGACCTTGGGGAAATCTCCCTGTTTCTGAAGAACTTGATGCTAACTCTTTTCTAAGTTCTGTTTTGCCTCGTGTGGGAAGTGTGCCAGAGTTGTGGTGGCCATACGGGTTTTGGTGCAGAAATCCCAGGAACATTAGAGACAGACATCCCATGATTTCTGACTTAGGCATTCCACTGTTGTGGAGGCTTTAATCTTAATTATACAAAATTAGAAACTCAGTGATTTCATCAGATAAAGTCCCTTGATGATCCTTGCCTGAATTATTTAAGATTTGCATACTAGTTCTTGGCCAGTTACATTATTTATTCTACCTTTATTTGCTAGCACTTTATTTTTTATTTTTTTAAGGTTGTTTTCATTTATTCATGAGAGACACAGACAGAGAGAGAGAGTCAGAGACATAGGGAGAGAGAAGCAGGCTCCATGCAGGGAGCCCGATGTCAGACTCGATCCCGGGACTCCAAGATCATGCCCCGAGCTGAAGGCAGGGGCTCAACCGCTGAGCCACCCAGGCATCCCTAGATCAAAAGTTCTTTTTTTTTTTTAATTTATGATAGTCACAGGGATCCCTGGGTGGCGCAGCGGTTTGGCGCCTGCCTTTGGCCCAGGGCGCGATCCTGGAGACCCGGGATCGAATCCCACATCGGGCTCCCGGTGCATGGAGCCTGCTTCTCCCTCTGCCTGCGTCTCTGCCTCTCTCTCTCTCCTCTCTGTGCATTCTCATAAATAAATAAAAAATCTTAAAAAAAAAAAAAAATTTATGATAGTCACAGAGAGAGAGAGAGAGAGAGAGAGAGAGGCAGAGACACAGGCAGAGGGAGAAGCAGGCTCCATGCACCGGGAGCCCAACGTGGGATTCGATCCTGGGTCTCCAGGATGGTACCCTTGGCCAAAGGCAGGCGCTAAACCGCTGTGCCACCCAGGGATACCCCTAGATCAAAAGTTCTGATATGACATGGGCATGTATGTGCTTTATAAGAAGTGAAGTAGATAGTAAAATTCCCATATTGAAAAAATGTTTTGCGTATAGAATAATTGTACTTCGAATAATTCTTTTTTTAAAAGATTTATTTTTTAAGTTTTATTTATTTATTTTTATTTTTATTTTTATTTTTATTTTTTATTTTAAAGATTTTATTTATTTATGAGACACACAGAGAGGCAGAGGGAGAAGCAGGCTCCATGCAGGGAGCCGGACGTGGGAATTCGATCCCAGGTTTCCAGGATTGTGCTCTGGGCTGAAGGCGACGCCAAATCGCTGAGCCACCTGGGCTGCCCTATTTATTTGTTTACTTATTCATAAGAGACACAGAGAGAGAGAGAGAGAGAGAGAGGCAGAGATGTAGGCAGAGGGTGAACCAGGCTCCTTGTGGAGAGCCCGATGTGGGACTCCATTCCTGGACCCGGGGATCACAGCCTGACCAAAGGCAGATGCTCAACCATTGAGCCCCCCAGGCATCCCATACTGTAATTCAGTTTAGTATGTAGATTTCTAATTTTATGCTATTTAAAAAAATATTTTACTTGTTTATTTGAAAGAGAGCCCACAAGCAGATGGAGAGGGAGAGGGACAGGGAGAGGGAGACAGAGAAGCAGACTCCCTGCTGAGCAGGGAGCATGACATGGGGTTCTATCCCAGGATGCTGGGATCGTTACCCGAGTTGAAGGTGGATGGGTAACTGACTGAGCTACCCAGGTGCCCTTTTAAATATTCACATGAGCAGAGTTTTATGTTGTAACGTCTACTGAAAATTTCAGTAGTATACTATAGAGGCTCCCTTGTAGAAGATGAGTAGATGTTGTCATGTTGGTTTAAAATTCTCTTTTCACTTCTGATTTTTGATGGATGAGTTTTATATATATACACACATATGTATATGCATATATATTAAAGATTCTATTTATTTATTCATGAGAGACACACAGAGAAGCAGAGACATAGACAGAGGGAGAAGCCGGCTCCTTGCAGTGAGCCCAGAGTGGGACTCCTTCCCCGGACCTGGGATCATGCCCTGAGCCAAAGGCAGACGTTCAACCGCTAAGCCCCCCGGGCATCTCTGATAGATTAATTGTAATGTGTCACTGTGTTTCTGTCTTGACATTTATTCTACTTTTTTACTGAGATTATTGAATTTGCCTCTTTCCACATATGTGTGAAGTAGAAGCCTTTAGCTCTTCATGTAAACTCTCTGCCCCCTTTCACTCCTCTCCTTATGGGGTCCCCTTAATGTTCGTATCATCCCACTTGTTGGAGTCCCATGGATCCCCAGGCCATGTCGTTTTCCACATTTTTCTTTGGTCTTCGTAGTAGGTGATTTAAAACAAAGGGTCTTGGGGATCCCTGGGGGCTCAGTGGTTTAGCGCCTGCCTGTGGCCAGGGGTGTGATCCTGGAGTCCCCGGATCGTGTCCCATGTCATGCTCCCTGCATGGATCCTGTTTTTCCCCCTGCCTGTGTCTCTGCCTCTCTCTCTTTCTCTGTGTCTCTCATGAATAAGTGAATAAAATCTTTAAAAAAAAACAACAGGGTCTTTGGAGAGCCCGATTCATTCTTCTGCTTGAGCAAGTGTGTTGCTCACTCTTTAGTGCATTTATTTATTTATTTATTTATTTATTTATTTATTTATTTATATTTTTTAAAGATTTTATTTTTTTTTTGGAGAGAGAGAGAGAGAGAGAGGCAGACACAGGCAGAGGGAGAAGCAGGCTCCATGCAGGAAGGCAGACATGGGACTGGATCCAGGGTCCCCAGGATTATGCCCTGGGTGGAAGGCGGCATAAACCGCTGAGCCACCTGGGGTGCCCAGTGTATTTTTTTTTAAGGTTGTATTTATTTATTTATTCATGAGAGACACAGAGAGAGGCAGAGACACAGGCAGAGGTAGAAGCAAGCTCCTTGTAGGGAGCCAACTGTGCCACTCGATCCTGGACCTCAGTATCATGACCTGAGCGAAAGGCAGAAGCTCAACTGGGGAGCCACCCAGGCATCCCTCCTTACTGTATTTTTCAGTTCAGTGATTGTACTCTTCGGCTCCCAATCCTGGTTGGTTGATAGTTATACTTTGTCTCTTTTGTTTCCATTTTGGTCACACAGTTTTCTTTTTTCTTTTTTCTTTAAAGATTTTATTTATTTATTCATGATAGTCACACACACACACAGGAGAGAGAGAGAGAGAGGCAGAGACACAGGCAGAGGGAGAAGCAGGCTCCATGCACCGGGAGCCCGACGTGGGACTCGATCCCGGGTCTCCAGGATTGCGCCCTGGGCCAAAGGCAGGCGCCAAACCGCTGCGCCACCCAGGGATCCCAAGTTTTCTGAGATCATTTAGTCACATACCTGTTTTCTCTTCATAGTTAATTCTCTGTTATCCAATTAATAGTTCCTCATTAATCTAGGGTCAGTTTGGGGTATATATTTTGTTCCTGTGACTAGAACACATTTGTCTTTTCTTTTTTTTTTTTTAAGATTTTATTTATTTATTCATGAGAGAGGCAGAGACATAGGCCGAGGGAGAAGCAGGCTCCACACAGGGAGCCCGACGTGGGACTCGATCCTGGGTCTCCAAGATCATGCCCCGGGGCTGAAGGTGGCGCTAAACCACTGAGCCACCCAGCTGCCTGACATTTTTCTGTTTCTTTGTGTCATGTGATCTTCTGTTGACATTTGTGAATTATGAAAACAGAAAAAAGAAAAAGAAATAGAAAAGCAGCTTCTGGGCCCAGGATTATGTACTTTCTTTTTAGAGAACACACATAATAGTAATCCTGGCACCTGTCACACATATGCTGGGCATTTGTCATGTCTGAGTTTTTGTTATTTACACGTTACAAAAGGGCAGTTACTGCTTTATAGCTCATGATATCTTCCTGGCTCTTTCCCTTCAGCCCTATTATCTCTCCATTGTTTGAACAAATGCCCGCCTTTTGTCTGAGCAGCTACCACACTGCTTCCAGAGGGTGTTCTCACTCTCTCTTTTTTCCATGTCATGCATGACAGAAGCAAGTTCCTCGGGCAGCTATAATGGAGCCAGATCATTGAACATACAGGCCACTGTTTTGTAAGAGTTTTCTCACAATGTTGCCATGGAGTGACAGGTTGAGCAGCTAGCTGCAAGGAGCAAGTGTCAAAAACTTCCTTTGTCTCTCTGATATGGCCTTTCTTCATTTGTACTTGCCTGGGGATGCTGTGCTCTCCTCATTGGCTTCTGGAGCATTCTAAAAGGTAATTTGGTCCTTTTTTGTCTCCATGGTGGAGCAAAGCCCTAAGTGTTTCCAATTCCTCAGTTGCTGATGTCCTATGATAGGTATTACTTTTGCAAATTAGCATTTTAATGTACATGCATGTGAGCTTAGTAAGTGGAAAAACTTATTTTGTATCTTTTAGTTGTGTCTTTCCATAACACCCTAGGCTTGTTAGCAAAGACAGGCAAAGAAGATTGTTATATAGGAAGATCCAAAAGCTGTGGCCCTGAGTATTTATAATTAATGAATGTCTGGGAAAGGGATGGGGGGAAAAGCAGGAAGGATGTTTCGATGGATATAACCAAACTAGGAAAATCACCCGTAATGAAATCTCAACTACCAGAAGAGGTCAAGGATATAAAACTTTAGGGGGGAAACCCCACCTTACGTGAGTCACATTGGCAGAACGGTATCTTTGAACCCGAGGGCCAAATTCCATTTTCATGCATACCTGTTCTCTGAAAGGACATTTGCAAATTCTGGAAACCCCCTCTAGTCCATCCTGAAAATAACATACAAACCATTTGAAATATAAGATTGGATCAATCATTCACTGAGACATGTCTGAAAGTTAGACATGGAGAAAGAAAGCTAAGAATTCTAAATGTGGGACGCCTGGGTGGCTCAGCGGTTGAGTCTCCTTTGGCTCAGGGCATGATCCCAGAGTCCGGGGCCCGGTCCCGCATCGGGCTCCCTGTGAGGAGCCTGCTTCTCTCTCTGCCTATGTCTCTGCCTCTCTCTGTCTGTCTCTTGTGAATAAGTAAAATCTTTTAAAAAATTCTAAATGTGACTGATTTGGGAAGTCTTTTTCAGAGGGTTCATTATTCTTCCACCAATACATAATCAATCCTTTTTCAATGTCTTTAATTTAGATAAACACGGGGGAGGGGGGTCTTTATTCAGACATCACTGTTTAATAGTTATCACATAATACATAATTTGGAGCAAGTTATTTATCTTTTTTTTTTTTAAGATTTTATTTATTCATGAGACAGAGAGACAGAGAGAGGCAGAGACACAGGCAGAGAAAGAAGCACGTTCCATGTAGGGAGCCTGTTGTGGTACTTGATCCCGGGACCCCAGGATCACGCCCTGGGCAGAAGCAAGCGCTCAACCGCTGAGCCACCCAGGTGTCCCACGTTTTTTATCTTTATGTGTTATACACTTAGAGTCCTCACTAAAAGCCTTTCTATCTTCCATAATCACTGAGGTGTTTATACTCGAGACAGAACGTTATCAGTGGAATATATTGGGGAGAAACAATAATCAAGGGTCAGGAAACTCAGTTTCCAGATAACTAGTCTACAGTAATACATGTGGGAAAGTCTTTTATGAAAGCTCAAATCTTATTTTACATCCTTGTGTCCTCACTGGAGAGAAGACTTACAAATGTAGTAACTCTGGCAAACCTTTAAACTGGTCTTCAAAACTCAGTCAACAGCAGAGATTTCATAATGGGAAGAAATCTTACAAATGTAAACATTGTGGCAAAGCCTTTAAGCACTACTCAAAACTTACCATCATAAGGTAATACATGCTGGTGAGAAGGCTGACCAATGTAAAAAAAAATGCGCAAAGCCTTTAAGCTTTGTTCAGAAGCTACAACTTTCTGAACATCAGACAGTGCCTAATGACAGGAACCCTACAAGTGTAAAGAATGTGGCAAAACAAAACAAAACAAAACAAAACAAAAAAAAAGAATGTGGCAAAACATTTAATACATAATGAAAACTATTCGACATGAGATAATACATCCTGTGGAGATACTGTACAAATGTCAAGAATGTTGGCAAAGTCTTCACAGGGAACAAACTCTTACTCAATACAGGAGAAAGCATACTGGATAGAAACCCTAGAAATGTAATGAATGATGAAAAACCTTTGTTCTTAATACACACTTCAGAAGAAGGAAGCCTTCATGAAGGATGGAATATTGAAGATGTAAATAATTGTCAAACTATGTAATGGGAATGTGAAATCTAAAATAAATAAGAGGGGATTCCTGGATGGCTCAGCGGTTTGGCGCCTGCTTTGGGCCCAGGGGCATGATCCTAGAGTCTCGGGATCCAGTCCCATGTAGGGCTCCCTGTATGGAGCCTGCCTCTCCCTCTGCCTGTGTCTCTGTCTCTCTCTGTGTGTCTCATGAATAAATAAATAAAATCTTTAAATCAATCAATCAAAGAATTCACTGTAGAAAGCAAAAGATCAGTCTATTTCACACATGATTCTAAATTAGGATATTTATTATGGAGTAAAATCCAAAGTTCAAACACTTAATTACATTTTAGCTTTGGACAATGCAGGTATTAGGGGTGTCAACTCTTTCACCGTTGAAAATCTGCTCGTCACTTTTGACTCCCCATATATAAAACCATACCTGTTTATCCATGGAAATAGCCTATTGTTGACAAGAAGCCTTCCAGAACAGGAACAGTCAATATCCCATTCTTAGTATGTTTTCTGTACTATATCTGGCATTGCTTTTTTTTTTTAATATTTTATTTATTTATTCATGAGAGACCCAGAGAGAGAGGCAGAGACATTGATAGAGAAGGAAGCAGGCTCCAGGCTCCTTGCAGGGAGCCCGATGTGGGACTCGATTCCTGGACCCGGGATCACACTCTGAGCTAAAGGCAGAGGCTCAACCGCTGAGCCACCCAGGTATCCCTATTATGGCATTGTTATAATAATGTAAGCTTGAGAAAAGAAAATGTTAAGGAAATCATAATGAACAGAAAACATGTTTACAGTACTTCAAGAAGTACGTATCAAGAAAACTTACGTGTAAGTGGACCCATACTGTTCAAACCCACTTATTCAAAGGTCAGCTGCACTTGCTAATATGCCTGAAAGGATCGAGAGAGGATGGATGTCTGGGGAGGGGTATTAGTGTGTCTTATTTTCTTTTGGCCATATTTGAGAGTTTTTGCATGGCAAATAGTATTGATTTGACTCTTCAGTCATCTCGTGTTGTGCCTTTATTGCGTGGGTGCATTCAAGGTGATTTGATTGTGGCTGTCTCACAGACATGAGGGGCTCTTATTTGGTGGGGAATTCATTCATGCCTACTTTGCATAGACGATGAAGGAGACTATGGTTTACAATTTATGAAGAAAGTCCACATGGAGATGCTGTTTGTGGGTCATGAGGAAGAGTGACCTAAATCATGATGAAGTAAGTGTTCAGAGAGTCATCATTTACATTAAAGTAAGAGAAGGGTGCCTGGGTGGCTGAGTTGCTTAAGCATCTGTCTCTTCAGTTCAACTCAGGTCATGATCTGGGAAGTTGGGATGGAGCTCCATATTGGGCTCAGTGCTCAGCCCTGTCAGCTGGGGATCTTTCTGTCCCTCTCCCTCTGGCCCTCCCTGCTAATCTCCCACATGTTCTTTCTCTCTAAATAAATGGATAGGGATGCCTGGGTGGTTCAACGGTTAAGCATCTGCCTTCAGCTCAGGGCATGATCCCTGAGTTCCAGGATGGAGACCCACATCGGGCTCCCTGCGGGGAGCCTGCTTCTCCCTCTGCCCATGTCTCTGCCTCTCTCTGTGTGTCTCTCATGAATGAATAGATAGATAGATAGATAGATAGATAGATAGATAGATAGATAAGCTTAAAAAAATAAATGGAGGGCAGCCCGGGTGGCTCAGCAGTTTATCACCACGTTTGGCTCGGGGCCTGATTTGAAGACCTGGGATTGACTCCCACGTTGGGCTCCCTGCATGGAGTCTGCTTCTCCCTCTTCCTGTGTCTCTGCCTCTCTCTTTCTCTCTCTCTTCTCTTTGTGTGTGTCTCTCAAAAATAAATATAAATAAAATCTTGAAAAAAGAAGACAAATAAATGGATAAAATAATTTTTAAGATATAAGGAACATAAGATAAAGAAACATCCTGAATTTTAAATAGTTTTACCAAGGAGCACCCGGGTGGCTCAGTGAATTAAGCATCTGATTCTTTTTTTTTTTTTTTTTAAGATTTTATTTATTTATTCATGATAGTCACAGAGAGAGAGAGAGAGAGGCAGAGACACAAGCAGAGGGAGAAGCAGGCTCCATGCACCCGGAGCCCGATGTGGGATTCAATCCCGGGTCTCCAGGATCGTGCCCTGGGCCAAAGGCAGGCGCCAAACCGCTGCGCCACCCAGGTATCCCAAGCATCTGATTCTTGGTTTAAGCTCCGGTCATCATCTCAGGCATCATCACCATAGTCTCCTCATGGGGTGGAGTGTGTTGGGGATTCCATCCTTTTCTACGCATCTCGTGGTCACTCATTCTCTCTTTAAAATAAATAAAGAGGGGGATCCCTGGGTGGCGCAGCGGTTTAGCGCATGCCTTTGGCCCAGGGCGTGATCCTGGAGACCCGGGATTGAATCCCACGTCGGGCTCCTGGTGCATGGAGCCTGCTTCTCCCTCTGCCTGTGTAAATAAATAAAGAATCCTTTTTTTGTTTTTTTGTTTTTTTGTCGCTATTTTTCTTTGTTTGTGTTGTTTTGGTGAGCATAGAGAAGACAACATTTATGGGTTTGGTATCCACAGAATGCAAAGTGTTATATTAAGTTAAAGATATGGGCAGCCCAGGCGGCTCAGCGGTTTAGCGCTGCCTTCAGCCCAAGGCCTGATCCTGGAGACCCGGGATCGAGTCCCACATTGGGCTCCCTGCATGGAGCCTATGTCTCTGCCTCTCTCTCTGTCTCTCTCTCTCTCTCTCTCTCTCTGTGTCTCTCATGAATAAATAAATAAAATCTTTTTAAAAAACGTTTAAAAAAAAGCTAAAGATATATCTTTTTTCTTTTTTTTTCTTTTTAAGATTTTTTTAAATTATTCACGAGAGGCAGAGAGACAGGCAGAAGCAGAGACATAGGCAGAAGGAGAAGCAGGCTCCTCAGGAAGCACGATGTGGGACTCGATCCCGCAAATCTGGGCTCATGCCCTGAGTCGAAGGCAGATGTTGAACCACTAACCCCCGCCCCCCCGGGCATCCCAAGATATATTTCAGAATAGTAGAGTAACTAGGAAGAAGTACCTGTGTGTATATGTGTGGGTATACCTATATCTCCAGAAGGAAAGGGAATATTGGGGCAAAGAAGGTTATTTTCAAACTTCACGATTTCCTAGTAAACAAAAATGTTTACTAGATTCCTGATGGGAATAATTTTCTATACGTTGCGTTGAATTTATTTCTCCTAAATTTCGTATGCCTTGGTTTGAAAATCTCTCCGGGCAAATTGTGTCTCATCTACTTACCTATTACTCATTTAGGATCTACTCTGTTTTCCTTGTTTTGAATGTTCAGGAACTGTTGCTTGTATGTCTTAGGGATTTTAAGAATGGTTTGCATGAAATGACATGGTGTTCAAAAATTCATCCGAATGTGGGAGTAATTTCTCACTGAGCATATTCAATTCCATGTAGTTTAATTGCTACATTTCATTTCTTCCTTCTTAATTGGAGAAGAACGCTAAGTGCGATTTCTTTACTTACTATTCTTTTCCCTTCTTGGAAGTGACATCATCCAAGTTAGTCACTTTCGTATAACAGTTTGATTTAGGTGAAAACGTGGAGACTTCATGAGTCATGGGATGTTTTAACATTCATTTGAAGAGACCAAGTTGGGACAATGCTCGGGGTGTGGTAGATGTTCTAAACATAAGAAGACAGTATTTTATTGGGAGTGATGATGCAGCCCAAGGCGAGATGAAAAATATCTAGGCTAAAGAACCGACATGAATTCTTCATGGGGGGGAGAGACTGCCTGTCCAAGTCTGCACTACTGACTGTAAATTTAGAAAGACAAATTTTACTTGTTTTGTTTCCAAATCATTCCCAGTTTTTCCATGTCTTCCTCTCCTTTATAGTGTGTGGCATCACAGCTGTCCTCCTTTTGTATGTTATGGAGACCCCATTGTCACTGCTCTCTCCCTCCCACATAAGCCACACAGGCTGTTGTAGGTTCTTAGGAGGAGCTTTACTTTTTTTAATTGAGTCGGAAATGGTTGGTAACTGGATCATTTGAGGCCATATCTGAGATTTAAATACTATGCTGTCACCACTTCCTTGGTAGACCGGGAAGCACATCAGTGGGCCACAGGACTACTTCAGGCATTTGGTACCAAGAGTTGTGAGGACAGATAAGACATTCTAACGGTATCCTTCGAGAGGGAGAGAAGGCTTAGTGAAAGCAAGTATGAACAATTTAAGGGATTTCATTTATTTTTTTTTTCAAGGTTTTATTTATTTATTCATGAGAGACACAGAGAGAGGCAGAGACACAGGCAGAGGGAGAAGCAGGCTCCATGCAGGGAGACTCGGACCCAGGTCTCCAGGATCAGGCCCTGGGCCGAAGGCGGCGCCAAACCGCTGAGCCACCCGGGCTTCCCAAGGGATTTCATTTATATGAGAAAGGGACACAGAGAGAGCATGCAAGAGCTTGCAGGAGTCGGGGGAGGGGCAGAGGGAGAAGGAGAAGCAGACTCCTCAATGAGTGGGGAGCTCAGTGTGGGGCTCGATCCCATGATTCTGGGATCAAGGCAGATGCCCAGACGACCATACCAACCAGGTGATCCTGGACAACTCTTGAAAGGTGGGGAAGTTCTGGTCGGGAGCTCTCTTTGGTCACTGCAATGTCTTAAGTAGCTTCTAGTGATGAATAAAATGACAGAGATGGGGACTTGAGGAATGTGGTGATTTTCTGGGATTCAAGGCAGTCAGATCCATTCCACATGAGTTAATGAATTCCCTGGTGGTCCTCAGACCTAGCTGCTATTGGGTGACATAGATAACTATACCTTTCCAGGTGCAGATGTGGGAGTGGGTGGAGAGAGGATACGGATGATTAAACATTTTGGGCATAGGTTTAAGGTGTCATCTGGCAGAGTCGATGTTGATGATGAAGAAGGCTTTTGGATACTAATAGGCAGAAGAAGAAACACTGATATCCCAGGTATATAACCCCCACATAGATCTGCTTCACTATTTGACATTCCAGGGATGGTGACCCACGGCTGGCACAACCTCCCTCCCTCACTTCCACTCAGCCCCATGATCAATCTAGTCCTGTGTTCTTGACTGTGTGCAAAGCACTGCATATCTTAGGAGCAGGTCACCAGTCATGGATGCTTCAAATGGCCCACCCAGTTTTTAGTCTTGATATCCCTATGTGGTTTCACAGCCCATGCAGTCCTTAACACCCTTCCTGATCTGAGTGGAAAGAGGATTTTTATCAGTTGTCAAAACTGATAAAATAAAGTTGGGTATCATGTTATACTCACATTTTAAAGTGGTTCCACTGAAGGATAATGACTCATTCAGGAAAAGCCATCCTCCCCAAGGCACAATGCCCATGGTGTCATTGACCTACTCTGGGCTCTTTTCTTCTTGGGAGAAGAACCCTAGTTCTAGGTGGTCCCCCACGGTGGGGCACTGTGCTGGCCCATGGAGAAGTGTACTGTGGTCATAGGGAAACGACTCCACTTAACCTTCTGATGCTGTCCCTATTGATCTTTGTAGTCCAGGGGGTGTTCAGCATCACCCCTGAGTCCTGAGAATTGCCCAGTGATGTCTTATGTGTATAGTTGCTAGTTGAGCTTATTATGAGAAGTACAGAAGTGGGATCTACCTATGTCACCATCTTTATGATGTCAACCCTCTGTGATGAATACTTTTATATCTCGTGAGGTAACAATGAATGTCTTGCTACATACGTGTATGTATGTGTGTATATGTTTATATGTGTATATAAATATGCACACACTGATTATGTGTTATTGATGAGATAGAATGGAGTACATTTAGATACTTAACAACATTATGAAGAAGAGTGACAGACTCCTTCAGTGTTAAAAATTATTCGACATCATATTTATTTTTGCCATGCAGCTTGTTTAATTGGTTATCACACACGGTTTTGTTTTTTGTTTAGTTTTTTTCCAATTTCATCCTCACGTTTCAGTTACAACTCTAGGAAAATTCCAACGGAATATATTCAAGCAAAGTTTAGTGTTACCAGGAACATTTAGTTTATATATGTTTAATATTCTAATGGAGATGTTGGGGTTTGGAATTACCGTGTTTTTACTTTACACTCTATCCGCTTAATTTTTTTGTGTTTTCCTATATGAATTTTAAGAAAATAATTCTATATTTCCTTCTTTTTTTGTGAATATTGTATACTCAGTACCATATTGCTTTAGCTATAAATTCATGCATGCCATGAAAATTTAGTCACAGTGGGAAGTTCCTTCCTAACTTTAATTTCAACTTGTCAGCATACATTATGACACTTTTATTTGTGTATTTGTTTGTTTGTTTGTTTGATTAAAGACTTTATTTATTAGAGAGAGAGAGAGAACAGAGTAGAGGGAGAGGGAGAAGCAGACTCCCTGCTGCTGAGCAAGGATCCTGGGGCCCTGAGATCATGACTTCTGCCAAAGGCAGATGCTTAACCCACTGAGCCACCCAGGTGCCCTGACACTGATCTTTTAATATACATCTCTTATTCTTGGACATTTTTTAAAAGTAAAGTCACATGTGGAGATCGTAGGTGAACAGTTCAGTGGGATTTCACAACCGAATCCCATCTCTATAATCCATTGAGCTCAAGAAACTTTATTTTGTTTGTCCTCTAAAATTCCCCTTGAGGTCCTTAGTAATTTTCCCAAAAGCTCAACACTCCTTTAACACGTAAGGAATAGGTGCCTGTCCTCGTTTTTGTACTTTACGTGAATGTAATCAGGTGATGGGAACTCTTTTGTAATTGGCATTTTTTTCCTTTCTGTCTCTTGCCTGTAAATTTATGTATCACTGCATGTTGTTGTGCACCATTCATTAGAGTTGGATGGATCCAGTTCCATCATGTGAATATCAACTGACTGCATCGTTCTAGTATTAATATGCAAGTGAATGGTTCTCAGTCTATGACTGTCATGACTATTACTGGCATGTAAAATCTATAATTTGTCTTTAAGTGTGAAAAATGTAGATATATCTGCTGCCTCTGTGTGTGTGTGTGTGTGTGTGTGTGTGTGTATGGGAGTGAATTGTTGGTAAATAGGTTTATTCAGCTTTAACAGACACTGAAACTCCATCCCACAATCTTTATACCACTTTTCACACACATCGCAGCACATGGGATTTCTGGCTTATCTACATACTTTCCAAAATTTGGTAGTTTATGTCATTTTCACAGTAGGCTTCTGGTTGGAAGGAGAATAACCAACTCTTGGTTTTATTTGCTTTGTTGTAGTTACTTCCTTTTACTATGGAGTAAAATCTCTGTATAATCTCTTCAAAGTGTCCGGTTAGTTATTATGATCCTCTTCCTGTTAATGTGCAGTCTCAAATTGATAGTATTGAATTCCAGGAAGAATTCTCACTTGATCATGTTGTAAAATGGTAAAGTGTGCTTTTGATTCCGTTTGCATTATTTCATTGTGGACTTTGCATGAATATTCCTCACAGATAGTAGTTTGTAGATTTCTTTACTTGTAGTTTCTCCTATGGCTTTGATAACCTGCTAATGCTGGTGTCCCAGAGAGTGTTGTCATTTTCTCCCTTCTCTTTACTCCTTGCAAATATTTGAGGATATTTGAAGTACTTTCTCATTATATATTTGTATGAATTATCCCGTGAATTCATCTGGCATAGGATTTTTCCTTGTTCGGAGGTTTTTTAAAATTACTTTGTCAATTTACTTAGTAGGCGTAGATCAGTTGAGATTGTTTTAGAAATTGCTTCATGATGGAGTCCAGGTAAGTTAGATCTTTTTTTTTTTTTTTTTAAGATTTTATTTAATTATTCATGAGAAACAGAGAGAGAGAGAGAGAGAGAGAGAGAGAGAGAGAGAGAGGCAGAGACAACAGGCAGAGGGAGAAGCAGGCTCAATGCAGGGAGCCCGACATGGGACTGGATCCTGGGTCTCCAGGATCAGGCCCTGGGCCAAAGGGGGCACTGAACCGTTGAGCCACCGGGCTGCCCCCTTTTTGGGTATTTATATCCATTCAATGGTATTTATTCCTTGGCATATATATGTATCATTGCCTCTTTTAATTATTTTCATTTCTGTAGTATTGGTTATACCATTTCTTCCTATTTTAGTTGGTTTCCTCTTTCATTCTTACTTTAGTTCTATGTCCATCAACTTTTATTTTTATTTTTTCTGAAAACCAAATCCTCGTATTGTTGATATTTTCCTAAATCCCATTTTATTCATTTCTGTTTTATGTTTAAGTTTCCTTTCTTCCACAGAGTGACAGGATTGCCCAGTCAGTTAAGTGTTTGAGTTCAGCTCAGGTCATGATCTCGAGGTCCTGGGTTTAAATCTTGTGTCATGCTCCTTGCTGAGCAGGGAGTCTGCTTGCCCCTCTCCTTTGGCCTTCCCCTTGCTCATTCTCTCTCTCTCTCTCTCTCTAACTGTCTGTCTCTCAAATAAGTAAAATAGTTTTTAAAAAAATTTCTTCCCTCTGCTGATTTTGGGCTCCTATGGTACTTTTCATGATTACTTGAGCTACAGGAAAGTGGTTTGTGTCACACTATGGAATTAACTGTTAAGCTATGTGGTCAGTATGTTGTGTACAAGTTTATGTGTCCATGGAGGGATGAAGTCCTGAGGACTCCTCAACCATCTTGCTGATATTCTCTGACTGATTTGATGGCTGTATATAGATGTCATCAGTATTTTCTTCTGAAAGTAGTAAGTGGAATGACTTGCCTTTTCTGTTATTCAATATTTTTCAGCTGTATCTTCACATGACACCCCAAGCTTCCTGTCAGAGCTGTGCAAAGAAGCTTCATTTCCAAATGTGTCAGTGGGTCCATATAAACATAGTGTCCTTGAGAAGTTACACTTAATGATAGACTGGGACAATGATCATAAAGGATATATTCAAATTGAGGCTACTGCCCATAATAAGAATCTCACTGCCCCACTTGGTGAAGGATATAAAACATTGTGTAAAACCTTTCTTTTTAAGGCCACTAGTTCTATAAAGCAGAGTGTTTCTGTAGGCAACAGCTCAAATCAAATACTCAAAGATACATATTTATGGAAAGATAATGTAGAAAATCTGGAAAGTTACCATGCTGAAGATAATAATTTGAACAATCTGGAAAATAGGATTAGACTGACCTTTCAGTCAAATATGTCTAAACATCAGAGATTTATAAATGAAGAAGCAACTGCTAGGTGGTTTCAGTATGAGAGGTCCTTCACCAAGGACTCAACCCTACAAAATTACCAGACCGTTTTCAGTGAAGACAGACTTGTTCAAGGCAGTGAATCTGAGGAAAAATGTAATCAAGGCTCAAATGTTGATAAACATCTGAGGACTCATTCTCCAGAGACCCATTCTGAATGTAATCCATGGGGGGACGTCTTTCATCAAAGAGCCAACCTTGTATATAACAGTATGCATGGGAAAGAGAATCCTTATAAATACAATGATTGTGAAAATGATCTTAACCACTCCACTGGTGTTGGTGATCACCAGACAATTCATGGGAGAAAAAACCCATGCACATACACTAAACCTGGGAACCTGTTGTGTCAGTCATCAAGAATACGCATACATAAGACAGTGTGTAGTAGAGAGAAACCTTACAAATGTCAGGAATGTAGCAAGGCCATTATCCATCAATCAGTCCTCACTCAGCATCACACAATTCATAAGGGAGAGAAATCTTATCAATGTAAACAATGTGGCAAAGCCTTTATCTGTCAATCAAAACTTACTCAACATCACAGAATTCATACAGGAGAGAAACCTTATATATGTAAAGAATGTGGCAAGACCTTCAGCCACCAACCAAACCTTATTCGACATCACAAATTACATACTGGAGAGAAACCTTACCAATGTAAAGAATGTGGCAAGGCCTTCAACCAGCGCTCAAACCTTACTCGACATCACAGATTTCATACTAGAGAGAGACCTTACCAATGTAAAGAATGTGGCCAGGCCTTTATATATAAATCAAACGTTACTCAACATTACAAAATCCATACTGGGGAGAAACCTTATGAATGTAAAGAATGTGGCAAGGCATTTATCCATCAGTCAGGCCTTACTCAACATCACAGAATTCATACTAAAGAGAAACCTTATAAATGTGAGGAATGTGGCAAAGCTTTTAACCACCACTTAAACCTTAGTAAACATCACAGAATCCATACTGGAGAGAAACCTTATAAATGTAAAGAATGTGGCAGGACCTACAGCCACCGGTCAAGCTTTATTCACCATCACAAAATTCATACTGGCGAGAAACCTTATGAATGTAAAGAATGTGGCAAGGTTTTTCTCCATCAGTCAAGCTTTAGTCAACATCTCAGAATTCATACTGGAGAGAAATCTTACCAATGTAAACAATGCGGCAAGGCTTTTTATCAGCAATCAAACCTTACTCAGCATCACAAAATTCATACTGGAGAGAGACCTTATAAATGTAACGAATGTGGCAAATTCTTTAACCACCACTCAAGCCTTATTGGACATCAGAGAATTCATACTGGAGAGAAACCTTATAAATGTAAAGAATGTGGGAAGGCCTTTATCCATCAATCAAGCTTCATTCGACATCACAGGATTCATACTTGAGCAGTTCTTACAAATATAAGACAGTGAGAGAATTTGTAAGACCTGTTGAACCCTAACTCTACATCAGAGCATTCATATTGGAGAGTAACTAATACATGTGTAAAGAATGTGGCAAGACCCTTAAGCAATGTTACACTTTCATTCCTTATCAGAGAATGGATAGTGGAAGTGATTATAAATATAAACATTGGCAAGCCCTTTCATAGTTCTCAAGCCTCTCTCATCATTACAGAATTCATACTAGAGAAATATTATAACTAAAGAATGTGGTAAAGGTTTCAGGATGTTCAACCCTCACTCAGCATCACTGAGTTCATACTGAGGAAAAATGATACAAAATCGAATGAATGTGGCAAACCTCTAGCTGGAAGTCATAACTTGCTCCATATTATAGTTATCATACAAAAACAAAATTGAAATGGGAAGAAAGTGGCCAAATCTTTAACTGGAATCCAATCCTTACTCAGTATCCCAAAACACAATCTTGGTTCAAAGTGTAGCAACATAATGAAGGAGGAGAGTATGTTACACCTTAGGAAACCTCATTGTTCAGAGAAGAAAAGTAACTTGAAAGGTAAAAATAATTAGAAATGTATTTAATTGAACATAAAATGTCAATAAATGTCACAATTCATAGTACAAAGCAGTTTATCTGTCACTCTATTCAGACATCACATCAAAAAGGAACTAATATAAAGTTAGTCAGTTAGATCATGTATATGCAATTAGGCTTCAAAAGAGAGAAGGGATGGATTTTTGCATGGGTATAATTTCAATGTGTTTTTGTTTCCATTGAGTCTATATGAGATTTGTGACTTTTGCAAATATTAATGTGTTTCTATAGTCACAACTCCTCAGAAAATTTTTTTATTCCTAGTGGGTTTGTGAAACTATGTAAGTGATTGTTGCATCAAAGATATGAGATGCTCTTCTTCCTTAAGTGGGATTCATCATACCTAATTTTCCATGGACATTAAGGACAATACAACATGAATATATGAAGAAAATATATATTTTTAAATATTTTATTTATTCATGAGAGACAACAGAGAGAAGGCAGAGACATAGGAAGAGGGAGAAATAGGCTCCCTGTAGGGAACCTGACATGGGACTTGATCCCGGGTCTTCAGGACCACACCCAGAACTGAAGGTGTCACTAAGCCATTGAGCCACCCGGGCTGCCCTAAACAACCTAAGTTTGATTGATAGATCTATAGCAATCTTTTATAGTTTCTCAATTCAATATGACCTGCTTTTCCTTAAAAAAAATTATAAATAATAAAGGGGTCAGTTCAACAAATGGATATAACTTTTATCATTATCTATGTACCCAACATGAAAGTACATAACACATGAAGCAATTATTAACAGAGAAGAAGAGAGGAAGAGATGGCAATACATTAGAAGGGGACTTCAAGGGACGCCTGGGTGGCTCAGCGGTTGAGCATCTGCCTTTGGCTCAGGGTGTGATCCTGGAGTCCCAGGATTGAGTCTTATATCTGGCTTCCTGGGCCTCCTGCATGGAGCCTGCTTCTCCCTCTGCCTCTCTCTCTCTCTGTGTCTCTCATGAATAAAGAAATAAAATCTTTTAAAAGGTGGGGGGGGACTTTAATATTGTACCTTCAATAATGGATAGATTATCCAGACAAAATCAATAAGGTGATGTCAGACTTTAATGATAGAAGCAGACAGAACATTCCATCCAACAGCATCAGTAAAACAGATTCTTCCCATAAGCCCATGAAGCATTCTCCAGTATAGATTTTATATTGGGCCACAAAACAAGTCCTAATTAATATGATTGAAATCATACCAAGCATCTTTTCCAAGCCACTTTGGCATGAAACTAGAAGTCAATTTCAAGAACAAAACTAGAAAATTCACAAATACGTGAAAAATAAGCAAGTTGCAACCTTATTCATGATAGGCAAAATATGGAAATAACTTGCCCATTGGCAGATGAGTAGATAATGTGCATTTATACAATGGATGCTCTAACAATACATTTAAAGGTTTCTAATTGAATAGCTCTTAAAAATTCTTATCACGTGAAAAATTTAACTAAGGTGATGTTAACTATGTTTTAAAATAATATATACTGGGATGCCTGGGTGGCTCAGTGGTTGAGTGCCTGCCTTTGGCCCAGGGTGTGATCCTGGAGTCCCAGGATTGAGTCCCACATCAGGCTACCTGCATGGAGCCTGTTTCTCCCTCTACCTATGTCTCTGCCTGTGTCTTTCTGTGACTCTTATGAATAAAATAATCTTAAAAATATATATATATATATATACTTATGTGAAGCATGTATCTGAAACTAATATAATGTTTTATGTTGATTATATCTCAATGAGACTGGGAAACAATATTAGTGGTTGCTTAGGCATACGAATAAAAGGTTGGGGATGGTGATAGGTAAAGAATGAGTTTTCTTTAAGAGGTGATTACATTTGATTGACTATGGTTTGCCTGCACCTATGTGTAGAATCAGTTAAAGACCTACCGTTTGTACATTTATAATAGGTGAATTATACAGCATGTAAATTGTATGCAAATCTGTTTTAAAAGAACCCCAAATAAATGCCCGTATGAGAAGACCTAGTAGTATAACATCTTAAGACTATAAATTCAGCTATTAAACACATATACGGGATACCTCGGTGGTCAGCTGTTTGGTGCCTGCCTTCAGCCCAGGGCGTGATCCTGGAGTCCCGGGATCGAGTTCCCACATTGGGCTTCCTTCAGGGAGCCTGCTTCATGCTCTGCCTGTGTCTCTGCCTCTCTCTGTGTCTCTCATGAATGAATAAAATCTTAAAAAAAAAAGGCACATATATGTGTAGGATTTCAAATGGAATTTAGAAGTTAACTGTCTTCTGTGTTTTCAATTTTGTAGTAATACAAAAATTTTTGAAAGGAAGCACATGGGTAGGAGGTTTTGTCAAATTACACATATATAATTATTAATAGTTGAAATTCAGCACTTCAATATTGGATGAAGAAAGTAGAGATGCTAAAATATGTATGGGTTTCTGCAAAGAAACAAAATCAATAGAATTCATATCTATCTCTTTTACTTTTAATATCTGTTTCTATAGACCTATAGCTACAGAAATAGATATAAGCTTATCATAAAGAGAAATAGATCTCTATTTCTCTATATATCTACATAGAGAGTGAAAGGTTTCTTTAATGAATTGACTAAATCAATTGAGAGAGCTGGCAAGAGAAGGCTGCAAAGAAGGCCATCAATCTAGAGACCTGGGAAATAGCTGATGCTGAAGCTGGACAATCTGCAGAGCATCTGGAGACAGACTTAGGTCAAAAGGAAGAAGCACCTTTGAAATGTACAGCTAATTATGTTCTCCAGAACAGATTGCCTAGTAGGTAGTATGGGTTTATTTTCATATAACTTTAATATAAACTCACTAAAATGGAAAAAGACAAATTTCTAAAAGAGTTCAACATAATCTTTTTTTTTTTTTAAAGATTTTATTTATTCACAAGAGACACACAGAAGCAGAGACAAAGGAAAAGGGACGAGAAGCAGGCTCCATGCAGAGAGCCTGATGTGGGACCCGATCCCTAGAACTCCAGGATCACGCCCTGAGCCAATGGCAGACATGCCCAACCTCTGAGCCACCCAGGCGTCCGAAGTTAAACATAATCTTAGAATATGTTGACTAAGTGTATAAGAATATACAGCATTTTCAAGCATGGACTAGTGCCTAGCTGCAAAATCAGAATTATGGTATGTTTACATTTAACAATAGAATCAAGAGCATATACTTTTTTTTTTAGGTATTATAGGTAAATAATTAGTGTTAGCCAAAGAGAAAATATTTCAATTATTAAATAGGATTAAAAGACAGAATACCTCTGCAATTGAACCTCATTTTTCTAAGTATAGGAGAAGCTAATTGATAAAATAACTTGAATATTCAAGAATGAAAATTGATCAGATTTCACAGCTAGAGGTGGAGTACAAATAAATACATGGATACCACTTTTAGCCTTATGATAGATGAGATAAAAATAAATGGTAATAAAGAGTACTGATGAAGCCAGGAGGAAAAAAAAACTATGAATAAAATAGGACATAAGTGCAACTTTAGGGAAGAGCTGTCCAGTATGTGTAAAAATTTTCAATTCATTTACCTGTGAAGTAGTAATTATGGTTCACATTCTACTACTCATAGAAATAAATAGGGGCACCTGGGTGGCTCAGTGAGTTAAGCATCTATCTGCCTTCAGCTCAGGTCATGATCCCAGGGTCCTGGGATTGAGTCCCAAGTCTCGCTCTCTGGTCAGTGGGGAGCCCGTTGCTCCCTTTCCCTCTCCCTCCGCATGTGCTCTCTCAAATAAAAAAAGGTTTAACAAAGAAATATATACACATGTGTCTGAAATATGAATCACAACATTCTTTATATAGAAGAAATTAAAAATGACTTCTATGTGTTCAATAGAAAATACTTAGATGGGTATTTTAAGATTTGTCCGAATTCCATTTTTACTACTACTGAAACATCTCTAAAACGTATCGCAGAAATGTTGAGAAAAGCTGCATCACCTTATGTGACACAATATGCTCATAAAATGGCATGCATCCTTTTAACTCAATATCTGTATGTATATTTAAAAAAGGCATAGAGCTAGGAAAATTGGAGTGTATGTTTTGATAGGGAGGGATTCGTTATTGTATATATATTAGTACAGAACATAACTTCTTTAGAAGTATTTGAAATATTTGCCCATAAAAAGAAATGTTGCTTTGGTAACAACTATTGGAACCACACTTGAAACTGTCTGATTGCAAAGCCAAAGTTCTACATTGCTTCCCCAGTGTTGAATTGTAAACCTTTGTCTCTCACTTATAATGAATGATCCAGAACAATTCCTCGATATACAACTGGCATTCAGTTCAATGAATGCAGTATAGATTATTTCATACACCTCCAAGTTTTAGATATCTAGATTGATTCTATTGTTTAAAAATTAATTAACAAATCAAATTTGATGTATGATTTTAAGGGCAGTGTTGATAACTGATTTCAGGTTGTGGAATAATTTATTCTACTCCCTATACCAATCTCTATTTTGTATTCAGTGATGCTCTCATTCGTTCTCTAATGAGCTTTTAAATTCTGGCAGAGCTCATGCCCCCTTAGTCCTCTGCATTTTTCAGGACTTTGCACTTTATTGAGGCCACTGACCCCATCTGGATTACACGTGCAATTTCTTTAATCCCAGTCTGCACAGAGCAGCCCGAATATCAAGTGCCCACTAAGCACTACAGGCTGTCCCTCCTCTTTGATATTGAGAACCTCACTGCCAACTCCAAAAGGAATCTTGGACATCAAAGCTGATCCACCCCAAAGCAAACCTCTCAAAAGCTCTAGGTCATTACTTCACAGTGAGACTTGTTCATGGCTATGGAAAAAGCCCAAGGAGGAAGTGAGAACTGACAGATTTTGCGATATAGAGGAGAAACATTCAGAGAGCCGGCCTTCAGAAGAACAAGGAAACAAGTGAATGAAAAGCCCACTGGACACCTCAGAGGGAGATAAGTAAAGGTTTCAAGTTGTAAAAAGAATGGTCTCTGAGTGACAGTTTTAAAAATAGAAATATTTTTCTCTAACTATGGGTTAGGATGCACGTAAGGGAGACGTTGATTCTGTCTCTATTGGAACATCCATCTTCTGATGATTATTGACTGTTGACGTGAGGAAGTAACCAGTACTAAAAAAGCTTTGCATCATGTGTTTCATAGAGCAGCTGTTAGGCTCAAATGCATTTTGTGACATTCTCTCTGGTTTAAAACAGATTTTAGTACCATGCCTCAGTTCAACATGCATTTCTCCACAGCTTTCTACAATGCACAAGACTTCCCACATCTTTTTTGATAATAGCTTCCTGTTACTCAGGTGTGAATAGAGAAATAGGTGATCTAATAATACTAATAACTTCATTTCTACACAATATTGTATCAAAGCTTGAAGTTTCATACTTATGGTATCACATCGATTATTTCATAATGTGATATTACTCTTCACTTACTGTAATATCTGACATTGCACTTTGACACTGCTTACACACAAATGAATACTGTCTAATAAAAATTTTGTTTTTTCTGTCTAATAAATTAACTCATTCTGTTTTCATGAAATCCACGTTGGTCATGGGGCAGATTCCTTTTCCTATTAAACTGCAGTAATTCACCTAACATAATAAAACCTCCAAATCTGGGACACCTGGGTGGAGCATCTGCCTTTGGCTCAGGGCAGGATCTCAGAGTCCCGGGATCAAGTTCCACATCGGGCATCTGTAATGGAACCTGCTTCTCCTTCTGCCTATGTCTCTGCCTCTCTCTGTGTCTCTCATGAATAAATAAATAAAATCTAAAAAAAAAAAAAACTCGCAATTTTTCTTCATAGTTTATTTTGACCTGTAGAATATCTATTCCTAAGAATCTTGTGAAAACAAACAAACAAACAAAAATACTATCGGGTACCTGGGCAGCTCAGTGGTTGAGCATCTGCCTTTGGCTCAGGTCATGATCCTGAGGTTCTGGGATAGAGTCCTCCACCAGCTTCCCCGCAGGGAGCCTGTGTCTCCCTCTACCTATGTCTTTGCCTCTCTCTGTGTCTCTCATGAATAAATATGTAAACTCTTAAAAAATACTACCTAAATTAAAATGTCAAGGTATAAGAAACAAAAGTAAATATAGATCAAAATTGTTTGAGGGATGCCTGAGTGGCTCATTTGCTTAAGGGTCTGCCTTTGGCTCAGGTCATGATCCCAGGGTCCTGGGATGGATCCCCACATTGGGCTCCCTGTTCAATGGGGAGTCTACTTCTCCCTCTGTCCCTCTTTCTGCTTCTGCTCTCTTTGATATGAATTAGTAAAATCTTTAAAAAAATTGTTTGAAACCATGACCCAGCCATCATGGTTTGTTAATATAAAACAGTAGTTAAAGTACCATCTTTGCTACAACACCAGCTACTCTGCTTCCAAGCAGTGTACACATTTTCACATATTGGCTAAAATTGTGCATCCATATCATTCTCCTCTGCATATTAAAAGTATGAATGGGCCAATATTCCAGAGTCATGAAAATTTTTGTAAAGTAACACATATACAGTGTTCAGATCAGTAATTCGTATAAATTGTTATTTCAAGGCTAATGTGGTTGGTTGAGGATTGGAAGCCTTATAAGAAAAGGACCTCTAGGGATGCCTGGATGACTCAGAGGTTGGGCGTTTGCCTTCAACTCCGGGCATGATCCTGAGGTTCTGGGATCGAGTCCTACATCGGGCTCCTGCATGGAATCTGCTTCTCCCTCTCCCTGTGTCTCTGCCTCTCTCTCTCTATCTCTCATGAATAAATAAATAAAAAATCTTTAAAGAAAAGAAAGGACCTCTATTTTCATAATTTCCTTGAGTAGTAAAAAATGCAAACTCTTGGCTTTCAGCTGACATGTTCCATATGACTCCTGCCTCCTATTTCCACGAAGGATTCTCTGGCGACAAAGGTGAATAGCAGTCATCTGGAAACCAGTAGAGTGGCCTCCAGACACTTGACAATAGGAGTAACATTTCTATTATAGGGTATTGTTGAAAACCTGAGGAATTTCTCTCTTCTTTACCATTATACCTTCCTTTCTTTCCACTGGGAACAGGTAAAGTCCATAGATCTGATTCTCAAACACCTGACCATAGCCAACTCCAGGAGTCACTCAGACAATGGTTGGTTTGGGGCTGAAAGACATCCTTAATGCTTTTGGATACAAACTTGTGTTCTAAGTTCATAAAGTGGGCAGAGGTGTGTCTGTTGGCACCACCTGCCTCTTGAGTGTCTCTCAGGAGATGGTGATCAGTCCCTGGAACTCCAGGTGGGTGGAGTTTAAGGTGAAATCTCCCAAGTACATGGAGTCCCGTGTGTCCCTTTATTCGATGCTATATACACAAATAAATTTGACTTTTCCTATATATGTAGCTGGCAAAATGAACAGCAAGAACATCACAAAGAAAAAAGATTTTGGATACCGTTGTGCTACATTTCAAGGAGAAATCACAGTGCCGCTATTTGTGCATGGGTATTATTCCTAGTGTTTTACCTTTGGGACTCATGATGTGGGGCAGTGGCTTCATGATTTTCATGCTGTCCAGGCAGAAGAAGCAGGGGTTTAACACATCTATGGAAACTGGGTTTTCCCCAGATCCTCCCAGGAGACCACAGTTACCCATAACATCCTTGTCCTCCTGAGCACTTTTATATCATTGAACACCCTAGCCTCCATCTTCCAGGTGCGTGGTGTTTGTTAGTAACCCCAATAGTTGATATTGAACATCTCTGCACTACTTGCTGCAAGTTTTTAAAATTTTTAAATGATTTTATTAATTTATTTGAGAGAGAGAGAATACATGAGTGGGGGAGGGGCAAAGGGACTGGGAGAAGCAGGCTCCTCGCTGAGCTGGGAGCCTGATGCAGGGCTTGATCCCAGGACCTTGGTTTCATGACCTGAGCTGAAGGCAGAGATTTAACTGACTGAGGCACCCAGGTGCTCCAGAAGGATGTATATGTTTAACAACATCATCAAGGACTATATTTATAATGTATGCCACTGAAAGAGCACTGACATTTTAGTTTTAGGTCAAAGTACTTGGCATGGAGATGGGAGTGATACAGGGGTGGGGCATGAAAGAGGGTATGGGATAAATGGAGCTGCAGAGAGTCTGGGGGCTTGGGGTAACAGAGCCACAGGGGAAGGGAGGATAGAAGCTGTGTTAGTTTCCTAGGGCTTCTTTAACAAATTCCACAACTGGGTGATTAACAAACCAAGTATTAGTGTCTCACAGTTCTAGAGGTTCTTAGATGTCTGAAGTCAAGCTGTTGGCAGGGTCATACTTTATCTCAAGAATGGAGTCTTCCCTCTTTCTCACTTCTGGAGACTGTCAGCTATCCTTGGCCTTCCTCGGCTAGTTGATGCATCGCTCAGTCTCTGCCTTCATCATCACGCACTATTCTGTGTGTGTCTGAACTTCTCTCTTCTCATAGGACACCAGCCACTGAATTCAGGCTTACCTAAATCCAGTATGGCCTCCTTTTAACTTGATTACATCTGCAAAGATACTATTGCCTTAAAAACAACAACAACAACAACAACAAAAACACAAGATGCTATTGCCCAATAAGGTACAATTACAGGTACTGTAAATTAGAACTTGAGCACATTTTTTTAAAAAAGATTTTATTCATTTATTCTTTAGAGGCACACACAGAGAGAGGCAGAGACATAGACGGGGGAGAAGCAGGCTCCCCGCAGGGAGACTGATGTGGGACTGGATCCCTGTACCTGGGACCATGCCCTGAGCCAAAGGCAGACAATCAACCACTGAGCCATCCGGGCATCCCAGAACTTGAGCATATTTATTTGAGGCACACTATATAACCCACAACAGGGCTAAAGGGCATGAGGGAGTTAAACGTCACTGAGGGATTAAAGTGCACTACAGGTTTTAAGTTTGGGGGTGGAGTACATACAGGGACATTAAGGATATGAGGCATATGTGTGTGTTGAGGGAATAAGAGTGTGAAAGAAATCCTGGGAAGGAAAGAGATCATGGATGAGGAATTAATTGGGAAAAGGGAATTAGGATGCAAAGTTTAGTAAAAGGCATATAAACCTTACTGCCTATGAAGGGTTAAAAACTATGGGTTGGAAAGGTGATAGCTGCTTATGAATTCAGTCCAGGGGGTATTCAGTGCTCTTACCAGAGATAAAGGGTGGGAGAAAAAGCTGATGCCTGGGAAACATGATCGGCACAGGGAGGAAATGTGGGTGGAGTGAGATCATCAGACCTGGGAGAAAAGTGGGCATCAGTAGGCTAAAAGGCCTATGAGAAAGCAGGAGTGTAGAGTTGGGGTAATGAATGCAGGGACATATGGAAACTAAGGACTCCTGATAATGATGGCTAAGGCATTGAGGGCAGTGGACATAAAAAACACAATAAATAGGCTGAAGTCATGGAATGGGGAGAAGATAGATGGGGCAACGGAGAATGGAGGATTTTGTGTCAAAGGAAGGGTCAGAAGTTTGAGCTGAGGCTCTCAGGCTAGGCAAAATGTGATTTATTGGTATAGAGTTTTAAAATGCACTGGATAGACTTAGAAGAGCAACGAAGAAGATTAGGAGGGTCATTTGCAGGGAAAGATTCAGGTTTCATGGAAATCTAAAGGTTCCATGGGTGAAGAGATTGTGGTGACAGTGAGATATAGAGAGGAGGGAAGACAGGGATGGAGCTGGGGGTGATGGAGGTTTCAGGGGTACATTTGGAGGTCACTAATTCATTCTCTTACTCATTGATTCTCTCATTTGCATTTGATTCACAATTATCAACAGTTTCTAATTCTAGCCCACAAACCAATAACCTTATTTATATAAAATACCAGTAATCTGGGAACCCTGGGTGGCGCAGTGGTTTAGCGCCTGCCATTGGCCCAGGGCACAATCCTGGAGACCCGGCATCGAATCCCACGTCGGGCTCCCGGTGCATGGAGCCTGCTTCTCCCTCTGCCTATGTCTCTGCTTCTCTCTCTCTGTGTGTGACTATCATAAATAAATAAAAATTTTAAAAATTAAAAAAAATACCAGTAATCCTTTTTGACTGAATAGACAGTGAAGGACCAGAGGTAAATTCTGAGTAAACAGTGAGATTAAACATTTTCTCTCTACGTGGGGATACCCTGCACAAGGTAAGACCAGGTTGGAGATCTTGTGGAAACCATGAGAAGAAAATTCTGCCAACAACCTAAATGCTCCTGGAAGTGACTGCTGACCTTGAGATTCCTGAGAAGATCCAATGCCTCTTGAAACTATGATTTTAACCTTATAGGACCCCAAGTCCACTGAAATTCAGACTCAGAATCATGGTTTTATTATCTCCTAAATGCACAGTGATTGGTTATGGTAATGATAGAAAACAGCTATCCATGAGCATATCATTAACTGTAAAAAGAAAATTATAAACTATAAATTTAGAGACAATTACCCTCAAACCAATCATAGTTTTATCTTCAGACATAATAGCTTGTCAGGTTGAGATGGATCCTCCCTCTTATGCAAATTCAGAGTATAACACACAGATGCTAAAATATTTTGCATTTGGTTCAGTGCTTACATAAATATTGTGTTATCACATATACTGTCAAATTCTTTTTTTTTTTTTAAGATTTAATTTATTTATTCATGAGAGACACACAGAGAGAGGCAGAGACATAGTCAGAGGGAGAAGCAGGCTCCCCGCAGGGAGCCTGATGGGAGACTTGATCCCAGGACCCCGGGATCACGACCTGAACCAAAGGCAGATGCTCAACCACTGAGCCACCCAGGCGCCCCTCAAATTGCTTTTCTTTTTTTTTTCTTTTTTTTTTTTTTCAAATTGCTTTTCTTAATCAATGCCATAGAAGTGGATCTATGGCAACAAAAACCCACATTGTATCCCACAATAATTATAAACACAACACCCTTGGGGAAACACTCTTGTTTATATAACTACGTAATTGAATGTATCCATCTTCTGCTATCACACATCATGAAATGTGGATCTTTGATTTGTACACATGTGACTTACAGGGTGGTTCTGGGACAGGAGATTGTTGTACCATCATGACTGCATCCTTACAATGGATGGACATTTGCTAAATTATCCTTGCAAATGGAATAAAAAAAAAACCCTCAGAACCTATAATCTCCAACCAACTACATTTCCTTTTTTTTTTTTTTTTTAAGATGTATTTATTTATGATAGACATAGAGAGAGAGAGGCAGAGACACAGAAGGAGGGAGAAGCAGGCTCCATGCCGGGAGCCCGACGTGGGACTTGATCCCGGGAACCCAGGATCAAGCCCTGGGCCAAAGGCAGGCACCAAACCGCTGGGCCACCCAGGGATCCCCCCAACTACATTTCCACTGTTAAATTGAATAAGGAAGCCATAGACTGACGTGTCTTTAAAGCCTAGGTAGCCTCTGTACGCAAAGCACAATAGGACCAGAACAGAAGAAAATGAATTTAAGAAAAAATAATTACAGGTATGCCTGGGTGGCTCAGGGGTTGGGCATCTGCTTTTGGCTCATACTGGGGTTCTGGGATCAAGTTCCACATGGGGCTTCCTGTGGGGAACCTGCTTCTCCCTCTGCCTATGTCTCTGCTTCTCTCATGAATAAATAAACAAAATCTTAAAGAAAAACACACACACACACACACACACAAATAGTTACAGTCAAACAGACCTTCCAATAATGAGGCAACCACTTAAGGTAAATACAATGAAACACTATCTTTGGGGGCTTTGCTTCCACATCCTCTCTATAAAAATCTCACTGCTAGTTCCTACAGGTGAGGGACTATTTGAATAGACAAACTAACTGGCCAAATTAACTCTGGAAACTTTGAATATACATCAGCTCACCTTTTAAAGCCACACAGTACTACCTTTCATTTTGAGCACTTTTCTCACACAGCCTGAACATCTTGCCCATTTGCAATGTGTGTATAAGAATCAGTATGACATCTCTACCTGCCCCTCTCTGCCCCCTTTTGGACAAGTGCACAGTCAGGCCCACATACCTGGGTTCTCAGTACAGGCAAACCGGGACTCTGTGGACACGATGGACACAGCAGTCCTCCCTCTAACCAACATTGTTATCACACCCAGATTTTTTTGTTGCCCTCTTTCTCGTTCTGGCCTTTCTTATTGCCAGAAGTTCACACATGTGCACAAAGAGAATGCAGGTGAATCCTGAAGGATCCTGAATACGCACCTGCCAGAAAGAAAAGAGCCCCCAGCAGATGGGGATCAGGGACTGGACATTCAGGATAATCCTATGTAATATGAACACATAAGATGCTCTTCAGTCCCACCCATCCAGAGATCCTTTTGATGTCCCCAGATTCCTCTTTTGTATTTTGGGGCAAACATCGTGAGCACAGAGCTCAGCTGCTCCAAAATTTCCATTGGAAAAGTCCCTCTGCCTAATTATGTGGCTGTCAGAGTGTAACAGGGAATTGTCAGTTTAGATTCTGTCAAAATGACCATAGACCACAAAACTACCGGTCTCTGCACCTCCCTTCTCAGAATGGCTCAGAGAACAGTGTTCCTTGCAAGTCCACCTACTGGGTGGCCTGAGATGGCATTCACACTTTCCTGAGGCTTTGGCTCAGATAAAGAAGGCAAAGGACTCTAAATTTGGTGAGTCACTTTCGCCTTTCTGGTTATAACAGTGCTTCCAAAGCAACACATATCATCCCACCTTTTTTCCTGGGATGTCCACTCATAGTCCACATATTAAAATTAACCAAATATAAAAATGCAAATATTGACCCATCAAATTTCCCTCTGATCCTCTAATCCATCCTTCCTTTCTCTCTCCCAGTCTGCTCTCTATACATGTGCCTTCACATCCAATATTATTTTTAAGATTACTGATCATGAAAAAGAAGAGAAAGCATCTGTACTCCCAGCACAACCAGCATCCAAATCCTCCTGGGAGGGATCCCTGGGTGGCGCAGCGGTTTGGCGCCTGCCTTTGGCCCAGGGCACGATCCTGGAGATCTGGGATCGAATCCCATGTCAGGCTCCCGGTGCATGGAGCCTGCTTCTCCCTCTGCCTGTGTCTCTGCCTCTCTCTCTCTCACTGTGTGCCTATCATGAATAAATAAAAATTAAAAAAAAAAAAAAAACAAATCCTCCTGGGAAAAACAAGTATAGAGTACCCCAATTCCGAGGGATTCAGAAAGATTAACTTGCATGATGTATGTAAGATTCTCAGCAGTGTGCTGGACTCAATGCATACTCACATACCTGAAGCATGTAGTTGGTGATAAACATTTCATGAGTGCATGTTATTTACCCCAAACATCCTTGCTCAGACACCACAGCCTTATCTAGTCCCTTATCAACCTGCGGAGGGTGAGAAACTCTAGAAACTCTGAAACTGGAAAATGAGTCTACATCCAAAATACGGAGAAAGTGTTTCAGACCAAAAACTGCAAAGGTGTCTGGTATTCCCCTAGAATATCAACATTTGGCTACATTCAGATGGCTGAGAAAACTCTGTCAACCTTGCCCTGGTTCCACTGCAGTAATGGTTCCCACTGAAAATCTGGACCATGAAGATCATTCCCAATGTCCAATATTCAGCTACCATTTTCCAGGGCTCACTATTTACATTCAAAAAAAGAGAAATCAGGGATGCCTGGGTGGCTCAGCAGTTGAGCATCTGCCTTTCGGCTCAGGGCGTGATGCCGGGGTCCTGAGATCGAGTCCCACATCAGGCTTCCAGCACAGAGTCTGCTTCTCCCTCTGCCTGTCTCTGCCTCTCTCTGCATCTCTCATGAATCAATAAATAAAATCTTAAAAAAGAAAAACCCAGAGAAATCAGCAGGGAGACAGGAATTGTGGGCTACCTTTTCCATGAGAAATGAAATCTAAAATATTGACCAATGTCTAAAATCATTCATTACTGTTTACAATATGTGGTCCACTCTTACTAATGCCTTATTCTAATTATTTTGATATTCAGAATTTTATGCATCTGGGCTAATGTTCTTTTGTAACTGATGTCAGATAATAGGATGCATAGAAAAGAACCATAGAGTTTTTTTTTTTCTTTACAACTGACAAAGATGTTTAGATAAAAAAAGTCCAGTCATCATCTAAATATTGATAGAGCCAGTATTTAAACAGGAGGAGTTCACATGCCCTTCCAGAAAACATTGGTTCTTGGATTCTCTCCTCTGTTTGACAATCAATGCTTCATCCAAAAGACTTCACACAGGGATCCCTGGGTGGCGCAGCGGTTTGGCGCCTGCCTTTGGCCCAGGGCGTGATCCTGGAGCCCCGGGATCGAATCCCACATCGGGCCCCCGGTGCATGGAGCCTGCTTCTCCCTCTGCCTGTGTCTCTGCCTCTCTCTCTCTCTCTCTCTCTCTCTCTCTGTGACTATCATAGGTAAATAAAAAATTTGAAAAAATTAAAAAAAAAAAAAAAACAACAACAAAAGACTTCACACAGAACAGTCTTCGTTCTCTGAGACTTGAGAGTATAAGTTCCAGACCTGGACACATACATATTGCCTGAGTATTTAATTGCCTACTGAGGATCATGTACACAGGTCCAGCTTCCCGGTTAAAACACAGGAGAAAACAGCCAGCCCACACATGAGCACACTTTCACATTGGAGAACCAGGACCACAATCCACCTAATACAATTCATGCTCATCTGTATCTTTTTTTTTAAAGATATTATTTATTTATTCATGACAGACACACAGAGAGAGGTGGAGACATAGGCAGAGGGAGAAGCAGGCTCCTTATTGGGAACCCAATGTGAGCCTCAATCCTGGGACCCCAGGATCACGTCCTGAGCTGAAGGCAGATGCTCAACTCCTGAGCCACCTAGGCATCCCCTCATCTGTGTATTTGACTGCATCCTTCATGGACTAATATTTTTATTGATGATGACCACCAGAAAGATGCCTCCAGAATTTCATTCTCAAAGCAGGTTCCCAAAAGAGGCCCCATTGACACCACCTGAGGACTTGTGGGAATGGAAAGTTGGGGGACACAGCCTAAAACAATTGAAATGTAACAAGGAAAGAGGCCTAGAAATCTGAGATTTTACAAGTGCACCAGCTAATTCTGATGCAAGATAAATTTGAGAGCCACTGCAGTAACAAAATCACAAGTCATGCCTGAATTATACATGGATAACTCACTCTTAGATAGTCTCTCTGTGGTGATATTAGTGATGTCACACACAAAAACATACACATTGTCTTTATTTACAGAGAAATCTGATTCTAACATAGTCCTCTTCTGGTTTACAGGTCTTCCATGTCTCATTTTCCTCAGTGCTCTCCTCAAGCTTCCTGGGATTACCCACAAATACACTTATTTTCACATTATTTCATGAAAATATTCCAACCTATAGTGAACTGGAATCTACTCAAATATTTCATCAAATAAAATGTGAAACACAGGAGCACCTGGGTGGCCCAGTCAGTTAAGCTACTGAAGAATTAGAACTTCATTTGCATTCATGATTATATTCTTCTGAATCTGGGTAGGCATACTCTAAGTTTCAGGTGCCTCTCATAACATCTGATTCCAGAGCAAAACATGATGTTCTTTGTGTCAGATGCCTTGAAACACTTCAGGTAAGGAGGAAGAAATGAAACACATCAATTAAATGACATGCAACTTAATATAGTCACTGTGGAATTACTTCCATTTTGAATGAATCTTAGAACATCATGTAATTCGCTGGAAACCATTCTTAGAAAACCTGTGCAAGACATAAGCAATGGTTTCTGAACATTGGAACAAGGAAAACAATACATCTCACACAACTAATAGGGTAACACGACTTGCATGTGCAGATTCTCACGCCAAGCAAGAATCATGAGATTTTGGAGGAATAAATTCAATGCAATATAAAAAAAAAATTATTCCCATTATGAATTGGTAATATTTAAGTGTGCTAGAAAATCATCAATTTTGAAATTTCCTTATTACTATATTGACTGACATCCCCTTTTCATCTGAAAATATGGGTACATATAGACATTCTTCCTCATCAGTTCTGTTTTACCTAAATTATATCTTAAGCTTACTATATATACAATTTGCATACCATGCATCTCAAAACCATGGGAGGGACGCCTGGGTGGCTCAGTGGTTTAGCTCAGGGAATGATTCCAAGGTCCCAGGATCAAGTCCTACATTGGGCTCCCCATGAGGAGCCTTGCTTCTCCATCTGCCTATGTCTCTGCCTCTCTCTCTGTATCTCTCATGAATAAATAAATAAAATCTTAAAAAAAAAAAAAAAAAAAACAAAGTTGGTAATTCTTGAAGATCAAGTCTTCACCAAAGGCCGTTCTTAGGCTTTTCTTTCTTTTTTACACCTAAAAAGTTGCTCCAAATTATGTATTGTGTGGCACCCAAGTGGCTCAGTTGTTGGGCATCTGCCTTTAGCTCAGGTCATGATCCCGGGGTCCTGGGTTCAAGCCCCACATCTGCTACTCCCTCTGCCTATGTCTCTGCCTCTCTGTGTCTCTCATGAATAAATAAATAAAATCTTTTTAAAAAGCCACAAATTATGTATTGTGTGATATCTAATGAACAGTGATGGTTGGATAAAGACAAGCCCTTGTTTATCAAAATTAGGGACTTTGGAATCAGGAGTGGTTTTTGTTATTAGAAGAATAATGAACTCTGAGATAAGGATGTCTCAAGTTAAATATATCTAGGCCTTTTATGTTCAGCTTAAGATTTCTAATTTGTATAAATGTTTGAATAATTCATCCTTCTATAATTGAAATGGTTCAAATCATTACTTTCAGCATAGAATAAGTGACGTTCCAAATTTCTTTTCAGAGAATAAGTACATTTAAATAATGGAATTGGGTATTTGGGTTCACAAAGATACTGTTGTGCAAACATAACTTTTTCTTTTTAAGATTTTACTTATTTATTCATGAGAAATACATAGAGAGAGGCAGAGACAGGGAGAGGGAGAAACAGGCTTCCTGTGGGGAGCCCCGTGTAGGACTTGATCCTGGGACTCCAGGATCACACCCTGAAGCAAAGGTAGACCCTCATCCGCTGAGCCACCCAGGCATCCTGCAGACTGTGGAGGCCGAGAAAAATTAAGGCCATTCCACCTCAAGTTTAGCATTAGCACAAGTGCAGCCATCTTAGGTCCTTGGGAATAAGAGCTGAGCTTTACAGGAAAAACTGCAGAATGTCCTAGGCAGGGAATCCCATACCCGAAAGACAATAAAGCTCAGAATGCCCTCGGAGAGAATCCCATATCAGATCCTAAGAAACTCCCCCACACTTTCCCCCATATTGGGATGGAAAAATTCCCCCACCCCTTCTGAAAATCCCCTAGACCAGCCCATAAAAACCCAGCTGTAACCCACTTCAGGGTCCAAGTCCCTGCTCCTCTGTGTCGGGTATACTTGGACCCACGCTCAAGCTTGTAAATAAACCCTCGTGTACTTGCATTAGTGTCAGCTCCTTGGTGGTTTCTCGGATTCTCAATCTTGGGCACAACACAAACATAACTGTCTTCAAATGGGGTTTCCTCCAGAATGTTTTCTATTCTCTATTTCTTTGGGCAGTAAGGGTACTGGTCATCATCCCAGTTTAGTTATATCCATAATAACATTCTTTTTGCTCTTCACTTCCTGTCATCACCTTGTTAGTCTTTCACTAACTGTGATCTCAAAGCCACAGCTTCCATGTCTTCCCAATAGCACTTTATGTAATAAATCTTTTTGCCTGTCTTTGTCAACAATCCCAGGGTGCCATGAGAAGCCATAACTGAAAGATACCAATAAATGATCCCACGTACTACACTTACATGTATATACTATAAAATGTTAATGTAGAAAATGAATACCTAACATAGGATATTAGGATAATACAGAAATTGGAAGCACCAGGACTATGCTCCACCATGAGGACACGAACTAACCAAATTTCCTTTTTGAGTGCTCCACAAGCCAGTTGGGAGAACACAGCAACCTCATGTAAGAACAAGTGAAGAAGAGCCGGTTTGAAGAAAGGAAATTTTGTTACATTGCCCACAATAGCTGCTCACCCTACCTGGAACTTCATGGCAAGACTGTGAGAAAACTCTAGACTGTTCAGAAAAGATGAGGGACCTATGTGAGCCATAATCTGGCTTCACTGCAGCTGCCTGGTGGGGCTTGTTTCTGTCATGCATGACATGTAGGGCTGAGGGAATGAGAACACCCTTGATGTACTATGGTGTCTGCTCAGAGAAAAGGAAAGTGCTTGTTCAAACACCAGAGAGAATGCAGAGTTGAAGAACATCAGGAAAGGAATGATCGTATGCAGTGAATATGAAACAACAAACAATTGTTTAACTGTGAAATTACAAGCACTCAGACATTATACACCTCTAGAATATATGTTTCACAGGTCCCAGAATTACTGCACAGGTGGCTGCTGTCTGTGTTTTCCTTTACAAAGCAAGTCCATAAATTCTGGGACCAGAGGCTGTTTTTTAAATTCCCAAATCTCAGCAAAAGATCACCAGGCAAACGAAGAGACAGAAAAACATGTTCCAACAAAAGGAAGAAAGTGAAACCCTAAAGCTGACCCTAAATTAGTAGAGAAGTATTAAATGCCTGACAAAGAATTCAAAATAGTGATCATTAAAGTGTTCATGAAGGAAGAGGAGACAACAAGTAACTACATGGTACCAGTAAACTATGCATGTTCAAAATGAAAATCCAAAGAGACATAAAGTCTAAAAAAACAACTAAACAGAAATTGGAAGCTAAAAAAGTACAATAACTGAATTGAAAAGACACTGAATGGTCAGCAAAAGAATTAATCAAAATGGGATACCTCAGTGGCTCAGGGGTTGAGTGTCTGCCTTTGGCCCAGGGCGTGATCCCGGAGACCCGGGATCGAGTCCCATGGAGCCTGCTTCTCCCTCTGCCTGTGTCTTTGCCTCTCTCTCTATGTTTATCTTTCATGAATCAATAAATAAAATCTTAAAAAAAAAGAATTAATCAAAATGAAGCAAGAATTAGACAACTTACAGATCCCTTGTTTTCAATTATCCATTGAGGGGAGTAAAAATCATGGGGAAAAGGACAGAGTCAGAGGGACTTATTGGGACACCAACAAGTGGACCAATATACACATTAAGGGGACCTCGCGAAGGAGAGGAGAGTGAAAGAGAGCAGAGAACTTACATGAAGAACTTTTGGCTTAGACTTCTCACAATTGTGGAAAGAAAGATACAAATTCAAGAAGCTCAGTGAATTCTAAGTAGGATAGATGTCAAGACATGAACACAGTGATACACTATAAATAACGTAACCTCTCAGGGACACCTGGGTGGCTCAGTGGTTGAGTGTCTGCCTTTGGCTCAGGTCGTGATCCTGGGCTCCTGGGATTGAGTCCTGCATTGGGCTCCCTGCAGGGAGTCTGCTTCACCCTCTGCCTATGTCTCTGCCTCTCTGTGTCTCTAATGAATGAATACATAGATAGATAGATAGATAGATAGATAGATAGATAGATAGATAGATAGATAGATAACCTCTCAAAAATCACAAGTGAAAGAATTTTGAGACAGCAAGAGAAAAGTAACTCATCTTGTGCAACAGACTCATCTAAGAATATTAATGGTTTCTCAGCAGAACTTGTATAAATAAGTGTATGAGATAATATATTCGAGTACTGAAAGGTCAGAAAATATCGACCAAAGATATTGTATCTGCAATACTATCCTTCAAAAATGGAGAAATAAAAACTTTCCAGGGAAAAACTACTAGAAGTGTACCAGTAGACCTGCCTTATAAGAAATATTAAAGGAAATCTTTCTACCTACAATAAAAAGGTTCTAAACAGTAATTAAAACCACAGGAAAAGGGATCCCTGGGTGGCGCAGCGGTTTGGCGCCTGCCTTTGGCCCAGGGCGCGATCCTGGAGACCTGGGATCGAATCCCACATCGGGCTCCCGGTGCATGGAGCCTGCTTCTCCCTCTGCCTGTGTCTCTGCCTCTCCCTCTCTCTCTCTCTCTCTCTCTCTCTGTGACTATCATAAATAAATAAAAATTAAAAAAAAAATTAAAGAAAAAAAACCACAGGAAAATATAAAGCTCCACAAATATAGCAACGTGGACTATTGTAAAGTGGTAACACAAATCACTTTTATTTATGTGACAGAAATTTTTAAAAGAATAAGAGCAAAAAAAGATATATCTAAATTATAGACCACACCACATAAAAGATGGAATTTGGGATATCAGTGACATAAATTGGGTGAAGGAGTAGAAATGACAAACAGTAGAGTTTTGTATGCTGTTGACAATACCAGGTTACAATGGTTTATTATAGCTTTGAGAGGCTTTAGATATCCCTAGGGTCACAAAAAGAAAATAACCCTGTAGAACTCATAAAAAGGAAATGAGAATGGTATCAAAGTCTGTCAATACGAAATGTCAATGAAACATAATGGAGCACAATAAAAGAGAGAAAGTGGGATTAAACAGCCACAAGAAGTATGAAAAACAGCAGTAGTAGTCCTTCCATCCAGTGAGTACTTTTTAAGTAGATTAAAAGGTGTAAATTGGCTGAATGAATAAACCACAAGATCAAGAATAAAATTTAATTTTACTTATTTTAATTTTAAAAAATGAATAGTAGATGGAAAATCAGAAATTCCACAAATATTTTGAAATTATACAACACACTCTTGAACAATCAATGGTCAAAATGAAATTTAAAAAATAACCAGTAATTATCTTGAGACTAATGAAATAAAACTCAGTATATTGAAACATGGAATTCAGAGAAAGTGATTCCAAAGAAACAGTCAGTGAAGTGAAAAGGCAGCCTGTGAAATGAAAGGACATTTTCTCTAGAACCTTTAGAGCATAAGGAATTAATATCTATCGTAAAGAAAGAACTCTTGCAACAACCACAAAACAAAACAAAAGATAACAAGACAAAAAAGACCCTGGTACGATTAAAAAATGGACAAAAGATTGAATGGGTATAATCCAGGGAAGATATGCAAATGGACAAACATATGAAAGATGCTGAAAATCACTATTCATTAGAGAAATACAAGCAAAACAGTGAGTCATACCTCACTACTTCTTCGGATTCCACTATTAAATGAGAATAACACCAAAAAAAGCTACTCTGAGTTGTAAATAACAAGATTCCTTAGAACTCATAGAACCTGTAAGCACTGCTAGATGAGATGCAAATGCACAAGCACTATGGAAAACGATGGGATTTTGTCAAAAAAATGTAAATTGTATTGTCCTATGATTCAGCCATCCCACTTGAGACTATATAACCAAAAGAATTCAAAGTAGGATGTGCAAGAGATACTTGCACAAGCAGATTTCATAGCAGCAATGTTCAGAAAAGCCAATAATAATGAAAGCAACAAAAATGTTCAAGAACAGATAAAGAAAATGAAGCATATGCATACTTTGAAAAAAGAAACATCATGCACAAAAAAACTAACAGTGACTGAAATAATTCACAGAGATAAATACACTATGATTTCACTTAAGTAATGAAACAAAAGATATTCCTGAATACAGAAACACCACAAATGCTGTAAAATATACTGAGTATCACTGCTACACTAAAAAGCACATACAGTTGAGTATTAATTATACCACAATTTAAATGTATTTTGAGAAAAGTAGATCAAAATTCTAAGGGGATTTGCCTCAAGGGAAATTTATATTTATGAACAAAACATTTAATAAATATGGGTATGTTTACTAATTATCAAACTCACTTCTCTTTTTTAAGATTTTAAAAGTCTATTTATTCATGAGAAACAGAGAGAAGCAGAGACATAGGCAGAGAGAGAAGCAGGCTCCCCATGGGGAGCCTGATGCAGGATTCCATCCCAGGACCTTTGACTCATGATCTGAATCAAAGCCAGATGCTTAACCACTGAGCCCCCCAGGCAACATATGTACGTCAAGCATGTTCTTTTTTTTTTTTTTTCTAAAATTTTATTTATTTATTCATGAGACACAGAGAGAGAGAAATGCAGAGACACAGGCAGAGGAAGAAGCAGGCCCCGTGCAGGAAGCCTGACATGGGACTCGATCCCGGGGCCTCCATGATCACACCTTGGGCTGCAGGTGGCGCTAAACCGCTGCCCTGTCTAGCATGTTCTATCAGAACTTTAGAATCTGGGGCATCTGAGTGGCTCAGTGGTTGAGCCTGTGCCTTTGGCTCAGGTTGTGATCCTGGGGTCCTTGGTTGGAGTCCCACATCAGGTTGCCTACAGGGAGCCAGCTTCTACCTCTGCCTGTGTCTCTGTCTCTTTCTGTGTGTCTCTCATGGATAAATAAATAAAATCTTAAAAAAAAAAAAGACTTTAGAATCTAAAATCATAGCTCAATTTCACAGAAAACTAATCACAAAGCGAAAACAGAACACAACCAAAGGAACTCCATATACACATGACAAAATTAGAAAATCATTATTGTTAAGAAATATGGTAACAACACCTGTTATGAGGCAAAAATGGAACTGAAAAAACGGCTTAGCAAGGAGTTTCTTAGAAATATGCACAGATTTCCCCAGGCCCCCCAAAGCCATAGAAAAGCAGACAGATTGTGCAGGCCCTCGCAGGCCATGGAAGGGTCCCTTGGCCCTCTTCGTGAATATGATATAAGACCCGGGGAGCAGAAGGAGAATCTTACAGGATGTAGGAGCATGGGAAGTGTTAGAATTGTCTATGACAGAAACATAAATCAACAAAAGCTTTTAGAAAATTCTTTCACTCAGTGCTTCCCAAATGACACTTTAAGGTTTGGCTTCCTCCTTCACTTTTGCACTTCACATAAGTCATCTACTTTCTTCATTCCCAACTTTGTGGCTGTACAGCTCCTTTCTCTTCACATCTCAGGGCTCCTATTTGCTCCAAAAAGGTGACTGGTTCTGGTTTAGATATAGCAAGACCCGTTTATTTAAAAATTAGGGGGGCGGGGGCAGCCCGGGTGGCTCAGTGATTTAGCGCCGCCGTCAGCCCAGGGCCTGATCCTGGAGACCCGGAATCGAGTCCCACGTTGGGCTCCCTGCGTGGAGCCTGCTTCTCCTTCTGCCTGTGTCTCTGCCTCTCTTTCTGTCTGTGTCTCTCATGAATAAATAAATAAACAAAATATAAAAAACAAAACAAAACAAAACTTAAAAAAAAGGGCGGGGGGTGGGGGATGCCCAGGTGGCTCAGTGGTTGAGCATCTGTCTTTGGCTCAGGGCGAGATCCCAGAGTCCGGGGATCAAGTTTCGCATCGGGCTCCCCCCATAGATCCTGCTTCTCCTCCCTCTACCTGTGCCTCTGCCTCCCTCTCTGTGTCTCCCATGAATAAATAAATAAAACCTTTAAAAAATAAAAAATAGGAATATGAGTCTGGTTGGAGATTCACTAATTTTGAACCCACTAATGTCCTCAGTAGAGAAGATAGGACAATGTAGAATTCTCGAAAATGATTTCTGAAAACACTGTTATTTGATGAGTTTGAATGCAATGATTTTAGTGACAGTTAAAAGTTCTACTGAGCGTGCCTGGTTGGTTCATTCTGTTAAGCATCTGTGTCTTGATTTCAGCTCAGGTCATGATCTCAGGGTCGTGGGATCCCGCCTCAAATGGGGCTCTGTGCTCAGTGCAGAGTCTGCTGGAGATACTATCCATGGCCCCTCTTCCTCCCTCAAGCTCTCTCTCTCTGTTATCAATAAATAAGTAAATATATAAATATATCAGTCAATCTACTTACTTATCAATTTTTCAAAAGATTTTATTCATTTATTCATGAGAGGCACAGAGAATGAGAGACAGAGACATAGGCAGAGGGAGAAACAGGCTCCATGCAGAGAGCCTGATGTGGGACTCGATCCTCAGACCCTGGATCATGCCCTGAGCCAAAGGTAGACGCTCAACCACTGAGCCACCCAGACATCCCTCAATCAATTTAAAGGCTCTACTAGCATACCAAGAATGGCAACAACAATCCTTTTTATTTTTACTTTACTTTTTTTTTTTTTTACTTTACTTTTTAAAAGATTTTATTTGTTTGAGAAAGAGAGACAGCCTGAGCAGGGGGAGGAGCAGAGGGAGAGGGAGAAGCAGATTCCCTGCTGAGCATGGAGCCCAGTGGCAGGGTCTGGGGTGGGGTGGCTCCATCCCGGAACCCTGAGATCATGACCTAAGTTGAAGTCAGATTGTTAATAGACTGAGCCACCAGGTACCCCAGCAATGCTTTTTAAACATTTGCTAGTCACTAGATAGCATTATAACACTTTATATAAGTTAGTACAAATAATAAACACCAAAATAATTGATGAGACCAAACATATTATTATTCCTTTTCATAAGTTTTTTGCCCGGGACACCTGGGTGGCTCAGTGGTTGAGCATCTGCCTTTGACTCAGGGCCTAATCCTGGTGTCTGGGATCGAGTCCCATGTAAGCTCCTGCAGAGAGCCTGCTTCTGCCTCTGCCTGTGTCCCTGCCTCTCTCTCTCTCTCTCTCATGAATAAATAAATAAAATCTTAAAAAAAAAAAAAGATTTTTTTTGCCAAACACCCAATAAATGGAAAGAACTAGGTTTTCACCAAGGTCATCTGATGTAGAGTTTATCTAACATGACATACATATCTGTATACAGAGACTACTACCTTAAAGCAACGTTCTCTAAGGGCCAAAGGCAGGCTGCCTCAAGATAGGACAGTTGGTATGAACATTCTTTTGGGCTAAAGGTACTTGACACCCTATAGGGCAAAGAGAAGTTTTTGTCCCTCCCCTCATAATGTAGAAAATCTTTTTTTTTTTTTTTTTTTTTTTTTTTTTTTTTAAGATTTATTCAGGGCAGCCCCCAGTGGCTCAGCAGTTTAGCACTGCCTTTGGCCCAGGGTGGGATCCTGGAGACCAGGGATCGAGTCCCACGTCAGACTCCCTGCATGGAGCCTGCTTCTCCCTCTGCCTGTGTCTCTGCCTCTCTCTCTATATGTCTCTCATGCATAAGTAAATAAAAAATCTTAAAAAAAATAAAGATTTATCCGTTCATTCCTGAGACACACACAGAGAGGCAAAGACCTAGCCAGAGGGAGAAGCAGGCTCCCCCTGGAGAGCCCGATGTGCGACTTGATCCTAGGACCTGGGATCACACCCTGAGCCAGAGGCAGACGCTCAAGCAACTGAGCTACCCAGGCGTCCCTGTGTAGAATAATCTTTTTTTTTTTCTTTTTTCTTTTTTTTTTTTAATTTTAATTTAATTTAACTTATTTATGATAGGCACACAGTGAGAGAGAGAGAGAGGCAGAGACATAGGCAGAGGGAGAAGCAGGCTCCATGCACCGGGAGCCCGACGTGGGATTCGATCCTGGGTCTCCAGAATCGCACCCTGGGCCAAAGGCAGGCCCTAAACCGCTGCGCCACCCAGGGATCCCTGTGTAGAATAATCTTAACTGGCCATCTTTCACAGAATAAATGTTACTGCTAGGGACAAATTTCATTTGAGTCATCCATCTGTGTGGCAGGGCAACATCTAATTACCAAACATCTGCTGTTATTCTTCTTGCCCTGTTTAGTGCATTTCTCCACTTCAAAGTCCCAGGCCCTCCTCCTAACTTCAGGATATGAACCTCATTTTGCCCAATTTTGCAATTTCCGTGTCTGTGAGCGTTCCCTACACCTATGAAATTTAATTTGATCTTGTCCTGTTAATCTGTCTCTGTTCAATGGGTTTCTCAATCCAGCTAGAAGGATCCTGAAGGGCACAGAAATTTGTGCTCCCTGGCATGATCAACACAACATTGATCTAATGAAACCAGCATTGATCTTGTCAGTTCAGATGAAAAAATGCACACTACAGGTCATATTGTCCTCAGGCCCAGCTGTACCAGATAAGGAACATGGAGACTAGGCTCAAGAGGTAAGTGGTTATCGGCATTTTGCTCATTCACTCTAGAAAGCCTTTGACACTTCCAATTTCATATCATCAAATTTATTATTCTTGCTTAATTAAGAACACAACACAAACATGGATCTCAGGTGTTACTTTCAGGGGTACCTGAAAGTAAGATAATTTACTATAGAGATCTAATCTGGAAATCAGTAGGAACCAGTAAATCACTGCATGAAAGAATGAATGAGGTCCTTTTGCTTTAGCGTCAGCAAGGGAGGATTATTATATTTCTCAGATTTTCTTGAAAGGAAACATTTCCTCAAATACTCAGGAGGGGGGACACCTGGGTGGCACACGGTGGAGCATCTGCCTTGGCTCTGGTGGTGATCCCAGGGTCTTGGGATCAATTCCTGAATCATGCTCCCTGTGAGGAGCCTGTTTCTCCCTCTGCCTATATCATTGCCTCTCTCTGTGTGTCTCTCATGAATAAATAAAATCTTTTTTTTTTTTTTAAGATTTGTTATTTATTTATTCATGATAGACAGAGAGAGAGGCAGAACACAGGCAGGGGGAGAAGCAGGCTCCATGCAGGCAGCCTGACATGGGACATGATTCTGGGTCTCCAGGATCAGGCCCTGGCCTGAAGGTGGCGCTAAACTGCTGCACCACCTGGGCTGCCCAATAAATAAAACCTTTTAAAAAATATACAGGAGAAGTATATTTTGCCTCTGAGCCCTACAGTAGCATTTATGTGCTTTGGTTGTTTTTTTTTTTTTTTTCAAATAAAGATTTTATTTATTTATTCATGAGAGACAGAGAGAAAGAGGCAGAGGGAGAAACAGGCTCCATGCAGGAAGCCCGACATGGGACTCCATCCCTGGACTCCAGGGTTACACCCGGGATTGAAGGCAGCGCTAAACCACTGAGCCACCAGGGCTTCCCTATGCTTTGGTCTTGAACATAGAAGAATGATGAATTAATATTATAAATCAATCGTGTGGATGGCATTGGCCTGAAGTGTACAACTCCCCAACCTGTACAATATTTGTTATTAAAAATGGGGAGTGCAAAAAAAAAAAAAAAAAAAAGGGAGTGCCTGAGTGCCTCATTCAGTTAAGTGTCTGCCTTTGGCCAAGTCGTGATCCAAGGGTCCTGGGGTCAAGCCCCACACCAGGCTCCCTGCTCCACGAGGAGACTGCTTCTCCCTCTCCCTTTCCCTCTGTCCTGCCGCTCCTCCTGCTTGGGCATGCTCTCTCACTATCATTTGCTCTGTCAAATAAATAAATAAAATCTCAAAAATGAAATAAAAGTGGATTCAAAGGGTGCCTCAGTAGCTCAGCATGTTGAGTGTCTGACTCTTGATTTTAGCTCAGATCACGATCTCAAGGTTGTGAGATTGAGCCCCACATCAAGCTCTGCACAGGACTTGCAACCTGCTTTGGATTCTCTCTCTCCTTCTCGCTCTGCCCCTCCACACCCCTGCTTATGCACACAGCCTCTCTCTCAAAAAAATAAAAACACAGGCTTTAAAATATTAAAAACAAAAACAAAAACAATGAATTCAACACAAATAATTCAGCTGGTCCATCAGGGAAAACATAGAAGAATCAGCCACTTAGCATTCTCAGCACTTTGAATTTAGCCAGGCTAACTCCAGAAAAACACAAAACATAAAATACAATCAGCCATCTCCAGAGGGACACTTGAAGGGGTAAGATCACTCTAATTAGCACACTCATTTCCAGCTAAACTCCCTTAGGTGCTGCACCTTTCAATCCACTAGGATGGAAAATAAACCTTCACTATAGGGAGAAAAGGGATGGAGATGCACCTTCCAACCATCTGGTGGGAGTCATGTTAACACATATGGATTACCTATTTGCAAGTGTCTAAATAAATAGAAAATTCTACTGAAGGGTGATTTAATGCTCAAGTGGCCTAAATGAAGACTGCCTGAAAGACTTAATTTGTGTACTTACATATGCTCCTCAAGAGAGAGCGATCTATTCAACTAAACAAACTGAATGGGTTACATATTTTGACTGCTACTTAGAAAATTTAAAGCAAACACAAGATAATATCTATGCAGGAAACAAAAAGGGACCTTCTGAAATAGTGGCAAAAAGTGAGCTCAACAATATCAACTCCTGGACATGTACCTCCTACTGCTCCACCATCTTTTTATGCTTTCTATAGGATATCCGGAAATGAGGCATTAAAATCAAATCCTCTGTCTGAGAACAAGAATTCTAGTCCCTTCAAAGATCCTTCCAGCTGGAGTAGGAATGAAATCAACGTCAGACAGATTAAAAGGAGACAAACTTAATAGGTGTACATACAGGGAATCCACAGGAATCCATACAGGAATTCCATAGATGTGGAAATTCCAAAGACTGTCAGGCAAGATGAGGAGCCAATGTCATGCTGAACTAAGGAAAAAGGACTGGGGGCCTGGAGCTTCAGAGGAAAGGAAAACATTTCACACGGCAATAAGAAGGGCACGTATTTGGTAATGACATCTTTGTCCTGCCTTGGAGATGGGTCACTGAGATAAACTCTGTTAATAACTCTTATTCTGGGAAAGACCTCACCCCCCAATTTAGAATCTACTGTGTGTTTAAAGGACAGAGTAAAGGTTCTCTCAAGCCTGCAGGATCCCAAGTACCCTCAACTCAAAATCCTCACAAGGCCAATGTGGCACATTCAGGAGGTGGTGGTGGGGCAGCATAGAGACTGTCCTGCACTCCTGCAATTCCCCCATCTGAAACTTCAAGAGTCTCACATGTTAGAAGTTGACCTGGTAGATTGTTTCATGCCATTGATCCAGTATTTTGCTCCTAACAATAGGTCAGTTTAATCAAACTCATTTCAACAGGGGAATGGGGTAAACTAGGTGATGAACCTTAAGGAGGGCACTAGATGTAATGAGTGCTGGGAGTTAGATGCAACTGATGAATCCCTAAACTCTATCTCATGAGCGAATAAAACACTATTTGTTAAGTAACTTGAATAAATTTGAAAGAAGAAGAGGCGACGATGCAGGTGTATTTTTAAGTTAGCCCATTGATAGAATTAATGTTACTAAATGGGAATGGTTAGTAATTAGACCAAATGTTAAGGCAGTTTCTGAGGTCTAATGGTAGCCAGTTGAGCATATTTCTAGCTATTGGTCTTGAAGGATCTTCAGATAGAGTAAGGGCAAGTACAGGCAACCTCACAAATCTTCCTGGCTTCCAGTTGAAATTCCTTTGGTAATCTTTACATTGGCCGATAGAGGGCAGCACTAAGCTTGTCTATACATGAACTGTTATGACGATTTCTTTACATCCAATGATTTACATGCAGTTTCCAGAACCTCAGGAAAAATCCTCGCCAGTATACGTTCTCTAAACAGGAGTCAGTGTTAGTTAGCATTGCTGTAAGGCCTTTCTACATTCTAAAACTTTTAAGGTTATTCTCCAATATGTATTCTCTAATATGGACTAAGGGGTGACCAGTCCTTAAAAATGTTCTCAAATTTAAAACATTTTAAGGTTTTCTGCATTATGATTCTGTGATGAGTAAGTACTGAACAATGATTAGTGGCCATCGTATATTGTTTACATTGGTTAAGATTTTCTCATGAATGAATCCTGTGATGTGATGTCGAATAAGGCCTGAGATCTGGATAAAGGCCTTGCCACACTATTCACATTGGTAGGGATTCTTTTCTTCTTCTTTTTTAAAAGAGGTTATTTATTTATTCATGAAAGATGCAGAAAGTGGGAGGCAGAGAGAAAGGCAGAGGGAGTAGCATGTTCCATGCAGGTAGCCTGATAGGGGGCATAATCCCAGGACTCCAGGATCACACCCTGAGCCGAAAGCAGGCCCTAAACTGCCCAGCCACCGAAGGATCCCCTGGTCATAACTTTGAAGTGGAACCTGAGATACCTTGGGAGCCTTTGGTTTGAAACGATTTCTCTATGGTTTGGACAGAGACTTTATTTCTAGTTTCTGTTTTTGTTTAAAAGATTTTATTTATTTATTCATGAGAGACACAAACAGAGATAATTTATTTATTCACAAGAGACACAGACAGAGGTAAAAGCAAGCTCCATGCAGGAAGCCTGATGCGAGACTCGATCCCAGGACCTTGGGATCACAACCTGACCCAAAGGCGGATGCTCAACCACTGAGCCAGAGAGGCATCCCTCTTTTCCAGTTTCACTGTGTCCAGAGGTGTGTCCATCGGCAACTCTGGCCCCTTGGTTATCTTCTAGGCCATCACCATCAGTCCCCAGATTCCAGGTGTGTGAAGCTTTAGGTCACAGCCATAGTTTCTGTTGGCTGCTCCAATATCCTGTGCCAGATTCTACATGAGCAGATAAATACCACAGTTCCCATATGTCTATTGGGCTAGAAGCACAACAAATACATCGCAAACATTATAGGCTTTGGATCTTGTTCTGCTATACATTGTATGGAACACATAGACTAACTCCATGCAGCATTCAGATGTTCCTCACAAGTGGAACTTGACACACCTTGGGAGCCTTTGAAATATTTTCTCTATGGTTTGGGATAGAGACTTCTTTTCTAGTTTCTCTTTTTGTTTGAAAGATTACATTTATTTATTCACTAGAGACACACACACACAGAGGCAGAGACACAGGCAGAGGGAGAAGCAGGCTCCTTGCAGGAAGCCTGATGTGAAACTTGATCCCAGGACCTTGGGATCACAACCTGACCCAAAGGCAGATGCTCAACCACTGAGCCAGAGAGGCATCCCTCTTTTCCAGTTTCACTGTGTCCAGAGGTGTGTCCATTGGCAACTCTGGCCCCTTGGATGTCTTCTAGGCCATCACCATCAGTCCCCAGATTCCAGGTGTGTGAAGCTTTAAGTCACAGCCATAGTTTCCGTTGGCTGCTCCAATATCCTGTGCCAGATTCTACATGAGCAGATAAATACCACAGTTCCCATATGTCCATTGGGCAGGAAGCTCAACAAATACATCGCAAACATTATAGGCTTTGGATCTTGTTCTGCTATACATTGTATGGAACACATAGACTAACTCCATGCAGCATTCAGATGTTCCTCAGATGTTTCATGTGTAGGACTCATTCTGGTTGTCATTCTGTGCACACACAAGCCTAAAGGCCAACACCTTCATAGGAACAGTATCTCACCTAGATCTTCTCTGAGATGACAGCTACCCCAAAGATTCTTGTCCTTGGGAGTATGTTTGTCAATTTTTATACCCCTGTCTGCCACCATTGTAATTTTTCTTTTTTCATTAGATCATGTGGAGGGAAGTGAACAACACTGACCAAGCAGGTGTCCAGATATAAACAGATAGAACCTGTTTCTTTCCGAGGCATCTGGTCACGAGAAAACCAGATGAAGGGACACCTGGGTGGCTGAGCGGTTGAGTGTCTGCCTTCAGCTCAGATTGTGATCCCAGAGTCCTGGGATGGAGTCCCACATCAGGCTCCATGCAGGGAGCCTGCTTCTCTCTCTGCCTATGTCTCTGCCTCTCTCTATGTGTCTATCATGAATAAATAAATAAAATCTTTTTTAAAAAAGAAAGAAAAATTGATGAAGACTCATGATACAGAACATCCAGAAAATTTAGGTTAGAGCAAGTGGGTACCTTGCTGAATTCAGGAATGTGGAGTCATTGTGAGGAAGAGGTGGTACACAGGGAACTTTGCTTCAGTTGGGCCAGTTCCCCGTCTGTGTTATCCTGTGAGTTCTGGTGTCATCCCTGATGGGTCATCCATGGATCAAAGACTTTTTTATTAGTATACCTGCAGCATTTATTTGACATTCTTCTTAAGGAAAGCTTTCTAATATACGCATCCCAGAAAACTCTGTTTATGTTAAGTTGCTTTTTCTTTTATTTTATAAAATAGAAATAAAAGAGACTAGACCAGACTAAATTAATATGAACTGTGTGTGGTGAATTACTTTGGACAGGCTTAGCAATGATAGAGGCAGAGATATCAGTTTCTACTGCCAGATCCCTCCCTAGCCCTCCCAGATCTACCCCCTTCTGAGGCTGTGTCCAGGTCTGGCCTAGCTCTGGGATCTCTTCCCTTCCCAGGACCGATGAGAGGAGATCCGATTCTGAGTGGCTCTTCCTTTCATCTCTTCAGGGCAGGTGCTCACAATTCCCCAAACCCACAATATGATAAATGGGAGCAAAGGACTATAGATCTTAGTAACTTCATTTGTGCTTTATATATATATATATATATATATATATATATATATATATATATATATATAGTTGTTAACTAATTTTTTGAAAAATTTTATTTATTCACTAATTAGAATACACAGAGAGAGAGATAGAGAGAGAGAGGCAGACACACAGGCAGAGGGAGAAGCAGGCTCCATGCAGGGAACCTGAAGTGGGACTCAATCCCAGGTCTCCAGGATCACACCCCGGGCCGAGGCAGTGCTAAACCGCTGAGCCACCCGGCTGCCTTTCATTTCTGTGTTTAACATTAAATCCTGTGCTTCATGACCCTTTCATCTAGATTCCTATTTTCCATTCCTGGAGATTCAGTAGTTACTCAATTTACAAAATATAAATATCTATACATAATGACCTGATTAAAAAACAATGCAGCTGATTAATATCCTTCTGATCTCCTATAGTTAGGATACTTTCTTAGATATTTTTAATAAATTTGTGTTGAGAACTCCTAAGATATACTTTTTCAGCAAATTCCCAATATAATAGACATAGAATTATGTGTAGTCTCCAGATTTTCAGAATCTGTACATCCTGTATACCTGAAATTTTGTACCATTTGACCAACATCCCCTATTTTGTCCTCAGTCATCTCCTGACCATCACAATTGTATTCTATCCTTTAAAAAACAGCTTTTATTTATTCATGAGAGACAGAGAGGCAGAGACAAAGGTAGAAGCAGGCTCCTTGGAAGGAGCCCAGTGTGGGACTTGATCCTGGACCCCAGGATCACATCCTGAGCAAAGGCAGACACTCAACTGCTGAGCCACACGGGCATCCCAACTGTACTCTATTCTTATGAGTTCAACGCAGATTCCAGGTATTATTGAGATAATACAGTATTTGCCGTTTTGTGTGGCTTATTGTTATTGCCTAACATCCTCAAGGCTCACCTACTTTGTCCCAAATGGAAGCCTGTCGTTTTTTTAAAGGTTGAATTTTGGATACGGATATCTATAGATAGATAGACATAGATATTATAGACGTTATATATAGTACGTATGACACGTAATAGATTCTGATATATTTGTATATCGTAAACAATATTACATTATAGTAGATAGAGAGGGATATAGCTATATCACATTCTCTTGAACCACTCCTCCTGGAAAGCAGAGAAACTACAGGGAGATGACACTTCCTATTTGCTAGAACAACTAAGTTTCAGGAAAATACAAGGTAACCCCAATGTGGAAGAATTAAAATGAATATATATTGCTAACGAGAGAGGACAGACTATAGGAAAACAGGCATATACTTACACAGTCATGTTTCTATCCTGTTAAGAAAATACAAACACAACAATGAGAGCTCTCTGAACTAATCTACCCTTTCTCTAGTTTTCCATTTATCCTTATTTCACACCTATAATCTACAAACCTTTTTTTTTGTTGTTGTTACAATAGGGAAACAGAAGATGAAGCACATAGGTCGGGCCCAGTACCTACATCTTCTTCGTTATTATGGGACACCTAATGCCCAGCTTGGATGGTGTAATGGGGACGAAATTGCATCGTATGTGAAGTTGCCAACATGGTGCACTCTAACTTCCTTGTGAACACCGTTACTTCCTTGTGAACAAAATTCATGCTCAATCAACATGGCAGTAACCTATACACATTGTTTTCCACACAGAGACTTGCTCAGACATCAGCACATTGACTAGACTCCCTTCTGTGAACTCCAAAATGCAAAGAAAGAATGTGGTTCCTCAGGGTGGTGATTGGCGTTCTTTATTGGGAATCCACAACAGAGGAAACTCAGGACAGAGAAAAGTAAATAGTAGACTCTTTGCTGGGAACTCACCAGGAGTTGTTGGGGTTGACATAAGACGGTGGGGGTAGGGTGCTCAGGTGCACAGGCACCCTGTGCCTGCATTCTCTAGTGTAGAGCCACTAAACATGGGTCTATTTGGTTAAATTAAAGGTATGGACTATTAGTGGACATCCCAGGAATGAAGGTGGCGTGCTCTATGTCACCTTGGAAGCACTGTTTTCACCGGAAAGTAAACTGACTCCCCAAATTGTAAGTCCTTTGTTCTCCTTCGTCTGAGTCTGAGCTCAGGAAAATGTGAATGGCAGTTCATGCAACCCAGGAGTTGGAGCTGCCAGGAACTCTGTTCTCTGAGCCGTTCTGAGAAGCGAAGATCAGGGACTGGCAGCAGAACCGTGGAGGGCCAGTTATGGTCTAAGTGATCATTTTTGACCAAATCTGAAGGGACAATTGTCTGATAGGCTCTGCAAGCCACATTTAGGCAGAGGGAATATTCCCGATGCAAATTCTGGGTCTTTTGAAGCTCTGTGCCCATGATGTTAGCACTGAAGTTTGAAACAGGGATCCGGGAGCATTAGAAGATCTGCTGCGCTCATGGACCTCTTATGCATTCATATTACACAAGGTGATCCTTAATGTCCAGTCTGTGATCCCCACCCGCTCTGGGGTCCTCTTCAAGGTGGCTGATGCTGTACCCAGCTTCTTGAGGGCTTCGCATGTATTCTCTCATGTGCATGTGTGAAGTCTTAGCAATAGGGAAGTGAGAGGGTGTGTTCAAATTCTGGGTGAGGGATCCCTGGTTGGCGCAGCGGTTTGGCGCCTGCCTTTGGCCCAGGGCGCGATCCTGGAGACCCGGGATAGAATCCCACGTCGGGCTCCCTGCATGGAGCCTGCTTCTCCCTCTGCCTGTGTCTCTGCCTCTCTCTCTCTCTCTCTCTCTCTGTGACTATCATGAATAAATAAATAAAATCTTTAAAAAAAAAATTCTGGGTGAGATAACAACGCTGGTTAGGGGATGGACTGGTCTGTCCATAGACTCTGGTTCCACCTTGCCTGACCTGTGAACTCAAGTGTGTGGGCTTGCTTGAGATGGGTTTTGGGTGTCCTGCTCTGGAGAGGAGGGCTGATGAAGAGAGGAGCACACAGCTACAAGTTTAGGCTCTGAGAGGGGCAGTGTGCACCACAAATATTCCCTGTGCATGTGCAGTGCTTGGTGGACAATCCTGGCGAGGTGCTCTGGGGAGCCAACACCAAGGGTGAAGTCTGGGGTACTGACGGCAGAGTCCTACTGGTCTGTGGTGCGCATGTGCAAAAGTGGGCAGAGCGGGTCAGGAAACGTATCATACTCAGGTTCTGCCCAGGGGAAGATGTTTAGGCCAAGTGAGAAAGCGGTCCAAAGGAAAGGTGGTCTGGTGTGGTGTCAAAAGGTGAAAGGATGAGGGCGCCTGGCTGGCTCAGTACATTAAGCATCTGCCTTCTGCTCAGGTCACAATGTGGGGATCCAAGGATAGGCTGGGAGTTGGGCTCCCTCCTCAGCAGGGAGCCTGCTTCTCTCTCTCTCTGCTCCTTCACATGCTTGCGCTCTATCAAACAAACAAACAAAAATCTTAAAAAAAGAGAGATGAAATGATGTACAAATTCTTTCATTTTTTCTCTAGTTTTGCTTTTAAAAAAAAAGAAGATTCTATTTATTTATTCATGAGAGACACACACAGAGAGGCAGAGACATAGGCAGAGGGAGAAGCAGGCTCCCCGAAAGGAGCCTGATGTGGGACTTGATCCCGGAACCCCAGGATTACGCCCTGGGCCGAAGGCAGTTGCTCAAGCACTGAGCCACCCAGGCGTCCCGTTTGTTTTGTTTTTGAGGAATCATTTAGAAATTGTGTATTCGGGGAATCCCTGGGTGGCTCAGCGGTTTGGCGCCTGCCTTTGGTCCAGGGCGTGATCCTGGAGTCCTGGATCAACTCCCACATCGGGCTCCCTGCATGGAGCCTGCTTCTCCCTCTGCCTGTGTCTTTGCTCCCTACCCTCTCTCTATGTCTGTCATGAATAAATAAATAAAATATTAAAAAAAAAAAAAAGAAATTGTGTATTCGGTGTAAGAATATAAGTCATGATGGGACAACAATCTCCTTCCCCAGAGCCGCCCAGTTAAGTCACATGTGTACAAATCAAAGATCTATATTTCATGATGTGTGTAACAGGAGGCAGATACATTCAATTTTGTAACCGTAGAAGGAAGAGTGTTTGCACGAGGGTGTTGTGCTTACAATCACTGTGGAATATGTTTTATATTCCGCTGCTCCGTTCTACTTCTACTGATGTGAAAATGCCAGTTTCATGCAGCATTGGTTAAGGAATGCAATGTCACTGACAATGAGTGTGATAGGACAATATTTATGTAAACCAACCATTACGTATTTATGTTGAACCAGTACAAAATATTTTAGTGTCTATGTGTTTTATACTCTGAAATTGCAGAACGGAAGCCCCACCCCAACCTCACAACCTGTATGTCTGAAGGTCAAACTATTACTGACTGGGGGTAATTCATGGGCATTTTTTTTTTTTTTTTATGATAGTCACAGAGAGAGAGAGAGAGAGGCAGAGACACAGGCAGAGGGAGAAGCAGGCTCCATGCACCGGGAGCCAGACGTGGGACTCGATCCCGGGTCTCCAGGATCGCGCCCTGGGCCAAAGGCAGGCGCCAAACCACTGCGCCACCCAGGGAAACCTCATGGGCATTTTTAAACTTTATTTAGATATTTCTCATTACACAATTGATGATATGCCTACGTGTATGTTTGCTATCGTTATCCCCTCCAATTGCAAGTATTTAAAGGTCCTAAAAACAGAATTCTGTTTTTAAAGTCTGAATTTCATTGAGCTTAACTGGGCTTTCTGTTTAGTGCGCTAGAAGCTTAAAATCAAGGTTTCCTGAGGCATTGAATGTACTGGTTTCCACCTGATCTCCTCCATGGTCACAACTTGTGTGTGGTATCCTCAAGGGAGACAGACGATGTTGAGTCTCCCTGTTTACTCAGAATTTTATCCGTGGTCCTTTACTGCCAATTCAACTGAAGGAACTACTAGGCATCTTATATAAGTAAGGTTATTGCCCCATGGCTGGAATTACAAACTTGACAGTTTTGAACCAAGTACAAATAAGACAATTAATGAGTAGGAGAATGAATTAGTGACCTCCAAATGTACCCCTACAATTTCTACCACCCCCAGCTCCATCCCTCCCCTCCTTCCTCTTTATCCCCCATTGTGACCTTAAGGTCTTCACCTCTGTGACCTTTACATTTCTGTGAAAACTTTCCCTGCAAAGGACTCTCCTAGTCTTCATTGCTCTTCTAAGTCCATGAAGTGTGTTTCAGACCTCTATACCAATAAACCCTTCTTGCCTGATTCTAGAGCTCTCTTCCTTCCATTGTCCCAAACCTCCATGTATTCTTTTCTCCTCCTCCAATGCCATTTGTCTTTTCCCCACCCAATTCCAATGATTTTAGCCCATTTATCATGTCTCTTATGTCCATTATCAATATCTGACCCATCATTTTACAGAGTCCTTAGTTTCCTCATGACCTTACACTCATTACCCAGAACCCTACACTCCCTGACTTTCTCATGGACCCTTTGGCCTACTGATGCCCTCTCTTCTCCCAGCTCTGATGATCCCCCTCCACCCACATACACTCTGTTCCCCAGGTATCATCTGTTCTTCCCATCGTTTATCTCTCGTTGCAACACTGAACACTCCCAGGACTGCATTCACAAGTAACTATCCCCCTTCCATCCATATGTTCTTTGACCCATCACAGGCAATAAATTTGCATATGTCTTTTACCCAACCTTGCCTTTGAACTCCCTTTGCCCATTAATTTGTCATCCACCATCCCCTTCTTTCTCATGATTTCCTTTACCTTCTCATTCCCTCAACACATAGGCCTCATACCCTTAATGTCCCTGCATACACCCACCCAACCTTAAAATCTGTAGTGCACTTTAACCCCTCAGTGACATTTAACAACCTAGTGCTTTTAGCCGTGTTCCAAGTTACAGAACATGTCTCAATGATGTTCAAGTCCTAATCCTCAGTGCCTGTAACTTAACCTATTTTGGGCAATAGGATCTTTGCAGATGTAATTAAGTTGGTTGTCATACTGGTTTCAGGTAAACCCCAATTCAATCCCTGTTGTCCTATTGAGATGAGGGAAGTTTGTTTATTATTATTTTAAAAAACATTTTATTTATTCATGAGAGACAGAGAGAGACAGACAGACAGACAGAGACAGAGAGGGGCAGAGAGAGAGAGAAGCAGGCTCCCTGTAGGGAGCCTGATGTGGGACTCAATCCTGGGACTCCAGGATCACTCCCTGGGCTAAAGGCAGGGGCTCAACCACTCAGCCACCCAGGCATCCCAAGAGGGAAGTTTAGACACAATGCTGTGTGATGAATGGACAACGATGTGTCTCAAGACAAAGAAGATCAAGGATAGCTATAGTTCCCCGAAGTTAGAAAGGAAGACTCAATTCTTGAGACAAAAGGTGGCCCGCCAACAGCTTGGCTTCAGATGTCTAAGTGCCTCCAGAAGTGTGACACAATAATTTTTTGGGTTCTTTAGCACCCAGTTGTAATAATTTGTTACAGCAGTCCTAAGAACTAACATGGGTCCTGTCTTCTCTTCCCTTGTGGCTGTGTTACCCCAAGCTCCCAGACTCTGTGCATTTCATTTATCCCTGTGTGCTCATTGTTACCGCCTCCCCTGTCCCATATCACTACTTGTCTTCATGCCATGTACCTCAACCTAAAGTGGCACTGCTCATTACTCTTTCAGTGACATATATTGTGAATATGGTCCTTGATGACATTATGAAGCAACATTGTTAAACATCCTACCATAATTCTTATTTTCTATCTTCTGTACTAGTGCATGCTTGAAAATGCTGTATATTCTCATACATGTAGTCACATATTCTAACTTAAAAGATTTTGTGTAACTCTTTATTGAAGCTATTTGCATTTTTCCATTTAGCTTATATTAAAGTTTTACCCCAAAAGACCATACCATTTACTAGACAGTCCATTTAGAGAACATAATAATTACCTGTATATTTCACACTTGATATTAGCCAAAAAGCCAAGAAGCGATTACCTATATATTTCAGAGGTGCTTTTTCCTTCTCACCTATGACTGTCTTCAGATTCTCAAGCTTCACCATCTGCACTGCCTTGGGTCTCTAGCCTGCTGGCCTTCTTTGCAGACTCCAGACTTGCCAGCTCTCACAATCATATTAGCTAATTCATTACAGGAAATTTTTCCCACTATCTATGTAGAGACCTATAGAAAGAGAGACATCTATTTCTATATGTAGTAAGCCTATATATAATCTCTGGGTCTATACAAATATAGATTAAAAATATGCATAGATGTGTGCATATCCATTCAATTCGTTGGAGAAACCTACTTTAGACTTTAGTGTCCATACATTTTTTTCCACTCAAAATCAACCTACTGAACTTAATTGATATTAATTACTATATGTTTTCTCTTCCTTTATTTTTTTAAAAAAGATTTTATTTTTATTCATGAGAGACACACAGAGAGAGGCAGAGACACAAGCAGAGGGAAAAGCAGGCTCCTCAAGAGGAGCCAGGTGTGGGACTTGGTCCTGGGACTCCAGATCACAACAGATCCAAGGGCAGACACTCAATCATGCAGCCACCCAGGTGTCTGAGTATATATTATGTTTAGTTTGACAGAACTTCCTTTCCATGTGCTTCTCTGAAAAATTGTTTTTCTGTATTATCACAAAAATTAAAAGAGAAAGTCAAATACCAAATTCCAGTTGAAATCTTCTGTGTGCATGTGTGCACATATGTATGTGTTTAATTAATACCTGAATGTATGCAGTTGTTCATATTTGCCATTAATACGAGACCTTTGTAGGAATATCGTATTTGGGGTTCCTTTTAAACAGCTTTATTTGGTATAACTTACATGCCACATAATTTATCCACCTAACGTGTACAATTGATAGCTTCTTAACCAAGTCACATGTAGATATAAGCAAACCATTGTCAATTCTAGAACATTTCATTACCTGCTAAGAAACTTCACACTCTTTAGCTGTCACCACTCTCATCTTCTTATTCTCATATCTAATCAATAATCTGCTTACTAAAAAAAGAAAATCTGCTTACTTACACATATTTCAGAAATATTTGCCGTCTTCTTCATTTGCTATTTATCTTTGGGATTTGGTGATTTTCTGTGGGTGTATACTTCCATTATTTTCTCCCTATCTATTATGTATGGACTATAGGTTTTTAACCTCTGGTTACCAAGAGGCTTAAAGAAAGACCTCTTTTAACAGTTGATTTTAACTTGTTAACCGCTTAATTTCCATATAAAACCTTTTCAGGCTTGAGAGAACTCTTAAGAAATATGAATTTCCATCTGTATGCCATCATAGGGAAGACTTATCTCTTCTCTTTGTGGTATTTGTACCGATTTCCTCATTGGAACCACATCACCTGATGTTGAGAATCCAACTTATAACCATTGCTATTATCCAGATTCATCAGTATTTTACAGGACTGCCATCTCTTTTTCCTTAAAGACCAACTAGCAAATCATTTTATTTAAACTATCCACAAAGTTGGGATCCCTGGGTGGCGCAGCGGTTTGGCGCCTGCCTTTGGCCCAGGGCACAATCCTGGAGACTCAAGATCGAATCCCATGTCGGGCTCCCGGTGCATGGAGCCTGCTTCTCCCTCTGCCTGTGTCTCTGCCTCTCTCTCTCTCTCTCTATCATAAATAAATAAAAATAAAATAAAATAAAATAAAAATAAACTATCCACAAAGTTTTTTACTTTTAATGAATGGAGAATGATATTCTGAAAACTTATTTCATGGTAACTTAATGTTATAACCATGAACAGCATCTCCATTTAGATCTTCTTCATATATTCTAAATCATGTTGTTCATTTCAATGGGAAATGAGGTCTGCATGAGACCCACCTAAGGAATAAGGGCATCTCATCTTTGATGTAGCAACAGTCAGCCATATAATTTCATATACCAACTAGGCATCTGTGAATCTTCTAAAAAAAAAAATGCATTAATATGACTAGTCACCAATCTCACATACGGTCAGTATAAAACAAGCACATTGAAATTATACCTTTGCAAAAATCCATCCCTTGTATCTTTTGAAGCATAATACATCATTTTCATGTTAACTTTGTACTCTTCCTTGTATTTTTTGAAAAAGATTTATTTATTTATTTATTTATTTATTTATTTATTTATTTATTTATTTATTCAGAGAGACCGAGCAAGAGGCAGAGACTCACGCAGAGGAAGAAGCAGGCTCCATGCAGGAAGCCTGACGTGGGACTCGATACCGGATCTCTAGGATCACTCCCCAGGCTGCAGGCTACACTAAACCGCCCTGCCACCGGGACTGCCCTACTTGTATTTGATATAGAGTACTGTCTAAAAAGGGTAACTGATATACCGCTTTGTATTGATTTGTGACATTTATTGACATTTGATGTTCAATAAGTACATTTCTAAATATTTATGTCTTTCAACTTACTTTCTGTAATCTCTGATGTTTTCTAAAGTATATAAAAACAAGGTCTTTCCTCATTCATTTGATTGTAGGTTTTGAATCTAGTATGCATTTTGGGATACTGATTCAGGACTGAATTCCAGTTAAAGGAACTACAACTTTTACACTTTATGGTTTCTATTCTGTATGATAGCTATGATGTTGAGTAAGTCTAGAGGTTTATCTAGATGTAATGACCTTGTAATGATTTTCCTAAGATGGTAAGGCTTGAATACTGGTTAGTGGGCTTGCCAAATCTTTCATACTTGTAAAATCCTCTCCACTATACATTTTCTGATCAGTAATCATGGTTTTCTCTTGTTGAAAGGCCTTGCCACATTCTTTACACATATTTCATTTCTCTGATATGAATTACCTAATGTGGAGTAAGAGTTGAGCAGTACTTACAAATCCTCCCATAGTTGCTTCTACTGACACTCTTGGTGCTACTTGTGTACTGTCGTTGGGGACCTGGTACCTCTGAGAAGAGGTAGCTAGGAGATGCTGGCACTCTCAATGGCTGAAGGAAAACCCAAAGGAGTCAAAACTGAGGGGTGACTGGGGGACGGGCACTGAGGGGAGCACTTGATAGGATGAGCACTGGGTGTTAATGCTATATGTTGGAATCCAATAAATATTATAAAATAAAGATAGAAGTCAAGACTGAGAACAATGATCATATTAATTCTTAGGTGATGGGGCAGGATTGTTGTCGCGCACTTAAAGATGAAGAAGCGTATACCGCATGTAATAAACTAATGAAAAACTATTGTGAACAAGGTTTGTCAATGCAATAGGTTACATGATTGATGGGCATCCAATAAAGGAATAAGACACACACTTGAACAGCTGGAAATGGAGGAGAAAGATACAACTGATCGGTTCCAGCACCAGACAGGAGGTGTCTACTAGAAAGGGAACCTTCTACGTTACAACTCTGCTCCTCCAGACCAAGAAGGGGTTTCCATTGTTCTTTCACTTTTCTCTTCCCCGTTCTTTATTGGACACCAGATAACTGTGTCTCTGCAAAAGCATATGGCTTTAAAAAACAAAACAAAACTGAATGGCCAATGGTACAGTTTGATCAACATCAAGAGGAGATAGAATGAAGGGAAAAAGTGGTTCTATGTAACTAATCTTTTCCATTAATGCTGTGATTATTCAGCTCTTATTGTTACATTCCAGGAATTATTTTGCTCTCAGAGTTGACAACAACAATAAAAGAACATAAAAATCCTTGCATTCCTTGTTAGTGTTGTGCCCTAGATTACGTATCTGAGAAACCACAAAGGAGCTGACACTGATGCAAACACATGAGGGTTTATTTACAAGCTTGAGCTTGGGTCCAAGTGTACCCGAAACAGCGAGGCAGGGACTTGGACCCCGAGGTGGGTTCCAGATTAGTTATATGGCCTGGTCTAGGCGACCTCCAGAAGGGATGGAGGAATTTCTCAAGTTCTGTTTACATTCTGATATGGGGCTTTCAAGGGCATTAAGCTCTGTTCTCATTCTGATATGGGACTTTCTAGGGCGTTAAGCTGTAAGCTGTTTTTTCCTGTAACCGAAGTAAGGTAAAGTTCAGCTCTTATCACAGGGGCCTGAGATGGCTGTACTTGGGCTAATTCTGAAGTTAAGGTGGAATGGCCTCATTTTCTCCGCCTCCACAGTTACATTGAAGAATTTTTAAGTTTTTCATTTATCATTGTAAAATCAAGGAATATTTTATATAATTTCGTTGTATAAAGTTTTAGATGTAGGACAATCTGTCTTAAGGTAGGGATAAATTGCTCTAAAAGAAAAGAATATTGATCATTTTCCATTCAAGTCAAGTTTCTTGTTGCTTAAAAGAACTTAAACATTCTCTCACAATCCTAAAACGTTGAAGCCTTGCTCTAGTGGGACTTCTTTGATAATGAATAAAGGCTCAACAGTGATTAAAGGCCTCACCGCATTCTTTACATTTGTTAAGGTTTTTCTCTAGTGTGAATTCTGTGATGACTAGTAAGGTGTGAGTGCTGGGTAAAGGCTCGACCACATTCTTTACATTGGTAAGGCTTCTCTCCAGTATGAAGTCTATGATGTCGAGTAAGACTTGAGTTCTGGTTAAAGGCCTTGCCACATTCCTCACATTTGAAAGGTTTCTCTCCAGTATGAATTCTATGATGTTGTTTAAGATATGAATGCCTAGTAAAGCTCTTGCCACATTCCTCACATTTGTGAGGTTTCTCACCAGTGTGAATTCTGTGATGTCGAGTAAGATATGAACACCTCTTAAAGGTCTTGCCATATTCCTCAACTTTGTGTGGTTTCTCGCCAGTATGAATTGTGTGATGTTGAGTAAGGGTTGAGTGCTGTGTAAAGGCCTTGCCACATTCTTCACATTTGTACGGTTTCTCTCCAGTACGCATGTCGTGACATTGAGGTAGTACTGAGTCCAAGTCAAAATCTTTGCCACATTCCTTACAAATGTCACTTTTCTCTCCAGTATGGACTGTCTTATGTATACTTAGCCTTGGTGCTTGACAAAACATTTTCCCAGGTTGATTACACCTGAATGGGTTTTTTCCCACATGAATTCTCTGTTGATCATCAACATTGGAGGACTTGTTAAGAGCATTCTCACATTCATTTTTAGGATTCTCTCCTATATTCATACTATTATGTGTACTAAGGTTAGAGTTTTGGTAAAAGACTTCCCCACATTTACTACACTCATGATGGTTCCCTAGAAGCTGAGTCCTCACACATCGACTAACATTGGAGCCCTGGTTAAATGTTTTCTCAGATTCACTGCATTCAGCAACTCTGTCTCCATTGAACACGCTCTTGTAATTTTGTAGGGTCGACTCCTTAGTGAAACACCTCTCAAATGGATCCTGTTTAGCACTTTGTTCTTCATTTACAAATCTCTGATTTTTAGAAATATTTGACTGAATAGAAAATCCAATTCTTTTTTCACAAGGGTTCAAATAATTATTTTCAGCATGGACTAGGTAACTTCCCAGATTGTCCAAACTGTCGGCTTTCCCTAAATATGTAAGTTTGAATATATGATTTGAGCTTTTGTTTTCAGAAATGCACTGCTTTGTGGAAGTAGCAGACTTAAAAAGGGAGGTTACTGAAAATGTTTTATATCCTTCACCATTTTGGGCAGGGAGATTCTTATTATGGGCAGATGTCTCAGTTTGGTTGTGTCCTTCATGATGTCTTTGATGCCCTTCACTCTCTCCATCATTGTCCCAGTCTGTCATGAAGTGTAAATTCTCAATGGTATTATTTTTTAATCTACCCATTGACACTCTTTGGAAGGAAGCTTCGATACTTGGCTTTGACAGCAAGCTCTGGGTGTCACGTGAAGATACGGCTGAAAGAAATCAAGAAAGAGAAATGTAAAATTATTCCACTCACTACTCTCAGATGAATATGCTGACAACCACTAATAGATAACCTAAAAACCAGTCATAGAAAATCAGCAAGATGGCTCAGAAGGAATCATCAGGACTTTTTTTTTTTTTTTTTTTGTATGGCTCAGTTTATTTATTTATTTTTTAAATGTTTATTTATTTATGATAGTCACAGAGAGAGAAAGAGAGAGAGGCAGAGACACAGGCAGAGGGAGAAGCAGGCTCCATGCACCAGAAGCCTGATGTGGGATTCGATCCCGGGTCTCCAGGATCGCGCCCTGGGCCAAAGGCAGGCGCCAAACCGCTGCGCCACCCAGGGATCCCCTCATCAGGACTTTATTCCTCAATAGACACATAAACTAACACAGAATGTACTGACCAATAGCCTAATAGATAGCTGTAGTACTACAGCTATAGTAGTAGCACTGTAGTACTGTCATGCTATAGTACAAATTACTTTCTTAAAACTCAAAAAAATCAGGAAAGTCCCGTGAGTCCAAAGTGCAATGGGAGGAAATTTAAACATAAACAAAAAAGAACCAAAGAGGAATTAGCAAAAATAGGCAGCCTGCGTGGCTCAGTGGTTTGGCGCCGCCTTCAGCCCACGGTGTGGTCCTGGACTCAGAATCAAGTCCCACTTCTGGCTCTCTGCATGGAATGGAGCCTGCTTCTCCCTTGGCCTCTGTCTGCCACTCTCTCTCATGAATAAATAAATAAAAATTAAAAAAAGGGGGGGAGAATTATCAACAACATGAAGAGTTGGTTTTCAGGAAAGATCAACAAAATTGACAGATGTTTAACAAAATCAAGTAAGAATGAAAAAAAAAAGGCCAATTAAAATCAGAAGTGAAGTGACAGCAGACAGTATTAACTGACCATAAAAACACAAATAAAAAGAATTGACAATGGATAACTATATGCCAAAAAAGAGATATGAAAAATGTGTATAAATTTCAAAAAAGATGTAAGCTACCTAGATTTCAGGATTCCAATAAATATTTCCTGAAGAAATATTTAAAATGTCACAACTGATCTACAACTACTAAGTAGATGGAAAAAGTAATTTAAAACGTCCCAACAAAGAAAAGACTTATTCAAAAAAAAAAAAAAAAAAGAAAGAAAAAGAAAAGAAAAGTCTTATTCCAAATGAATTCACTAGATAATTCAGAGATTTAATGTGAAAGGACATTTTTTTTTTCTTTGAAGATTTTATTCGGGGATCCCTGGGTGGCTCAGGTTTAGCGCCTGCCTTTGGCCCAGGGCGCAATCCTGGAGTCCCGGGATCGAGTTCTGCTTCAGGCTCCCGGCATGGAGCCTGCTTCTCCCTCTGCCTGTCTCTCTCTCTATGTCGATCATGAATAAATAAAAACTTAAAAAAAAAAAAAAGATTTTACTCATTTATTCATGAGAGACACACAGAGAGAGAGGCAGAGACACAGGCAGAGGGAGAAGCAGGCTCCATGCACAAAGCCTGATGTGGGACTCGATCCCGAGACTCTGGGATCACGCCCTGAGCCAAAGGCAGACGCGCAACTGCTGAGCCACCCCGGAGTCCCATGGAAAAGTATTTCAAATCTCTTCCAACATTTTCAGGGAGTGAAGAGAAGGGAAATTATCAAAATTGTCTCTGTGACTCAAGTGTTACCAGGTTGTCAAAGGCAAAGCAAGACTGTACAAGTAAAGAAGATTACAAACTACTACCTGTGAGGCGCAGTTATACAAAGTCCACAATAAAAAAAGCAAACTAGCACACTGAATCAAAAGCACGTTTTACAACACAATTAAAGGCAATTCTTCCTGGAATTCAAGGGTGTTTTCACATATGGAAAATTATAAGGTAAAGGCTCCACATTAACAGAATGAAGATCAAAAATGGCAATCATATTGCTGCAGAACAAGAATATGAGCATACTGGACAATGTTTCATTATTAAAAACACTCAATAAAGTAGGAATAGAAGCAAACTACCTCAACTTAATAAAGGCCATATAGCTATGAAAACCTGAAATCTAACATATTCTTTTTTTTTTTTTTTTTTTAAAGATTTTATTTATTCATAGAAACAGAAAGAGAGAGAAGCAGAGACACAGGCAGAGGGAGAAGCAGGCTCCATGCAGAGAGCCTGATGTGGGACTCGATCCAGGGTCTCCAGGATCACACCCTGGGTTGTAGGTGGCGCTAAACCGCTGCGCCACCAGGGCTGCCCTGAAATCTAACATATTCAATAGTAAAAAAAAAAAACTGTAAGCTTCTTCTGTATGATCATAACAAAGGGATTTCACTTCTATTCAACATAGTACTGGATATTCTAGTCTGAATGGGAGAAAAAAAAAACCTTAAATGAATCCAAATGGGAAAAGAAAATGCAAGTTTATCTCTTTACAGATGACATCCATAAAAAACCCTGAAGAATCCTTATTGTTTTGTTGTTTTGTTGGTTATCACTGGTATTGTTTATTTCTAGTAATTTTTTCTATGACACACTCCATTTTCAATTTTTTTAATGCTATAAATGCCTGAATTAAGTTGCAGTTTCAACTTTTTCCCCCTTTCTTTTATTTATTCATTTCTTTATCATAGTAGGTTCCATACCTAACATGAAGCCTAACTGGCTAACTGGGTCCTGAACCCAAGACCCTGAGATCGAGACCTAAACTGAGATTAAGAGTCAGATGCGAAACCGAGTGAGCCACCTAGACACCCCCAACTTTTCTTCTGAACGTTACAAGACAAGGAACTAGAGAAAGAAGAAACTTACCTGTGATCAAGTAGAGAAAGAAACTAACAAAGAAAAATTAGAGGTAGGGACCATAATAAACAGTAACTTAACATTGACGTCAATGCCCAGATTTTCCAAAAAATAATAAAAAATTTAACTACATTAACTAAGAAAAAAGGAGAGAAGTCTAAAAAATTAAAACAAGAAATGGGACAGAAAACACAACAGATAACTACAGAAATACATACTGTGATAACAGATTGCCATGAACAAGTATAAACTAACAAATCAGATAACTTAGAAAAATCCCAGATAATTCCCCTATGTATATAAAACAAACAAGATTGAAATAGAAATCTTAAACCCAACAAGTAGATCTTCACAGACCAATAACAAGAATGAAAGTTGAATGTAGAATAAAAACAATTCCCAGCACAGAAAAGCCCAGGAGCACATACCTTCGCTGGTCAGCTCTACCGAACATTAAAATAATAATTAATGACAATCCATCAAAATCTTACAAATAGTGGAATGGACAGAACATATTCAACATCATCCTATGAGGCCCAGCATTACCCTGGTACCAAAGCACGATAAACATCGTACAAGAAAAAAATACTCTAGCTTGTTTGATAGCCAGGTGTTGCTCTGGCTTTCTTTTGACATCCATTTGCAACTTAAATGTTTTTCCATGCAAGTGTAGCGAGTACCTAGCACCATAGAACCAGATTACAATACCACTGACCATATCCCCTCTGCTATATCCTTCAGCCTCATGATTTATCTATTCTATAACTGAAAGCCTATACCTTCCATTCCCCTTTACCCAGTTGGCCCATCATCCCTCTCCATTCCACTCCAGAAAGCAGCAGTTCTGTTTTATTTTTGGAGTGGGTCTGTTTCTGCCTTTTTTGCGGTTTCTTGCCATTGATGACCATGAAAATAGACCTAGGAAGTATTGTGCTGGACACTGTAAATACCTAGAAAGTACTGTGCTGATAAGTCAGGCAAATAAAAGCAAATAACACATGATTTCACTTATAGGTGGAGGCTAAAAAACAAGTGAACAAATAAATTAAAAGGAGAAACAGACGCATAAATATCAATTTCATGTTTTTATTTTTTAAGATCTTGTTTATTTATTCATGAGAGACACACAGAGAGAGGCAGAGAGAAAGGCTGAGGGAGAAGCAGGCTCCCTGCGGGGGATCGATCCCAGAACCTGGGATCACAACCTAAGCCGAAGGCAGAGGCTCAGTGACTGAGCCACCCAGGTGCCCATCAACTTCATTTTTAAATAAACCCATGGATAATCCCAAGAAGTATAAAAATTCCATGTTCCACATATTCTATAGTGGAACAAGCTTGCCTATAACAATTTTCCAATGCTAGCAGAAGACAGAGGACTCTCAGATTCAAGTCCAAGGATCTTAGGGTTCATGACACATGAAACAGAACAAATTTCTTGATCACACTAATTTCACTTGCCAGCTCCAAATCCCCATTTCACACATATAGATGCTGCATATGCAGTGGGTTTGTGTCGCATCTATGAGACCCTGAGCACAGGGAATCCCAATATCTTGAAGGAGCAGAGAGCATATCTTCCTGAACCTTTGCCATAGAAGACGATATCCGTTTTCCTCTACAGTTAACAAATCTGTCCTCCACCTAAGGGTAAGATATTGTCACTATATTTCAAAGCATTTTAATATTCGCACAGCAGCGGAAAGCCAATTAAGGATAAACACTTTCAGTGCCTCTATCCTTAACATACAGAGTAACTTAAACCCATAGAATCGTTTCCCAACACTATCCTCCACTCAGTCTGACCCCAGTATGTCTCCTGACTAATTTTCCCAGATGTGCACCACCTCATCAAACACTCATTAGCCTGACACAGGATCTGGGATAAAATCTATTCAATGTCGGTTGCCTGCGTGGCTCAGTCAGTTCAGTGTCTGACTCTTGATTTTGGCTCATGTCATGATCTCAGGGGTTGTGGGTTCAGGTTCCTCAACAGACTCTGGACTCGGTGCTCAGCATGAAGTCTTCTTGAGATTCCCTCCCTCTCCCTCCCACCCCATCCACATACACTCTCTCTGTAAAAACAAATAAAGCCTTGGAACTTTTTAAAAAGCAGTTTACATCAGGAGATATTTATCAAGGCTATCACTGGCAGGATACAATGCAGAAGAATTGGGTGACTTATAACATTCACTTCTGCCCTGTTCCTGTGGGGCTTGCATTCAACCACACTGAAAAATCCCAGTACTCATGAAGGTCTACCTTAAACTTCTGTAGTGAACTTGCAAGGGAGATGTGTGAAGAAACACCTAAACTGTTCAGAAGCATATGAATTTACTTGTAGTTGATGACAGATCTTGTACTTCTAACCCAGGCAGAACAGGTCCTGGAAACAGTGGAATCATGCCTCATTACAAGAAAATGGCTGAGAATTGGGAAACACATAGGATTTAGGACAGAGATGTTCACCACTCATCAACAAGAAATATCATAAAGAACAACATAAGGGCGCTTGGGTGGCTCAGTGGTTAAGCCTTAGCTGAGGTTGTGACCCAGTGTTCTGGGATTGAGCCCCATGTTAGGCTCCCTGCTAGGAGAGCCGGCTTCTAACTGTCCCTCTGCTGCTCCTCTTGCTTGTGCTCTCTGTCAAATAAATATATTAAATCTTAAAACAAAAAAAAAAATGAACAGGGCAACCCGGGTGTCTCAGCGGTTTAGCGCTGCCTACAGCCGAGGGCTGGATCCTGGAAACACAGGATCAAGTCCCATGGCGGGCTACCAAAATGGAGCCTGCTTCTCCCTCTGCCTCTGCCTCTGCTTCTCTCTCTCCCTTAAGAAAGTGTGTGTCTGTCATGAATAAATAAATAAAATATTTAAAAATAAAAAAATTAAATTAAAAAAGAAACCCAACAATATAGACTAAAAGATGGATGAGACAGGGTAAAATGAAACAGGTAATCACAAGGACAAACGTTCTTTGGGTGGCTCTGAAATGAGGTGAAGATTGGGCGGAAATGTTGATCTTGTTATGAATACACCTGACCTACTGCTTGTGCCTGGAGTGGATGAAAATCATGGAATTGCTGGTCCAGATCACAAGCTCACAACACGGTATCAAGGAATAACAACAATGGTCCATAAAGCCAATGTATCATTTTGATAAGATATCACAACCTTTTTTTTTTTTTTTAAGATTTTATTTTTTTATTCATGAGAGACACACAGAGAGAGAGAGAGAGAGACAGAGACACAGGCAGAGGGAGAAGCAGGCTCCAGGAGGGAGCCGGACGTGGGACTCGATCTCAGGACTCCAGGATCACACCCTGGGCCAAAGGCAGGCACTAAAGCGCTGGGTCACCCGGCCTGCCCAAGATATCACAACCCTATCCAAAATGTTTTTTCTTCATACTCTTTTGTGGTACATTTGGCAGTAACACACAGAACAAAATTAATGTACCTGGAACAATGTACCTGGAAGTTCTTACTTTAACCCCCCTCCAAAAGAGTCCATAGGGTTAACATTAATGATCTGGAAGATAAGGAAGACCCGCATGGTACCATAATGGACACAGCCCTGGACACATATCAAAGATGTGTGCATGCAAAGTCCTGGCAGAACTATTTTCACCCAGAGGCTGTCACCTGTGGGTGGGACCCCTTTAGAGACAATGTCCCATGACTTGACTATACTCATGTATTGGACAATAAAATCTGTAGAACTTAACCTACCTCCCGTGAGGTAAAGAGAGAGATATAGGTAAAACAGCTTTGGTTAGCGAAAATTCCAGCTACAAACTATAACAAGTAAATTATTGCTACTGTCAAGCCTCTAGTGGCCATTCTGCTTTGGGATATAGTAATAATTATTCATCAGAGCAGAGAAGCACACTGAAGGCTTTGAGATCCAAAGTGACATTGGTTCTGTGGTTGTCTGAGATTGCTAAACATACCCAAAGCCAGGAAAAGATGGAGAAAGAGTACAGTGGCAGTGTGCTCCAAGAGTGTGGTGCTATTAATTCATGTGAAGAAATGACTAATTAAAGCAAATGAAAAGAAACCACAATAAAACACTTTCAGAATACACTTCAATTTGTTAGCCATGTTGAGAAAAAAGGAAAAACCAGAAAACCTCAGTCACTACACAAACTAGAGAACAATGACTCTTAATACGTTTCTGATTGATATTATATAGATCATTATGATGTTTTCAGAAAAACACAAAGGGTCTATCTCTGTTGTCTGAGTATATGAGAAAATTTCTAAAAATGATAAAAACCACCAACCATAAATGTTGAAATCAAAAATTGGATTACATTAAGAACTTCTCTGCATCATAAGCTCAAGAGAGAGAAATAGAGTGAGAGAAGGAAAAAAGGACTCATTCTCATAATATATATATATATAGCCTAAAGAAAAAAATACCAAAACAGAAAAAATAGGCTCAATAACCCAGCAGATACTTTGAAAAAAAGATTATCAAAAGGTTAATGCCCAACTCCATAGTAACAGTAACAAAAAAGCAGATAAAATGACGACTTGGGGGACCCCTGGGTGTCTAGGTGGTTGAGTGCCTGCCTTTGGCTAGGCATGAGTCCTGCCTAGGCATGAGTCCCAAGGTCTGGAGATAGACTCCTGCATTGGCGTCCCTGCATAGAGCCTGCTTCTCCCTCTGCCAGTGTCTCTGCCTCTCTCTCTCTCTGTCTCTCATGAATAAATAAATAAAATCTTTAAAAAAAGAGAGATAGAGAAAATGACATAAGCTACTAAGTTTTAGAGAGTGTGTGGATGGGGACGCCTGGGTGGATCAGCAGTTGAGGTTCTGCCTTTGGCTCAGGTTGTGATCCCGGGGTCCTGGGATCAAGTCCTGCTTCAGGCTCCCCAGGGAAAACCTGCTTCTCCCTCTACCTGTGTCTCTGCCCCTTTCTCTATGTCTCCATGAATAAATAAATGAAATCCTAAGTATTCAGTAGTATTTGGTATTAAAGCTGAGCATGATTAAACATATTTACCAACAATTTGATCTCACATATATAACCAGCAGGTATGTGTGCACGTTCCACTAAAAGATAAATTATAGATTTTACATGCCAGTACTATCATGACAGTCCTGCACTGAAAATCATTCCCCTCCATTAGCCATAAAATGATGTAATCAATTGATATTCACACAATGGAATCGGATGGATCCATTCTAAAGAATGATGCACAATAACATGAAGGAATACAGATCAATTCACAAGTATAGATAGAAAAACAGCCAAATACAAGAGTTCCCACTGCCTGATTACATTTATATAAAGTACAAAAACGAGGACAGCGATCTATGGCTTTCCGCGTTAAAAGAGTGCTGAGCCTTGTGGAAAGGTACCAAGGAAATAAAAGGAATTGCAGAGGTCAAGTAATATTTTTTTTTGAGGTCAAATATATTGTTTCTTGACCTCAACAGTTTATAGAGACGTGCTTAGTTTGTGAAATTCAATTGAGCTGTTAACATATGTTCTGTATGTGTGACTTTACTTCAAAAAAAAATTCAACATGGAGAAACTCTCTGGCTCAGTTTGTGGAACATGCAACTCTTGATTTGGGAGTTCGAGCCTTGGTTTAGGGGCAGAAATTGCTCAGAAATGGGGTCCTAAAAATGTTGACCTGCTAATATTAAAAATAAATAAAAATAAAATTAAAACCTTAAAAATTCTTAAAAGCAAAAAAATAAAAAGATGTAAAAAGAGAGGTGTCATAAAATAGATATATTGACAAGGTGAAATTAAATGTAGGAAGGACGAGATTTTCAAAGAATGCTTTAGTTTCTAGCTCAAGCAATAAGGTACTGATATACATTGTTCACAGAAAAAAAAGAAGAAAATGTACAATTATTTTCTTAAAATACATACAGGAACACAAGAAAGGAATAAAAAAAACAGGGAGCATATTAGGAAAGACAAAAAATGTAGTATAGCCAAACCCCAATATCTTCATTAAGATATTAAACACAAATAAACCAAATGTTCCTGGTGACACTAAACATTGCTCGAATATATTCTACTGGAATTTTCTGGAGAGAGAACTAAAACATGAGGGTGAAATTGAAAAAAAGTAAATGGAACAAATGCTGTGTAGTGATAACCAACCAAACACGTGGCATGGCAAAATAAAAATCCTATTGAATAACCTTTAAGCCAAAGGACTTGGTCACTATTATTAGTTTTATATTTGAAGATCTAGATGTACAGGATTTCAATAATCTATTTCATGGAGAATAAGCATAATCTATATTTGTGTGCATATTTATACACACACATATAAACATACACAGATATACATACATGTACATAGGGAAACATCTATTTTTAGCTGAGGAGACATTAAAAAAAAAATACTTATCACAGAGGGATGACATCATCAACATGGTGAAGCAGGTAGTTCCACCTCAGTACTTCTGAGATAGACATCACTAGGCAACTCTCAGTACTCAAGAGTGAGACTGAATCACCCCTTGGACCACAGAGACAAGGGGGACATTAGAAGGGTAAGAGGAACAATTTCAGTCTGACCACAATGCACCTTCCCTGGGGCCAGCACAGCGCTCCACCATGAGGGGCCAGCTGGAACTACAATTGTTCCACCATGAGAGAGAGCGCCCATGGTGGGAACCCAGCATTCCCCAAATGTCAAGCTGATTCTTGGGTGCCCACATAGGTCTGGCCTCAAGGGGTTCCCTGGGGGAATCTGGGATCTTATAGACATCTGCTTCTAGTCATTGGTTCTCAGAATGGGTTCCCTGGACAGGTACCTGAGAAAGTGTAAGAAAGGAAATTTGGGGAATGTACCCTAGAAGTACTGACATGGTAATGTGGAGATAGACACGGCAATCTAAGGTTTACAAGTGCTCCTGGTGATTCTGTTATGGGATAAATTGGACCTCTGCAGGAACTAAGTCACAGCTCATCCCTGAGTTATCCACAGGTAAGTCATTCCTACAAATGCTCTATTTGGGGTTCCTGGATGGCTCAGTCAGTTAAGGGTCTGCCTTTGGCTCAGGTCATGGTCCCAGAGTCCTAGGATGGAGCCTCACCTTGGGCTCTCTGCTCAGTGGGGAGTCTGCTTCTCCCTCTCCTCCCTGTTCATGCTCTCTTTCTGTCGCTCTCTCAAATTAATTAATTAATTAATTAAAAAAATTTTTTTAAAAAAGCTCTATGCTTACAGTATTATCAATATTGTGACAGACACACACACACACACACACACACACACACAATGTGCTTAACACAAATCTTTATTCATAAATGAATTTGACTCTAACAGTCTTTCTCGGCTTCCCGCAGTTCTGTCTCTGCCTTCTCTCAATACTCTCCTTGAGCTTCCTGAGATCTCCCCAAATACACTGTTCACATTGTACAATGAAATGAATCCAGATGAAAGTAAATTGGAACTTATTTAAATATTTTTTCAAGTTAGTTATGAAATTCATACAAGACATTAATACAGGTAATGGGAGGCACCTGGGTGGCTCAGTGGTTGGGCAATTGCCTCCGGCTCAGGAAATGATCCCTGCATGCAGCCTGCTTCTCCCTCTGCCTGTGTCTCTGCCTCTCTCTGTGTGTCTTTCATTTATAAGTAAATAAAATCTTTAAAAAAATACAGGTTACGGAAGACTTATATGTCTTCATATAGGTCCCACAGGTACCTGTGAAAATCTCATTATTTCAACTGCATAACTAATATTCTTGACTTGGATCAATTGCTATCCTGAAGATACATCCAGCTTTTAATAAACTACCACTGTATTCTCCTTAAAATGCAAATGGAAAAACTAGTTAAAATTCAGGGTTTCTCTTTGGTACTTTAATGCAAGGAAAGGTGCCCTGGACACTTACTTCCTCGGGACTTCTATCACACTTACAGGTCAGCCACAAGCAGCATCTCCATGTGGACTTTCTTCATTAATTGTACATTATAATGTCCTTAATCTTCCATGTTAAAGTAGGTAGGAATGAAGTCCCCCTCATACCAGAGCCCTGCATGTCTGTGAGACAGCAGCCACCAAATCATCTTACATGTACACAAACGATAAAGCCTTGGGATGAGAGGATTTCAGAGTAAAATTAACATCTGCCATGCAAAAATGTCAAATATGGTCAAAAGAAAACAGGAGACACACCAAAAATAATAATCTCTCTTCAGACAACCATCTCCTCTCCATCCTGACAGGGATATTAACAGATACCGAGGACCGCTGAATACCGGGTTTCAACAGCGGAGGTCCATATATATGTAACAATACATGAATACAGTACAGTACCATAAATGTGTTTTGTCTTCACCTTAAGATTTTCTATTCTCAAGCTAACATTATTATAAAAAATACCATATATAATACAGGAATACATACCAAAAACTGCGATGATTGACTGTTTATGTTCCAGGTGAGGCTTCTGAGGTCAACAACAGGTTATTTCCATGAGAAAACAGGTATGGTTTTCAATTTGGGGCACTCAAAAGATACACACAGGTTTGCTTTTCTTTTCTTTTCTTTTCTTAAAGATTTATTTATTTATTTATTCATAGAGATGCAGAGAGAGAGAGAGGCAGAGACACAGGCAGAGGGAGAAGCAAGCTCCATGCAGAGAGCCTGACATGGGACTCAATCCAGGGTCTCCAGGATCACACCCTGGGCTGCAGGCAGAGCTTAAACCGCTGCCCCACCAGGGCTAACCCACACAGGTTTTCAACTGTAAAGAGGTGGTGCCCCTAACACTTGCATTGTCCAAGGCTAAGATGTGAGTGATCTGTGTGTTTTAACTTTGGATTTTTCTCTATAATAAATACTTGGATTTCAGATCATGCCTGAAAAGGGATATTGACTTACTGCTTTCTTCTGTGAATTCTGATGTTATTTAGATTTCCTTTCCATCTCACAACTTACCAATTCTTTATGTCCTAAGTGTTTTTATCCTTTATAAAGATGTTTCTTTTCTGAAGTATGTAGTAAAACCAAAGGTCTTGCATCAATTTTACATTTCTTTTTCTTTTTTTAAAGATTTTATTTATTTATTCATGAGAGACACAGAGAGAGAGAGAGAGAGAGGCAGATGCATAGACAGAGGGAGAAGCAGGCTCCATTCAGGGAGCCTGATGTGGGACTTGATCCCAGGACTCCAGGATCATGCCCTGGGCCAAAGGCAGGTGCTAAACTGCTCAGCCACCCAGGGATCCCATATTTCTATGGTTTCTGCCCAGTATGCTTTGTTATCTTACTGATGTTCAATAAGAGTGCAGTTCCAGGCATAGATGTGGACACTATTCTTAACAACTCTAAATTATTCCACAGGATGCATTACCTCATGTTGAATAGTTCTGGTTATGAATTAAATGCCTTGCACATTCTTTACATTTAAGGGCTTCCCCTCACTATGCACCCTCTGCTCCACGATGCACATCTCTCCACTATGTACCTCTTTGTTCACAAAGTTTGTAGTTTCGCATAAAGTTTTTGTCAAATTTTATTGAACATTTGTCAGCCATCCCCTCATTATGTCTTATGTTAGGTTGTTAAGCTTAGGGTGGTAGTTAAAGGCTTTGCCGCATTTTAGACATTAGTAGGTTTTCTTCTATTATAAAATATCTGCTATTGAGTGCTGAACACAACTTAAAAGCCTTGCTCTAGTTGCTACATTTAGAAGTCTTTTCTCGGGATCCCTGGGTGGCGCAGCGGTTTGGCGCCTGCCTTTGGCCCAGGGCGTGATCCTGGAGACCTGGGATCGAATCCCACATCAGGCTCCCGGTGCATGGAGCCTGCTTCTCCCTCTGCCTGTGTCTCTGCCTCTCTCTCTCTCTCTCTGTGACTATCATAAATAAATAAAAAAAATTAGAAGTCTTTTCTCCAGCGAGGGTACAGGATATACAATGAGATTTGAGCTTTTTTTAAACTAATTGTCACTGAAGTAAAATTACATTTATGAACAAAAGCTTTCTTTAAAATACAGGAATTATATGAATTATACTTTATTGCTTTTTTTTTTTTAAGACTTTATCCATGTATTTGAGAGAGAGAGAGAGAGAGAGCACAGCCCAGGAAGGCACAGGAAGAAGCAGACTCCCCACTGAGGAGGGATCCCATTGGGGGTGGGGGGGCTGAGCCCCAGGACTCCAGGATCATGACCTGGGACCAACTGACTGGCTACCCAGACATCCCTCTACCTCACATGCCCATGTCATATCAGAACTTTTGATCTAATAAATAACAGATGAATCTCATATGTAACTTAAGAAAGTGAAAACACACTTGACAAAATAAAAAGAAATTCCTGTCATACAAGACAATTCATACAATGATGAAAGTATTAAGAAAGAAGGTAAAAATTGAGAATTTATTATAGGCTTCAAGTTCTAAGGTCTAAATGTTCTAGCTCCCCCATGGCATTAATTTAGGTAGGAATTCTAGGATACAAACAGATACGTTACATTATTTCACCACTGAGTAGTGGAACACACTGTTATATCCTAATTTCAGTTCATACAAAGAAAAAATTAACTTCCAAAGTGAAATAAAGAATTAGATTTTCTTATTTTAGGGAGGTGCTTTGTTATCTGATGAAATTACTGAGTGTCAATTTTGTACAATCAAGATTAAAGCCTCCATAACATTGGAATGCATAAGCCAGAAAACGTGGTACCTGTCTCCAGTGTTCCCAGGATTTCTGCACTAACCCCAGTATGCCCACCACTACCCCGACATCCTTCTCACATGAGGCAAAACAGAACTTACAAAGGGCTAAGGCTATGGATCCTGAGAAACAGGGAGACTTCCCCAGGACCCTCACAGCAATGGAGAACCTCTCAGATTATGGAGACCCTCCCACTCCCAGGGGAGTCTCCTGGCCCTCCCTGTGGAAGTGATGGACCATCAGTGGAGCTGAAGGAGAATCCTTAGAGAAGCTAAGAGCTTGATAATGTTGGATAGCACATGTCCCTCTGTGACAGGGAGAAAAATATAAACTAGGTTTCTCAAGAGTGTATCCTTTCAAGGAGAACTACTCCCACCACAGTTTAAGGTCTCTCTTCCCCCTTCACATGTGGACCGCACCTCTGTCATCTGCCTCATTCATTTCCACTTACCTGGATGGATGGTTACTCTCTTCTTTCTCTTCACACTCCAAGGTTCCTTCTTTTGCTCCAAAAAGGAGACCAGGTCTGGCTTTGACACAATGAGACCTGTTTATTAGAAAAAAGGGATGAGTATTGTTGGTGATGCTAACTTTCAATCCACCCTCATACTCAGTAGAGAAGAGAAAAAGACACTGTAGATTCAAGAAAATGATTTCCTGAAGGCTGTTGCCCAGCTGCCCCTTTAGAACACACAGGAGAGATGTCCAGTGTTCAGAATTGTCCTCCACAGCCAAGTACTAGACAGAAGAATAAGTTGTAAGTTGGAGTTTAAGTTACGGGGTGTACTATTTTCTGCCACTCACTGTACAGAATTCCCACGCATCTACAGAAGTGATGATGTTACCTTGAGGAAGAGGAAATTAAAGCTGAAAGGAAGCAATTGAAGACTTTTGTCTACGTCTATAAAACACTACTTTTTCCCTTTACTGCCCAGATCCACATTCCAGTCATTCAAAGAGGAATCTTCCAAGAGACAGACAGTCTTCAAAGGAAGGAAGGAAACCCTGAGTGTGGTATGGAAAATCTGGAAGGAGTGATCCTCACCCAAGAAGAGGAGGTGTCCGTAGTTCTCTAACATCACATCCCTGTAGAGTTTCCGCTGAGTGTGGTTCAGGCATGTCCACTCCTCCTGAGAGAATTCTATGGCCACATCCCTGAATGTCAGCAGTCGCTGCAATAAATACCAATTACCGAGTGGTCATAGGCAGAGTTCATTACGGCCCAAGTGATGAAGGAGGGAGTTAGAGTCATCAGTTAGACCCCAAGACCTGACCTTCAGGTGTTTACCAGCTTGTACCCTCCAACCTTGGTCCCACATTTACTAACCTCTCTTTCAACCACATCTTTTACTTGAGGCAAAACACCCCATGGGCAGAGTCTCCTGTGATGGAAACAGAAACTATCCACCAAAAGGTAAGGACTGATCTCCACATGGGAAACAAAGGCAGAAAGAAAAGTATATGACATTAAATGGCCCTGTAAAATGCAGTGCAATGACAAATACTTGAGTCAGTTAGAGTATAAAGCTCCTGGAGGAAGTCCTCAACTTTCTCAAGGTGAATACCTTCCTAGAGGGAAAAACAACCTTAGTTTGACAATAACAGGGCCATTGTATCCTGTTGAGTGTCTTTGAGCATATGAAAAGCCATTTGGAACTCCCTTACTCTGCACTTGCCCCAACAGCAGAATGTGTAATCAGTTGCTCCTCACAATCCCTGGGCAATTGGAGCCAGCAGGCAGCAGGCTGCTGCAGCAGCTGCAACTCTTTCTACTGATTGGTCCTGTCCTCATCTTTAATACAAACACGTTTTTGCACCAAAGACCTCTCAAGAATTCTTGACCTCAAGGTTCTGGACCTCAGCAACATTCCAAAACTACATCCCCCTGAGGAACAGCCTGGACCAGCCCAATTTGAGCTAAACCCAACTCACCCTCTACAGTTGAAACAAACAGTAACCTGTGGAGTAACCAAAAATGTCTCTTACCTCATTTTATTACCAAAGTCTCCAGCAAGGAGGAGCACAAACCTCAGTTATATAACCCAAGTATGTGTAGAAATGCTGTCTTCAGATGCATGTGGGGTTTCTGCCCAGTTCTACAGACGATGACAAGGCCCCTCTTTCTAAATATCCAGCCTAACCCTAAACAACAGGAAACCTTTCCCCCTTGCTCTGTGAGTCTCTGCTTAGGAAGTTATTCTCAGTGATCTGTGAGGCAGCAAATCAAGTTTCCTTTCTGTGACATCCACACACGGGTATAGTTTCTATAGGTAGTTCTATAATCTTTCAGGATTTTAAGACAGTGAAATATGTCAATTATATGATTCCTGTGTCTCTGTGTGTGTGTGTTTTATTACAAAGAAGTAAATAGAAAGTAACTCTAGGGGTGCTAGGGTGGATAGGTGATTGAGCATCAACCTTTGGCTCAGGTCCTGATCCCAGGGGGAGTCAAGCATCGGGCTACCCATAGGCAGCCTGCTTCTACCTCTCTCTATGTCTCTGCCTCTCTCTGAGGAATAAATATATAAAAAATAAAATAAAATAAAATAAATAAAATAAAAAGAAGGCTAACTATGCAACTAAGTGTGGAGTAACATTGAAACCCACGAGATGGAGGTCCACTCCCAGAAGTAAATATCTCACTACAGGAAGGTGAGAGCCTTCACTGTCCATTGGAAGCTAATGTGATGTGGGCCTGGAACTAAGGATCAAAAAGAAGATATGCTGATCAATTTTTGTTGCAAAAAGCTGTTTCTATTGACACATAGGGACAGGACCACAGGAGGGCAGAAAGACCTGAGGTATCCTTTTGAAAAGCCAAGCATTGTATACTTTTAAGATGGGGGCAAAGATAAAGGGAGTTTCTAAAGAGACTTTCATATATTAACGAAGACTGACAGGATCCTGGAGGTCTGGCTATTGCCAAACAAAAGTTGCTTTTGGCCTCTAACAAAGCATTAACATTAAGGCAGTTGTGAATTCCTTCAGTCCTCTCACACTCTGCCCATCTCAAGAATTTATCAGGGGACATTCTTTTGCTTTTGTTCTCATTAGAAACTAGAAGCCAGAGAAATTCAGAAGTTTCCTGTTTAAATGTGATAGTTTCTGCACATCCTTCAGTAAACCTAAGATCCTTAGGAAAGATAAGAAGGAAAGTATGAATTTTATAGGGAGAAGTCTGGCAGAGAGGAGCAAGCCAAGGAAAGGAAGGTAACATTAACTGTAGGAAACAAACTAGTAGCAGTGCCTAAAGAGATGGGGGAACAGAGGGCTAGCTGAGGACAAATGATGAGCCAGGGCCAGCACATTGACAAGTCCTTGAATCAGGCAGAGGGACATTCCTCTCTGGACTCAACGGTCTTGATGGTCACACTTTGCCTAGGGCAAAAGGCAATCTTAGCCTGACTCCCAGGAGCCTGTAAGTCTACTTTAACCTTTGAAAATTCTTTTAGAAATTTCCGTTATTTCTACACCCCCAAGGTAGGTGTTGGCGATCATACCCCCAGCACAACACCCACAGGTATCCATCAGAAGGGGCTCATGACTCAAGTTTTTTTTTTTTTTTAATTTTATTTATTATTCCTGAGAGACACAGAGAGAGAAAGAGGCAGAGACACAGGCAGAGGGTGAAGCAGGCTCCATGCAGGGAGCCGGATGCGGGGCTCGATCCCAGGTCTCCAGGATCACCCCCTGGGCCGAAGGCAAGTACTAAACCGCTGAGCCACCCAGGCATCCCCCAAATACAATCTTCAAAAATAAAAAATAAATACAGTTTTGGTGGCTTATTGGAAGCCCCGTTGGAGAGATGGAAAGAAGGTGATGGGGGAGAAGTGTTCTAAGATCGAGCCTTGGGTATTAGATTTGAAAAGGTGTTTAACAATAAGTGAAACCACGAGGCAGAAATATCAGAGCTGGAGGAATCAACACTTGCAATCTCCAAATGCAGGGAATTTCGGGCCAAAAAGGCACTGCGGCCTCTAAGCTGGGACACAAGGCTTACCTGAGACCCCGCCATCTCTGCTCCGTCCACCTCGGCCTCTAGCGAGCTCTCTCACAAGATCTCCGTGGAGGAGTCCCAGCTGCATCAGGAGAACACACCTTTAAAGGCAGCCAAGTCTCTCCACCTATAAACTGCTCCCCTGCAGGCAGGACTTTGAAATGCACAAAAAGCCCAACTTCCTAGTCCTTTGGGTGTGGAGCTGTTGAGAAGCTGTGAACTCCCAGTTGGAAATCAGGAACTGATTTTTCCTTCTCTGCTTCCAGGGCCCTCCCCTCCCCCAGATGCTCACAGATTCAGCTACAGCCTAGGCCCCGTGTGCTGTGGCCCTAACCCTCCTGACTCGGGTAGTGGAGACCATTACCCCTCCTAAGGCGAAGCCTGCTCTCAATTCTCAGAAATTAAAAGGAAGCCTTTCTACTTAACTGTGGCCTCACTTAGAATCACCTGGAGCACTGACTTAAAACAACGCTGTTGTTTCCACCATCAATTGACAGAATCCGAGGGGGAAGAACTTTTTTTTTTTTTTTTTTTAGATTTTATTTACTTCTTCATGAGAGACACAGAGAGGCAGAGACGGGCAGAGGGAGAAGCAGGCTTCTCGCAGGGACCCCCATGTGGGACTCGATACTGGGACTCTGGGATCACGTCCTGAACCAAAGGCAGACAGACACCCAACTGCTGAGCCACCCAGGCGACCGGGGATGATCTATTTTGATACTCCAGGAAACATCTGGGGAGGTGACCGGCAAAGCACCGCAGCCCAGGCTGTGCGGTTACCAGATTTAAATCCACGCCTTCTTACTGATGAGAGTTTCTCAAGATTTACATCTTCTCCCTCTTCCTGCTACACAAAGGGAGATACTCTTAGGAAAGGACCTTTCCCTTACAAATGCAAATATCTCTTCCTTAAAGAACCGTTGGGTGTCACACCTTTTCCTGTGTCTTCTGTTGCTTTTTCTTTTTCAAGATTTTATTTATTTATTTGAGAGAGAGAGAGAGAGAGTGGAAAGGCAGAGCACAAGCAGGCAGAGAGGCAGAGGGTCAGAAGCAGGCTCCTCCTTTACCAGGGAGCCCAACCCGGGACTGAATCCCAGGACCCTGCTTCTCCCTCTGCCTGTGTCTCTGCCTTTCTATCTCTCTCTCTCTCTCTCTCTCTCTCTCGCTCTGTCTCTCATGAGTAAATAAATAAATAAATTCTTCTTAAAAAATAAAAACTGCCTATAATTTTTTCACCAAAAGATGGTTTGTTTGTTTTTTTATATTTTATTGATTTATCACAAACACACAGAGAGGCAGAGACACAGGCCGAGAGAGAAGCAGGCAAGTCCAGGGAACAAAGAGAGGCGTGCTTGCTTTGAGGAGACAAGGCTTAAGTTGAGAAGTCTATTACAGAATAAAAATTATTTCTGGTAAAATGGTTTGAAGGACGGTGGGTTTTCACTGGTGAGGCTGTTGCCTGGGAAGGATAAGAAAAGCATCTCTGCCTTTGGTTGCAATAGTAGGTATAAACCGCTCCCAAGGTCAAGCTTGTGTAAGGTCAAGATCTTCCCTTCCTGTTGGAACTGCCATTGACTATGAGTGATAGGGCTTAAGATCTCCCTCTGCTGAAAACCTCCTGACTCCATTTTAGTGAGGGTTCCAATTACTAACTTTCAATCAACATTTGATCAATATCTCAACATTTCCTTCACTCTCAGTATTGGGCAGCAAACATTCTCATCCTCAAATGATGATGTTAACCTTGTTTAGGATTCCATGTGATTTCATACTAAATTTTTTTTTTCTGTGTGTGCTTTATTTATGTCAACAAAATATCCTCCATTTAGTGTGGGCCAAGCCCAGACTGCTCCATGATGGACCACTTTGGCAGAAAGATGATTTTGACTGAAAAAGCAATCAAAATGGGGCAGATTCAGGAAATGTCGTTTTCACCCCCTTCATGGACTAAAAAGAATTTAGAGAGAGAACCTATCCCAGGCTGAAAGCTATCACCATATGTAACTACATTATTATATAAACTAAGTTTGAGAAACAGGGAGGAACATAGTTAGGCCTGTTTGAGAAAAGTTCTCTATGGCCTATTGTTTTGAGTGGCCTAGATGATATTTGTTTATCAAATATTTCCTCGTTTTCTTCTTCCCTGTGAGTTGAATTTCTTCTTCCCTTGGAGTTCCCAGACTTCAACCTTCGTCTCAAAGACATATATCCATTACTTTGCCAGTCTTTGCAACACTCCGTTCTGTGGGGAGTATCCATATGTATGGTTTAAATTTGATTTTCCTGTTTATCTTATGCCAATTTGATTCTTAGTCAATAATGAGAACTTCTTCAGATGTTCTGGTTTATGCTTTTGTATGTTTCTCCAATCAATATTTAGCTCCTATTTTATACAACCAATGTTAAGGAAGAAAAAGAAACAGAAAGGCGGTGCCCGGTATCTACATTCTCAGGGAAAATATGAAACACTTAGTACCAACTGTGAGTGTTATAAGAGTTCACTAAAGTATTATGAGGATTAACTCACATGTTCCTAAGGTCCCAGCAAAATATCATGTGTGTGCACAGAGTAAAAGCTCAATATATACTGCATTAATAGAATATCTATGTTATTTTCCAGATGTAGATTTTCTCAGACTCTAGCTATGCCGAGCACTCCTGGCTACATAAGTCTAACTCACTCCCCTATGCTCTCCAGCTTAAGGATTGACTCATTGTAGCTTCTTGAGATTTCAACAGACCTCCGATGTGGGGGAAACAAGGAACCCGATGATTCTGGAAGATCAAGTTTGCCCATTCTAGAAAGTGGCCTTCCCTGATGCCAGCAGGTCTCCTTGAGATCATACCAAGAACGATTAAGCACTGCTTCCCCTGCATGTCAATGCTCACTACTCCTATGTTCCTTCCCCTGAAGGACTTCCTGCCTAGTCTGGTTAATAGAGTGTCTTTGGACATAAATCCACCATGGTCTCCATCTGCCAACCTCCTGAACAAAGCAAATTTTCCCTTCCAACTGTGAAAATGAGTAATGGAATGCCTCACTAAAATGGAGTTGGCAAGGAGCTTTTCTGCCCTACTACAGGTAGTCAATTGCAAACCCAGCGGGATGAGATGGGCTTGATCTGATATGGCCTTGATCTTACTTCTAGATACTACTCCTCTATTCCAACTGAAGGAAGAGACACTTATGTTTGAAAAATACTTTCCCTCCTCGTGGGCACTCGAACAGAAATGGACTGACTTAACCGGAAGTAATCAGGAACTTCAATGGCCACAACTGCCTTCTTTGATCTTTCCAAAGGAACTTACCTTTTTTAAAATTTTATTTATTTCATCATGAGAGACAGGGAGAAACAGAGAGAGACAGAGAGGCAGAGACACAGGCAGAGGGAGAAGCAGGCTCCATGCAGGGAGCCCGGCATGGGACTTGATCCCGGGTCTCCAGGATCACACCCTGGGCCAAAGACGGCCCTAAACCGCTGAGGCACCCGCGATGCCCCATCCAACGGAATTTTTATCAAAGATAAGGTGGACAACCTTGGTTCTAAAATTGACAAAATTAAACGGGTTTCCTATTTTAATTGGTATTTTGAAGGTTTCAAACGCTATCAGGAATGTAATATCGCCTCATGACAACCTACACTTTTTCAAATAAATAAGGTAAGCAGATAATTACAAAAATGAAAAGGGGCTTCTGGGAACTCTTCTTCCTCTCCCCTACCTTCTTTGTCAACTGCCTCTAGGATGCCACCTCATGCTCAGCCCCTACCTCTAGTGCAATCTTCCTTTCTTCTCTTCCATCCTAATCTCCACTCTCATTCTATCCTTTAGTTACACCTCCCTTTTCCTTTGAAGCTCCCTCTGCTACCTCCTCCCCTGAATCTATTAAAAATCTGCCTTCCTGGAGTCTTTTGAGGACCTCAGTGGACCCAATGTCTCTTATTTTCCCTGGAGGAAGGCTGAACATTGAGCTGAAGTTCCCTAAAGTTCCCTATAGTGACTGAGGATCCCAATAGGTTTGCTCAAGAATGTAACATAGTTATTCTAACTTCCCAAAGTGGTTTGTCAGATTTATATCAATTGGTCTACATGCTTGTTGGTGAGGGCCAGGTCAAACACTGGATGAAACTAGCCCAATGGGAACATCATGAACAGAATCCAAAGCAACAAACCTGTAACTTTTGGCAAGATGCTACAAAACTTGCTAGAGGCCCCACCAATCAATTATGATGGGTTTTCCCAATCCTGTGGATTGGAACAAAATTCAGACTTGTACACAGAAGACCAGTTATTCCCTTCATGATGATTATGATCAAGTTCAATTGTCTTTAAAGAAATTTCTAGCCTTTATAAGTTGAATCTACTTGTGTAGCTTTTAACTTTCTATTTATTTTTTAATTTTTAAAAAGTTTTTATTTATATATTTGAGAGAAAGAGAGAGAGAGAAAGAGAGCGAGCACGGGCAGGGGGAGGGGCAGAGAGAGAAGGACAAGCATACTCCCTGCTGAGCAGGGAGCCCAAGGGAGGGTTCAATCCAAGGACGCTGGGATCATGACCTGAGCCAAAGTCAGATGCTTAACTGACTGAGCCCCCCAGGTGCCCCTTAACTCTATGTTTGTTAGTGGAGTGATCCAGGATCTTTCCCTTTTAATTAAAAGCATCAAGATGAAAGGGGACATCATGTCCACTTCAGATTTAATTAATTAGACAAACCAGATTGCTCACACCCTGGAGAAGTCATCTAGAGGGAAGAACACTAAAGTTTTTCATTATTCAAGTCCAGTAAGTGACTGCCCCTAAACAAAAATGGAAGCCTTGCTTCTGCAATTCCTTCAAGAAACCAGGACAAAAAAAAAAAAAAAAAAAAAGAAACCAGGACATCGGGATCCCTGGGTGGCTCAGCGGTTTGTCGCCTGCCTTTGTCCCAGGGCGTGATCCTAGAGTCCAGGATCGAGTCCCACGTCAGGCTCCTGGCATGGAGCCTGCTTCTCCCTCCTCCTGTGTCTGCACCTCTGTGTCTCTCTCTATGTCCATCATAAATAAATAAATAAATCTTTAAGAAAAAGAGAAAAGAAAAGGAAACCAGGACATTGGAGAAGAACAGTATTACATATTTAAGAGCTTTAGGCACCTTCAGCTCTTTAGCCAACTTTTTCAATGTCCTCCTGATTCTCAGTGGCAGGGCTCCAAGGAACTCTAGGGGCTTTTCCCAACCCTCCCTCTCAATTGGCTTTGTGAAACTACTCTCCACGTTGCGAATAAATCTGTCTCTGTTCTTATTGACACCTGAGCTACACCTGTCAGTGCTCAATCGCACTGGTATCAAGCAGCCCCTGCCTCAGAATACTAAAACAGTTAAAATATTATGGGTCTGTAAGAAATCTCCCTGGGTGCCTGTGTCTAGACCCTTTGAGCATTAGACAGTCTTTCTCCTTAGTTCATCTGCCCCAAATATTTATTTACCAGCCTGAGATTTCTTTTAAAAATGTCATAGTAGAATTTCTTCCTCCCAAAAGAGGAACATGATTCTAAAATCTCACAGTAGTAACCACAACTGGGAACTAGGGTAAATAAATGACACTTTAATATGTTTCCTATGCTCTGTCTCTGATAGCAATTATAGTTGAGGTTAGGGGTAGCAATCAGTGCCTTTAGTCCAGGGTGTGATCCTGGAGTCCTGGGATCGAGTCCCACATCGGGCTCCCTGCATGGGGCCTGCTTCTCCATCTGCCTGGGTCTCTGTCTCTCTGTCTCTGTCTCTCGTTCTCTCTCTCTGTCATGAATAAATAAATAAAATCTTAAAAAAAAAAAGGGAAATGTCAAACTTGGTAATGAGAAACCTCATTAAAATGGAGCTGGGAGGTTTTGGCAGCATGAGCTCTGACATCCTCCCACTTGAAGTTAATTGTAGACTCATCAGTAAGAGATGGACTTGAAACTCCTGACTGGATCAGTCAGTGGAGAATGTGACTCTTGATCTTGCGGGTGTAAGTTTGAGCTCCATGTTGGGTGTAGAGTTTACTTAAAATAAAAAGTTAAAAAAAAAAAAAGACATAGATTTGGGTTTACATGGGCTAAACCTTGGATCTGGACCAGCCCAAAAGAGCCCCTTTTCTCATCATCCTGGGCAAGAGATCCAGCAATGAGAAGCAATCACATTGTAAATTCCCAGGTTACTTCAAAGGACTTTAAGTTCATCACAACCTTCCCTACATACTCTTTCTATTATTTTATTTTTAAAACATTGTACCTCACCGTGCCTGGATGGCTCCGTAGGTTGAGTAGTCTGCCTTTGGCTCTGGTCATGACCTCAGAGTCCAGGGATTGGGTTCCCTGCTCGGCAGGGAGTCTGCTTCTTCCTCTCCCTCTGTCTCTTACTCTATCTCAAATAAATAAATAAATCTTTAAAAATTTTGTGCCTCTTCTTTTTCTTATAGGCATGTCTATGATTTTGCAGCTGCTTTTTGTCCCAGCTCAGGATATTTTCCTTTGCTTTTGAATAAACTCATCTTTTGGTTGTAAAATAAGTGGCAGTGTCTATTTTTAAGGTCACCAATACCAACACCAGTCTCTCAAGTGTTGGCTTTTAACTATGGAGCAGCTGAACTTGGGTTTGAATAACAAGACTCAGAGCCTTCTCAAGCGTTCTGTAAACTTCAAAGTCTCAGCAAAGAATGTAATGCTTCAGGACTGTGATTCCTGGTCTTCACTGGAAACCAAGGCCACTTGTGTTACGACAAGATGGTGGGTATATGTGGCTCAGGTGTGCTGTGTCTGTTTTCTCTAGCTTAGTACTACTTAGTACTACTGATTCTGGAGCCTGCTTCTCCCTCTGCCTGTGTCTCTGCCTCTCTCTCTGTCTCTCTCTCATGAATACATAAAATCTTTAAAAATGAAAATAAATTAAATGCAAAAACAAACAAGTTGGCTATGTAGCCCAGAATGACTCCAAAAGTTATGAAAAAGAAACAGAGCCTTGCTCTCCAGAATGAAAAAAAAAAAAAAAGTTCTACCTAAAAAAAAAAAAAAAAGAAAGAAAGAAAAATACAAATGCCAATCATTAGCGGAATATGGGAGTTTTATAGGGTTTGAGTTTTTAATAAAAGATTTATTTATTTATTTATTTATTTATTTATTTATTTATTTGAGAGAGAGAGAGAAAGAAGGACACTGCATGTGCCCTGGAGTAAGGGGAGAGGCAGACAGAGGGAAGAGAGAATCTCAAGCAGACTCCGTGCTGAATGCAGAGTCCAATGCAGGGCTTGATACCACAACCCCTGAAAACATGACCAGAGCTGAAACCTAGAGTTAGATGCTTAACCTACTAAGCTACCCAGGCACCCTAGGACTTGAAGTTTGTATGAATCCACTGTTTTCTTTACTTGGGTTCCTAATCTGATTTCCTTTAGGATATCCCCCTGGCCTCAGAGCCATTTCTGCTACTGTCTTTTAGGTAAGGCCACTGAAGAAATAGTCACATGGTCCCCTAGAACAACCTACAGTGCTCCCAAACTGCAGGGAATAAACTCTTGTATCCAAGTGACAGGTCTAAAGAAAGCACCAGGGTACCTTGGTGGCTCAGATGGCTACGTGTCTGCCTTCAGACTCATGTCCTGATCCCAGGGTCCTAGGATCAAGACCCTCAACCTGCTCCCTGCTCGGTGGGGAGTCTGCTTCTCCCTTCCATCTGCTACTCCCCCTGCTCATGTTCTCTCTTTCTCTGTTGCAAATTTATACATAAAATCTGAAAAAGAGAAGAGGAAGAAAGAGAGGAAGAAGGGAAGAACCAAACCCTGACTGGACCTGCACACCATCTGGCGATCTGAGGGAAAAGGTTTTTCTGAATTGAAGCAGACAATATCTGGAGACACAGATTTCCCTGGATGGACAGGCACATCATTTTCTCACTGGGGCTTCTTCTAACTCTATTGTGGAAAGAAAGTGCCCTCAACATAAACTTCCCAATGTCTTGCAGGAGGCAGAAACTTCTTTATTTTATGACCTTTTTGGAAAAAGCCTCATTATGATTCGATGCACATTTCTGAAGGTTAAGAAGGTGCAGATTTCGCAAAGCTTTTCTCTTACTGAGCTACTAACCAACTCTGGATTTTTGTTGTTGTTGTTAAAGATTTATTTATTCATGCGAGACACAGAGAAAGAGAGAGGCAGAAGGAGAAGTGGGTTCCCAACGGGGAGCTAGATGTGGGATTCGATCCCAGGATCCCGGGATCAGGCCTGGGCCTAAAGCAGATGCTCAACCTCTGAGCCACCCAGGCATTCCCATATTCTTTTTCAAGATTTTGTTTATTTACCCATGAGAGGCACAGGAAGAGAGGCAGAGACACAGGCCAAGGGAGGAGAAGCAGGCTCCATGCAACGAGTCCGATGTGGGACTCCATCCCTGGACAGGGATCATGCCCTGGGCTGAAGGCAGGCGCTCAACCTTTGAGCCACCCAGACAGCCCTCAACTCTGGATTTGATTTGATTTGATTAATTTTTATCTCTTTAAAGTTTGCATTTATTAATTCAAGAGAGACACACAGAGAGAGGCAGAGATGTAGGTAGAGGGAGTCCCACGTCGGGCTCCCTGTATGGAGCCTGCGTCCCCCTCTGCCTGTGTTTCTGCCTCTCTCTCTCTCTCTCTGGGCCTCTCATTAATCAAACAATCAATCAATCAATTAATCTTTAAAAAAAATCCTAAGATATAACACAAATGATGATTGAAACAAAAAAATTTCAATGATATAAAAGACTGAGAAATATTAGCAGTTTTCTTTTTTTTTTTTTAGCTGTTTTCTTTATAGCATTCTGGATATATGTTCAGATTGTGAATAAATGACAGAGACATAATCATCCACAAATAGATTTATAAATTTTGTGCCGTTGAGAATAGGTCCTAAGTCATCAAGACAATATTCTACTCTATCAATTTTAATGTGTGTAGTAGTTTTGAAAAGTTTAGCACTCAAACCTTTCTTGCATCAGAGAATACAAACTGGGAAGTAACCTTACAACGTAAGGAGTTTGCTCAAGCCTTTAATTATTGCTCAGACTTTCCTTGATATCACAGTATAAATACCTGGGGGGAAACCCCACAAATGCAGAGAATATAAGCAAAGCCTTTAAACAGAACTACAACCTAAGCAAACACTTGAACACTTGTACATTCATACTGGGAGAAATCCTAAAAATGTAAAAAAATGTGGCAAAATGTTTGTCTGGATTTCAAGTCTCCCTCGATGGAGGACAATACATGCAGGGGAGAAGCCCTACAAATGTAGAGAATATAGCCAAATCATTAACTAGAGCCACCACCTACTATAAATTAGAGAATACAGCCTGGAGACACCTGGAACAAATGTAAAGAATGTGGTAACGTCTTCACCCCGAAATTGACACTTCCTCAACATCAGAGAGTGCTTACTACATAGAAACCCTAGAAATGAAGAGGGAAAGATCTTTATTTTCAATATATATTTTGGGGGCAGCACGGGTGGCTCAGCAGTGTAGCGCCCCCTTCAGCCCAGGGCCTGATCCTGGAGACCCGGGATCGAGTTCCACATCGGGCTCCCTGCATGGAGCCTGCTTCTCCCTCTGCTGTGTTTCTAATGTACTAAGCCTATAGCACTTTTAAGAGATTAATCTGGTCCAGCTTTTTACTGCAAACTTGCAGGATTCTATACCTTTCTGTCATCCTTTCTTTTCCTGTACTGCAATAGAACCAGGGCAAGTTTAGGAGGTTTTTCTCAGTCATAGGAGTGTAGCTACCTGTTGGTCATACTTTGTTTCTTGTTTTGAAAAAATTATATATTTAATCTTTAGACACACACCCAGAGAGAGAAAAAAAAGAGAGAGAGAGAGAGAGGGAGAGGGAGAGAGAGAGAGAGAGAGAGGCAGAGACACAGGCAGAGGGAGAAGCAGGCTCCATGCAGGGAAGCTGAAGTGGGACTCAATCCCAGGTCTCCAGGATCACACCCCGGTCCGAAGGCAGTGCTAAACCGCTGCACCACCCGGCTTCCCTTCATTTCTGTGTTTAACATTAAATCCCGTGCTTCATGACCCTTTCATCTAGATTCCTATTTTCCATTCCTGGAGATTCAGTAGATGCTCAATTTACAAAATATAAATATCTATACATAATGACCTGATTAAAAAACACTGCAGCTGATTAATATCCTTCTGATCTCCTATAGTTAGGATACTTTCTTAGATATTTTTAATAAATTTGTGTTGAGAACTCTTTTTTTTTTTTTTTTTTTTTTATTTACTTGTGATAGGCGCACAGTGAGAGAGAGAGAGGCAGAGACACAGGCAGAGGGAGAAGCAGGCTCCATGCACCAGGAGCCCAACGTGGGATTCGATCCTGGGTCTCCAGGATCGTGCCCTGGGCCAAAGGCAGGCGCCAAACCGCTGCGCCACCCAGGGATCCCTGTGTTGAGAACTCCTAAGACATACTCTTTCAGCAAATACCCAATATAATAGACATAGAATTATGTGTAGTCTCCAGATTTCCAGAATCTGTACATCCTGTATACCTGAAATTTTGTACCATTTGACCAACATCCCCTATTTTGTCCTCAGTCATCTCCTGACCATCACAATTGTATTCTATCCTTTAAAAAACAGCTTTTATTTATTCATGAGAGACAGAGAGGCAGAGACATAGGCAGAAGCAGGCTCCTTGGAAGGAGCCCAATGTGGGACTTGATCCTGGACCCCAGGATCACATCCTGAGCAAAGGCAGACACTCAACTGCTGAGCCACACGGGCATCCCAATTGTACTCTATTCTTATGAGTTCAACGCAGATTCCAGGTATTATTGAGATAATACAGTATTTGCCGTTTTGTGTGGCTTATTGTTATTGCCTAACATCCTCAAGGATCACCTACTTTGTCCCAAATGGAAGCCTGTCGTTTTTTTAAAGGTTGAATTTTGGATACGGATATCTATAGATAGATAGACATAGATATTATAGACGTTATATAGTACGTATGACACGTAATAGATTCTGATATATTTGTATATCGTAAACAATATTACATTATAGTAGATAGAGAGGGATATAGCTATATCACATTCTCTTGAACCACTCCTCCTGGAAAGCAGAGAAACTACAGGGAGATGACACTTCCTATTTGCTAGAACAACTAAGTTTCAGGAAAATACAAAGTAACCCCAATGTGGAAGAATTAAAATGAATATATATTGCTAACGAGAGTGGACAGACTATAGGAAAACAGGCATATACTTACACAGTCATGTTTCTTTCTTTTTTTTTTTTTTTTTTTTACTAAAGGGACGACATTTATTCCTTTTCCAAATGTTACAGTAAAACCAGGTGGAAGAGAATGGTTTTAGCAGTTAGAAAAAAAAAAAAAAAGTACAAATCTGGGGTTTGGCCATTAAAAGTTATTTACAACAATGGGAGGGGGAAAAAAAAAGACAACAAGAAGTTGTTTCACATTACAGACCTCCCCCCCACCCCAAAGCCTAATACTTGCTTACCAAGTCAAAAAAGAGACACAGTCGATTCACAAGCTGGAGGTTTGAACTTGAGTAAGACATTTATAAAAACCTAGACAGGGGCAGTGTCCTCCCCAGCCCAGGTGCCACTAGGCACAGCACAAGAGACTAAAAACTCAACAGAGGGGAAGGCTGGACACTCGGGTTTGGGAGTGTAGGCACCCCACATCTGGCTCAGGGATTTGGGGAGTAAACAAAACCTACTTGGAAAAGAACTGGGGAAGAAAACCAGCAATTGCCTTCTGCAGGGGTAGGGGCAGGAGAGGTAGGGCCAGGGGCAGGAGCATATTTCACATCACTAACCTAACTCGGGAAACTGCAAGGGACCATCTTCAGCTGGCCTTAAGAGGAAGGCCAGATGGATGATGGGAGAATCCACAGGAGGGAAAAGGAGAGGGAACGTGGCTGGGAGGGGGCAACAGCCCCTTCCTTTCTGGGCACAGGAAGGCAGCCAGGGCACCAGGTCCAGGGAGTGACCTCACAAGGACAGCACAGTTTTTGCAGCTTAGAGATCACCCACCTGCCCCCACCCAGCTACTCATTCTGCTCGCCGGCAGGTGTAGGGCCACTCTCCGGCCCCGAGGGAGTGGACGGCTCTGCAGCCTGGGGCCCTGCCTCTTCCTCTGTGTCTCCTCCCTTGGAGGCAGCACTAGCCTCTGCCCCCTTGGCCTGGGGCTCCTGGCTCTCAGGGGTGGCGGCAGCCTTCCCTTCCTGGGCTGTGCCTTCCTCGCCGCAGGCACCGATCTCGCCCTGCTCCTGCTCTTCCTCTGTGGGTGAGGAGGCAGAGGAATCACCCCCACCCTCCTTCCGATTTCTCTTGAAGGACAGACCACTCAATTTGAAAGGCTTCTTGAAAGAGAATTTCTTCTTCTTCTTGGGGGTCTCCTTGGCGGGGGCATCCCCCTTGACCTCAGCGCCCTGGCTAGGGGGTGCTGGCTCGATGCCATCGCCAGTGGCCCCGGCTGCCTCCTCTGTTCCGTTCACGGGGGGCGACTCCCCTTCACCCTTGGGGGATAAGTCTCCATTGCTTTTCACGTGGCCATTCTCCTGTCCGTTGGCCTTAGCAGGGGAAGCGCCTGCTGCCTCCTCGGCGGTCACGTCGCCCCGGGGAGCCTTGGAGCTCTGGCTGCCCATGATGGGGGGGGGGGGTCTGCTGGGGGGCGCCCGGGGCGGCCCCGGGCTCGCGCCGCAGGGGATAGTTCGGCCGGGTCGGCCTGGCCGGCGGAGGGGTGGGGCTCGCGCCTGAGGGGGAGGGGTATGGGGGGAACCGAGCTGCACCCCCTCTCGGCACCCGACCCGCTAGCTACGCCCGCCACCGCTCGGCTCCGCGCCAGAATGCCCCACAGTCATGTTTCTATCCTGTTAAGAAAATACAAACACAACAATGAGAGCTCTCTGAACTAATGTTTTTTTCTCCTCTGAACTAATCTACCCCTTCTCTAGTTTTCCATTTATCCTTATTTCACCCCTATAATCTACAAACCTTTTTTTCTTAATCAATAGGGAAACAGAAGATGAAGCACATAGGGGGAGCCCAGTATCTACATCTTCATCGTTATGATAGGACACCTAGGGGAGCCCTGGTGGCGCAGCGGTTTGGCGCCGCCTGCAGCCTGCGGTGTGATCCTGGAGACCTAGGATCGAGTCCCACATCGGGTTCCCTGCATGGAGCCTGCTTCTCCCTCTCCCTGTGTCTCTGCCTCCCTCTCCCTGTGTCTCTGCCTCTCTCTCTGTGTGTGTCTATGAATAACCAAATAAATCTTAAGAAAAAATAAAGGACACCTAATGCCCAGCTTGGATGGTGTAACGGGGACGAAATCGCATGGTATATGTGAAGTTGCCAACATGGTGCACTGTAACTTCCTTGTGAACAAAATTCATGCTCAATCAACATTGCAGTAACCTATACACGTTGTTTTCCACACAGAGACTTGCTCAGACATCAGCACATTGACTAGACTCCCTTCTGTGAACTCCAAAATGCAAAGAAAGAATGTGGTTCCTCAGGGTGGTGATTGGCGTTCTTTATTGGGAATCCACAACAGAGGAAACTCAGGACAGAGAAAAGTAAATAGTAGACTCTTTGCTGGGAACTCACCAGGAGTTGTTGGGGTTGACATAAGACGGTGGGGGTAGGGTGCTCAGGTGCACAGGCACCCTGTGCCTGCATTCTCTAGTGTAGAGCCACTAAACATGGGTCTATATGGTTAAATTAAAGGTATGGACTAGTGGACATCCCAGGAATGGAAGGTGGCGGGCTCCCATCCACTTCTACTGATGTGAAAATGCCAGTTTCATGCAGCATTGGTTAAGGAATGCAATGTCACTGACAATGAGTGTGATAGGACAATATTTATGTAAACCAACCATTACGTATTTATGTTGAACCCAGTACAAAATATTGTAGTGTCTACGTGTTTTATACTCTGAAATTGCAGAACAGAAGCCCCACCCCAACCTCACAACCTGTATGTCTGAGGGTCAAACTATTACTGACTGGGGGTAATTCATGGGCATTTTTAAACTTTATTTAGATATTTCTCATTATACAGTTGATGCTATGCCTACGTGTATGTTTGCTATCGCTATCTTAACCAATTGCAAGTATTAAGGAGGTCCTAAAAACAGAATTCTGTTTTTAAAGTCTGAATTTCATTGAGCTTAACTGGGCTTTCTGTTTAGGGCGCTAGAAGCTTAAAATCAAGGTTTCCACATGATCTCCTCCATGGTCAGAACTTGTGCGTGGTATCCTCAAGGGAGACAGAGGATGTTGAGTCTTCTGTTTACTCAAAATTTTATCCGTGGTCCTTTACTGACAATTCAACTAAAGGAACTACTAGGCATTTTATTTATTTTTTATTTTTTTTATTTTTTTCTAGGCATTTTATATAAGTAAGGTTATTGCCTCATGGCTGGAATTGCAAACTTGACAGTTTTGAACCAAGTACAAATAAGACAATTAATGAGTAGGAGAATGAATAGTGACCTCCAAATGTACCCCTACAATTTCTACCACCCCCAGCTCCATCCCTCCCCTCCTTCCTCCTTATCACCCATTGTGACCTTAAGGTCTTCACCTCTGTGACCTTTACATTTCCGTGAAAACTTTCCCTGCAAAGGACTCTCCTAGTCTTCATTGCTCTTCTAAGTCCATGAAGTGTGTTTCAGACCTCTATACCAATAAACCCTTCTTGTCTGATTCTAGAGCTCTCTTCCTTCCATTGTCCCAAGAACCTCCATGTATTCTTTCCTCCTCCTCCAATGCCATTTGTCCCTTCCCCACCCAGTCCCAAGGATTTTAGCCCATTTATCGTGTCTCTTATGTTCATTATCAATATCTGACCCATCATTTAACAGAGTCCTTATTTCTTCATGACCCTACACTCATTACCCACAACCCTACACTCCCTGACTTTCTCATGGACCCTTTGGCCTACTGATGCCCACTCTTCTCCCAGCTTGATGATCCCCCTCCACCCACATACACTCTGTTCCCCAGGTATCATCTGTTCTCCCCATCCTTCATCTCTCGTTGCAACACTGAACACTCCCAGGACTGCATTCACAAGTAACTATCCCCCTTCCACCCATATGTTCTTTGAGCCATCACAGGCAATAAAGTTTGCATATGTCTTTTACCCAACCTTGCCTTTGAACTCCCTTTGCCCATTAATTTGTCATCCACTATCCCCTTCTTTCTCGTGATTTCCTTTACCCTCTCATTCCCTCAACACACATATGCCTCATACCCTTAATGTCCCTGCATACACCCACCCAACCTTAAAATGTGTAGTGCACTTTAACCCCTCAGTGACATTTAACAACCTAGTGCTTTTAGCTGTGTTCCAAGTTACAGAACCTGTCTCAATGTTCATGTTCTAATCCTCAGTGCCTGTAACTGTAGCCTATTTTGGGCAATAGGATCTTTGCAGATGTAATTAAGTGTATATGTCATACTGGATTCAGGTAAACCCCAATTCAATTCCTCTTGTCCTATTGAGAAGAGGAACGTTTATTATTATTTTTAAAAACATTTTATTTATTTATTCTGAGAGACACACACACACACACAGAGAGAGAGAGAGAGGGAGGGAGAGAGAGAGGCAGAGACACAGGCAGAGAGAGAGAGAAGCAGGCTCCCTGCAGGGAGCCTGATGTGGGACTCAATCCTGGGACTCCAGGATCACTCCCTGGGCTAAAGGCAGGGGCTCAACCACTCAGCCACCCAGGCATCCCAAGAGGGAAGTTTACACACACAGTGCTGTGTGATGAAGGGACAGTGACACGTCTACTAAGGCAAAGAAGATCAAGGATAGCGATAGTCCCCCGAAGTTAGAAAGGAAGACTCAATTCTTGAGACAAAAGGTGGCCCTGCCAACAGCTTGGCTTCAGATGTCTAAGTGCCTCCAGAAGTGTGACACAATAATTTTTTGGGTTCTTTAGCATCCAGTTGTAATAATTTGTTACAGAAGCCCTAAGAAACTAACATGGGTCCTATCTTCTCTTCCCCTGTGGCTGTGTTACCCCAAGCTCCCAGACTCTGCATTTCATTTATCCCTGTGCGCTCATTCTTACCGCGCCCCCCTCCCCATATCACTACTTGTCTTCATGCCTTGTACCTCAACCTAAAGTGGCACTGCTCATTATTCTTTCAGTGGCATATATTGTGAATATGGTCCTTGATGACATTATGAAGCAACATTGTTAAACATCCTACCATAATTCTTATTTTCTATCTTCTGTACTAGTGCATGCTTGAAAATGCTGTATATTCTCATACATGTAGTCACATATTCTAACTTAAAAGATTTTGTGTAACTCTTTTTAGAAGCTATTTGCATTTTTCCATTTAGCTTATATTAAAGTTTTACCCAAAAAGACCATACCATTTACTAGACAGTCTATTCTAGAGAACATAATTATCTGTATATTTCACATTTTTTATTAGCCAAAAAGCCAAGAAGCGATTAACTGTACATCAGAGGTGCTTTTTCCTATTCACCTATGACTGTCTTCAGATCCCAAAGCTTCACCATCTGCACTGCCTTGGGTCTCTAGCCTGCTGGCCTTCTTTGCAGACTCCACATTTGCCAGCTAACACAATCATATTAGCCAATTCATTACAGGAAATTTATCCCACTCTCTATCTATGCAGAGACTTATAGAAAGACATCTATTTCTTAATGTAGTAAACCTATATCTTATCTCTCGGTCTATAGAAATATAGACTAAAAATATGCATACATGTGTGCATATCTATTCTATTGATTCTTTGGAGAATCCGACTATAGATTGTAGTGTCCATACATTTTTTCCACTCAAAATCAACCTGCTGAACTTAATTGATATTAATTACTATGTTTTATCTTTATTTTTTTTTAAAAGATTTTATTTATTTATTCATGAGAGACACACAGAGAGAGGCAGAGACACAAGCCGCGGAAAAGCAGGCTCCTCAAGGGGAGCCAGGCCAGGGACTTCGTCCTGGGAATCCAGATCACAAGGGAGCCGAAGGCAGACACTCAATCACTCAACCACCCAGGTGTCCCAATATATGTTATGTCTAATTTGACACAACTTCCTTTCCACGTGTTTTTTTGAAAAATTGTTTTTCTGTAGTATCACAAAAATTAAAAGAGAAAGTCAAATGCCAAATTCCAGTTGAAATCTTCTGTGTGCATGTATGCACATATGTGTGTTTAATTAATACCTGAATGTATGCAGTTTTTCATATTTGCCATTAATACGAGATTTTTGTAAGAATTTTGTATTTGGGGTTCCTTCTGTTTAAAAGCTTTATTTGGTATAACTTACATGCCACACAATTTATCCACTTAATGTGTACAATTGATAGCTTTTTAACTGAGTCACATGTAGGTATAAGCAAACCATTGTCAATTCTAGAACATTTCATTACCTCCTAAGAAACTTCACACTCTTTAGCTGTTACCACTCTCATCTTATCCTCATATCTAATCAATAATCTGCTTACGTTTTTCCAGTTTTCTTCACCTACTATTGACATGACATTATATAAGTAAAAGTGTACAATTTAACTATGATATATATAAAAAACATATATATATTGCAAAACATATACCACAGTAATTTAGTTAGCATCCATTACCTCACAGTGTACAATTTTGTGTGTTATAAGAATTAATAAGAATTTTCTAGCAATTTTCAGATAGCCAAAATAGTATTGTTAATTATAGCCAACATATATTTTATATATCCACCATATTATCTACTCATCTGAAAAGAGACACAAGTCATTTCCAGGTCCTGGCTATTAGGAGTAATGCTATTGCACGTTATTTATTTTTCATATGTTTATAATTTTTCTAGTTTTGTACTTGTAATTGACTTCCACTTTCATGGCACTGTCGTAGGAAAAAGATGCCTGATACGATTTCAATCAAATTTATTAAGACTTGTTTTGTGACCCAATATAAAATTTATATTGGAGAATGCATGTGAAAACAATGTGTTTTTTGCTGTTGGTGGAATGGTGTAAGTCAATCTGCTAAATATCATGGAGTCTGGTACTTCCTTGATTATCTTGTCCCATATTGAAGGTGCACAATTGAAGTCCCCTGCTCTTGTATTGCTGTCTCTTTTTCTGTTCTTGTCTGTTCATTGTTGCTTATATATTTGGGTACTTTTATGTTGGGTACATAAGTATTCTAAAGATTACATGCGTTTGTCGAATTAACTCCTTCATTTTATTTTATTCAGGGAAAGTAGGTTATATTGATTTGAAAAACTGTGAAAGATTACTATGTATCAAATAAAATTCGTTTTTAAAAGTAGGTGACTCCTATGTATCCAACCTTTGACCAAATTGACACCACAATGTAAGCACAAGCAGTATTATGTAGCTCAAGGAGCAAAAAGCAGTAATCAGAGGTAAATGTCCTCTTAATACAGACACTAAATAAATACACAAACCTACAGCTTTAATACAAACTCATAGGTACATGTGCTTAGCCAGCTTTTGCCAACAATAAATGAGTAAATGTTTTATTTTCAATAAATGCACATATAGTGTACTTTAGTCACATGTAATGTAGTTAGTCTAAAAATCAAAGCATAATGTAAGGTTTTTCTTATGTGAAGATATACATTTCAGAAAGAATCCAACTTGAACTAAAGCCACAATCACAAGCACTGTAAAGGTGACCCATACAAAGCCTCTCATTTACATTGTATACAAAGAATAGCTGCCCAGGAATAATATCAGGAATCTTACAAAGGGGTATTATAATAACCTACCTGAAAGGACAAGTAAGTTATTTGGAGACTTTAAATAGCAGAGAATGTAAATTAAATTACATGTGAAAAAATCTGCAATGTATAATAGCCAGAGATAGAAAACTGAATACTGTGGGGAAAAGATTGATTAGCCCATACTAGTTGGTTCAATGAACCATTGGCTACTTCTTCAGTAATTACCAAGATTATCATTGCAACAATATTTTTCCACACACATCAAAATCTGGAAGCAGTAACTCCTTCTCAAATTGTCATTTAGTGTTCTCTTTTTCCCAACCTCAAAGCACAGGAGTAGGTTTTTGACTATTGACTAGCCATTTAGGGGACACAGGAGATATAGATGTTCATAAACATTACATAAGCTATAATTGATGTACCTGGAAAAACAGCACCAAAATTTATGGGAAAGTACAGTGTTTTTCATAGGGGTATGACATGAGTTATAAACACACTGTTTGAATCCTACCAAAACTAGAATGGGGGAATCTTTCTTTCCCAAATGCACCATAATTAAAAACACTGCATGATGTAACCCCTTTATTTTATAATGACCCGTGCAGTGTCTTACTAGTCTTTGACTTAAAGTCTACTTTGATTGATGTAAGCATACCTATCCTCATTTCATCTGGTTTCTATTTGCATGGTATATCTTTTTTCACACCTGCGCTTTCTGAGTGTGTTCTTAAGGCTGAAGGAAAATGTACTTGGCTCTTCTATTTCTTTCCATTCAGGCATACCTTTTAATTGGAGAATTTAGTCCCTTTATATTTAAACAAGTAGAGATTAAAGTATGGAGTTACTGTTGTCATTCTTTCGTTTCCTGTCTGTTTTAGAAATATTTGCTCTCTTCTTCATTGCTATTTATCTTTGTGATTTGGTGATTTTCTGTGGGTGTATACTTCAATTATTTTCTCCCTATATATTATGTATTGACTACAGGTTTTTACTTTCTGGTTACCAAGAGGCTTAAAGAAAGACCTCTTTTAACAGTTGATTTTAACTTCTTAACTGTTTAATTTCCATATAAAACTTTTTCAGGATTGAGAGTACTCTTAAGAAATACGAATTTCCATTTGTATGCCATCGTAGGGAAGATTTATCTACTATCTTTGTGGTATCTGTGCCGATTTCCTCATTGGAACCACACCACCTGATGTTGAGAATTCAACTTATAACCATTGCTGTTATCAAGATATGTCAGTATTTTACAGGACTGCCACCTTATTGTCCTTAAAGACCAAATAGCAAACCATCTTATTTAAACTATCCACAAAGTTTTTTATTTTTAATGAATGGAGAATGATATTGTGAAAACTTATTTCATGGTAACTTAATGTTATAACCATGAACAGTATCTCCATTTAGATTTTCTTCATATATTCTAATTCATGTTGTTGTTAATCTTCAATGGGAAATGAGGTCTGCATGAGACCCACCTAAGGAAGAAGGGCATCTCATCTTTAATGCAGCAAGTCAGCCATATAATTTCATATACCAACTAGGCATCCATGAATTTTCTAATTTTTTTTTAAATTTTTATTTATTTATGATAGTCACACACAGAGAGAGAGAGAGAGGCAGAGACACAGGCAGAGGGAGAAGCAGGCTCCATGCACCGGGAGCCCAACTTGGGATTCGATCCCGGGTCTCCAGGATCGTGCCCTGGGCCAAGGCAGGCGCCAAACCACTGCGCCACCCAGGGATCCCTCCATGAATTTTCTAAAGTACAAAATGCATTAAATGTACTAGTCACCAAGCTCACACAGGGTCAGTATAAAACAAGCAATCGAAATTGTACCTTTGCAGAAATCCATCCCTTGTATCTTTTGAAGCATAATACATTATCCTCACATTTAACTTTGTACTATTCCTTGTAAGTATTTGATTTTTTTTTTTTTTTTTTTTTTTTATTTATGATAGTCACACACAGAGAGAGAGGCAGAGACACAGGCAGAGACACAGGCAGAGACACAGGCAGAGGGAGAAGCAGGCCCCATGCACCGGGAGCCCGACGTGGGACTCGATCCCGGGTCTCCAGGATCGCGCCCTGGGCCAAAGGCAGGCGCCAAACTGCTGCGCCACCCAGGGATCCCCCTTGTAAGTATTTGATGTAGAGTACTGTCTAAAAAGGGAAACTTATATATCGCTTTCTATTGATTTGTGACACTTATTGACATTTGATGTTCAATAAGTACATTTCTAAAAATTTATGTCTTTCAACTTACTTTCCTTTCTGTAATCTCTGATGTTTTCTAAAGTCTATATATAAAAACTAGGTCTTTCCTCATTCATCTCTTTGTAGGTTTTGAATCTAGTACACATTTTGGGATTTTTTTTTATTATTATTATTTATGGTAGTCACACACAGAGAGAGAGAGAGGCAGAGACATAGGCAGAGGGAGAAGCAGGCTCCATGCACCAGAAGCCCAACATGGGATTTGATCCTGGGTCTCCAGGATCGCGCCCTGGGCCAAAGGCAGGCGCCAAACCGCTGTGCCACCCAGGGATCCCGCATTTTGGGATATTGACTCAGGAGTGAATTCCAGTTAAAGGAACTGCAACTTTTACACTTTATGGTTTCTATCCTGTATGATAGCTATGATGTTGAGTAACACCAGCATTCTATTTAGAGGTTTATCTGGATGTAATGATGTTGTAATGATTTTCCTCAGATTTTAAGGCTTGAGTACTGGTTAGTGTGCTTGCCAATTCTGTGGTATCTGTAAAATCCTCTCCGCTATACATTTTCTAATCAGGAATCATGGTTTGCCATTGTTGAAAGGCCTTCCCACATTCTTTACACATATTTCATTACTCTCTGTAATGAATTACCTAATGTGGAGTAAGAGTAGAGCAATACTTACAAATCCTCTCATAGTTGCTTCTTCTGCCACTTCTGCTATTTGTGTACTGTCGTTGGGAACCCGATAGTTCTGAGAAGAGGCAGCTGAGGAGATGCTGCCACTCTCAATGGCCGAAGAAATACCCAGGGAAGGAATCAAGACTGAGAACAATGATCATAATAATTCAAAGGTGATGGGGCAGGATTGCTTTGTAGTCCAGTTAAAGATGAAGAAGCATATACCGCATTTAATAAACTAATGAAAAACTATTGTGAACAGTAAGGTTTGTCAATGCAATAGGTCACAAGATTTGATGTGCATCCAATAAAGGAAAAAGACACACCTGCACAGCTGGAAAACGGAGGAGAAAGATACAACTGATGGGTTCCAGCACCAGAGAGGTATCTACTAGAAAGGGAACCTGTTACTTTACAACATTGCTCCTCCAGACCAAGAAGGGGTTTCCTCTGTTCTTTCATTTTTTCCTTCCCCATTCCTTTATTGGACATAAGATAACTGTGTCTCTGCACAAGCATACGGATTAAAAACAAAAACAAAAACAAAAAACAAAACAAAAAAAAACACAAAAAACTAAATGGCCAATGGTACAGTTTGATCAACATCAAGAGGAAATTGGATGAGGGGAAAAGTGGTTCTGGGAAAGTACTCTTTTCCATTAATGCTGCGATTATTCAGCTCTTACCTTTACATTCCATGAGTTACTTTGCTCTCACAGTTTGACAACAACTATAAAAGAACATTGCATACCTTGTTAGATTGGATAATTTTTGTTTTTCACATATCATTGTAAAATAAAGGAATACTTATATAATTTTGTTGTATACAGTTTTAGATGTAGGGCAATCTGTCTTAAAGAAGGGATAAATTACTGTAAAAGAAAAGAATCTTGATCATTTTCCGTTCAAGTCTAGTTTCTTGTTGCTTAAAAGAACTTAAAAAATTTTTTTCTCACAATCCTAAAACTTTGAAGCTTTGCTCTAGTATGACTTCTTTGATAATGAGTAAAGGTTGAAAGGTGATTAAAGTCCTCACCACATTTTTTACATTTGTTAAGGTTTCTCTCTAGTATGAATTCTATGATGAGTAGTAAGGTGTGAGTGCTGGATAAAGGCTCGACCACATTCTTTACATTGGTAAGGTTTCTCTCCAGTATGAATTCTGTGATGATGAGTAAGATTTGACTGGTGGTTAAAGGCCTTGCCACATTCTTCACATTTGTAAGGTTTCTCTCCAGTGTGAATTCTATGATGACTAATAAGGTGTGAGTGCTGGTTAAAGGCCTTGCCACATTCTTTACATTTGTAAGGTTTCTCTCCAGTGTGAATTCTGTGATGTTGAGTAAGATATGAAAGCTTATTAAAGGCCTTGCCACATTCCTTACATTTGTAAGGTTTCTCTCCAGTATGAATTCTGTAATGGTGAGTAAGGGTAGAGACATGTTTAAAGGCCTTGCCACATTCTTTACATTTGTAAGGTTTCTCTCCAGTGTGCATTCTGTGATGGCTAGAAAGGCTTGAATACTGGTTAAAGGCCTTGCCACATTCTTTACATTTGTAAGGTTTCTCTCCAGTGTGAATTCTGTGATGTTGAGTAAGATGTGAATGCTTATTAAAGGCCTTGCCACATTCCTTACATTTGTGAGGTTTCTCACCAGTATGAATTCTGTGATGTTGAGTAAGGCATGAGTGATGTGTAAAGGCTGTGCCACATTCTTCACATTTGTAACGTTCTCCTGTAATATGAATTCTGTGATGTTTAGAGAGGTTTGAAGGCTGCTTAAAGGCTTTGCCACATTCTTTACATTTGTAAGGTTTCTCTCCAGTATGAATTCTGTGATGCTCTGTAAGGCTTGAGTTACGTTTAAAGGCCTTGCCACATTCTTTACATTTATAAGGTTTCTCTCCAGTGTGAATTCTATGATGATTAATAAGGTGTGAGAGCTGGATAAAGTCCTTGCCACATTCTTCACATTTGTAAGGTTTCTCTCCAGTATGGATTCGCCTATGTATATTTAGGGATGAGCAGACCTTAAACGTTTTACCACATTCTTCACATTTGTACGGTTCCTTTCCAGTACGCATTCCGTGACGTTGAGGTAGTACTGAGTCCAAGTCAAAATCTTTGCCACATTCCTTACAAATGTCACTTTTCTCTCCACTATGGATTGTCTTATGTATACTTAGCCTTGATGCTTGACAAAACATGTTCCCAGGTTGATTACACCTGAATGGGTTTTTTCCCACATGAATTCTCTGTTGATCATCAACATTGGAGGACTGGTAAAGAGCACTCTCACATTCATTTTTAGGATTCTCTCCTATATTCATACTATTATGTGTACTAAGGTTAGAGTTTTGATAAAAGACTTCCCCACATTTACTACCCTCATGATGGTTCCCTAGAAACTGAGTCCTCACACATTGACTAACATTGGAGCCCTGGTTAAATGTTTTCTCAGATTCACTGCATTGAGCAACTCTGTCTCCATTGAACACGCTCTTGTAATTTTGTAGGGTCGACTCCTTAGTGAAACACCTCTCAAATGGATCCTGTTTAGCACTTTGTTCTTCATTTTTAAATCTCTGATTTGTAGAAATATTTGACTGAATAGTCAATCCAATTCTTTTTTCACAAGGGTTCAAATAATTATTTTCAGGATGGACTAGGTAACTTCCCAGATTTTCCAAACTGTCATCGTTCCCTAAATATGTAAGTTTGAACATTTGATTTGAGCTTTTGTTTTCAGAAACACACTGCTTTGTGGAAGTAGCATACTTAAAAAGGGAGGTTACTGAAAATGCTCTATATCCTTCACCATTTTGGGCAGGGAGATTCTTATTATGCGCAGATATCTTAATATGGTTGTGTCCTTCATGATGCGTTTGATGCCATTCACTCTCTCCATCATTGTCCCAGTCTGTCATGAAGTGTAAATTCTCAATGGCATTATTTTTTAATCTACCCATTGACACTGTTTGGAAAGAAGCTTCGATACTTGGCTTTGACAGCAAGCTCTGTGTGTCATGAGAGGATACGGCTGAAAGAAATCAAGAAAGAGAAATGTAAAATTATTCCATGTACTACTCTCAGATGAATATGCTGACAACCACTAATAGATAACCTGAAAATCAGTCAGAGAACATCAGCAAGATGGCTCGGAAGGAATCATCAGGACTTTGTTCCTCAATGGACACATAAACAAACACAGAATGTAATGAACACATAGCCTCATAGATAGCTGTAGTACTACAGCTATAGTAGTAGTAGTGTAGTACTGTCATGCTATAGTACAAATTACTTTCTTATATCACAAAAAATCAGGAAAGTCCCACGAGTCCAAAGTTTGCAAAAGGGAGGAAATTTAAACATAAACAGAAAAGAACAAAAGAGGAAACAGCAGGGATCCCTGGGTGGCGCAGGGGTTTGGCGCCTGTCTTTGGCCCAGGGCGCGATCCTGGAGACCCAGGATCAAATCCCACGTCGGGCTCCCGGTGCATGGAGCCTGCTTCTCCATCTGCCTGTGTCTCTGCCTCTCTCTCTCTCTCTCTGTGACTATCATAAATAAATAAAAAGTAAAAAAAAAAAAAAAAAAAAAAGAGGAAACAGTAATAATAGGAAAATATCAGGCAGCACGGGTGGCTCAGTGGTTTGGCGCTGCCTTCAGCCCAGGGTGTGTTCCTGGACTCGGTATCAAGTCCCACATCTGGCTCTCTGCATGGACAACAATAGGAAGAGTTGGTTTTCAGGAAAGATCAACAAAATTGACAGATTTTAACAAAATCAAGTAAGAATGAAAAAAAGGTCAATTAAAATCAGAAGTGAAGTGACAGCAGACAGTATTAACTGATACCATAAAAACACAAATAATAAGAACTGACAATGGATAACTATATGCCAAGAAGGAGATACCAAAAATGTGTATAAATTTCAAAAAAGATATAAGCTCCCTAGATTTCAGGATTCCAATAAATATTTCCTGAAGAAATATTTAAAAACTCAATATTGATCTACAACTACTAAGTAGATGGAAAAAGTAATTTAAAACGTCCCAACAAAGAAAAATCTTATTCCAAATGAATTCACGGGATAATTCAGAGATTTAATGTAAAAGTACTTTTTTTTTCTTTAAATATTTCATTCATTTATTCATGAGAGACACAGAGAGAGAGAGAGGCAGAGACACAGGCAGAGGGAGAAGCAGGCTCCATGCACAAAGCCTGATGTGAGACTCCATCCAGAGACTCTGGGATCACGCCCTGAGCCAAAGGCAGATGTGCAACCGCTGAGCCACCCAGGAGTCCCATGGAAAAGTATTTCAAATCTCTTCCAACATTTTCAGGGAGTGAAGAGAAGGGAAATTATCAAAATAGTCTCTGTGACTCCAGTGTTACCAAGTTGTCAAAGGCAAAGGAAGACTGTACAAGTAAAGAAGATTACAAACTACTACCTGTGAGGCGCAGTTATACAAAGTCCACAATAAAAAAAGCAAACTAGCACACTGAATCAAAAGCACGTTTTACAACACAATTAAAGGCAATTCTTCCTGGAATTCAAGGGTGTTTCAACAGATGGAAAACTATAAGTTAAAGGCTCCACATTAACAGAATGAAGATCAAAAATGGCAATCATATTGCTGCAGAACAAGAATATGAGCATACTGGACAATGTTTCATTATTAAAAACACTCAATAAAGTAGGAAAAGAAGCAAAACACCTCAACTTAATAAAGGCCACATAGCTATGAAAACCTGAAATCTAATATATTCAATAGTAAAAAAAAACTGTAAGCTTCTTCTGTATGATCATAACAAAGGGATTTCACTTCTATTCAACACAGTACTGGATATTCTAGTCTGAATGGGAAAAAAAAATTAAATGAATCCAAATGGGAAAAGAAAATGCAAGTTTATCTCTTTACGGATGACATCCTTAAAAAACCCTAAAGAATCCTTATCTTTTTGTTGTTTTGTTGGCTATCACTGGTATTGTTTATTTCTAGTAATTTTTTCTATGACACACTCCATTTTCACTTTTTTTAATGCTATAAATGCCTGAATTAAGTTGCAGTTTCAACTTTTTTCTTTTTTTGTTTTTATTTATTCATTTCCTTATTATAGTGGGTTCCATACCTAACATGAAGCGTAACTGGCTAACTGGGTCCTGAACCCAAGACCCTGAGATTGAGACCTAAACTGAGATTAGGAGTCAGATGCGAAACCGACTGAGCCACCTAGACACCCCCAACTTTTCTTCTGAATGTTACAAGGAACTAGAAAAAGAAGAAACTTAGCTGTGATCAAGTAGAGAAAGAAATTAACCAAGAAAATCATAGAGACCATAATTAACAGTAACATAACATTGACATCAATGCCCAGATTTTCCAAAAAATAATCAAAATTTTAACTACATTAACTAAGAAAAAAGGAGAGCAGCCTCAAAAATTAAAACAAGAAATGGGACAGAAAACACAACAGATAACTACAGAAATACATACTGTGATAATAGATTGCCATGAACAATTATATACTAACAAATCAGGTAACTTAGAAAACTCCCAGATAATTCCCCTATATATATATAAAACTACCAAGATTGAAAAATAAATCTTAAACCCAACAAGTAGATCTTCACAGACCAATAACAAGAATGAAAGTTGAATGTAGAATAAAAAAAATTCCAGGCACAGAAAAGCCCAGGACCACATACATTCGCTGGTCAGTTCTACCGAACATTAAAATAATAATAATAACTAATGACAATCATCATCAAAATCTTACAAATAGTGGAATGGACAGAACATATTCAACATCATCCTATGAGGCCTAGCATTACCCTGGTAGCAAAGCAGGATAAACATCGCACAAGAACAAAATAGTCTAGTTTTTGATATAGGTGTTGCTACTCTGGCTTTCTTTTGACATCCATTTGCAACTTAAATGTTTTTCCATGCAAGTGTAGCCAGTACCTAGCACCATAGAACCAGATTACAATACCACTGACCATATCCCCTCTGCTATATCCTTCAGCCTCATGATCGATTCTATAACTGAATAGAATCTATAACTGAATGCCCTTACCTTCCATTCCCCTTTACCCAGTTGGCCCATCATCCCTCTCCATTCCACTCCAGAAAGCAGCAGTTCTGTTTTATTTTTGGAGTCGGTCTGTTTCTGCCTTTTTTGCGGTTTCTTGCCATTGATGACCATGAAAATAGACCTAGGAAGTATTGTGCTGGACACTGTAAATAGACCTAGAAAGTACTGTGCTGAAGAGTCAGGCAAATAAAAGCAAATAACACATGATTTCACTTATAAGTGCAGACTAAAAAACAAGTGAACATATACATAAAAAGGAGAAACAGACGCATAAATATCAATTTTTTTTTTTTAAGATTCTGTTTATTTATTCATGAAAGACACACAGAGAGAGGCAGAGAGAAAGGCTGAGGGAGAAGCAGGCTCCCTGCGGGGGATCGATCCCAGAACCTGGGATCACAACCTAAGCCGAAGGCAGAGGCTCAGTGACTGAGCCACCCAGGTGCCCATCAACTTCATTTTTAAATAAACCCATGGATAATCCCAAGAAGTATAAAAATTCCATGTTCCACATATTCTATAGTGGAACAAGCTTGCCTATAACAATTTTCCAATGCTAGCAGAAGACAGAGGACTCTCAGATTCAAGTCCAAGGATCTTAGGGTTCATGACACATGAAACAGAACAAATTTCTTGATCACGCTAATTTCACTTGCCAGCTCCAAATCCCCATTTCACACATGTAGATGCTGCATATGCAGTGGGTTTGTGTCGCATCTATGAGACCCTGAGCACAGAGAACCCCAATATCTTGAAGGAGCAGAGAGCATATCTTCCTGAACCTTTGCCATAGAAGACGATATCCGTTTTCCTCTACAGTTAACAAATCTGTCCTCCACCTAAGGGTAAGATATTATCACTATATTTCAAAGCATTTTAATATTCGCACAGCAGCGGAAAGCCAATTAAGGATAAACACTTTCAGTGCCTCTATCCTTAACATACAGAGTAACTTAAACCCACAGAATCGTTTCCCAACAATATCCACCACTCAGTCTGACCCCAGAATGTCTCCTGACTAATTTTCCCAGATGTGCACCACCTCATCAAACACTCATTAGCCGGACACAGGATCTGGGATAAAATCTATTCAATGTGGGTTGCCTGCGTGGCTCAGTCAGTTCAGTGTCTGACTCTTGATTTTGGCTCATGTCATGATCTCAGGGGTTGTGGGTTCAGGTTCCTCAACAGACTCTGGACTCGGTGCTCAGCATGAAGTCTACTTGAGATTCTCTCCCTCTCCCTCCCACCCCATCCACATACACCGTCTCTGTAAAATAAATAAAGTCTTTAAAACTTGAAAAAAGCAGTTTACATCAGGAAATATTTTTCAAGGCTATCATTGGCAGGATACAATGCAGAAGAATTGGGTGACTTATAACATTCACTTCTGCACTGTTCCTGTGGGGGTTGCATTCAACCACGTAAACAAATCCCAGTACTCATGAAGGTCTACCTTAAACTTCTGTAGTGAACTTGCAAGGGAGATGTGTGAAGAAACACCTAAACTGTTCAGAAGCATATGAATTTACATGTAGTTGATGACAGATCTTGTACTTCTAACCCAGGCAGAACAGGTCCTGGAAACAGTGGAATCATGCCTCATTACAAGAAAATGGCTGAGAATTGGGAAACACATAGGATTTAGGACAGAGATGTTCACCACTCATCAACAAGAAATATCATAAAGAACAACATAAGGGCGCTTGGGTGGCTCAGTGGTTAAGCCTTAGCTGAGGTTGTGACCCAGTGTTCTGGGATTGAGCCCCATGTTAGGCTCCCTGCTAGGAGAGCCGGCTTCTAACTGTCCCTCTGCTGCTCCTCTTGCTTGTGCTCTCTGTCAAATAAATATATTAAATCTTAAAAAAAAGAAAAAAAAAAAAAAAAAAGAACAGGGCAGCCCGGGGGTCTCAGCGGTTTAGCGCTGCCTACAGCCGAGGGCTGGATCCTGGAGACACGGGATCAAGTCCCATCGGGCTACCTGCATGGAGCCTGCTTCTCCCTCTGCCTCTGTCTCTGCCTCTCTCTCTCCCTCTGTGTGTGTCTGTCATGAATAAATAAATAAAATATTTAAAAAATAAAAACATTAAATTAAAAGAAAAAAGGAACAATATAGACATGACGAGACCAGGTAAATGAAACAGGTGATCACAAGGACAAAAGTTCTTTGGGTGGCTCTGAAATGAGGTGAAGATTGGGAGGAAATGTTGATCTTATTATGAATACAGCTGACCTACTGCTTGTGCCTGGAGTGGATGAAAATCATGGAATTGCTGGTCCAGATCACAAGCTCACTACATGGTACCAAGGAATAACAACAATGGTCCATAAAGCAAATGTATCATTTTGATAAGATATCACAACCTTTTTTTTTTTTTTTTAAGATTTTATTTTTTTATTCATGAGAGACACAGAGAGAGAGAGGCAGAGACACAGGCAGAGGGAGAAGCAGGCTCCAGCAGGGAGCCCGACGTGGGACTCAATCCAGGGTCCCCAGGTTCAAACCCCAGGCTGCAGACGGCGCTAAACCTCTGCGCCACGGGGGCTGCCCGAAATGACTAATGAAAGCAAATGAAAAGAAACCATAATATGACACTTTCAGAATATACTTCAATTGGTTAGCCTTGTTGAGAAAAAAAGAAAATATTGAAAACCTCAGTCACTACACAGAGAGCAATGACTCTGAATACATCTCTGATTGATATTATATAGATCATTATGAATATTTTATTTTATTTATTTTTTTTTTAAGATTTTATTTATTTATTCATAGACACAGAGAGAGAGGAGCAGAGACACAGACAGAGGGAGAAGCAGGCTCCACGCAGGGAGCCCGATGTGGGACTCGATCCCAGGTCTCCAGGATCACACCCCAGGCTGCAGGCGGCGCCAAACCACTGCGCCACCGGGGCTGCCCCATTATGAATATTTTAGAAAAACAAAGGATTCTATCTCTGTGGTCTTAGTATATGAGAAAATTTCTAAAAAAGGTAAACACCACCAACCGTAAAGTTTGAAATGACAAATTGGATTACATTAAGAACTTCTCTGCATCATAAGCTCAAGAGACAGAAATAGAGTGGGAGAAGGAAAAAAGGACCCATTCTCATAATATATATATAGATCTATAAAGCCTGAAGAAAAAAAATACCAAAACAGAAAAAAATAGGCACAATAACCCAGTAAACACTTTGAAAAAGAGATTGTCAAGAGGTGAAGAAGAGCCACATCAAAGACACTAAGAAAATTTGTGACACTTGCCCACAACAGCAGCTCACCCTCCCTGACACTTGAAGGCACCCTGTGAAAAAACTCGTACCTCTCCTCAGGAGAGAAAGAAACGAGTGACCTGTAGGTTTAGGGATCTGGATTCTTGGCTGCTGCCTGAGGGACTTGTTTCTGTCACGCATGACATGGAGGAAGAGGGAACGACAGCACCCTCTGGATGCACTGTGGTGACTGCTCAGACAAAGGGTGAGTGTTCAAACAAGAAAGAGACTACAGAGCTGAAGCAGAGGAAGGAATCACATTAGGCATCGGACTCTTTTTTTTTTTTTTTTTTTAATTTTTATTTATTTATGATAGTCACAGAGAGAGAGAGAGGCAGAGACATAGGCAGAGGGAGAAGCAGGCTCCATGCACCGGGAGCCCGATGTGGGATTCGATCCCGGGTCTCCAGGATCGCGCCCTGGGCCAAAGGCAGGCGGTAAACCGCTGCGCCACCCAGGGATCCCAAGGCATCGGACTCTTAATTTCGGTTCAGATCATGGTCACGATCCTTCAGATGGTCTCTGAACTCTGAACTTGAAAACTGTCATCCTTGGGGCACCTGGATGGCTCAGTCGGTTCTGCGTCTGCTTTCAGCTCACATCCTGATCCCAGGGTCCTGGGATTGAGCCCAGGTCAGGCTCCCTGCTCAGCGCGAACTCTGCTTCTCCTTTTCCCTCTGGTCCTCCCCTGTGCTATGCTCTCATTTGCTCTTTCTGTCTCTCTCAAAAGAATAGATTAAAAATCTTATGGAAAAATTAAAAGAAAAAGAAAATGGTCATGGTGTAACTAAATACACAAGTAAAACCAAAACCACAACTAACTAATGTAGTGGAAAGTCCGAGACAAAAGGAAGCAAATTGTTATGGAATTACAAAGCCAGAAGAAGACAAAATTTAACCCGAGAAAAGCTACATTAAAATAAATCCATTAAAAATACGGGATTACTGGGTGGCTCAACAGTTTAGCGACTGCCTTCAGGCAAGGGCTTGATCCTGGAGTCCCAGAATTGAATGAGTCCCACATCAGGATCCCTGCATGGAGCCTGCTTCTCCCTCTGCCTGTGTCTCTGCCTCTCTCTCCATCTCTCATGAATGAATGAATGAATGAATGAATGAATAAATAAATAAATAAATAAAATTCTTTTAAAACAAAACAAAACAAAACAGATGCATTATTCTCAAGGAAACTTTCTATAAAACTAATTTTAAACTCTATGTATCATAAAAAACAAGCATGAGTTATTGGCTGGTTTTCACTGACCACAGTATAATAAAAAATATTCATTAAAATCAATCATTAAAAGCTGTAAGTGAAAATCATATGAACAACCACTTAAAAAGGCATTTTACAAATGTATTATTTTATTAATATATCCTTCCTTGAACAGAGAATTTAAGGCTACAACCCACTCCTTAGAACCAAGGAAATAAAGACATCTTCATTTCTAAATAAATACCAAGCAAGTTGCAAAATATGCTAAAGGCCACTATACATAAAATACATATTTGGGATTAAATTCAGATATATTACAAGGCAAGTAGAAGAAAAACCCAATGACTAATTTTCACTGAAGTAAAATTACATTTATGAACAAAAGCTTTCTTTAAAATACAGGAATTATACGAATTATACCACACTGCTTTTTTTTTTTTAAGACTTTATCCATGTATTTGAGAGAGAAGGAGAGAGAGAGAGAGAGAGCACAGCAGGGGAAGGGCACAGGAAGAAGCAGACTCCCCACTGAGCAGGGAGCCCAATGGCGGGGGCTGAGCCCCAGGACTCCAGGATCATGACTTGGGACCAACTGACAGGCCACCCAGACATCCCTCTACCTCACATGCCCATGTCATATCAGAACTTTTGATCTAATAAATAACAGATGAATCTCATATATAACTAAGAAGAAAGTGAAAACACACTTGACAAAATAAAAAGAAATTCCTGTCATACAAGACAAATTCATACAATGATGCAAGTATTAAGAAAGAAGGTAAAAATTGAGAATTTATTATAGGCTTCAAGTTCTAAGGTCTAAATGTTCTAGTTCCCCCATGGCATTAATTTAGGTAGGAATTCTAGGATACAAACAGATACGTTACATTATTTCACCACTGAGGAATGGAACACACTGTTATATCCTATTTTCAGTTCATACAAAGAAAAAATTAACTTCCAAAGTGAAATAAAGGATTAGATTTTCTTTTTTTTTAATATATTTTTAAAAGATTTTATTTATTTATTCATGATAGTCACACAGAGAGAGACAGAGAGGCAGAGACACAGGCAGAGGGAGAAGCGGGCCCATGCAGGGAGCCCGACATGGGATTAGATCCTGGGGTCTCCAGGGTTGAGCCCCGGGCCAAAGGCAGGTGCCAAACCGCTGTGCTACCCAGGGATCCCAGGATTAGATTTTCTTATTTTAGGGAGGTGCTTTGTTATCTGATGAAATTACTGAGTGTCAATTTTGTACAATCAAGAGTAAAGCCTCCATAACATTGGAATGCATAAGCCAGAAAACGTGGTACCTGTCTCCAGTGTTCCCAGATTTCTGCACCAACCCCAGTATGCCCACCACTACCCCGACATGCTTCTCACAATGCAAAACAGAACTTACATTGGCTAAGGCTATGGAACCTGAGAAACAGGGAGACTTCCCCAGGACCCTCACAGCAATGGAGAACCTCCCAGATTATGGAGACCCTCCCACTCCCAGGGGAGTCTCCTGGCCCTCCCTGTGGAAGTGATGGACCATCAGTGGAGCTGAAGGAGAATCCTTAGAGAAGCTAAGAGCTTGATAATGTTGGATAGCACATGTCCCTCTGTGACAGGGAGAAAAATATAAACTAGGTTTCTCAAGAGTGTATCCTTTCAAGGAGAACTACTCCCACCACAGTTTAAGGTCTCTCTTCCCCCTTCACATGTGGACCGCACCTCTGTCATCTGCCTCACTCATTTCCACTTACCTGGATGGATGGTTACTCTCTTCTTTCTCTTCACGCTCCAAGGCTCCTTCTTTTGCTCCAAAAAGGAGACCAGGTCTGGCTTTGACACAATGAGGCCTGGTTATTAGGAAAAAGGAAAATGGATATTGCTGGAGATTTTCAATCAAGTATCATGCTCAGTAGAGACCACAGGACAGAGTAAAATTATAGAAAATACCTTCCCAAAGGCTACTGACCAACAGCCCCTTTAGAACCAGTAGGAGGGCACACCGGGTGACTCAGTGGTTTGCGCCACCTTCAGCCCAGGGTGTGATTTTGGAGACCCAGGATTGAGTCCCACATCGGGCTCCCTGCATGGAGCCTGCTTCTCCCTCTGCCTGTGTCGCTGCCTCTCTCTCTGTGTGTCTCTCATCAATAAATAAAATATTAAAAAAAAAAAAAAGAACAAGCAGAAGGAGTTTCAAATATTCAAATCATGGCTTCTACTTCCAAGTACTAGATACAATAATAATAAATAAAAACTGGAGTTTAAATATCGGCAGTACCATTTGATGCCTGTCAATGTTTAGTACTGACATGCATCAACAGAAATGATCATGCTCCTTAAGGAAGGAGAATTAGGGGGGAACCCCTGGTGGCTCAGCGGTTTAGTGCCTGCCTTCACCCAGGGCATGATCCTGGAGTCCCGGGATCAAGTCCCACATCGGGCTTCCGGCATGGAGCCTGCTTCTCTCTGCCTATGTCTCTGCCTCTCTCTGTATTGTCTCTCATAAATAAATAAATAAATAACATGTTTTTAAAATTTTTTTTTTAAAAAAGGAAGGGGAAGCTAGAGCTGAAAAGGAAACATGAAGATTTTTCTCCACATCTACAAATCCCCATTTATTTCCCTTATTGCATGGATCCGAATTCCAGTCATGCAGAGGAATCTTCTAAGAGTCAGTCTTCAAAGGAAGGAAGAAAACCCAGAGTGTGCTCTGGGAAACCTGGAAGGAGTCATCCTCACCCAAGAAGAGAAGGTTTCCATAGTTCTCTAACATCACATCCCTGTACAGTTCCCGCTGAGTGTGGTTCAGGCATCCCCACTCCGCCTGAGAGAATTCTATGGCCACATCCCTGAATGTCAGCAGCCCCTGCAATAAATACCACAGTTACCAAGTGGCCGTAGGCAGAGTTCACAACGTACCTAAGATGAAAGAGGGAGTTAAATGTCACCAGCTAGATCCCATGATCTGACCCTTACTGCTTATGGGCTTGTGCCCTCTTTGTCCCATATTTTTCTCAGCCTCTTCTTTCTACCTTAATCTTTTACTTCAGGCATAGACTCCTGTGATGGAAACAGAAACTATCCAGCAAAAGAGGCGAACTCCCCTGTGAAAAAGGTTGGCCCGGGCCAATTTTAGCTTAACCCCTGACTCACAATTATGCAGTTGGACCAAGGAGTGACCCATGGAATGACCAACAGTTGCTTTTAACTCATTATAATACTAAAATCTCCACTCAAGGAGAAGCACAAACCTCATATTTATATAACAAAGTACATATAGAACTGTTATCTTCAGCTTCATATGCCACCTTATACTTAGCTCTACATAAGATGACAAGGCTCCAATTTCTAAATATCTACCCTAACCCTAAATAAAAGGAAATCATTCCCTCTGGCTCTGGGAGTCTCTTGTTGGGAAGTTACTCTCTGTGATCTCTGTATTTGCTGCAAGTCAAGTTTCCTTTGTGTGACAACTCTACCTGGAGTAGTTTCTATCTGTGATTCCCCAAGGAGTGAACTCCTTTTAGCGAAGTTATATTAGAACTGGTTCTGGCTTAGGTCAGCTTCCTGCTTATGCACTAAGATAATGTTTAACACAGTAATATGCTCTAATGAATTGTCCAACTTTGACATAAGAGGATGGCATATGATTCAGAAAACCATTATAAATACTGTATGTTTATCCAAGATAATTTATAAAATAAAGGTGTTGGGACACCTGGGTGGCTGGGCAGTTGAGCATCTGCCTTTGGCCCAGGTCGTGATCCCAGGGTCCCGGGATCGAGTCCCACATGGGGCTCCCTGCATGGAGCCTGCTTCTCCCTCTGCCTGTGTCTCTGCCTCTCTCTCTCTGTGTCTCTCATGAATAAATAGATAAAATCTTTAAAATAAATAAATAAACAAATAAACAAACAAGTCAACAGAGGCATAAGAAATTCCTGAGTACTGTAATTTATATCATGCTTTATAGGTTGCATCTATTTTTTTTTTTTCTAGATTTCATTTATTTATTTGAGACAGAGAGAGAGAGAGTGCAAACAGGTTGGATAGGGAGAAGCAGATTCCTTGTTAAGCAGGGAACCCAATGTAGGGCTGGATCCCAAGACCCTGATATCATGACCTGAGCTGAAGGCAGATGTATAACGACTTCACCACCCAGGCACCCATAGCTGTGTTTACTTCTTAGGTGGAAAATTTTGGTGGGGTACAAATGTACTTATCAAAGTCCAATGTGAATTAGAATTTTATTTTCTTTTTTTTTTAATATTTTATTTATTCCTGAAAGACAGAGAGAGAGAGAGAAAGAGAGAGGCAGAGACACAGGCAGAGGGAGAAGCAGGCTCCCTGGAGAGAGCCCGATGCGGGGCTCGATCCCGGGTCTCCAGGAACACACCCTGGGCCGAAGGCAGGCGCTAAAGCGCTGCACCACCCAGGCATCCCCCAAATACAATCTTCAAAAATAAAAAATAAATACAGTTTTGGTGGCTTATTGGAAGCCCCGTTGGAGAGAAGGTTAAGAAGGTGATGGAGGAGAAGTGTTCTAAGATCGAGCCTTGGGTATTATATTTGAAAAGGTTTTTAACAATAAGTGAAACCACGAGGCAGAAATATCAGAGCTGGAGGAATCAACACTTGCAATCTCCAAATGCAGGGAATTTCGGGCCAAAAAGGCACTGCGGCCTCTAAGCTGGGACACAAGGCTTACCTGAGACCCCGCCATCTCTGCTCCGTCCACCTCGGCCTCTAGCGAGCTCTCTCACAAGATCTCCGTGGAGGAGTCCCAGCTGCATCAGGAGAACACACCTTTAAAGGCAGCCAAGTCTCTCCACCTATAAACTGCTCCCCTGCAGGCAGGACTTTGAAATGCACAAAAAGCCCAACTTCCTAGTCCTTTGGGTGTGGAGCTGTTGAGAAGCTGTGAACTCCCAGTTGGAAATCAGGAACTGATTTTTCCTTCTCTGCTTCCAGGGCCCTCCCCTCCCCCAGATGCTCACAGATTCAGCTACAGCCTAGGCCCCGTGTGCTGTGGCCCTAACCCTCCTGACTCGGGTAGTGGAGACCATTACCCCTCCTAAGGCGAAGCCTGCTCTCAATTCTCAGAAATTAAAAGGAAGCCTTTCTACTTAACTGTGGCCTCACTTAGAATCACCCGGAGCACTGACTTAAAACAACGCTGTTGTTTCCACCATCAATTGACAGAATCCGAGGGGGAAGAACTTTTTTTTTTTTGTTTTAGATTTTATTTACTTCTTCATGAGAGACACAGAGAGGCAGAGACGGGCAGAGGGAGAAGCAGGCTTCTCGCAGGGACCCCCATGTGGGACTCGATACTGGGACTCTGGGATCACGTCCTGAACCAAAGGCAGACAGACACCCAACTGCTGAGCCACCCAGGCGACCGGGGATGATCTATTTTGATACTCCAGGAAACATCTGGGGAGGTGACCGGCAAAGCACCGCAACCAAGGCTGTGCGGTTACCAGATTTAAATCCACGCCTTCTTACTGATGAGAGTTTCTCAAGATTTACATCTTCTCCCTCTTCCTGCTACACAAAGGGAGATACTCTTAGGAAAGGACCTTTCCCTTACAAATGCAAATATCTCTTCCTTAAAGAAACGTTGGGTGTCACACCTTTTCCTGTGTCTTCTGTTGCTTTTTCTTTTTCAAGATTTTATTTATTTATTTGAGAGAGAGAGAGGGAATGGAAAGGCAGAGCACAAGCAGGCAGAGAGGCAGAGGGTCAGAAGCAGGCTCCTCCTTTACCAGGGAGCCCAACCCGGGACTGAATCCCAGGACCCTGCTTCTCCCTCTGCCTGTGTCTCTGCCTTTCTCTCTCTCTCTCTCTCTCTCTCTCTGTCTCTCATGAGTAAATAAATAAATAAATTCTTCTTAAAAAATAAAAACTGCCTATAATTTTTTCACCAAAAGATGGGTTTATTTATTTTTTTAAAACAATTATTAATTTACCACTCCCCCCCCCACACACACACAGAGGCAGAGACGCAGGCCCAGAGAGAAACAGGCTCCATGCACGGAGGCCTGATGTTGGACTCGATCCTGGGCATCCAGATTCTCACTCTGGGCCCAAGGGAGTTGCTCAGCCAATGAGCCACCCAGGGATCCCCTTAAAAGGTGGGTTTATTCAGGAATACAGAGAATTGCAATTAGGAACATACAAGCTGTGGCAAAACCATAGGCAAGTCCAGGGAACAAAAAGAGGAATTTTTTTGTTTGGTTTGAGGAGACAAGGCTTAAGTTGAGAAGTCTATTACAGAATAAAAATTATTTCTGGTAAAATGGTTTGAAGGACGGTGGGTTTTCACTGGTGAGGCTGTTGCCTGGGAAGGATAAGAAAAGCATCTCTGCCTTTGGTTGCAAGAGTAGGTATAAACCGCTCCCAAGGTCAAGCTTGTGTAAGGTCAAGATCTTCCCTTCCTGTTGGAACTGCCATTGACTATGAGTGATAGGGCTTAAGATCTCCCTCTGCTGAAAACCTCCTGACTCCATTTTAGTGAGGGTTCCAATTACTAACTTTCAATCAACATTTGATCAATATTTCAACATTTCCTTCACTCTCAGTAGAGGGCAGCAAACATTCTCATCCTCACTTTGATGATGTTAACCTTTTTTTAGATTCCATGTGATTTCATACCAAATTTTTTTTACTGTGTGTGCTTTATTTATGCCAACAAAATATCCTACATTTAGTGTGGGCCAAGCCCAGACTGCTCCATGATGGACCACTTTGGCAGAAAGATGATTTTGATTGAAAAAGCAATCAAAATGGGGCAGATTCAGGAAATGTCGTTTTCACCCCCTTCACTGACTAAAAAGAATTTAGAGAGAGAACCTATCCCAGGCTGAAAGCTATCACCATATGTAACTACATTATTATATAAACTAAGTTTGAGAAACAGGGAGGAACATAGTTAGGCCTGTTTGAGAAAAGTTCTCTATGGCCTATTGTTTTTGAGTGGCCTAGATAATATTTGTTTATCAAATATTTCCTCGTTTTCTTCTTCCCTGTGAGTTGAATTTCTTCCCTTGGAGTTCCCAGACTTCAACCTTCTTCTTCTCAAAGACATATATCCATTACTTTGCCAGTCTTTGCAACACTCCGTTCAGTGGGGAGTATCCATATGTATGGTTTAAATTTGATTTTCCTGTTTATCTTATGCCAATTTGATTCTTAGTCAATAATGAGAACTTCTTCAATGTTCTGGTTTATGCTTTTGTATGTTTCTCCAATCAATATTTAGCTCCTATTTTATACAACCAATGTTAAGGAAGAAAAAGAAACAGAAAGGCGGTGCCCGGTATCTACATTCTCAGGGAAAATATGAAACACTTAGTACCAACTGTGAGTGTTATAAGAGTTCACTAAAGTATTATGAGGATTAACTCACATGTTCCTAAGGTCCCAGCAAAATATCATGTGTGTGCACATAGTAAAAGCTCAATATATACTGCATTAATAGAATATCTATGTTATTTTCCAGATGTAGATTTTCTCAGACTCTAGCTATGCCGAGCACTCCTGGCTACATAAGTCTAACTCACTCCCCTATGCTCTCCAGCTTAAGGATTGACTCATTGTAGCTTCTTGAGATTTCAACAGACCTCCGATGTGGGGGAAACAAGGAACCCGATGATTCTGGAAGATCAAGTTTGCCCATTCTAGAAAGTGGCCTTCCCTGATGCCAGCAGGTCTCCTTGAGATCATACCAAGAACGATTAAGCACTGCTTCCCCTGCATGTCAATGCTCACTACTCCTATGTTCCTTCCCCTGAAGGACTTCCTGCTTAGTCTGGTTAATAGAGTGTCTTTGGACATAAATCCACCATGGTCTCCATCTGCCAACCTCCTGAACAAAGCAAATTTTCCCTTCCAACTGTGAAAATGAGTAATGGAATGCCTCACTAAAATGGAGTTGGCAAGGAGCTTTTCTGCCCTACTACAGGTAGTCAATTGCAAACCCAGCGGGAAGAGATGGGCTTGATCTGATATGGCCTTGATCTTACTTCTAGATACTACTCCTCTATTCCAACTGAAGGAAGAGACACTTATGTTTGAAAAATACTTTCCCTCCTCGTGGGCATTTGAACAGAAATGGACTGACTTAACCGGAAGTAATCACGAACTTCAATGGCCACAACTTCCTTCTTTGATCTTTCCAAAGGAACTTACTTTTTTTAAAAATTTTATTTATTTCATCATGAGAGACAGGGAGAGACAGAGAGGCAGAGACACAGGCAGAGGGAGAAGCAGGCTCCATGCAGGGAGCCCGGCATGGGACTTGATCCCGGGTCTCCAGGATCACACCCTGGGCCAAAGACGGCCCTAAACCGCTGAGGCACCCGCGATGCCCCATCCAACGGAATTTTTATCAAAGATAAGGTGGACAACCATGGTTCTAAAATTGACAAAATTAAACGGGTTTCCAATTTATTTGGTATTTTGAAGGTTTCAAACGCTATCAGGAATGTAATATCGCTAAAAAAAAAAAAAAAAAAGGAATGTAATATTGCCTCATGACAACCTACACTTTTTCAAATAAATAAGGTAAGCAGATAATTACAAAAATGAAAAGGGGCTTCTGGGAACTCTTCTTCCTCTCCCCTACCTTCTTTGTCAACTGCCTCTAGGATGCCACCTCATGCTCAGCCCCTACCTCTAGTGCAATCTTCCTTTCTTCTCTTCCATCCTAATCTCCACTCTCATTCTATCCTTTAGTTACACCTCCCTTTTCCTTTGAAGCTCCCTCTGCTACCTCCTCCCCTGAATCTATTAAAAATCTGCCTTCCTGGAGTCTTTTGAGGACCTCAGTGGACCCAATGTCTCTTATTTTCCCTGGAGGAAGGCTGAACATTGAGCTGAAGTTCCCTAAAGTTCCCTATAGTGACTGAGGATCCCAATAGGTTTGCTCAAGAATGTAACATAGTTATTCTAACTTCCCAAAGTGGTTTGTCAGATTTACATCAATTGGTCTACATGCTTGTTGGTGAGGGCCAGGTCAAACACTGGATGAAACTAGCTCAATGGGAACATCATGAACAGAATCCAAAGCAACAAACCTGTAACTTTTGGCAAGATGCTACAAAACTTGCTAGAGGCCCCACCAATCAATTATGATGGGTTTTCCCAATCCTGTGGATTGGAACAAAATTCAGACTTGTACACAGAAGACCAGTTATTCCCTTCATGATGATTATGATCAAGTTCAATTGTCTTTAAAGAAATTTCTAGCCTTTATAAGTTGAATCTACTTGTGTAGCTTTTAACTTTCTATTTATTTTTTAATTTTTAAAAAGTTTTTATTTATATATTTGAGAGAAAGAGAGAGAGAGAGAAAGAGCGCAAGCAGGGGCAGCGGGAGGGGCAGAGAGAGAAGGACAAGCAGACTCCCTGCTGAGCAGGGAGCCCAAGGAGGGTTCAATCCAAGGACGCTGGGATCATGACCTGAGCCAAAGTCAGATGTTTGACTGACCCCCCAAGGTGCCCCTTAACTCTATGTTTGTTAATGGAGTGATCCAGGATCTTTCGCTTTTAATTTAAAGCATCAAGATGAAATGGGACATCATGTCCACTCCATTTAATTAATTAGACAAACCAGATTGCTCACACCCTGGAGAAGTCATCTAGAGGAAAGACCACTAAAATTTTTCATTATTCAATTCCAGCAAATGAATGCCCCTAAACAAAAATGGAAGCCTTGCTTCTGCAATTCCTTCAAGAAACCAGGACATCGGGATCCCTGGGTGACTCAGGGGTTTGTCGCCTGCCTTTGGCCCAGGGCGCGATCCTGGAATCCCAGGATCGAGTCCCATGTCGGGCCCCGGGCATGGAGCCTGCTTCTCCCTCCTCCTGTGTTTCTGCACCTCTCTGTCTCTCTCTATGTCTATCATAAATAAATAAATAAAACTTTAAAAAAAAGAAAAAAGAAAAAGGAAACCAGGATAAGGAGTACAGTATTACATATTTAAGAGCTTTAGGCACCTTCAGCTCTTTAGCCAACTTTTTCAATGTCCTCCTGATTCTCAGTGGCAGGGCTCCAAGGAACTCTAGGGGCTTTTCCCAACCCTCCCTCTCAATTGGCTTTGTGAAACTATTCTCCACGTTGCGAATAAATCTGTCTCTGTTCTTATTGACACCTGAGCTACACCTGTCCGTGCTCAATCCCACTGCTATCAAGCAGCCCCTGCCTCAGAATACTAAAACAGTTAAAATATTATGGGTCTGTAACAAATCTCCCTGGGTGCCTGTGTGAACCCACTTCCTGTGTCTAGACCCTTTGAGCATTAGACAGTTTTTTCTCCTTAGTTCATCTGCCCTAAATATTTATTTACCGGCCTGAGATTTCTTTTAAAAATGTCATAGTAGAATTTCTTCCTCCCAAAAGAGGAACATGATTCTAAAATCTCACAGTAGTAACCACAACTGGGAACTAGGGTAAATAAATGACACTTTAATATTTTCCTATGCTCTGTCTCTGATAGCAATTATAGTTGAGGTGAGGGGTAGCAATCACTTCTATTGGATCAACTACCATCCTCATTTTTAAAAAAAGATTTTGTTTATTCATTCATGAAAGACACACACATATAGGCAGAGGGAGAGGCAGTCTCCCTGAGGAGATTCTGAGGTGGGATTTGATCCCAGGACCCCCGGATCATGACCTGGGCCGAAGGCAGATGCTCAACCACTGAGCCACCTGAGTGCCCACTACCATCCTCTTTTTTTAAAAAAGTTATTTATTCATGAGAGACACGGAAAGAGAGAGAGGCAGAGACATAGACAGAGGGAGAAGTATGCTCCTCGCAGGGAGCTCAATGTGGGACTTGATCTCAGATCCTGGGATCATGCCCTGAGCCAAAAGCAAATGCTCAACCACTGAGCCACCCAGGAGTCCCCACTACCATCCTTTTTATGAGGAAAATGTTCAACCGATATTGGCCCAATCCACAGTGCCCCTCCCATCAAGATTCAAATAGATCCTCTAAAGACCTGTCTAGAATTAATCAATACCCTACACCTAAAGCAGCCCTTCAGGGCATCAAGCACATAACAGGATTACAAGGCTCAGGGCCTCCTTCTGTCCTAAGTCACTTCCTATAACATCTCTATTTTACCTGTGAGAAAACCCAAAGTCTGAGGATGGAGGTTTTCCCAGTATTTCTGAGAAACAAATAACATTGTTTTCTGTCTGCATCCGGTTGTTCCTAACCCTCATGTACTAGTGACATCCATTCCCATTGAAACCAAATTTTTCACTGAAATTCATCCATGCAGTTCATTTCTTTCTTTCTTTTTTTTTTTTTTTGAAGATTTTCTTTATTCATTCATGAGAGACACAGAGAGACAGAGAGAGAGGCAGAGACACAGGCAGAGGGAGAAGCAGGCATTATACGGAGAGCCTGACCTGCGACACAATCCAGGGTCTCCAGGATCACACCCTGGGCTGCAGGCGGCACCAAACCGCTGCACCACCGGGGGCTGCCCTATGCAGTTCATTTCTAAGTATTCCAGTTGATAAGGGTAGCCAGTTTCTTTTTGCCTTCACTTCGGAGGAATGGCAATACACCTGGTCAATAATGCCTCCAGGTTACATGGTAGGTCCTTCCTGTTTGTCACAAATCTTAAAGGCTAATAAGAATGACATAAAGTTTTCTGCAAGCTCCTCTTTGTTATGATGTGTAGGTCATTTGCTTCTTTGCTCCCTTATCAAGCTACTTTACATGAAGACATTATCTATCCCTTAAAACTTTTGCCCTGAGGAGACTTAAAGTCCCCCCTCACTCCCCCCCAAAATACCCTACAGGTTGCTCACACTTAGCTTAGATATTTAAGGTACCTGCTCTCAGAACAGGGACTAGATTTGGATTTGGCAGACTTCAAGGCATCCTGAATTTCCCCAAACTTAAAACTAGCAGCAACTTTGAGGATTTCTTGGACTTTGGTAGTTCTTGTCAAAGTTGGATTTCAAACTTCTCTTTCATGTCTCACTCTGTATATGTTTTACTTAAAAAAAGAAAAAAAACAAAAAAGAAAAAGACTAACCTAACCCTATTATTTAGAAAGGAGGGGAAGACATAGCCTTTGAGACTGTGAAAAAAAAAAAATTTAAAAGTCTAAAAGAGTCCCTACCTTCAGATATCCTAATTATCAACTTCCCTTTTTCTTCTTTGGATATAAGGGGGAAAGAAATGACCTTTGAGTGCTCACTCAGAAACATATTGCCCACAGGCAATTATAGCCATCAACTGGACCATGTGGCTTGGTGATATCCCCCTGGCCTCAGAGCCATTTCTGCTACTGTCTTTTAGGTAAGGCCACTGAAGAAATAGTCACACGGTCCCCTTGAACAACCTGCAGTGCTCCCAAACTGCAGGGAATAAACTCTTGATCCAAGTGACAGGTCTAAAGAAAGCACCAGGGTGTCTACGGCCATACCACCCTGAACGTGCCCGATCTCGTCTGATCTCGGAAGCTAAGCAGGGTCGGGCCTGGTTAGTACTTGGATGAGAAAGCACCAGGGTGCCTTGGTGGCTCAGATGGCTACGTGTCTGCCTTCAGGCTCACGTCCTGATCCCAGGGTCCTAGGATCAAGACCCTCAACCTGCTCCCTGCTCAGTGGGGAGTCTGCTTCTCCCTCTCCATCTGCTTCTCCCCCTGCTCATGTTCTCTCTTTCTCTGTTGCAAATTTATACATAAAATCTGAAGAAGAGGAAGAAAGAGAGGAAGAAGGGAAGAACCAAACCCTGACTGGACCTGCACACCATCTGGGGATCTGAGGGTAAAGGTTTCCCTGAATTGAAGCAGACAGTATCTGGAGACACAGATTTCCCTGGATGGACAGGCACATCATTTTCTCACTGGGGCTTCTTCTAACTCTATTGTGGAAAGAAAGTGCCCTTGACATATACTTCCCAATGTCTTGTAGGAGGCGGAAACCTCTTTTATTTATGACCTTTTTGGAAAAAGCCTCATTATGATTCAGTGCACATTTCTGAAGGTTAAGAAGGTGCAGATTTCGCAAAGTTTCTCTCTTAATGAGCTACTAACCAACGCTGGATTTTGCTGTTGTTGTTAAAGATTTTATTTATTCATGTGAGACACAGAGGGAGAGAGAGGCAGAAGGAGAAGCGGGTTCCCCAAGGGGAGCTAGATGTGGGATTCAATCCCAGGATCCCGGGATCAGGCCTGGGCCTAAAGCAGATGCTCAACCTCTGAGCCACCCAGAAAGCCCTCAACTCTGGATTTGATTTGATTTGATTAATTTTTATCTCTTTAAAGATTGCATTTATTAATTCAAGAAAGACACACAGAGAGAGGCAGAGACGTAGGTAGAGGCAGAAGCAGGCTCCTCACAGATGTGGGATCGATCCCAGCACCCCGGGATCACGACCTGAGCCAAAGGCAGACGCTCAATCACTGAGCCACTCAGGTGTCCCACCAACTCTGGATTTTAATCCAAGTGCATGGTTTCTGAATTCAAAACTTTTAAGAGTATCAGGGATAACACATGTGGTTCTAAACAGCTTTTCTGAGATAACACTACTCTTTTAAATTATCTTTGAAGTTTTGCTATTCCTACCAAAGAGTTCATTTATTCATGGTTCGTGTTTATACATGGTTTTATGTTCACAAATATGCTATGTTATGTCATTCAGTGCCCTCATATAGTATTACACCAGTTTGCCTCACAGCCGTTGTAAGAGGTGACTTCCAGGTGGCAGGGAGAGAAACAATTCTTTCCGAAGTCCAGATAAGTACCAACAAATATTTTCAGTTGGCTACTATCAGAGCCAGGGGCCTGGTTTAGAACAAATACACAGTTGAATTGTCATTTACTTTTGATCTGTACTTGTTGTCTATCAATCTTTCGCAGAAAATATTTGTCCAATGAGGGGATGCTGGCTCAACACTCACAATCATGAGAAGATACAAAATCAGATACGAAGAATGTGCCTTATGTTCTTTCCAACTCCTATGTACTTTCCCTCTGACATGAGACATGACAACCAGGAAAGGTCCCTCCTGGCACTGAGAGACAAAACCACTAAAGATAACCTGACTGAAAGCATCAGTGATGCTTTCAAGGAAAGATCCTGATTAAAAAGGGAATGTTGGGGGGATCCCTGTGTGGCTCAGCAGTTTAGCACCTGCCTTCAGTCCAGGGTGTGATCCTGGAGTCCTGGGATCGAGTCCCGCATCGGGCTCCCTGCATGGGGCCTGCTTCTCCATCTGCCTGGGTCTCTGTCTGTCTCTGTCTCTAGTTCTCTCTCTCTGTCATGAATAAATAAATAAAATCTTAAAAAAAAAAAAGGGAAATGTCAAACTTGGTAATGAGAAACCTCATTAAAATGGAGCTGGGAGGTTTTGGCAGCATGAGCTCTGACATCCTCTCACTTGAAGTTAATTGTAGACTCATCAGTAAGAGATGGACTTGAAACTCCTGACTGGATCAGTCAGTGGAGAATGTGACTCTTGATCTTGCGGGTGTAAGTTTGAGCTCCATGTCGGGTGTAGAGTTTACTTAAAATAAAAAGTTGAGAAAAAAAGACATAGATTTGGGTTTACACGGGCTAAACCTTGGACCTGGATATTGCTCTTCGACCCCAGCCCAAAAGAGCCCCTTTTCTCATCATCCTGGGCAAGAGATCCAGCAATGAGAAGCAATCACATTGTAAATTCCCAGGTTACTTCAAAGGACTTTAAGTTCATCACAACCTTCCCTACATACTCTTTCTATTATTTTATTTTTAAAACATTGTACCTCACCGTGCCTGGATGGCTCCGTAGGTTGAGTAGTCTGCCTTTGGCTCTGGTCATGACCTCAGAGTCCAGGGACTGGGTTCCCTGCTTGGCAGGGAGTCTGCTTCTTCCTCTCCCTCTGTCTCTTACTCTATCTCAAATAAATAAATAAATCTTTAAAAATTTTGTGCCTCTTCTTTTTCTTATAGGCATGTCTATGATTTTGCAGCTGCTTTTTGTCCCAGCTCAGGATATTTTCCTTTGCTTTTGAATAAACTCATCTTTTGGTTGTAAAATAAGTGGCAGTGTCTATTTTTAAGGTCACCAATACCAACACCAGTCTCTCAAGTGTTGGCTTTTAACTATGGAGCAGCTGAACTTGGGTTTGAATAACAAGACTCAGAGCCTTCTCAAGCGTTCTGTAAACTTCAAAGTCTCAGCAAAGAATGTAATGCTTCAGGACTGTGATTCCTGGTCTTCACTGGAAACCAAGGCCACTTGTGTTACGACAAGATGGTGGGTATATGTGGCTCAGGTGTGCTGTGTCTGTTTTCTCTAACTTAGTACTACTGATTCTGGATTTATGTGGTGCAACATCAGGACTAGCACAGCACTTTTATGATGCCAATTCATGGGCTCCAGTCCAAACCCACAGCACCACAATGTCTTAGGGAGGATGAGAGAACATGTAAACTTTTCATTCACATTAGAGCTAGAGAAGCCTTAGTTAAGCGGTTCTGGGCCCAGGTTTTCCATTAGAAGAGCACGTGGAGTTTCAGGTATGATCATCACTGCTGCTCTCCCCCACAGATTCTGTCAAAGAGTCTTGGTGGGAACAACAGTGTTCTTTAATTAAGTGCTCCAGGTGATTTTAAGTGAGGCCAGGGTGAAGCATGAGGGCTCTTCAGTAACTTATTAGAGTTGGGTGCTGGCTTAGGTCCAAGGGGAGTTAACAGTGTCTCCTCTACATAAGTCTGGAAGGGTCAGTCCATGCAGCACAGAGTTCCTATACTGCAGTAGAATGTGTGATGTGTGTGGGAGGGGAGGCGCCTTGATAATAGGGATGGAGAAACTGGAGGGTCGGTCTCCAAGTAGGAGCTCAGGGTCTTTGAAAAGCTCCAACACACAGAAGAGTAGGGAGTAGGGCCTTTTAATGTATTTTAATGTCCTGTCTATACACGAGTAGGTACTAGGTGAAGAGATTCTGCTTTAAAGGCAAATGCTTGGGGTGCATGGGGGGCTAGGTCACTTAAGTGTCTGACTCTTGGTTTTGGCTCCGGTTATGATCCCAGGGTTATGGGATAGATAGCCCAAATTAGGCTCCATGCTGAAGGCAGAGTCTGCCTTCGATTCTCTCTCTCCTTCTCCTTCTCTCCCTCCCTCTGCTTGCACTAGGTTCTAAATGAATAAATAAATAAAATTTAAAAATCAAATGCTTATGATGTGGCTGTGACATCACTGGAAGTCAAATATCTCCTGAGAAGGAAAGCTAGAGCACAAGGAAGAAGAGAATGAAATGGCTGGTTCTCAGGTAAACCTTGATCCCTGGTTAGAGGCTCTGTCATCTTTTCCTCCTGAAATTCCAGGCATTTAAAAATTGCAAAGGTTTATTTATCTACTTCTGATTTTACTGTCTCATGTGTCTTTTCACCTGCTTTTGAAAATCTTTTTTTTTTTTTTTTAAGATTTTATTTGAGGAAGAGAGAGTGTGGGGAGGAGTCAGAGGGGTGGAGGGAGGAGAAGCAGACTTTTCACCAAGCAGGGAGCCCTATGGGGGCTCGATCCCAGGACTGTGAGATCATGACCTGAGCCAGAGTCAGATGCTGAACCACTTGGGCCACCCAGGTGCCGCTACTTTTGAATATCTTCTTTTTTTAAAGATTTTATTTATTTATTCATGAGAGACCCACAGAGAGAGAGAGAGAGGCAGAGACACAGGCAGAGGGAGAAGCAGACGCCATACAGGGAGCCTGATTGGGACTCGATCCCAGGATCTCGTGATCAAGACCTGAGCCAAAGGCAGACCCTCAGCCACTGAGCCACTCAGGTGCCGCCTGTCCTGGAATTTTATTTATAAGTATTTATTTATTTATTTATTTATTTATTTATTTATTTATTTAAAGATTTTATTTATTCATGAGAGACACACAGAGAGAGGGAGAGAGAGGCAGAGACACAGGAAGAAGGAGAAACAGGCTCCATGCAGGGAGCCCGATGTGGGGTTTGATCCCAGGACTCCCAGGATCACGCCCTGGGCCGAAGGCAGGTTCTAAACTGCTGAGCCACCCAGGGATCCCTGTCTTGGAACTTTAAAAAAAGTTCTCTTTACGACAGTAATGCAGGAGAATGTGCTGAACCCAGGATTCCTACTGTGGATCAGCTCAGGTTCTGGGATACCAGTCAAGGACAACAGATCATATTTAGTTTCCATATGTATGTTTTATCAGCTCTCTGGAGACCAGGATTAGGAAAATGCAGAAATAGGGGCACCTGGGTGACGCAGTCAATTAATCATCCAACTCTTGGTTTTGGCTCAGGTGTGATTCATGGTCATGAGATCAAGCCCTGTGTCGGGCTCTGCATTGACCAAGGAGTGCACATGGGATTGTCCCTCCCACTGCCCCCTTCTCATGCTCTCTCTCTCAAAGAAATAAATCTTTAAAAAAAAAAAAATGCAGAAATAGGCATCCCAGGTGGCTCAACGGTTTAGTGCCGCCTTCAGCCCAGGGTGTGATCCTGGAGACCCGGGATTGAGTCCCACGTCAGGCTCCCTGCATGGAGCCTGCTTCTCCCTCTGCCTGTGTCTCCGCCTCTCTCTCTGTCTGTCTCTCATGAATACATAAAATCTTTAAATAAAAAAAAAAATAAAAATGCAGAAACAAACAAGTTGGCTATGTAGCCCAGAATGACTCCAAAGTTGTGATAAAGAAACAGAGCCTTGCTCTCCAGAATGAAAAAAAAAAGTTCTACCTACTAAAAAAAAAAAGAAAGAAAGAAAGAAAGAAAGAAAGAAAGAAAGAAAGAAAGAAAGAAAGAAAGAAAAATAGAAACGCTAAAGATTAGGGGAATATGGGAGCTATTTGGGGTTTGAATTTTTTTAAAAGATTTATTTATTTATTTTTTTATTTGAGAGAGAGAGAGAGAGAGAGAGAAAAGGCCTGCATGTGCCCTGGAGTGAGGGGAGAGGCAGACAGAGGGAGAGAGAGAATCTCAAGCAGACTCCGTGCTGAATGCAGAGCCCAGTGCAGGGCTTGATACCACAACCCCTGAAAACATGACCTGAGCGGAAACCTAGAGTTAGATGCTTAACCTACTAAGCTACCCAGGCACCCTAGGACTTGAAGTTTGTATGAATCCACTGTTTTCTTTTACTTAGGTTCCTATTCTGATTTCCTTTGGGGTGCCCACAAGAACATAGGCATGATAATGTATCCTCCAGTGTGCCTCTGATACATATTTGCTTTATTACAGGTGATATTAACTTTTTTGACTTGGCTTGGAGCACTCTGCCACATTCCTCCACTATAATATGACTATGTCTCTTAGTCATTCATAAGGATTGGTTGGATTTACAGAAAGATGTGCAGAAGCCTTCACACTCAAACTGAAAACATTTCTTTTGAGTTTCTCTTTGCATGTAGTTTCCACTGGAAAATGAAGGTGCTCTCTTCTATGTAGTTGAGATACTCACTTTAGGGAGTGGCCGTTCTCAGTGAGGTCCCCAACTTCTAAGTTTTCTTTGTATTTCACACTCATGTTAGAGACACATACTTTACTTTTTTGTATTTTTAGAAAAAGAAAACATGAATCACAGAGTTAACATGCTGGAGTGTCTTAAAATCCTAAGATATGGGCAGCCCGGGTGGCTGAGCAGCTTAGCACCTGCCTTTGGCCTAGGGTGTGAACCTGGAGACCTGGCATCGAGTCCCACATCGGGCTCCCTGAATGGAGCCTGCGTCCCCCTCTTTCTGTGTCTCAGCCTGTCTCTCTCTCTCTGTGCCTCTCAGGAATCAATCATCAATCAATCAATCAATCTTTGAAAAGAATCCTAAGATATAACACAAATGATGATAGAAACAAAAAAAATTCAACGAAATAAAAGACTCAGAAATATTAGCTGTTTTCTTTATAGCATTCTGAATATATGTTCAGAGTGTGAATAAATGACAGAGACATAATCAGCCACAAATAGATTTATAAATTTTGTGCCATTGAGAATAGGTCTTAAGTCATCAAGACAATAGTCTACTCTATCAATTTTAATGTGTGTACTATTTTGAAAAGTTAACTGTGTGCGGCACCTGGTGGCTCAGTTGGTTAAGCATCCAACTTTTGATTTCAGCTCAGATTGTGATCTCAGGGGTATGGGATAGAGCCTCATATTGGGCTCTGTGCTCATGGAGTCTGCATGTCCCTCTCCCTCTGCTCCTCCCCCTGTGCTTTCTACTTCCAAAATAAATAAATAAAATCTTAAAATAAATAAATAAAAGTTTATGTGTGTGCATAAAATTAAAAGGTAGATCAGTTTTCTGTGGATATCTTCTTGTTTTCATCACTGTTCTCAGGTTTGAAAACTGTCATGAACATAATTTTACAGCAGTCTCTATCTTGATTGGATCTCTGGTAGATAAATTCTACGTCAGAGATCCTAGGTAAAAATCTGTTTTTTTACATTTACTGAATGTGTGACGAAATAGTCTCAAAAGAGGAAGAGAGGTAGTTGGGTGGCTCAGTCGGTTAAGCATCTAACTTGGGCTCAGGTCATGATCTCAGGGTCCTGAGATCAAGCTCCGCATCAAGCTTCGTGCTCAGTGCGGAGCCTGCTTCTCCCTCTCCCTCTGCCTGCTGCTCCCCTTGCTGTGCTCTCTGTGTGTATCAAATAAATACATAAAAACCTTTTTTTTTTTTTACAAAAGAGGACAAATATGTTTGATCTCCTAGACTGTGTGTGTGTGTGTGTGTGTGTGTGTGTTGATCTATGGAAACTTCTAGAATCTAGTAATTAGTAGTGCTCAGAAAGTATTGTTGTTGCCTTTCTCACTTTAACCTGTAAAACCTATAATTGTAATAAAACCCATTCATTTCATGTTCTGGGATAAATCTTTCCTTGGAATTCTACCTCTTTTTGTCATTTAAAAGTGTATTCCTTTATGTATAGGCTAATTCCTTGTTAGAAATGTAGACTCAGTGCCCATCCTAACTCCTGAATTGGAGCCTGCATTTTAACAAGAACTCCAAATCACTGTTCTGAAATTCTAATTCACATTAGAATATGAAGGTGCATTTCTAACCCACACAACATTCCAGGTAACAAATATACACAACTTATGTAGTATGATATGAATTCAGTCCTTAAACATGGATATATCCTGTTGACACCTTCAGTTTACAATTTATATTGGAGAAACACACAGTATTGATAGTGGTTCTATGGATCAGATGCCATCTTGTTGCCTCAAAGGTAAAGAATATATGAGTATATCACATCAAGAGTCACAGGCTCTACTGACTGAGCCAGCCAGGCACCCATCTCTTGCAGGTTTTTATTTATTTATTTATTTATTTTATTATTTTTTTTATTTTATTTTTTTTAATTTTTATTTAGTTATGATAGTCACAGAGAGAGAAAGAGAGAGAGGCAGAGACACAGGCAGAGGGAGAAGCAGGCTCCATGCACTGGGAGCCCGATGTGGGATTCGATCCCGGGTCTTCAGGATCGCGCCCTGGGCCAAAGGCAGGCGCCAAACCGCTGCGCCACCCTGGGATCCCTCTTGCAGGTTTTTAAAATACACTTACTGGACACTTTTGCTCCCAATTTTTGTTTTACTATTTGCATATTTACTGTCAGTTTGAATTTTTATTTAGGTCATGCGTAGGTAACTATAGGATATCAGGAAAACTATTGGTATTCTCTTTTTCCTTTATGAGCATTGTCATGATGTTTATTTTGAATTCTTTGTCAGGTGATGACTAGTTATATATACATTTATGGTCAGTTTTGGAGTTTTATCTTGTTCCTTCAACTGGAACATGTTTTTCTGTTTGTATGCTTTTAGGGTGTTGCACTGTGTTTTCAGAATTTATTTTTTTAAGATTTATTTATTTTATTAAAAATATTTTGTACGTATTTCTGTATTTATTTTAAAACCCATTGATTTACTTGAGAGAGAGGGAACATGGGGAGAAGGATAAAGGCAAGGGAGAAAGCAGACTCCCTGCTGAGCACAGAGCCTGATGTGGGGCTTGATCTCACACACCTCAGATTATGACTTGAGCCAAAATCAGAATCCAACACTTAACCAACTGAGCCACCCAAAGAGAGGGGGAGAGGGAGAGAGAGAGAGAGACAGAGAGAGAGAAGAAGGGATAGAGGCAGGGGTAGGGGCAAAGAGAGAGGGAGAGAATCTCAAGCAGACTCCTCACTGAGCATGGAGCCTGACGTGGGGCTGAGTCCCATGAGCCCCAGATCATGACCAGAGTGAAACCAGGAGTGGGTTGCCCAACCAACTGAGCCACCCATATTTGGGAATATAAAAACCAGCCCCAGGTCCCAGGCTTTCTGAATTTGCTTTGTATAGAAGAAGACAAAGTCAGTTGTGCTAGTAAATTCTGAATCCTATTCAACATATTCTGAGGGCATATAAATTCTGAGATTTTATAATTTCCCAGTTAAGGAAATGTTTGTTGGTTCTTATATAGAATACGATACATTTCTCTCCCTGATGTTTGATTTTAGCCCTGCAGTCTCTCTGGTGTTTGCAGAAATACTTAGCTTCTTTTCCAAGAAGTCACCAACATGAAAATAATCGTTTAAACCATTTCAAAAATAGAATTGGATTAATTATTCAAATATTTCTGATTACTGGAGATTTACAAATGGAGATAAAATATCTTCTTTTTATCTTGGGGATCTTGGGGATCCCTCAGTGGCTCAGTGGTTTAGTGCCTCCCTTCAGCCCAGGGTGTGATCCTGGAGTCCCAGGATCAATTCCAATGTCAGGCTACCTGCTTGTAGCCTGCTTCTCCCTCTGCCTGTGTCTCTGCCTCTCTCTCTCATTCTCTGTCTCTCAGGAAAAAAAAAATAAATAATTTAAAAAGATTTCATTTATTTATTCATAACAAAGACAGAGGCAGAGACATAGGGAGGGAAGGAGCAGGCTCCATGCAGGAAGCCTGATGTGGAACTTGATCATGGGAGTCTAGGATCATGCCCTGGGTGGAAGGCAGGTGCTCCACCGCTGAGCCACCCAGGCGTCCCTGAAGAGAAAATTTCTAATTATCAATTTGAGAAGTCCTGTTTTGAGGGTTTATTAATTATCATTTCACCCACAAATAATTCCTCTTTGTTCCAAAGTCTCTAACTTTGATATTTATGGTAAGGTCTTGATCCACCCATCCCTATTCAGTAGTATCACATACTAGGTAATTTGGAGCCAGTGATCATGCATTGTGAACTTAGGAAGATCTTTAGTGAGGACTCTAACTTCAACAATTACCAAGGTATTTGCCATGGGGATGGCATTTAGCAATGCAATGAATCTGGGGAAAATATTAACCATGGGTCAAATCCTAATAAATACCAGAGAATTCAGTTTCTACAGAACCAGTATAAAATAAATAAATGTGGGGAAGTCTTCTATCAAAGCTCAAACTTTACTAAATATCATTGATTCTCTCCCAGAGAGAAGACTTTAAATGTAGCAAATGTGGCAAAGTTTTTAAACAGTCTTCATAACTCACTCAACAAAAAGTTTTTATACTGTGAAGAAACTTTACATATATAAGGAATGTGGCAAGGCCCTTAACCTGTATTCAAATATTTTGACATCCAAAAGAGTATAGTGGAGAAAACCTTATAGATGAAAGAAATGTGCAAAGTCTCTATCCGGGGTTTAGCCTAACTGACAACTGAGAACTCCTACTGGGGAGAAACCTCAAAAAGGTAAATAATACGGCAAAACCTTTAATAAGCACTCAAACCTTTCTTGGCATCAGAGAATACAAACTGGGAAGTAAACTTACAATGTAAGGAGTTTCTTGAAGCCTTTAATTATTGCTCAGACTTTCCTTGATATCACAGTATAAATACCTGGGGAGAAACCCCACAAATGCAGAGAATATAAGCAAAGCCTTTAAACAGAACTACAACCTAAGCAAACACTTGAACACTTGTACATTCATACTGGGAGAAATCCTAAAAATGTAAAAAACTGTGGCAAAATGTTTGACTGGATTTCAAGTCTCCCTCGATGGAGGACAATACATGCAGGGGAGAAGCCCTACAAATGTAGAGAATATAGCCAAATCATTAACTAGAGCCACCACCAGTATAAATTAGAGAATACAGCCTGGAGACACCTGGAACAAACGTAAAGAATGTGGTAACGTCTTCACCCTGAAATTGACACTTCCTCAACATCAGAGAGTGCTTACTACATAGAAACCCTAGAAATGAAGAGGGAAAGATCTTTATTTTCAATATATATTTTGGGGGCAGCACGGGTGGCTCAGCAGTGTAGCGCCCCCTTCAGCCCAGGGCCTGATCCTGGAGACCCGGGATCAAGTCCCACATCGGGCTCCCTTTATGAAGCCTGCTTCTCCCTCTGCCTGTGTTTCTGCCTCTGTGTGTGTGTCTGTGTGTCTCTCTCATGAATAAATAAAAATCTTTAAATAATATATATACATATTAGAAAAAAACAGGTTTATACACCATTAAAACATTAAAGATGTCATAAGATGATAAACTATGTAATGAAAAAAAAAATCCCAGTAAGTATCAAATTCAGAACAGAATGTACTAAGCCTATAGCACTTTTAAGAGATTAATCTGGTCCAGATTTTCACTGCAAACTTGCAGGATTCTACATCTTTTATGTCATCTTTTCTTTTCCTGTACTGCAATAGAACCAGGGCAAGTATAGGTTTTTCTCAGTCATAGGAGTGTAGCTACCTGTTGGTAATACTTTATTTTTTGTTTCTAAAAAATTATATATTTAATCCTTAGACACACATGGACAGAGAGAGAGAAAGAGAGAGGCAGAGACACAGGCAGAGGGAGAAGCAGGCTCCATGCAGGGAGCCTGATGTGGAATTGGATCCCTTTGATTTCTTTGATCCCAGGACTCCAGGATCCTACCCTGGGCCAAAGGCAGCCACTAATGGCCAAGCCACCCAGGGATCCCCTGGTCATAATTTTCAAGTGGAACCTGACACACCTTGGGAGATTTTGAAATATTTTCTCTATGGTTTGGGATAGAGACTTCTTTTCTAGTTTCTCTTTTTGTTTGAAAGATTTTATTTATTTATTCACTAGAGACACACACACACAGAGGCAGAGACACAGGCAGAGGGAGAAGCAGGCTCCATGCAGGGAACCTGAAGTGGGACTCAATCCCAGGTCTCCAGGATCACACCACAGGCCGAAGCCGGTGCTAAACCACTGAGCCACCCGGGCTGCCCTTCATTTCTGTGTTTAACATTACATCCTGTGCTTCATGACCCTTTCATCTGCATTCCTATTTTCCATTCCTGGAGATTCAGTAGTTGCTCAACTTACAAAACATAAATATCTATACATTATGACCTGATTAAAAAACAATGCAGCTAATTAATATACTTCTGACCTCCTATACTTAGGATATTTATTAGATATTTTTAGGAAATTTGTGTTGAGAACTCCTAATGTATACTCTTTCAGCAAGTTCGAAATATAAGAGGCATAGAATTATGTGTAGTCTCCAGATTTCCAGAATCTGTACATCCTGTATACCTGAAATTTTGTACCATTTGACCAACATCCCCTATTTTGTCCTCAGTCATCTCCTGACCATCACAATTGTATTCTATCCTTTAAAAAACAGATTTTATTTATTCATGAGAGACAGAGAGGCAGAGACATAGGCAGAAGCAGGCTCCTTGGAAGGAGCCCAATCTGGGACTTGATCCTGGACCCCAGGATCACATCCTGAGCAAAGGCAGACACTCAACTGCTGAGCCACATGGGCATCCCAATTGTACTCTATTCTTATGAGTTCAACGCAGATTCCAGGTATTATTGAGATAATACAGTATTTGCCATTTTGTGTGGCTTATTGTTATTGCCTAACATCCTCAAGGCTCACCTACTTTGTCCCAAATGGAAGCTTGTCGTTTTTTTAAAGGCTGAATTTTGGATACGGATATCTATAGATAGATAGACATAGATATTATAGACGTTATATAGTACGTATGACATGTAATAGATTCTGATATATTTCTATATCGTAAACAATATTATATTATAGTAGATAGAGAGGGATATAGCTATATCACATTCTCTTGAACCACTCCTCCTGGAAAGCAGAGAAACTACAGGGAGATGACACTTCCTATTTGCTATAATAACTAAGTTTCAGGAAAATACAAGGTAACACCAATGTGGAAGAATTAAAATGAATATATATTGCTAACGAGAGTGGACTATAGGTAAACCGGCATATACTTACAGAGTCATTTTTCTATTCTGTTAAGAAAATACAAACACAACAGTGAGAGCTCTCTGAACTAATCTTTTTTTTTTCTCTGAACTAATCTACGCTTTCTCTAGTTTCCATTTATCCTTATTTCACACCTATATCTACAAACCATTTTTTCTTAATAGGGAAACAGAAGATGAGGCACATAGGTGGGGCCCAGTATCTACATCTTCATCCTTGTTATAGGACACCTAGGGGAGCCCTGGTGGCGGAACGGTTAGGGCAGCCCTGGTGGCACAGCGGTTTGGCGCCGCCTGCAGCCTGCGGTGTGATCCTGGAGACCCGGGATCAAGTCCCACATCGGGCTCCCAGCATGGAGCCTGCTTCTCCCTCTCCCTGTGTCTCTGCCTCTCTCTCTGTGTGTGTCAATGAATAAACAAATAAATCATTAAGAAGAAAAAAAAAAAAGACACATACTGCCCAGCTTGGATGGTGTAACGGGGACAAAATCGCATCGTATATGTGAAGTTGCCAACATGGTGCACTCTAACTTCCTTGTGAACACCGTAACTTCCTTGTGAACAAAATTCATGCTCAATCAACATGGCAGTAACCTATACACATTGTTTTCCACACAGAGACTTGCTCAGACATCAGCACATTGACTAGACTCCCTTCTGTGAACTCCAAAATGCAAAGAAAGAATGTGGTTCCTCAGGGTGGTGATTGGCGTTCTTTATTGGGAATCCACAACAGAGGAAACTCAGGACAGAGAAAAGTAAATAGTAGACTCTTTGCTGGGAACTCACCAGGAGTTGTTGGGGTTGACATAAGACGGTGGGGGTAGGGTGCTCAGGTGCACAGGCACCCTGTGCCTGCATTCTCTAGTGTAGAGCCACTAAACATGGGTCTATTTGGTTAAATTAAAGGTATGGACTATTAGTGGATATCCCAGGAATGGAAGGTGGCGGGCTCCCATCCACTTCTACTGATGTGAAAATGCCAGTTTCATGCAGCATTGGTTAAGGAATGCAATGTCACTGACAATGAGTGTGATAGGACAATATTTATGTAAACCAATCATTACGTATTTATGTTAAACCCAGTACAAAATATTTTAGTGTCTATGTGTTTTATACTCTGAAATTGCAGAACAGAAGCCCTCCCCCAACCTCACAACCTGTATGTCTGAATGTCAAACTATTACTAACTGGGGGTAATTCATGGGCATTTTTAAACTTTATTTAGATATTTCTCATTATACAATTGATGATATGCCTACGTATGTTTGCTATCGCTATCTTAACCAATTGCAAGTATTTAGGAGGTCCTAAAAACAAAATTCTGTTTTTAAAGCCTGAATTTCATTGAGCTTAACTGGGCTTTCTGTTTAGGGCGCTAGAAGCTTAAAATCAAGGTTTCCACATGATCTCCTCCATGGTCACAACTTGTGCGTGGTATCTTCAAGGGAGACAGAGGATGTTGAGTCTCCCTGTTTACTCAAAATTTTATCCGTGGTCCTTTACTGCCAATTCAACTGAAGGAACTACTAGGCATTTTATATAAGTAAGGTTATTGCCCCATGGCTGGAATTACAAACTTGACAGTTTTGAACCAAGTACAAATAAGACAATTAATGAGTAGGAGAATGAATTAGTGACCTCCAAATGTACCCCTACAATTTCTACCACCCCCAGCTCCAACCCTCCCTGCCTTCCTCTTTATCCCCCATTGTGACCTTAAGGTCTTCACCTCTGTGACCTTTACATTTCCGTGAAAACTCTCTCTGCAAAGGACTCTCCTAGTCTTCATTGCTCTTCTAAGTCCATGAAGTGTGTTTCAGACCTCTATACCAATAAACCCTTCTTGCCTGATTCTAGAGCTCTCTTCCTTCCATTCTCCCAAGAACTTCCATGTATTCTTTCCTCCTCCTCCAATTCCATTTGTCTCTTCCCCACCCAATTCCAATGATTTTAGCCAATTTATCATGTCTCTAATGTCCATATCAATATCTGACCCATCATTTAACAGTCCTTAGTTTCCTCATGACCCTACACTCATTACCCACAACCCTACACTCCCTGACTTTTCTCATGGACCCTTTGGCCTACTGATGCCCACTCTTCTCCCAGCTCTGATGATTCCCCTCCACCCACATACACTCTGTTCCCCAGGTATCATCTGTTCTCCCCCTCCTTCATCTCTTGTTGCAACACTGAACACTCCCAGGACTGCATTCACAAGTAACCTTCCCCCTTCCACCCATATGTTCTTTGATCCATCACAGGCAATAAAGTTTGCATATGTCTTTTACCCAACCTTGCCTTTGAACTCCCTTTGCCCATTAATTTGTCATCTACTATCCTCTTCTTTCTCATGATTTCCTTTACCCTCTCATTCCCTTAACACACATAGGCCTCATACCCTAAAGTTCCTGCATACCCACCAAACCTTAAAATCTGTAGTGCACTTTAACCCCTCAGTGACATTTAACAACCTACTGCTTTTAGCCATGTTCCAAGTTACAGAACGTGTCTCAATGATGTTCAAGTCCTAATCCTCAGTGCCTGTAACTGTAACCTATTTTGGGCAATAGGATCTTTGCAGATGTAATTAAGTGTATATGTCATACTGGATTCAGGTAAACCCCAATTCAATTCCTCTTGTCCTATTGAGAAGAGGGAAGTTTGTTTATTATTATTTTTAAAAAGTTTCATTTATGTATTCATGAGACACACACACACATACACAGAGAGAGAGGGAGAGAGAGACAGAGACAGAGACAGAGACACAGGCAGAGAGAAGCAGGCTCCCTGTAGGGAGCCTGATGTGGGACTCAATCCTGGGACTCCAGGATCACTCCCTGGGCTGAAGGCAGGGGCTCAACCACTCAGCCACCCAGGCGTCCCAAGAGGGAAGTTGACACATACGGTGCTGTGTGAAGGGACAGTGATGTGTCTACTAAGCCAAAGAAGATCAAGGATAGCTATAGTCCCCCAAAGTTAGAAAGCAAGACTCAATTCTTGAGACATAAGGTGACCCTGCCAACAGCTTGGCTTCAGATGTCTAAGTGCCTCCAGAAGTGTGACACAATAATTTTTTGGGTTCTTTAGCATCCAGTTGTAATAATTTGTTACAGCAGCCCTAAGAAACTAACATGGGTCCTATCTTCTCTTCCCCTGTGGCTTGTTACCCCAAGCTCCCAGATTCTCTGCATTTCATTTATCCCTGTGCGCTCATTCTTACCGCGCCCTCCTCCCCATATCACTACTTGTCTTCATGCCATGTACCTCAACCTAAAGTGGCACTGCTCATTACTCTTTCAGTGGCATATATTGTGAATATGGTCCTTGATGACATTATGAAGCAACATTGTTAAACATCCTACCATAATTCTTATTTTCTATCTTCTGTACTAGTGCATGCTTGAAAATGCTGTATATTCTCATACATGTAGTCACATATTCTAACTTAAAAGATTTTGTGTAACTCTTTTTTGAAGCTATTTGCATTTTTCCATTTAGCTTATATTAAAGTTTTACCCCAAAAGACCATACCATTTACTAGACAGTCCATTCTAGAGAACATAATAATTACCTGTATATTTCACACTTGATATTAGCCAAAAAGCAAAGAAGCGATTACCTATATATTTCAGGGGTGCTTTTTCCTACTCATCTATGACTGTCTTCAGATTCTCAAGCTTCACCATCCGCACTGCTTTGGATCTCTAGCCTACTGGCCTTCTTTGCAGACTCCTTTGAGACTTGCCAGCTCTCACAATCATATTAGCCAATTCATTACAGGAAATTTATCCGGCTCTCTATCTACGTAGAGACATATAGATAGATACATATCTATTTCTATATGTAGTGAGCCTATATCTTATCTCTGGTTCTATACAAATATAGATTAAAAATATGCACAGATGTGTGCATATCCATTCCATTGATTCCATGGAGAATCCTACCATAGATTGTAGTGTCCATACATTTTTTCCACTCAAAATCAACCTGCTGGGATCCCTGGGTGGCACAGCGGTTTAGCGCCTGCCTTTGGCCCAGGGCACAATCCTGGAGACCTGGATCGAATCCCACGTTGGGCTCCCGGTGAATGGAGCCTGCTTCTCCCTCTGCCTATGTCTCTGCCTCTCTCTCTCTCTCTCTCTCTGTGTGACTATCATAAAAAAAAAAAAAAAAAACCCAAAAAAACAAAAAAACAAAATCAACCTGCTGAACTTAATTGATGTTAATTACTATGTTTTATCTTCGTTTATTTATTTTTTAAAATATTTTCTTTATTTATTCATGAGAGACACACAGAGAGATGGAGAGACACAAGCAGGGGGAAAAGCAGGCTCCTCAAGGGGAGTCAGGCGTGAACTTTGTCCTGGGACTGCAGATCACAAGGTAGCCGAAGGCAGACACTCAACCACTCAACCACCCAGGTGTCCCACTATATGTTATGTCTAATTTGACAGAACTTCCTTCTGATGCACTTCTTTGAAAAATTGTTTTTCTGTATTATCACAAAAATTAAAAGAGAAGTCAAATGCCAAATTCCAGGTGAAATCTTCTGTGTGCGTGTATGCACATATGTGTGTGTTTAATTAATACCTGAATGTATGCAGTTTTTCATATTTGCCATTAATACGAGATCTTTTGTAAGAATTTCGTACTTGAGGTTCCTTTTAAACAGCTATATTTGGTATAACTTACATGCCACAGGGGATCCCTGAGTGACTCAAGGTTTAGCGCCTGCGTTTGACCCAGGGCACGATCCTGGAGTCCCGGGAGCGACTCCCACGTCGGGCTCCCGGCATGGAGCCTGCTTCTCCCTCTGCCTGTGTCTCTGCCTCTCTCTCTCTCTCTGTCTATCAAAAATAAATAAATAAATCTTTAAAGATAAAAACCAAAAAAACTTACATGCCACATAATTTATCAACCTAATGTGTACACTTGATAGCTTTTTAACCAAGTCACATGTAGGTATAAGCAAACCATTGTCAATCCTAGAACATCTCATTACCTCATAAGAAACGTCATACTCTTTAGCTGTCACCACTCTCATATTCATTTCCTCATATCTAATTAGTAATCTGCTTACTTTTTCCAATTTTCTACACTGACTATTGACATGACATTATATAAGTTTAAAAGTGTACAATTTAACTATTATATATTGTTAATTATAGCCAACATATATTAAATATATACACCAGATTATCTACTCATCTGACAAGAGACACAAGTTATTTCCAGGTCCTGGCTATTAGGAGTAATGCTACTGCATGGTCTCTATTTTTCACATGTTTATAGTTTTCTAGTTTTGTACTTGTACCTGACTTCCTTTCATGGCACTATTGTAGGAAAAGATGCCTGATACGATTTCAATCAAATTTATTAAGACTTGTTTTGTGGCCCAATATAAAATCTATATTGGAGAATGTTCCTTGTGCATGTGAGAAAAATGTGTTTTTTGCTGTTGGTGGAACGTTGTAAGTCAATCTGCTAAATATCATTGAAGTCTGGTACTTCCTTATTGATTATTTTGTCCCATATTGAAGGTGCACAATTGAAGTACCCTGCTATTGTACTGCTGTCTCTTTTTCTGTTCTTGTCTGTTCATTGTTGCTTATATATTTGGGTACTTTTATGTTGAGTACATAAGTATTCTAAAGATTACATCCTTTTGTCGAAATAACTCCTTCATTTTATTTTATTCAGGGAAAGTAGGGTATATTGATTTGAAAAACTGTGAAAGATTACTACGTATCAAATAAAATTCGTTTTTAAAAGTAGGTGACTCCTATGAATCCAAACTTTGACCAAATTGACACCACAATGTACACACAAAACTATTATGTAGCTCAAGGAGCAAAAAAGCAATAATCAGAAGTAAATGTCCTCTTAATACAGACACTAAATAAATACACAAACCTACAGCTTTAATACAAACTCATAGGTACATGTGCTTAGCCAGCTTTTGCCAACAATAAATGAGTAAATGTTTTATATTCAATAAATGCACATATAGTGTATAAAACCTTTAGTCACATGTAATGTAGTTAGTCTAAAAATCAAAGCATAATGTAAGGTTTCCTTAAGTGAAGACATACATTTCAGAAAGAATCCAAGTTGAACTAAAGCCACAATCAGAAGCACTGTAAAGGTGACCCATACAAAGCCTGTCATTTGCATTGTATATAAAGAATAGCTGCCCAGGAATAATATCAGGAATCTTACAAAGGGGTATTATGATAACCTACCTGAAAGGACAAGTAAGTTATTTGGAGACTTTAAATAGCACAGAACAATGTAAATTAAATTATATGTGAAAAAATCTGCAATGTATAATAGCCAGAGATTAGAAAACTGACTACTGTAGGGAAAAGATTGATTAGCTCATACTAGTTGGTTTCAATGAATCATTGGCTACTTCTTTCAGTAATTACCAAGATTATCATTGCAACAATATTTTTCCACACACATCAAAATCTGGAAGCAGTAACTCCTTCTCCAATTGTCATTTAGTGTTCTCTTTTTCCCAACCTTGAAGCACAGGAGTAGGTTTTTGAATATTGACTAGCACTTAGGGGACACAGGAGATATAGATGTTCATAAACATTACATAAGCTATAATTGATGTACCTGGAAAAACACCACCAAAATTCATGGGAAAGTACATTGTTTTTCATAGGGGCATTACATGAGTTATAAACACACTGTTTGAGTCCTACCAAAACTAGAATAGGGGAAATCTTTTTTTCCCAAATGCACCATAATTAAAAACACTGCACAGGTTATCCCTGGGTGGTGTGGTGGTTTAGCGCCTGCCTTTGGCCCAGGGCGCGATCCTGGAGACCCGGGATTGAATCCCACGTCGGGCTCCGTGCATGGAGCCTACTTCTCCCTCTGCCTGTGTCTCTGCCTCTCTCTCTCTCTGTGACTATCATAAATAAAATTTTTAAAAAATTAAAAAAAAACACTGCACAATGTAACCCCTTTATTTTATAATGACCCGTGCAGTGTCTTACTAGTCTTTGACTTAAAGTCTACTTTGATCGATGTAAGCATACCCATCCTCATTTCATCTGGTTATTATTTGCATGGTATATCTTTTTTCACACTTGCACTTTCTGTGTTCTTAAGGCTGAAGGAAAATATACTTGGGTCTTCTATTTCTTTCCATTCAGGTATAACTTTTAATTGCAGAATTTAGTCCCTTTATATTTAAAGTAAGTAGAGATTAAAGTATGGAGTTACTGTTGTCATTCTTTCGTTTCCTGTCTGTTTTAGAAATATTTGCTCTCTTCTTCATTTGCTATTTATCTTTGTGATTTGGTGATTTTCTGTGGGTGTATACTTCCATTATTTTCTCCCTATCTATTATGTATTGACTACAGGTTTTTAACCTCTGGTTACCAAGAGGCTTAAAGAAAGACCTCTTTTAACAGTTGATTTTAACTTCTTAACCGCTTAATTTCCATATAAAACTTTTTCAGGCTTGAGAGAACTCTTAAGAAATATGAATTTCCATTTGTATGCCATCGTACGGAAGCCTTCTCTACTCCCTTTGTGGTATCTGTGCTGATTTCCTCATTGGAACCACACCACCTGATGTTGAGAATTCAACTTATAACCATTGCTATTATCAAGATTCGTCAGTATTTTATAGGACTGCCACCTCTTTGTCCTTAAAGACCAACTAGCAAACCATTTTATTTAAACTATCCACAAAGTTTTTTAGTTTTAATGGAGAATGATATTCTGAAAACTTATTTCATGGTAACTTACATTAATGTTATAACCATGAACAGCATCTGCATTTAGATCTTCTTCATATATTCTAAATCATGTTGTTCATCTTCAATGGGAAATAGGTCTGCATGAGACCCACCTAAGGAAGAAGGGCATCTCATCTTTGATGCAGCAAGTCAGCCATATAATTTCATATACCAACTAGGCATCCATGAATTTTCTAAAGTACAAAATGCATTAATATGTACTAGTCACCAATCTCACACAGGGTCAGTGTAAAACAAGCACATCGAAATTATACCTTTGCAAAAATCCATCCCTTGTATCTTTTGAAGCATAATACATTATCCTCACGTTTAACTTTGTACTATTCCTTGTAAGTATTTGATGTAGAGTACTGTCTAAAAAGGGTAACTTATATACTGCTTTCTATTGATTTGTGACATTTATTGACATTTGATGTGCAATAAGTACATTTCTAAATATTTATGTCTTTCAACTTACTTTCCTTTCTGTAATCTCTGATGTTTTCTAAAGTCTATATATAAAAACTAGGTCTTTCCTCATTCATCTCTTTGTAGGCTTTGAATCTAGTACGCATTTCGGGATATTGATTCAGGACTGAATTCCAGTTAAAGGAACTGCAACTTTTACACTTTATGGTTTCTATCCTGTATGATAGCTATGACGTTGAGTAAGTCCAGAGTTCTATCTATAAGTTTATCTAGATGTAATGATGTTGTAATGATTTTCCTCAGATTTTAAGGCTTGAGTACTGGTTAGTGTGCTTGCCAAATCTGTGGTATTTGTAAAATCCTCTCCGCTATACATTTTCTGATGAGGAATCACAGTTTTCCGTTGTTGAAAGGCCTTGCCACATTCTTTACACGTATTTCATTACTCTCTCTTATGAATTAACTAATGTGGATAAGAGTTGAGCAGTACTTACAAATCCTCTCATAGTTGCTTCTTCTGACAGTCCTGCTGCTACTTGTGTGCTGTCGTTGGGGACCTGGTACTTCTGTGAAGAGGCAGCCGAGGAGATTCTGGCACTCTCAATGGCCAAAGAAAAACCCAAAGAAGGAATCAAGACTGAGAACAATGATCATATTAATTTGAAGGTGATGGGGCAGGTTTGCTTTGTAGTCCAGTTAAAGATGAAGAAGCGTATACCGCATGTAATAAACTAATGAAAAACTATTGTGAACAGTAAGGTTTGTCAATGCAATAGGTCACAAGATTTGATGTGCATCCAATAAAGGAAAAAGACACACCTGCACAGCTCCAAAACGGAGGAGAAAGATACAACTGATGGGTTCCAGCACGAGAGAGGTGTCTAGTAGAAAGGGAACCTGTTACTTTACAACTCTGCTCCTCCGGACCAAGAAGGGGTTTCCTCTGTTCTTTCATTTTTTCCTTCCCCATTCCTCTATTGGACATAAGATAACTGTGTCTCTGCACAATCATTTGCTTTAAAAAAAAGAAACAAAAAGAAATGGCCAATGGTACAGTTTGATCAACATCAAGAGGTGATAGGATGAGGGGAAGAAGTGGTTCTGTGAAACTATTCTTTTCCATTAATTCTGTGATTATTCAGCTCTTATTGTTATATTCCATGAGTTATTTTGCTCTCAGTTTGACAACAATAAAAGAACATAAAAATCAGTGCATACCTTGTTAATATTGTCCCCAAGATTACGTATCCGAGAAACCACCAAGGAGCCGACACTTAACCAAACACATGCAGGTTTATTTAGAAGGTTGAGCTTGGGTCAAGTGTACTCGACAGCGGCACTGGGACTTGGACCCTGAGGTGGGTTCCAGCTTAGTATTATGGAGTGGTCTAGGCGACATCCAGAAGGGGTGCAGGAATTTCTCAAGTTCTGTTTACATTCTGATATGTGGCTTTCAAAGGCATTAAGCTCTGTTCTCATTCTGATATGGGACTTTCTAGGGCGTTAAGCTGTAAGCTGTTTTTAACTGTAACTGAAATAAGGTAAAATTCAGCTCTTATTCACAGGGGCCTGAGATGGCTGTAGTTGTGCTAACGTTGGACTTAAGGTGGAATGGCCTTAATTTTCTCGGCCTCCACAGTTGGATTGGAGAATTTTTAGGTTTTTCATTAATCATTGTAAAATCAAGGAATATTTTATAATTTCGTTGTATACAGTTTTAGATACAGGGCAATCTGTCTTACAGTTAGGATAAACTACTCTAAAAGAAAAGAATATTGATAATTTTCCGCTAAGTTTCTTGTAGCTTAAAAGAACTTAAAAAAAAGTCTCTCACAATCCAAAAATCTTACAGCCTTGCTCTAGTAGGACTTCTTTGATAATGAGTAAAAGTTGAACAGTGATTAAATGGCCTCACCACATTCTTTACATTTGTTAAGGTTTTTCTCTAGTGTGAATTCTGTGATGACTAGTAAGGTGTTAGTGCTGGGTAAAGGCTTGACCACATTCTTTTTATTAGTAAGGTTTCTCTCCAGTATGAATTCTATGATGTTAAGTAAGACTTGAGTGCTGGTTAAAGGCCTTGCCACATTTTTTACATTTACAGTTTCTCTCCAGTATGAATTCTGTGATGATGACTAAGGCTTGAGTGGTGGCTAAAGACCTTCCCACATTCTTTACATTTGTAAGGTTTCTCTTTAGTATGAATTCTATGATGTTGGGTAAGATATGAATGCCTAGTAAAGGTTTTGCCACATTCCCCACATTTGTGAGGTTTCTCGCCAGTATGAATTCTGTGATGTTGAGTAAGATATGAATGCCTAGTAAAGGTCTTGCCACATTCCCCACATTTGTGAGGTTTCTCACCAGTATGAATTCTGTGATGTTGAGTAAGATGTGAATGCCTAGCAAAGGTTTTGCCACATTCCTCACATTTGTGAGGTTTCTCGCCAGTATGAATTCTGTGATGTTGAGTAAGATGTGAATGCCTAGTAAAGGTCTTGCCACATTCCCCACATTTGTGAGGTTTCTCGCCAGTATGAATTCTGTGATGTTGAGTAAGAGTCGAGTACTGTGTAAAGGCCCTGCCACATTCTTCACATTTGTAAGGTTTCTCTTCAGTATGAATTCTGTTATGTTTAGTAAGGCTTGAATGATGGTGAAAGGACTTGGTACATTCCTTACATTTGTAAGGCTTCTCTCCAGTGTGAATTCTGTGATGTTGAGTAAGATATGAAGGCCTATTAAAGGTCTTGCCACATTCCTCACATTTGTAAGGTTTCTCGCCAGTATGAATTCTGTGATGTTGAGTAAGGGTCGAGTACTGTGTAAAGGCCCTGCCACATTCCTTACATTTGTAAGGTTTCTCTTCAGAATGAATTCTGTGATGTTTAGTAAGGCTTGAATGATGGTGAAACGCCTTGCCACATTCCTTACATTTGTAAGGTTTCTCTCCAGTATGAATTCTGTGATGTTGAATAAGACATGAATGAGTGTAAAAGGCATTGCCACATTCTTTACATTTGTAAGGTTTCTCTCCAGTGTGAATTCTGTGATGTTGAGTAAGATATGAATGCCTAGTAAAGGTCTTGCCACATTCCGCACATTTGTGAGGTTTTCCGCCAGTATGCATTCTGTGATGTTGAATAAGGCTCCAGTGCTGTGTAAAGGCCGTGCCACATTCTTTACATTTGTAACGTTCTCCTGTAATATGAATTCTCAAATGTTTAGAAAGGAGTGAGCGCTGGTTAAAGGCTTTGCTACATGTTTTACATTTGTAAGGTTTCTCTCCAGTATGAATTCTATGATGTAGAATAAGAACTGAACGAGTGTTAAAGGCCCTGCCACATTCTTTACATTTGTAAGGTTTCTCTCCAGTGTGAATTCTGTGATGTTGAGTAAGATATGAACGCCTTGTAAAGGTCTTGCCACATTCCTCACATTTGTGAGGTTTCTCACCAGTATGAATTGTGTGATGTTGAGTAAGGGTTGAGTGCTGTGTAAAGGCCTTGCCACATTCTTCACATTTGTAAAGTTTGTCTCCAGTATGGATGCGCCTATGTCTATTTAGGGTTAAGCAGACTTTAAAGGTTTTACCACATTCTTCACATTTGTACGGTTTCTCTCCAGTACGTGTACCGTGACGTTGAGGTAGTCCTGAGTCCAAGTCAAAATCTTTGCCACATTCCTTACAAATGTCACTTTTCTCTCCACTATGGCCTGTCTTATGTATATTTAGCCTTGATGCTTGACAAAACATGTTCCCAGGTTGATTACACCTGAATGGTTTTTTTCCCACATAAATTCTCTGTTGATCATCAACATTGGAGGACTGGCTAAGAGCACTCACACATTCATTATGAGGATTCTCTCCTGTATTCATACTACTTTGTGTACTAAGGTTAGAGTTTTGATAAAAGACTTCCCCACATTTACTACCCTCATGATGGTTCCCTAGAAGCTGAGTCCTCACACATGGACTAACATTGGAGCCCTGGTTAAATGTTTTCTCAGATTCACTGCATTGAGCAACTCTGTCTCCATTGAAAAGGCTCTGGTAATTTTGTAGGGTCGACTCCTTAGTGAAACACCTCTCAAATGGATCCTGTTTAGCACTTTGTTCTTCATTTTTAAATCTCTGATTTGTAGAAATATTTGACTGAATAGTCAATCCAATTCTTTTTTCACAAGGGTTCAAATAATTATTTTCAGCATGGACTAGGTAACTTCCCAGATTTTCCAAACTATTGTCGTTCCCTAAATATGTAAGTTTGAACATTTGATTTGAGTTTTTGTTTTCAGAAACACACTGCTTTGTGGAAATAGCAGACTTAAAAAGGGAGGTTACAGATAATGTTCTATATCCTTCACCATTTTGGGCAGGGAGATTCTTATTATGGGCAGAAGTCTCAGTTTGGTTGTGTCCTTCATGATGCCTTTGATGCCCTTGACTCTCTCCATCATTGTCCCAGTCTGTCATGAAGTGTAAATTCTCAATGGTATTATTTTTTAATCTACCCATTGACACTCTTTGGAAAGAAGCTTCGATGCTTGGTTTTGACAGCAAGCTCTGGGTGTCACGAGAAGATACGGCTGAAAGAAATCAAGAAAGAAAAATGTAAAATTATTCCACGCACTACTCTCAGATGAATATGCTGACAACCACTAATAGATAACCTAAAAACCAGTCATAGAAAATCAGCAAGATGGCTCAGAAGGAATCATCAGGACTTTGTTCAAAAATGGACACATAAACTTACACAGAATGTACTGACCACATAGCCTAATAGATAGCTGTAGTACTGTCATGATATAGTACAAGTCACTTTGTTATATCTCAAAAAAAATCAGGAAAGTACCGTGAGTCCAAACTTTGCAAAAGGGAGGAAATTTAAAGATTAACAGAAAAGGACAGAAGAGGAAACAGCAAAAATAGGAAAATATCGGGCAGCCTGTGTGGCTCAGTGGTTTGGTGTCACCTTCAGCCCAGGGTGAGGCCCTGGACCCAGATCAAGTCCCACGTCCGGCTCCCTGAATGGAATGGAGCATGCTTCTCCCTCTGCCTGTGTCTCTGCATCTCTCTCTCTCTCAATCTCTCCCTCTCTATCATGAATAAATAAATAAATACTTAAAAAAAAAAAAAAAGGAAATTATCAACAAGAACAGGAAGAGTTGGTTTTCAGGAAAGATCAACAAAATTGACAGACTTTTAACAAAATCAAGTAAGAATGAAAAAAAGGCCAACTAATATCAGAAGGGAAGTGACAGCAGACTGTATTAACTGATACCATAAAAACACAAATTATAAGAAGTGACAAGTGATAAGTATATGTGAAGAAAGAGATACCAAAAATGTGTATAAATTTCAAAATAGATATAAGATCCCTGATTTCAGGATTCCATTAAATATTTCCTGAAGAAATATTTAAAAAGTCACAATTGGTCTACAAATACTAAGTAGTGGAAAAAGTAATCTAAAACTTCCCAATAAGGAAAAGTCTTGTTCCAGATGAATTCACTGGATAATTCAGAGATTTATTTATTTTTTCTGAAGATTTTATTTGTTTATTCATGAGAGACACAGAGACATAGGTAGAGGGAGAAGCAGGCTCCATGCAGAGAGCCCGACGGGGGACCCGATCCTGGGTCTCCAAGATCACACCCTGGGCCGAAGGCGGCGCTAAACCGCTGAGTCACCTGGGCTGCCCTAATTCAGAGATTTAATGGAAAAGGACTTCTTTTTTCTTTCTTCAAAGATTTTATTCATTTATTCATGATAGACACACAGATAGATAGGCAGAGACACAGGCAGAGGGAGAAGCAGGCTCCATGTACAAAGCCTGATGTGGGACTCGATCCAGAGACTCTGGGATCACGCCCTGAGCCAAAGGCAGACATGCAACTGCTGAGCCACCCAGGAGCCATATGGAAAAGTATTTCAAATCTCTTCCAACATTTTCAGGGAGTGAAGAGAAGGGAAATTATCAAAATAGTCTCTGTGACTCCAGTGTTACCAGGTTGTCAAAGGCAAAGGAAGACTGTACAAGTAAAGAAGATTACAAACTACTACCTGTGAGGCGCAGTTATACAAAGTCCACAATAAAAAAGCAAACTAGCACACTGAATCAAAAGCACGTTTTACAACACAATTAAAGGCAATTCTTCCAGGAATTCAAGGGTGCTTCAACATATGGAAAACTATAAGTTAAAGTCTCCACATAAACAGAATGAAGATCAAAAATGGCAATCATATTGCTGCAGAACAAGAATATGAGCATACTGGACAATGTTTCACTATTAAAAACACTGAATAAAGTAGGAATAGAAGCAAACCACCTTAACTTAATAAAGGCCATATAGGTATGAAAACCTGAAATCTAATATATTCAATAGTAAAAAAACTGTAAGCTTCTTGTGCATGATCATAACAAAGCGATTTCACTTCTATTCAACACAGTACTGGATATTCTAGTCTGAATGGGAAAAAAAACCTTAAATGAATCCAAATTGGAAAAGAAAATGCAAATTTATCTCTTTACGGATGACATCCATAAAAAACCCTGAAGAATCCTTATTTTTTTGTTGTTTTGTTGGTTATCACTGGTATTGTTTATTTCTAGTAATTTTTTCTACGACACACTCCATTTTCAATTTTTTTAATACTATAAATGCCTGAATTAAGTTGCAGTTTTAACTTTCTTCTTTTCTTTTATTTATTCATTTCTTCATTATAGTAGGTTCCATACCTAACATGAAGCCTAACTGACTAACTGCGTCCTGAACCCAAGACCCTGAGATCCAGACCTAAGCTGAGATTAAGAGTCAGATGTGTAATCGACTGAGCCACCTAGACACCCCCAACTTTTCTTCTGAATGTTACAAGACAAGGAACTAGAAAAAGAAGAAACTTAGCTGTGATCAAGTAGAGAAAGGAACTAAAAAAGAAAAATTAGAGATAGAGACCATAATAAACAGTAACATAACATTGACATCAATGCCCAGATTTTCCAAAAAATTATCAAAATTTAACTACATTAAAGAAAAAAGGAGAGAAGCCTCAAAAATTAAAACAAGAAATGGGACAGAAAACACAACAGATAACTACAGAAATACATACTGTGATAATAGATTGCCATGAAGAATTATATACTAACAAATCAGATAACTTAAAAAACTCTCAGATAATTCCCCTATATATATATATAAAACAAACAAGAATGAAATAGAAATCTTAAACCCAACAAGTAGATCTTCACAGACCAATAACAAGAATGAAAGCTGAATGTAGAATAAAAACAATTCCCAGCACAGAAAAGCCCAGGACCACATACCTTCGCTGGTCAGTTCTACCGAACATTAAAAAAATAATAATAAATGACAATCCATCAAAATCTTACAAATAGTGGAATGGACAGAACATATTCAACATCATCCTATGAGGCCCAGCATTACCAAAGCAGGATAAACATCGTACAAGAACAAAATAGTCTAGCTTGTTTGGTACCAAAGCAGGATAAACATCGTACAAGAACAAAATAGTCTAGCTTGTTTGATATAGGTGTTGCTACTCTTTCTTTTGACATCCATTTGCAACTTAAATGTTTTTCCATGCAAGTGTACGGAGTACCTAGCACCATAGAACCAGATTACAATACCACTGACCATATCCCCTCTGCTATATCCTTTAGCCTCATGATTTATCGATTCTATAACTGAAAGCCTATACCTTCCATTCCCCTTTACCCAGTTGGCCCATCATCCCTCTCCATTCCACTCCAGAAAGCAGCAGTTCTGTTTTGTTTTTGGAGTGGGTCTGTTTCTGCCTTTTTTGTGGTTTCTTGCCATTGATGACAATGAAAATAGACCTAGGAAGTATTGTGCTGGACACTGTAAATACCTAGAAAGTACTGTGCTGATATGTCAGGCAAATAAAAGCAAATAACACATGATTTCACTTATAGGTGCAGAGTGAACAAATAAATTAAAAGGAGAAACAGACGCATAAATATCAATTTCATGTTTTTATTTTTTAAGATTTTGTTTATTTATTCATGAGAGACACACAGAGAGAGGCAGAGAGAAAGGCTGAGGAAGAAGCAGGCTCCCTGCGGGGGATCGATCCCAGAACCTGGGATCACAACCTGAACCGAAGGCAGAGGCTCAGTGACTGAGCCACCCAGGTGCCCATCAACTTCATTTTTAAATAAACCCATGGATAATCCCAAGAAGTATAAAAATTCCATGTTCCACATATTCTATAGTGGAACAAGCTTGCCTATAACAATTTTCCAATGCTAGCAGAAGACAGAGGACTCTCGGATTCAAGTCCAAGGATCTTAGGGTTCATGACACATGAAACAGAACAAATTTCTTGATCACGCTAATTTCACTTGCCAGCTCCAAATCCCCATTTCACACATGTAGATGCTGCATATGCAGTGGGTTTGTGTCGCATCTATGAGACCCTGAGCACAGGAAACCCCAATATCTTGAAGGAGCAGAGAACATATCTTCCTGAACCTTTGCCATAGAAGACGATATCCATTTTCCTCTATAGTTAACAAATCTGTCCTCCATCTAAGGGTAAGATATTGTCACTATATTTCAAAGCATTTTAATATTCGCACAGCAGCGGAAAGCCAATTAAGGATAAACACTTTCAGTGCCTCTATCCTTAACATACAGAGTAACTTAAACCCACAGAATCGTTTCCCAACAATATCCACCACTCAGTCTGACCCCAGCATGTCTCTTGACTAATTACCCCAGATGTGCACCACCTCATCAAACACTCATTAGCCTGACACAGGATCTGGGATAAAATCTATTCAATGTGGGTTGCCTGCGTGGCTCAGGCAGTTCAGTGTCTGACTCTTGATTTTGGCTCATGTCATGATCTCAGGGGTTGTGGGTTCAGGTTCCTCAACAGACTCTGGACTCGGTGCTCAGCATGAAGTCTACTTGAGATTCTCTCCCTCTCCCTCCCACCCCATCCACATACACCCTCTCTGTAAAATAAATAAAGTCTTTAAAACTTGAAAAAAGCAGTTTACATCAGGAAATATTTTTCAAGGCTATCATTGGCAGGATACAATGCAGAAGAATTGAGTGACTTATAACATTCACTTCTGCACTGTTCCTGTGGGTGTTGCATTCAACCACGTAAACAAATCCCAGTACTCATGAAGGTCTACCTTAAACTTCTGTAGTGAACTTGCAAGGGAGATGTGTGAAGAAACACCTAATCTGTGCAGAAGCATATTAATTTACATGTATTTGATGACAAAATTGTACTTCTAACCCAGGCAGAACAGGTCCTGGAAACAGTGCAATCATGCCTCATTACAAGAAAATGGCTGAGAATTGGGAAATACATAGGATTTAGGGCAGAGATGTTCACCACTCATCAACAAGAAATATCATAAAGAAGAACATAGGGGAAAAAAAAAGAACAACATAGGGGTACTTCAGTTGCTCAGTCGGTTAAGCTTTAGTTTGGGTCGTGAAACCAGTGTCCTCGGATTTAGCTCCATGTCAGGCTCCCTGCTTGGTGGAGAGCTGGCTTCTATTTGTCGCTCTGCTGCACCCCTTGCTTGTGCTCTCTGTCAAATAAATATATTAAACCTTTAAAAACTGGGCAGCCCTGGTGGCGCAGCGGTTTGGCGCTGCCTGCAGCCTGGGGTGTGATCTTGGAGACCTGGGATCGGGCTTCCTGCATGGAGCCTGCTTCTCCCTCTCCCTCTGCCTGTGTCTCTGTTTCTCTCTCTCTGTGTCTATGAATAAATAAATAAAATATTTTTTAAAAATTAAAAGTATATAGACATAAAAGATGGATGAGATCAGGTGAAATGAAACAGGTGATCACAGGACAAAAGTTCTTTGGATGGCTCGAAATGAGGTGAGGATTGGGAGGAAATGTTGATCTTATTATGAATACAGCTGACCTACTGCTTCTGCCTGGAGTGGATGAAAAAACTGCTGGTCCAGATCACAAGCTCACAACATGGTATCAAAGAATAACAACAGTGCTCCATAAAGCAAATGTATCATTTTGATAAGATATCACAACCTTTTTTTTTTTAAAGATTTTATTTATTTATTCATGAGACACACAGAGAGAGAGAGAGGCAGAGACACAGGCAGAGGAAGAAGCAGGCTCCATGCAGGGAGCCTGACGTGGGACTCGATCCAGGATCTCCAGGATCACGCCCGGGGGCGAAGGCAGGCGCTAAACCCGTAAGCCACCCGGGCTGCCCAGATATTACAACCCTATCCAAAACATGTTTTTCTTCATACTCTTTTGCTGTACATTTGGCAGTGACCTACAGAAGAAAATTAAAAAGTCAATGTACCTGAAAGCCTTACTTTAACCCCCCTCCGAAAAACAGTCCATAGGGTTAACATTAATGATCAGGAAGATAAGGAAGACCCACATGGTACCATAATGGACACAGCACTAGCCACGTACCAAAGATGTGTGCATGCAAAGTCCTGGCAGAAATATTTTCACCCAGAGGCTGTCACCTGTGGGTGGGACCCCTTTAGGGACAATGTCCCATGAGTTGAGTATACTCATATGTTGGACAATAAAATCTGTAGAACTTAACCTACCTCCATTGAGGTAAGGAGAGAGATATAGGTAAAACGGCTTTGGTTTGCCAAAATTCCAGCTACAATCTATAACAAGTAAATTATTGCAACTGTCAAGCCTCTAAAATTAATGAATAAAAACAGTGAAAAGAAAAAAACATAAATAAATAAATAAATAAAATCTTTTAAAAAGCCTCTAGTCCATTCTGCTTTGGGATATAGGAATAATTATTCATCAGAGCACAGAGGCGCACTGAAGGCTTTGATATCCAAAGTGGGAATGGGGGGATCCCTGTGTGGCTCAGTGGTTTAGCACCTCCCTTCTGCCCAGGGTGTGATCCTGGAGTCCTGGGATCAGGTCCCACATCTGGCTCCCTGCATGGAGCCTGCTTCTCCCTCTGCCTGTGTCTCTGTCTCTGTCTCTCTCTCTCTGTGCCTCTCATGAATAAATAAATAAAATATTAAAAAAAAAACAAAAACAAAGTGACATTGGTTCTGTGGTTTTCTGAGATTCTTAAACATCCCCAAATCCAGGAAGAGATGGAGAAAGTGTACAGTGGCAGTGTGCTCCAAGACTGTGGTGCTATTAATTCATGTGAAGAAATGACTAATTAAAGCAAATGAAAAGAAACCACAATATAACACTTTCAGAATACACTTCAATTTGTTAGTCATGTTGAGAAAAAAAGAAAAAATAGAAAACCTCAGTCACTACAGAAACTAGAGAACAATGACTCTTAATACATTTCTGATTGATATTATATAGATCATCATGATGTTTTTAGAAAAACACAAAGGATTCTATCTGTGTGGTGTTAGTACATGAGAAAATTTCTAAAAATGATAAAAACCACCAACCATAAAGGTTGAAACGACAAAATGGATTACATTAAGAACTTCTCTGCATCAAAGCTCAAGAGACAGAAATAGAGTGAGGGAAGGAAAAAAGGAGTCATTCTCATAATATATATATTATATATAGATCTATAAAGCCTGAAGAAAAAAATACCAAAACAGAAAAAATAGGCACAATAACCCAGCAGATACTTTGAAAAAGAGATTATCAAAAGGTTAATGACCATAGTAACAACAACAAAAAAGCAAATAAAATCACCACTTGGGGGACGCCTGGGTGGCTCAGGGGTTGAGTGCCTGCCTTTGGCTCCTGGCATGATCCCAGGGTCTGGGGATAGACTCCTACACTGGGGTCCCTGCATGGAGTCTGCTTCTCCCTCTGCCAGTGTCTCTGCCCGCCCCCCCCCATCTCATGAATAAATAAATAAAATCTTTCAAAAAGAGAGAGAAAATGACATAAACTACTAAGTTTTAGAGAGTGTGTGGATGGGGACGCCTGGGTGGATCAGCGGTTGAGGTTCTGCCTTTGGCTCAGGTTGTGATCCCGGAGTCCTGGGATCAAGTCCTGCATCAGGTTCCCCGGGGGGAACCTGCTTCTCCCTCTACCTGTGTCTCTGCCCCTTTCTCTATTTCTCCATGAATAAATAAATAAAATCTTAAGTATTTAGTAGTATTTGGTATTAAGGCTGAGCATGATTAAACATATTTACCAACAATTTGATCTCACATATATAACCAGCAGGTATGTGTGCACGTTCCACTAAAAGATAAATTATAGATTTTACATGCCAGTACTATCATGACAGTCCTGCACTGAAAATCATTCCCCTCCATTAGCCATAAAATGATGTAATCAATTGATATTCACACAATGGAATCGGATGGATCCATTCTAAAGAATGATGCACAATAACATGAAGGAATACAGATCAATTCACAAGTATAGATAGAAAAACAGCCAAATACAAGAGTTCCCACTGCCTGATTACATTTATATAAAGTACAAAAACGAGGACAGCGATCTATGGCTTTCCGCGTCAAAAGAGTGCTGAGCCTTGTGGAAAGGTACCAAGGAAATAAAAGGAATTGCAGAGGTCAAGTAATATTTTGAGGTCAAATAATATTGTTTCATGACCGCAACAGTTTATAGAGACGTGCTTAGTTTGTGAAATTCAATTGAGCTGTTAACATATGTTCTGAATGTGTGACTTTACTTCAAAAAAATATTCAACATGGAGAAACTCTCTGGCTCAGTTTGTGGAACATGCAACTCTTGATTTGGGAGTTCAAGCCTTGGTTTAGGGGCAGAAATTGCTCAGAAATGGGGTCCTAAAAATGTTGACCTGCTAATATTAAAAATAAATAAAAATAAAATTAAAAGCTTAAAAATTCTAAAAAGCAAAGAAATAAAAAGATGTAAAAAGAGAAGTGTCATAAAATAGATATATTGAAAAGGTGAAATTAAATGTAGGAAGGACGAGGGATCCCTGGGTGGCGCAGCGGTTTGGCGCCTGCCTTTGGCCCAGGGCGCGATCCTGGAGACCCGGGATCGAATCCCACATCGGGCTCCCGGTGCATGGAGCCTGTTTCTCCCTCTGCCTGTGTCTCTGCCTCTCTCTCTCTCTCTGTGACTATCATAAATAAATAAATAATTATTAAAAAAATAAAAATAAAAAAAAAATGTAGGAAGGACGAGATTTTCAAAGAATGCTTTAGTTTCTAGCTCAAGCAATATGGTACTGATATACATTGTGCACAGAAAAAAAAGAAGAAAATGTACAATTATTTTCTTAAAATGCATATAGGAACACAAGAAAGGAATAAAAAAACAGGGAGCGTATCAGGAAAGACAAAAAATGTAGCATAGCCAAACCCCAATATCTTCATTAAGATATTAAACACAAATAAACCAAATGTTCCTGGTGACACTAAACTGCTCGAATATATTCCACTGGAATTTTCTGGAGAGAGAACTAAAACACGAGGGTGAAATTGAAAAAAACTAAATGGAACAAATGCTGTGTAGTGATAACCAACCAAACACGTGGCATGGCAAAATAAAAATCCTATTGAATAACCTTTAAAGCCAAAGGACTTGGTCACTATTAGTTTTATTTTTGAAGATCCAGATGTACAGGATTTCAATAATCTATTTCATGGAGAATAAGCATAACCTATATTTATGTGCATATTTATACACACACATATAAACATACACAGATATACATACATGTACATAGGGAAACATTTTTAGCTGAGGAGACATTAAAAAAAAATACTTATCACAGAGGGATGACATCATCAACATGGTGAAGCAGGTAGTTCCACCTCAGTACTTCTGAGATAGACATCACTAGGCAACTCTCAGTACTCAAGAGTGAGACTGAATCACCCCTTGGACCACAGAGACAAGGGGGACATTAGAAGGGTAAGAGGAACAATTTCAGTCTGACCACAATGCACCTTCCCTGGGGCCAGCACAGCGCTCCACCATGAGGGGCCAGCTGGAACTACAATTGTTCCACCATGAGAGAGAGCGCCCATGGTGGGCACCCAGCATTCCCCAAATGTCAAGCTGATTGTTGGGTGCCCACATAGGTCTGGCCTCAAGGGGTTCCCTGGGGGAATCTGGGATCTTATAGACATCTGCTTCTAGTCATTGGTTCTCAGAATGGGTTCCCTGGACAGGTACCTGAGAAAGTGTAAGAAAGGAAATTTGGGGAATGTACCCTAGAAGTACTGACATGGTAATGTGGAGATAGACACAGCAATCTAAGATTTACAAGTGCTCCTGGTGATTCTGTTATGGGATAAATTGGATAACCTCTGCAGGAACTAAGTCACAGCTCATCCCTGAGTTATCCACAGGTAAGTGATTCCTACAAATACTCTATTTGGGGTTCCTGGATGGCTCAGCCAGTTAAGGGTCTGCCTTGGGCTCAGGTCATGGTCCCAGAGTCCTAGGATGGAGCCTCACCTTGGGCTCTCTGCTCAGTGGGGAGTCTGCTTCTCCCTCTCCTCCCTGTTCATGCTCTCTCTTTCTGTCACTCTCTCAAATTAATTAATTAATTAAAAAAATTTTTTTAAAAAGCTCTGTGCTTACATTCATATCAATATTGTGACAGACACACACACACACACACAATGTGCTTAACACAAATCTTTATTCATAAATGAATTTGACTCTAACAGTCTTTCTCGGCTTACCGTAGTTCTGTCTCTGCCTTCTCTCAATACTCTCCTTGAGCTTCCTGAGATCTCCCCAAATACACTCTGTTCACATTGTACAATGAAATGAATCCAGATGAAAGTGAATTGGAACTTATTTAAATATTTTTTCAAGTTAGTTATGAAATTCATACAAGACATTAATACAGGTAATGGGAGGCACCTGGGTGGCTCAGCGGTTGGGCTTTGCCTCCGGCTCAGGAGGTGATCCCTGCATGCAGCCTCCTTCTCCCTCTGCCTGTGTCTCTGCCTCTCTCTGTGTGTCTTTCATGTATAAGTAAATAAAATCTTTAAAAAAATACAGGTTACGGAAGAGTAAGTTATACATCCCTCAGGTACCTGTGAAAATCTCATTATTTCAACTGCATAACTAATATTCTTGACTTGTATCAATTGCTATCATGAAGATACATCCAGCTTTTAATAAACTACCACTCTATTCTCCTTAAAATGCAAATGGAAACACTATTTAAAATTCAGACTGTTTCTCTGTCGTACTTTAATGCAAGGAAAGGTGCCCTGAACACTTACTTCCTCGGGACTTCGATCACACTTACAGGTCAGCCACAAGCAGCATCTCCATGTGGACTTTCTTCATTAACTGTACATTATAATGTCCTTAATCTTCCATGTTAAAGTAGGTAGGAATGAAGTCCCCCTCATACCAGAGCCCTGCATGTCTGTGAGACAGCAGCCACCAAATCATCTTACATGTACACAAACGATAAAGCCTTGGAATGAGAGGATTTCAGACTAAAATTAACATCTGCCATGCAAAAATGTCAAATATGGTCAAAAGAAAACAGGAGACACACCGAAAATAATTATCTCTCTTCAGACAACCATCTCCTCTCCATCCTGACAGGGATATTAACAGATACAGAGGACCGCTGAATACCGGGTTTCAACAGCAGAGATATATATATATATATATATACAGGAGAGTATTGTAAATGTGTTTTCTCTTCACTTAATATTTTCTATTCTCAAGCTAACATTATTATAAAAAAATACCAAAAATAATACAGGTAACATACCAAAAAATGCGGATTGACTGTATATGTTCTAGGTGAGGCTTCTGAGGTCAACAACAGGTTATTTCTATTGAAAAAACAGGTATGGTTTTTATTTGGGGCACTCAAAATATACACAGAGGTTTTCTTTTCCTTTTTTTTAAAAAGATATTTATTTATTTATTCATAGAGATGCAGAGAGAGAGGCAGAGACACAGGCAGAGGGAGAAGCAGGCTCCATGCAGAGAGCCTGACCTGGGACTCAATCCAGGGTCTCCAGGATCACGCCTGGGCTGCAGGCAGCGCTAAACCACTGCGCCACCGGGGCTGACCCACACAGGTTTTCAACTGTAAAGAGGTGGTGCCCCTAACACTTGCATTGTCCAAGGCTGAGATGTGAGTGATCTGTGTGTTTTAACTTTGGATTTTTCTCTATAATAAATACTTGGATTTCAGATCATGCGTGAAAAGTGATATTGACTTACTGCTTTCTTCTGTGAATTCTGATGTTTAGATTTCGTTTCCATTTCACAACTTACCAATTATTTATGTCCTTAATGTTTTTATCCTTTATAAAGATGTTTCTTTTCTGAAGTATGTAGTAAAACCAAAGGTCTTGCATCAATTTTACATTTCTTTTTTTTTTTTTAAGATTTTATTTATTTATTCATGAGAGACACACAGAGAGAGAGAGAGAGAGGCAGATGCATAGACAGAGGGAGAAGCAGGCTCCATTCAGGGAGCCTGATGTGGGACTTGATCCCAGGACTCCAGGATCATGCCCTGGGCCAAAGGCAGGTGCTAAACTGCTCAGCCACCCAGGGATCCCATATTTCTATGGTTTCTGCCCAGTATGCTTTGTTATCTTACTGATGTTCAATAAGAGTGCAGTTCTAGGCATAGATGTGGACACTATTCTTAACAACTCTAAGTTATTCCACAGGATGCATTACCTCATGTTGAATAGTTCTGGTTATGAATTAAATGCCTTGAACATTCTTTACATTTAAGGGCTTCCCCTCACTATGCACCCTCTGCTCCACTATGCACATCTCTCCACTATGTACCTCTCTGTTCACAAAGTTTGTAGTTTCGCAAAAAGTTTTTGTCAAATTTTGTTGTACATTTGTCAGCCATCCCCTCATTATGTCTTATGTTAGGTTGTTAAGCTTAGGGTGGTAGTTAAAGGCTTTGCCGCATTTTAGAAATTAGTAAGTTTTCTTCTATTATAAAATCTCTGCTATTGAGTGCTGAACACAACCTAAAAGCCTTGCTCTAGTTGCTACATTTAGAAGTCTTTTCTCCAGCGAGGGTACAGGATATACAATGAGATTTGAGCTTTATTAGACTTTCCCACCTTTATTACTTTTATACTGGTTCTCTGTAAGGGCACCGGGGTGGCTCAGTTGGTTAAGCATCTGCCTTCAGGTAGGGTCATGATCCAGTCCTGAAATCAAGCCCTGCCGCCAGTCTTCCTGCTCTGCAGGGAGTCTCCTTCTTCCTCTCTGTCAGCATGCCCTCCCACCCGCTCTGCCTGCTTGTGCTCTCTGTCTCAAATAAGTAATGTCTTTTTAAAAAATAAATACCTCTGTAAAAAAAAAAAAAACAAATAAATAAAATATAAAATAAAAAATAAAATAAAATAAAATAAAATAAAATAAAAACCTCTGTAATTATGGAAGATAAAGTCCTCACTGAAGATCTTCCAAAGTTCTGAACACATGAATACTTGTATCAAATTAGGTATTATGTGGCAACTACTGTACAGTGATATTTGGATAAAGACCATCCTGTGTTTATCAAAATTAGAGACTTTAGAATAAGGAGGGATTACATGCTGGTGGGAGAACAATGAATCCACTGAAAAGGAGTTCTCAAATCAATCACATTTAGAATTTTCATCTTAATTTTTAAGTGTTTGACTTTCCGAAATATTTCAGTGCATGATTTATCCAACTTTATATGTCAAATGGTTTGAATGATTATTTTCATTCAAAGTAATTTCTTTACTTTGGACTAGGTCACTTTCCAAAATTTCCAAAAGTCCTTTCAGAAAATAATAGGTTTAAAAGTGGATGTGGGTCCTTGCACTCAAATACATAATTCTGCAAATATAACAGAATTAAAGTGGGATTCTCAAACAATTGTTTTATATCTCTGATCTCTTCTGGCAGTGAAGACTCCATTATGGGCAACTGTCCCAGTATGCTTATATCCATCATCACATCCCTCCTGCCCTCCACGACCCCATCTTTCCCAGTCATTCATTAAGTATAAAAACTTAGGACTACAGATTCCACATCCTCCCCTATCACTCTACTATGGAATGAATCTTTTTCGCCTGTCTTGGCCAACAACCCTGGATGTTATGGAAAGACACAATTAAAAGATTAATTATTCATTTTTTTAAGATTTACTTATTTATTCATGAATGACACACAGAGATAGAGAGAGGCAGAGACACAGGCAGAGGGAAAAGCAGGCTCCATTCAGGAGCAAAATGTGTGACTCGATCCCGGGATTCAGGATCATGCCCTGGGCTGAAGGCAGGCGCTCAACCACTGAGCCACCCAGGCATCTCCACAACTAAAAGATTTAAAACAAGACATCCCACTTAGTGAACACACATGTATATATGTTAAAATTCTAATGTGTAAACTGAATACCCAGTATAGCACTTCAGATGAATCTGGAGACATAGGAACCACCAGGATTTGCTCTTCCATGACAACAAAAATGGACCAAATTACCTTTTTCAGTGCTCCAGAAGCCAGTTAGGAAAACACAGCACCCCCAGGCAGGTACAGATGAAGAAGAGCCACATCAAAGACACTAAGAAAGTTTGTGACACTTGCCCACAACAGCAGCAGCTCACCCTCCCTGACACACGAAGGCCAACCTGTGAAAAAACTCTTACCTCTCCTCAGGAGAGAAAGAGTGACCTGTAGGTTCAGGGATCTGGATTCTTGGCTGCTGCCTGAGGAGGCACGCATGACATGGAGGCAGAGGGAACGACAGCACCCTCTGGATGCATTGTCGTGGCTGCTCAGACAAAGGGTGGGTGTTTGTTCAAACAAGAAAGAGACTACAGAGCTGAAGCAGAGGAAGGAATCATGTTAGGCATCAGACTCTTAATTTCGGGCCAGATCATGGTCACAATCCTTCAGATGGTCTCTGAACTCTGTACTTGAAAACTGTCATCCTTGGGGCACCTGGATGGCTCAGTCGGTTCTGTGTCTGCTTTCAGCTCACATCCTGATCCCAGGGTCCTGGGATTGAGCCCAGGTCAGGCTCCCTGCTCAGCGCGAACTCTGCTTCTCCTTTTCCCTCTGGTCCTCCCCTGTGCTATGCTCTCATTTGCTCTTTCTGTCTCTCTCAAATGAATAGATAAAAAATCTTATGGAAAAATTAAAGAAAAAGAGAATGGTCATGGTGTAACTAAATACACAAGTAAAACCAAAACCACAACTAACTAATGTAGTGGAAAATCCCAGACAAAAGGAAGCACATTGTTATGGAATTACAAAGCCAGAATAAGACAAAATTTAACCATAGAAAAGCTACATTAAAATAAGATGCATTAAAATACATGATTCCTGGGTGGCTCAGCAGTTTAGCGTCCGCCTTCAGGCCAGGGTGTAATCCTGGAGTCCTAGAATTCAGTCCACATCCCCACATGGGGCTCCCTGCATGGAGCCTGATTTCCCTCTGCCTGTGTCTCTGCCTCTCTCTCCATCTCTCATGAAGAAATAAATAAATAAAATCATTCCCAAAAAAAAAAAAAAACATATGCGTTATTCTGTTTTTTTTTTTTTTTTAATATTATATTTATTTATGGGATCCCTGGGTGGCGCAGCGGTTTGGCGCCTGCCTTTGGCCCAGGGCGCGATCCTGGAGACCCAGGATCGAATCCCACATCGGGCTCCCGGTACATGGAGCCTGCTTCTCCCTCTGCCTGTGTCTCTGCCTCTCTCTCTCTCTGTAACTATCATAAATAAATAAAAATTAAAAAAAAAAAAAATATATATATATATTTATTTATTCATGAGAGACACACAGAGAGAGGCAAAGAAACAGGCAGAGGGAGAAACAGGCTCCATGAGGGAGCCCGACACGGGACTCATCCCAGGTCTCCAGGATCAGGCCCTGGGCTAAAGGCGGCGCTAAACTGCTGATCCACCTGGGCTACCCCAGATGCATTATTCTCAAGGAAACTTTCTATAAAACTAATTTTAAACTCTATCTATGTATCATAAAAAATAAGCATGAATTATTGGCAGGTTTTCACTGACCACAGTATTATAAAGAATATTCATTAAAATCAATCATTAGGGGCAGCCTGGGGCTCAGCAGTTTAGCGCCTGCCTTCAGCCCAGGGTGTGATCCTGGAGACCTCGGATCGAGTCCCAAGTCAGGCTCCCTGCAAAGAGCCTGCTTCTCCCTCTGCCTGTATCTCTGCCTCTCTCTCTCTATCTCTATCTCTCTGTCTCTCATGGATAAATAAATAAAATCTTATAAAAAATAAAAAAATAAAAAAATAAAATAAAATCAATCATTAAAAGCTGTAAGTGAAAATCATATGAACAACCACTTAAAAAGGCATTATACAAATGTATTATTTTATTAATATATCCCTCCTTGAACAGAGAATTTAAGGCCACAACCCACTCCTTAAAACCAAGGAAATAAACAACATCTTCATTTCTAAATAAACACCAAGAATGTTGCAAAATATGCTAAAGGCCACTATACATTAAATACATATTTGGGATTAAATTTAGATATATTCCAAGGAAAGTAGAAGAAAAATCCAATGACTAATTGTCACTGAAGTAAAATTACATTTATGAACAAAACTTTCTTTAAAATACAGGAATTATACGAATTACATCTCACTGCTTTTTTTTTTTTTTAAGACTTTATCCATGTATTTGAGAGAGAATGAGAGAGAGAGAGCGCAGCTGGGGAAGGGCACAGGGAGAAGCAGACTCCCCACTGAGCAGGGAGCCCAATGGCAGGGGCTGAGCCCCAGGACTCCAGGATCCTGACCTGGGACCAACTGACTGGCCACCCAGACATCCCTCTACCTCACATGCCCATGTCATATCAGAACTTTTGATCTAATAAATAACAGATGAATCTCATATATAACTAATAAGAAAGTGAAAACACACTTGACAAAATAAAAAGAAATTCCTGTCATACAAGACAAATTCATACAATGATGCAAGTATTAAGAAAGAAGGTAGGGATCCCTGGGTGGCGCAGCGGTTTAGCGCCTGCCTTTGGCCCAGGGCGTGATCCTGGAGATCCGGGATCGAATCCCACGTCAGGCTCCCAGTGCATGGAGCCTGCTTCTCTCTCTGCCTGTGTCTCTGCCTCTCTCTCTCTCACTGTGTGCCTATCATAAATAAACAAAAATTAAAAAAAAAAAAAAAAAAAAAAAAAAAAAAAAAAAAAAAAAGAAAGAAGGTAAAAATTGAGAATTTATTATAGGCTTCAAGTTCTAAGGTCTAAATGTTCTAGCTCCCCCATGGCATTAATTTAGGTAGGAATTCTAGGATACAAACAGATACATTACATTATTTCACCACTAAGGAATGGAACACACTATTATATCCTAATTTCAGTTCATACAAAGAAAAACTAACTTCCAAAGTGAAATAAAGAATTAGATTTTCTTATTTTAGGGAGGTGCTTTGTTATCTGATGAAATTACTGAGTGTCAATTTTGTACAATAGAGATTAAAGCCTCCATAACATTGGAATGCATAAGCCAAAAAACGTGGTACCTGTCTCCAGTGTTCCCAGGATTTCTGCACCAACCCCAGTATGCCCACCACTACCCCGACATGCTTCTCACGACGCAAAACAGAACTTACAAAGGGCTAAGGCTATGGATCCTGAGAAACAGGGAGACTTCCCCAGGACCCTCACAGCAATGGAGAACCTCTCAGATTATGGAGACCCTCCCACTCCCAGGGGAGTCTCCTGGCCCTCCCTGTGGAAGTGATGGACCATCAGTGGAGCTGAAGGAGGATCCTTAGAGAAGCTAAGAGCTTGATAATGTTGGATAGCACATGTCCCTCTGTGACAGGGAGAAAAATAAAAACTAGGTTTCTCAAGAGTGTATCCTTTCAAGGAGAACTACTCCCACCACAGTTTAAGGTCTCTCTTCCCCCTTCACATGTGGACCGCACCTCTGTCATCTGCCTCATTCATTTCCACCTACCTGGATGGATGGTTACTCTCTTCTTTCTCTTCACACTCCAAGTCTCTGTCTTTTGCTCCAAAAAGGAGACCAGGTCTGGCTTTGACACAATGAGACCTGTTTATTAGAAAAAAGGGATGAGTATTGTTGGTGATGCTAACTTTCAATCCACTCTTGTACTCAGTAGAGAAGAAAAAAAGACACTGTAGATTCAAGAAAATGATTTCCTGAAGGCTGTTGCCCAGCTGCCCCTTTAGAACACACAGGAGAGATGTCCAGTGTTCAGAATTGTCCTCCACAGCCAAGTACTAGACACAAGAATAAAAGGTGTAAGTTGGAGTTTAACTTACGGAGTGTACTATTTTCTGCCACTCACTGTACAGAATTCCCACGCATCTACAGAAGTGATGATGTTACCTTGAGGAAGAGGAAATTAAAGCTGAAAGGAAGCAATTGAAGACTTTTGTCTACGTCTATAAAACACTACTTTTTCCCTTTACTGCCCAGATCCACATTCCAGTCATTCAAAGAGGAATCTTCCAAGAGACAGACAGTCTTCAAAAGAAGGAAGGAAACCCTGAGTGTGGTATGGAAAATCTGGAAGGAGTGATCCTCACCCAAGAAGAGGAGGTGTCCGTAGTTCTCTAACATCACATCCCTGTAGAGTTTCCGCTGAGTGTGGTTCAGGCATGTCCACTCCTCCTGAGAGAATTCTATGGCCACATCCCTGAATGTCAGCAGTCTCTGCAATAAATACCAATTACCAAGTGGTCATAGGCAGAGTTCATTACGGCCCAAGTGATGAAGGAGGGAATTAGTGTCATCAGTTAGATCCCAAGACCTGACCTTCAGGTGTTTACCAGCTTGTACCCTCCAACCTTGGTCCCACATTTACTAACCTCTCTTTCCACCACATCTTTTACTTGCAGCAAAACACCCCATGGGCAGAGTCTCCTGTGATGGAAACAGAAACTATCCACCAAAAGGAAAGGACTGATCTTGAGGTGGGAAAAAAAGGCAGAAAGAAAGGTATATAATATTAAATGGCCCTGTAAAATGCAGTCCACTGACAAATACTTGAGTCAGTTAGAGTATAAAGCTCCTGGAGGAAGTCCTCAACTTTCTCAAGGTGAATACCTTCCTAGAGGGACAAACAACCTTAGTTTGACAGTAACGGGGCCATTGTATCCTGTTGAGTGTCTTTGAGCATATGAAAAGCCATTTGGAACTCCCTTACTCTGCACTTGCCCCAACAGCAGAATGTGTAATCAGTTGCTCCTCACAATCCCTGGGCAATTGGAGCCAGCAGGCAGCAGGCTGCTGCAGCAGCTGCAACTCTTTCTACTCATTGGTCCTGTCCTCATCTTTAATACAAACACGTTTTTGCACCAAAGACCTCAAGGTTCTGGACCTCAGCAACATTCCAAAACTACATCCCCCTGAGGAACAGCCTGGACCAGCCCAATTTGAGCTAAACCCCTGACTCACCCTCTACAGTTGAAACAAACAGTAACCTGTGGAGTAACCAAAAATGTCTCTTACCTCATTTATTACCAAAGTCTCCAGCAAGGAGGAGCACAAACCTCAGTTATATAACCCAAGTATGTGTAGAAATGCTGTCTTCAGATGCATGTGGGGTTTCTGCCCAGTTCTACAGACGATGACAAGGCCCCTCTTTCTAAATATCCAGCCTAACCCTAAACAACAGGAAACCTTTCCCCCTTGCTCTGTGAGTCTCTGCTTAGGAAGTTATTCTCAGTGATCTGTGAGGCAGCAAATCAAGTTTCCTTTCTGTGACATCCACACACGGGTATAGTTTCTATCTGTAGTTCTATAATCTTTCAGGATTTAAGACAGTGAAATAGGTCAATTATGTGATTCTTGTGTGTGTGTGTGTGTGTGTGTGTGTTTTATTACAAAGAAGTAAATAGAAGAAATAGAAGTAGGGATCCCTGGGTGGTGCAGCGGTTTGGCGCCTGCCTTTGGCCCAGGGCGCGATCCTGGAGACCTGGGATCGAATCCCACATCGGGCTCCCGGTGCATGGAGCCTGCTTCTCCCTCTGCCTGTGTCTCTGCCTCTCTCTCTCTCTCTCTGTGACTATCCTAAATAAATAATAAAAAAAAAAAAAAAAAAGAAATAGAAGTAAATAGTAAATAAAACTCTAGGGGTGCTAGGGTGGATAGGTGATTGAGCATCAGCCTTTGGTTCAGGTCCTGATCCCAGGGGGAGTCCAGCATCGGGCTACCCATAGGCAGCCTGCTTCTCCCTCTCCCTATGTCTCTGCCTCTCTCTCTGTGCCTCTGAGGAATAAATATATATATATAAAAAAAAAAAAGTTTAACCATGACACTAAGTGTGGAGTAACATTGAAACCCACCAGATGGAGGTCTGATTGAGAGCCTCCACTCCCAGAAGTAAATATTTCACTACAGGAAGGTGAGAGCCTTCACTGTCCATTGGAAGCTAATGTGATGTGGGCTTGGAGCTAAGGATCAAAAAGGTATGCTGATCCATTTTTGTTGCAAAAAGCTGTTTCTGTTAAGACATAAGAACAGGACCACAGGAGGGCAGAAAGACCTGAGGTATCCTTTTGAAAAGCTAATCATTTAAAAAAAAAAAAAAAGAGAAAAGAAAAAGAAAGAGAAAGAAAGAAAGGCAGGCCAATCATTATATACTTTTAAGGTGGGGGCAAAGATAAAGGGAGTTTCTAAAGAGACTAAAGAGACTTTCATATATTAACGAAGACTTACAGGATCCTGGAGGTCTGGCTATTGCCAAACAAAAGTTGCTTTTGGCCTCTAACAAAGCATTAACATTAAGGCAGTTGTGAATTCCTTCAGTCCTCTCACACTCTGCCCATCTCAAGAATTTATCAGGGGACATTCTTTTGCTTTTGTTCTCATTAGAAACTAGAAGCCAGAGAAATTCAGAAGTTTCCTGTTTAAATGTGATAGTTTCTGCACATCCTTCAGTAAACCTAAGATCCTTAGGAAAGATAAGAAGGAAAGTATGAATTTTATAGGGAGAAGTCTGGCAGAGAGGAGCAAGCCAAGGAAAGGAAGGTAACATTAACTGTAGGAACAAACTAGTAGCAGTGCCTAAAGAGATGGGGGAACAGAGGGCTAGCTGAGGACAAATGATGAGCCAGGGCCAGCACATTGACAAGTCCTTGAAACAGGCAGAGGGACATTCCTCTCCGGACTCAACTGTCTCGATGGTCACACTTTGCGTAGGGTAAAAGGCAATCTTTGCCTGACCCCCAGGAGCCTGTAAGTCTACTTTAACCTTTGAAAATTCTCTAGAAATGTCCTTTATTTCTAGACACCCAAGGTAGGTGTTGGCGATCATCCCCCCAGCACATGACCCACAGTTATCCATCTGCAGGGGCTCATACTCAGGTTTTATTAGACAGTATACGTGACCTTTTCCCAACAATTGCCAGCCCCTTCAAGGTCCTGGAAACCTTGCTTCCAGAATTCCTTAGAGAGTATGCTATCCTCAAACCCCTCCCAACTCCCAGGTGAATAATCAGCCACTCCTCACAGGCCCAGGTTGGGGACTCTTCCTGCCCGCAGGCCCTGTCCTTGTGCTTTAATAGAACCACCATTTAAAAAAAAAAGAATAGAACCACCATTTAGCACCAAAGGACGTCTCAAGAATTTTTTCTTGGCTGTTGGCTCAGGACTTCACCTAACATAGGTGAAAACTTTATTAGTGAGATATAGGTGAAATATAGTTGAAAACTTCCCCAAAACTTCATCAAGAGGATTGTTGTTCCTGAGGTGTTTAGAATAGTAATTATGAGAATACAGTGGATTTATATAAATTTCGGTCACATACTTTCACTGTCTTGTAATACCTAGTATATATATACATTTTTTTTTAAGATTTTATTTATTTATTCATGAAAGACACAGGCAGAGGGAGAAGCAGGCTCCACACAGGAGCCCAACGTGGGACTCAATCCTCGGTTTCCAGGATCACGACCTGAGCCAAAGGCAGGCGCCAAAGTGTGAGCCACTCAGGGATCCCCATATTTAAATATTTTTACAGAATTTATTCAGCTATTCACCAGACACACAGAGGAGGAGACACAGGCAGAGGCAGAATCTGGCTCCCGGAGGGGAACCGGCGTGGGACGCGATCCTGGGTCGCCGGGACCACGCCCGCAGCCGGAGACAGACGCTCAACCACTGAGCCACCCAGGCGGCCCTACCTCGGGTATTTTTAAAGGAGTGTCTTTTTAAAAAAAAAGATTTTTATTCATTTATCCTTGAGACACACGCACACTGAGGCAGCGACACGGAGGGAGGCCGGCTCCACGCAGGGCCGGATGTGCGGCTCCAATCCGGGTCTCCAGGATGACGCGCGGCGCCGACGGCAGGCGCTAAGCCGCTGCGCCACCCGGGCATCCCCCGTACGATCTCCAAAAATAAAATATAAATACAGTTTTGGTGGCTTATCGGAAGCCCCGTTGGAGAGATGGGGGAGAAGTGTTCTAAGATCGAGCCTCGGGTATTAGATTTGAAAAGGTGTTTAACAATAAGTGAAACCACGAGGCAGAAATATCAGAGCTGGAGGAATCAACACTTGCAATCTCCAAATGCAGGGAATTTCGGGCCAAAAAGGCACTGCGGCCTCTAAGCTGGGACACAAGGCTTACCTGAGACCCCGCCATCTCTGCTCCGTCCACCTCGGCCTCTAGCGAGCTCTCTCACAAGATCTCCGTGGAGGAGTCCCAGCTGCATCAGGAGAACACACCTTTAAAGGCAGCCAAGTCTCTCCACCTATAAACTGCTCCCCTGCAGGCAGGACTTTGAAATGCACAAAAAGCCCAACTTCCTAGTCCTTTGGGTGTGGAGCTGTTGAGAAGCTGTGAACTCCCAGTTGGAAATCAGGAACTGATTTTTCCTTCTCTGCTTCCAGGGCCCTCCCCTCCCCCAGATGCTCACAGATTCAGCTACAGCCTAGGCCCCGTGTGCTGTGGCCCTAACCCTCCTGACTCGGGTAGTGGAGACCATTACCCCTCCTAAGGCGAAGCCTGCTCTCAATTCTCAGAAATTAAAAGGAAGCCTTTCTACTTAACTGTGGCCTCACTTAGAATCACCCGGAGCACTGACTTAAAACAACGCTGTTGTTTCCACCATCAATTGACAGAATCCGAGGGGGAAGAACTTTTTTTTTTTTGTTTTAGATTTTATTTACTTCTTCATGAGAGACACAGAGAGGCAGAGACGGGCAGAGGGAGAAGCAGGCTTCTCGCAGGGACCCCCATGTGGGACTCGATACTGGGACTCTGGGATCACGTCCTGAACCAAAGGCAGACAGACACCCAACTGCTGAGCCACCCAGGCGACCGGGGATGATCTATTTTGATACTCCAGGAAACATCTGGGGAGGTGACCGGCAAAGCACCGCAGCCCAGGCTGTGCGGTTACCAGATTTAAATCCACGCCTTCTTCACTGATGAGAGTTTCTCAAGATTTACATCTTCTCCCTCTTCCTGCTACACAAAGGGAGATACTCTTAGGAAAGGACCTTTCCTCACAAATGCAAATATCTCTTCCTTAAAGAACCATTGGGTGTCACACCTTTTCCTGTGTCTTCTGTTTCTTTTTCTTTTTCAAGATTTTATTTATTTATTTGAGAGAGAGAGAGAGAGAATGGAAATCAGAGCACAAGCAGGCAGAGAGGCAGAGGGTCAGAAGCAGGCTCCTCCTTTACCAGGGAGCCCAACCCGGGACTGAATCCCAGGACCCTGCTTCTCCCTCTGCCTGTGTCTCTGCCTTTCTCTCTCTCTCTCTCTCTCTCTCTGTCTCATGAGTAAATAAATAAATAAATTCTTCTTAAAAAATAAAAACTGCCTATGATTTTTTCACCAAAAGATGGTTTTTTTTTTTTTAATATTTTATTGATTTATCACAAACACACACAGAGGCAGAGACGCAGGCCAAGAGAGAAGCAGGCAAGTCCAGGGAACAAAGAGAGGCGTGCTTGGTTTGAGGAGACAAGGCTTAAGTTGAGAAGTCTGTTACAGAATAAAAATTATTTCTGGTAAAATGGTTTGAAGGACGGTGGGTTTTCACTGGTGAGGCTGTTGCCTGGGAGGGATAAGAAAAGCATCTCTGCCTTTGGTTGCAATAGTAGGTATAAACCGCTCCCAAGGTCAAGCTTGTGTAAGGTCAAGATCTTCCCTTCCTGTTGGAACTGCCATTGACTATGAGTGATAGGGCTTAAGATCTCCCTCTGCTGAAAACCTCCTGACTCCATTTTAGTGAGGGTTCCAATTACTAACTTTCAATCAACATTTGATCAATATCTCAACATTTCCTTCACTCTCAGTATTGGGCAGCAAACATTCTCATCCTCAAATGATGATGTTAACCTTGTTTAGGATTCCATGTGATTTCATACTAAATTTTTTTTTTCTGTGTGTGCTTTATTTATGTCAACAAAATATCCTCCATTTAGTGTGGGCCAAGCCCAGACTGCTCCATGATGGACCACTTTGGCAGAAAGATGATTTTGACTGAAAAAGCAATCAAAATGGGGCAGATTCAGGAAATGTCGTTTTCACCCCCTTCACGGACTAAAAAGAATTTAGAGAGAGAACCTATCCCAGGCTGAAAGCTATCACCATATGTAACTACATTATTATATAAACTAAGTTTGAGAAACAGGGAGGAACATAGTTAGGCCTGTTTGAGAAAAGTTCTCTATGGCCTATTGTTTTTGAGTGGCCTAGATGATATTTGTTTATCAAATATTTCCTCGTTTTCTTCTTCCCTGTGAGTTGAATTTCTTCCCTTGGAGTTCCCAGACTTCAACCTTCTTCGTCTCAAAGACATATATCCATTACTTTGCCAGTCCTTGCAACACTCCATTCTATGAAGAGTATCCATATGTATGGTTTAAATTTGATTTTCTTTTTTTATTTTTTTATTTTTTATTGGTGTTCAATTTACTAACATACAGAATAACCCCCAGTGCCCGTCACCCATTCACTCCCACCCCCCGCCCTCCTCCCCTTCTACCACCCCTAGTTCGTTTCCCAGAGTTAGCAGTCTTTACGTTCTGTCTCCCTTTCTGATATTTCCCACACATTTCTTCTCCCTTCCCTTATATTCCCTTTCACTATTATTTATATTCCCCAAATGAATGAGAACATATAATGTTTGTCCTTCTCCTACTGACTTACTTCACTCAGCTAAATTTGATTTTCATGTTTATCTTATGCCAATTTGATTCTTAGTGAATAATGAGAACTTCTTCAGATGTTCTGGTTTATGCTTTTGTATATTTCTCCAATCAATATTTATTTTTCTTTAATTTTTAAATTTATTTATGATAGTCACAGAGAGAGAGAGAGAGAGAGGCAGAGACATAGGCAGAGGGAAGAGCAGGCTCCATGCACTGGGAGCCCGACGTGGGATTCGATCCCGGGACTCCAGGGTCGCACCCTGGGCCAAAGGCAGGCGCCAAACCGATGGGCCACCAGGGATCCCCTCCAATCAATATTTAGCTCCTATTTTATACAACCAATGTTAAGGAAGAAAAAGAAACAGAAAGGCGGTGCCCGGTATCTACATTCTCAGGGAAAATATGAAACACTTAGTACCAACTGTGAGTGTTATGAGAGTTCACTAAAGTATTATGAGGATTAACTCACATGTTCCTAAGGTCCCAGCAAAATATCATGTGTGTGCACAGAGTAAAAGCTCAATATATACTGTATTAATAAAATATCTATGTTATTTTCCAGATGTAGACTTTTTCAGACTCTAGCTATGCTGAGCACTCCTGGCTACATAAGTCTAACTCACTCCCCTATGCTCTCCAGCTGAAGGCTTGACTCATTGTAGCTTCTTGAGATTTCAACAGACCTCTGATGTGGGGGAAACAAGGAACCGGATGATTCTGGAAGATCAAGTTTGACCATACTAGAAAGTGGCCTTCCCTGATGCCAGCAGGTCTCCTTGAGATCATACCAAGAACGATTAAGCACTGCTTCCCCTGCATGTCAATGCTCACTACTCCTATGTTCCTTCCCCTGAAGGACTTCCTGCTTAGTCTGGTTAACAGAGTGTCTTTGGACATAAATCCACCATGGTCTCCATCTGCCAACCTCCTGAACAAAGCAAATTTTCCCTTCCAACTGTGAAAATGAGTAATGGAATGCCTCACTAAAATGGAGTTGGCAAGGAGCTTTTCTGCCCTACTACAGGTAGTCAATTGCAAACCCAGCGGGATGAGATGGGCTTGATCTGATATGGCCTTGATCTTACTTCTAGATACTATTCCTCTATTCCAACTGAAGGAAGAGACACTTATGTTTGAAAAATACTTTCCCTCCTCGTGGGCATTTGAACAGAAATGGACTGACTTAACCGGAAGTAATCACGAACTTCAATGGCCACAACTGCCTTCTTTGATCTTTCCAAAGGAACTTATTTTTTTAAATTTTATTTATTTAATCATGAGAGACAGGGAGAGACAGAGAGAGACAGAGAGGCAGAGACACAGGCAGAGGGAGAAGCAGGCACCATGCAGGGAGCCCGGCATGGGACTCCATCCCGGGTCTCCACGATTACACCCTGGGCCGAAGGCAGCCACTTTTGTTTATTCATTCATGAGACACACACATAGAAAGAGGCAGAGACATAGGCAGTGGGAGAGGCAGGCTCCCTGAGGGGAGTCTGATGTGGGATTTGATCTCAGGATCCCCAGATCATGACCTGGCCAAAGGCAAATGCTCAACCGCTGAGCCACCCAGGAGTCCCCACTACCATCCTCTTTATGAGGAAAATGTTCAACCGATATTGGCCCAATCCACAGTGCCCTTCAGATCAAGATTCAACTAGATCCTCAAAATACCTGTCTAGAATTATTCAATACCCTACACTTAAAATAACCCTTCAGGGCGTCAAGCACATAACAGGATTACAAGGCTCAGGGCCTCCTTCTGTCCTAAGTCACTTCCTATAACATCCCTATTTTACCTGTGAGAAAACCCAAAGTCTGAGGATGGAGGTTTTCCCAGTATTTCTGAGAAACAAATAACATTGTTTTCTGTCTGCATCCGGTTGTTCCTAACCCTCATGTACTAGTGACATCCATTCCCATTGAAACCAAATTTTTCACTGAAACTCATCTATGCAGTTCATTTCTTTCCTTTTTTTTTTTTGAAGATTTTCTTTATTCATTCATGAGAGACACAGAGAGACAGAGAAAGAGGCAGAGACACAGGCAGAGGAAGAAGCAGGCATTATACGGAGAGCCTGACCTGAGACTCGATCCAGGGTCTCCAGGATCACGCCCTGGGCTGCAGGTGGCGCCAACCACTGCGCCACGGGGGCTGCCCTATGCAGTTCATTTCTAAGTATTCCAGTTGATATGGGTAGCCAGTTTCTTTTTGCCTTCACTTCGGAGGAATGGCAATACACCTGGTCAATAATGCCTCCAGGTTACATGGTAGGTCCTTCCTGTTTGTCACAAATCTTAAAGGCTAATAAGAATGACATAAAGTTTTCTGCAAGCTCCTCTTTGTTATGATGTGTAGGTCATTTGCTTCTTTGCTCCCTTATCAAGCTACTTTACATGAAGACATTATCTATCCCTTAAAACTTTTGCCCTAGGAGACTTAAAGTTCCCCCTCACTCCCCCCAAAATACTCTACAGGTTGCTTACACTTAGCTTAGATATTTAAGGTACCTGCTCTCAGAATAGGGACTAGATTTAGATTTGGGCAGACTTCAAGGCATCTTGAATTTCCCCAAACTTAAAACTAAGCAGCAACTTTGAGGATTTCTTGGACTTTGGTAGTTATTGTCAAAGTTGGATTTCAAACTTCCCTTTCAGGTCTCACTCTGTATATGTTTTACTTAAAAAAAAAAAAAAAAGTCTGAAAGAGCCCGTACCTTCAGATATCCCTTTTTTTTTTTTTAATTTTTTATTTATTTATGATAATCACAGAGAGAGAGAGAGAGAGGCAGAGACATAGGCAGAGGGAGAAGCAGGCTCCATGCACCGGGAGCCTGATGTGGGATTCGATTCCGGGTCTCCAGAATCGCGCCCTGGGCCAAAGGCAGGCGCCAAACCGCTGCGCCACCCAGGGATCCCCTTTTTTTTTTAAAATATTTTTTTCTTTATTTATTTATGATAGTCACACACACACACAGAGAGAGAGAGAGGCAGAGACATAGGCAGAGGGAGAAGCAGGCTCCATGCACCGGGAGCCCGACATGGGATTCGATCCCGGGTCTCCAGGATCGTGCCCTGGGCCAAAGGCAGGCGCCAAACTGCTGCGCCACCCAGGGATCCCCCTTCAGATATCCTAATTATCAACTTCCCTTTTTCTTCTTTGGATATAAGGGGGAAGGAAAACACCTTGGAGTGCTCACTCAGAAACATAGGGACACAAATATTGCCCACAGGCATTTATAGCCATCAACTGGACCATGTGGCTTGGTGATATCCCCCTGGCCTCAGAGCCATTTCTGCTACTGTCTTTTAGGTAAGGCCACTGAAGAAATAGTCACACAGTCCCCTTGAACAACCTGCAGTGCTCCCAAACTGCAGGGAATAAACTCTTGTATCCAAGTGACATGTCTAAGGAAAGCACCAGGGTACCTTGGTGGCTCAGATGGCTACGTGTCTGCCTTCAGGCTCACGTCCTGATCCCAGGGTCCTAGGATCAAGACCCTCAACCTGCTCCCTGCTCGGTGGGGAGTCTGCTTCTCCCTCTCCATCTGCTACTCCCCCTGCTCATGTTCTCTCTTTCTCTGTTGCAAATTACACATAAAATCTGAAAAAAAGAAGAGGAAGAAAGAGAGGAAGAAGGGAAGAACCAAACCCTGACTGGACCTGCACACCATCTGGGGATCTGAGGGTAAAGATTTCCCTGAATTGAAGCAGACAATATCTGGAGACACAGATTTCCCTGGATGGACAGGCACATCATTTTCTCACTGGGGCTTCTTCTAACTCTATTGTGGAAAGAAAGTGCCCTCGACGTATACTTCCCAATGTCTTGCAGGAGGCAGAAACCTCTTTTATTTATGACCGTTTTGGAAAAAGGCTCATTATGATTCGGTGCACATTTCTGAAGGTTTAGAAGGTGCAGATTTTGCAAAGCTTTTCTCCCTGAGCTACTAAACAACTTTGGATTTTTTTTTGTTGTTGTTAAAGATTTATTTATTCACGAGAGACACACAGAGAGAGAGAGGCAGAGGAGAAGAGGGCTCCCCACGGGGAGCTAGACGTGGGATTCAATCCCAGGATCCCGGGATCAGGCCTGGGCCTAAAGCAGATGCTCAACCTCTGAGCCACCCAGGATCCCATTTTTTTTTTTCTTCAAGATTTTGTTTATTTACCCATGAGAGACACAGGAAGAGAGGCAGAGACACAGGCCGAGGGAGGAGAAGCAGGCTCCATGCAAGGAGTCCGATGGACTCAATCCCTGGACAGGAATCATGCCCTGGGCTGAAGGTAGGCGCTGAACCTCTGAGCCACCCAGACAGCCCTCAACTCTGGATTTGATTTGATTTGATTAATTTTTATCTCTTTAAAGATTGCATTTATTAATTCAAGAGAGACACACAGAGAGAGATAGAGATATAGGCAGAGGGAGTCCCACGTCGGGCTCCCTGTATGGAGCCTGCGTCCCCCTCTGCCTGTGTCTCTGCCTCTCTCTCTTTCTCTCTGTGCCTCTCATGAATCAATGAATCAATCAATTAATCTTTAAAAACAATCCTAAGATATAACACAAATGATGATTGAAACAAAAAGATTTCAATGATATAAAAGACTCAGAAATATTAGCTGTTTTCTTTATAGCATTCTGAATATATGTTCAGATTGTGAATAAATGACAGAGACATAATCATCCACAAATAGATTTATAAATTTTGTGCCATTGAGAATAGGTCCTAAGTCATCAAGACAATATTCTACTCTATCAATTTTAATGTGTGTAGTACTTTTGAAAAGTTTAGGTGTGTGCGGCACCTGGTGGCTCAGTTGGTTAAGCATCCAACTTTTGATTTCAGCTCAGATTGTGATCTCAGGGGTATGGGATAGAGCCTCACATTGGGCTCTGTGCTCATGGAGTCTGCATGTCCCTCTCCCTCTGCTCCTCCCCCTGTGCTTTCTATTTCCAAAATAAATAAATAAAATATTAAAATAAATAAATAAATAAAAGTTTATGTGTGTGCATAAAATGTAAAAGGTAGATCAGTTTTCTGTGGATATCTTATTGTTTTCATCACTGATCTCAGGTTTGAAAAATGTCATGGGGATCACTGGGTGGTGCAGCGGTTTGGTGCCTGCCTTTGGCCCAGAGCGTGATCCTGGAGACCCGGGATTGTTTCCCACGTCGGGCTCCCGGTGCATGGAGCCTGCTTCTCCCTCTGCCTATGTCTCTGCCTCTCTCTCTCTCTCTGTGTGTGTGTGACTATCATAAATAAATAAAAGTTTAAAAAAAAAGAAAAAAAAAGAAAACTGTCATGAACATAATTTTACAGCAGTCTCTATATTGATTGGATCTCTGGTAGATAAATTCTAGGTCAGAGATCTTAGGTTAAAATCTGGTTTTTTACATTTACTGAATGTGTGACAAAATTGTCTCAAAAGAGGAAGAGAGGCAGGTGGGTGGCTCAGTTGGTTAAGCATCTAACTTGGGCTCAGGTCATGATCTCAGGGTCCTGAGATCAAGCTCCGCATCAAGCTTCGTGCTCAGTGCGGAGCCTGCTTCTCCCTCTCCCTCTGCCTGCTGCTCCCCTTGCTGTGCTCTCTCTGTGTATCAAATAAATACATAAAAATCTTTTTTTTTACAAAAGAGGACGAATATGTTTGATCTCCTAGACTATTTGTGTGTGTGTGTGTGTGTGTGTGTGTTGATCTATGGAAACTTCTAGAATCTAGTAATTAGTAATGCTCAGAAAGTATTGTTGTTGCGTTTCTCACTTTAACCTGTAAAACCTATAATTGTAATAAAACCCATTCATTTCATGTTCTGGGATAAATCTTTCCTCGGAATTCTACCTCTTTGTTATTTAAAAGTGTATTCCTTTATGTATAGGCTAATTCCTTGTTAGAAATGTAGACTCAGTGCCCATCCTAACTCCTGAATCGGAGCCTGCATTTTTAACAAGAACTCCAAATCACTGTTCTGAAATTCTAATTCACATTAGAATATGATGGTGCATTTCTAACCCACACAACATTCCAGGTAACAAATATACACAACTTATGTAGTATGATATGAATTCAGTCCTTAAACATGGATGTATCCTGTTGACAGCTTCAGTTTACAATTTATATTGGAGAAACACACAGTATTGATAGTGGTTCTATGGATCAGATGCCATCTTGTTGCCTCCAAGGTAAAGAATATATGAGTATATCACATCAAGAGTCACATGCTCTACTGACTGAGCCAGCCAGGCACCCATCTCTTGCAGGTTTTTAAAATACACTTACTGGACACTTTTGCTCCCAATTTTTGTTTTACTATTTGCATACTTACTGTCAGTTTGAATTTTTATTTAGGTCATGCGTAGGAAACTATAGGATATCAGGAAAACTATTGATATTCTCTTTTTCCTTTATGAGCATTGTCATGATGTTTATTTTGAATTCTTTGTCAGGTGATGACTAGTTATATATACATTTATGGTCAGTTTTGGAGTTTTATCTTGTTCCTTCAACTGGAACATGTTTTTCTGTTTTTTTGTATGCCTTTAGGGTGTTGCACTGTTTTGAGAATTTATTTTTTTAAGATTTATTTATTTTATTAAAAATATTTTGTATGTAATTGTGTATTTATTTAAAAAACCCATCTATTTACTTGAGAGAGAGTGATCATGGGGAGAAGGACAAAGACAAGGGAGAGAGAGAAACCTCAGCAGACTCCCTGCTGAGCACAGAGCTTGATGGGGGCTTGATCTCACACACCTCAGATTATGACTTGAGCCAAAATCAGAGTCCAACACTTCCAATTGAGCCACCCAAAGAGAGAGAGAGAGGAGCAGGGATAGAGGCAGGGTAGGGGCAAAGCAAGAGGGAGAGAATATCAAGCAGACTCCTCACTGAGCATGGAGCCTGACGTGGGGGCTGAGTCCCATGAGCCCCAGATCATGACCAGAGTGAAACCAGGAGTGGGTTGCCCAACCAACTGAGCCACCCATATTTGGGAATATAAAAACCAGCCTGAGGTCCCAGGCTTTCTGAATTTGCTTTGTATAGAAGAAGACAAAGTCAGTTGTGCTAGTAAATTCTGAATCCTATTCAACATATTCTGAGGGCATATAAAGTCTGAGATTTTGTAATTTCCCAATTAAGGAAATGTTTGTTGGTTCCTATTTAGAATATGATAGATTTCTCTCCCTGATGTTTGATTTTAGCTCTGCCATCTCTCTGGTGTTTGCAGAAATACTTAATATGCTGCCATTCCTTCTGCCCTTGCTGTCATGTGTGACAGAATCAAGTCCCCTCAGGCAGCTGCAATGAAGTAGATCACGGCCCACACAGGTCACTCATGTCTTCTTTCCTGAGCAGAGTTGAGAGTTTTCTCACAATCTTGCCATGCAGTGCCAGGTGAGTGGTGAGCAAGCATAAAAACCTTTTTGTCCCTCTTTCATATGGTTCTTCTTCATTTTGTGTTTCCTTGGGGGTACTGTGTTCTCCCAGCTGGATTCTGGAGCACTCCAAAAGGCAATCTCATCAGTTTGTTTCTCCATGGAGGAGCAAAGTCTTGGTGCTTCTTATTCCTCTAATCTGCTCATGTCCTGTGATGGGCATCAATTTTTTACATTAGCACCTTATAGTATATGCACATAAGTATAGTAAGTGGAATAATCTAATCTCTTTCAGTTATGCCTTTTCATCACACTTTGGGCTTATGGACAAAGACAGACAAAGATTCTTTCCATGGGGTGGGTTATATTGGGACGATATGGAAACTGTGGCCATGAGAATTGAGTTAGTGAAAGACTGGGAAGATGAGGGGGGAGTGGGAAGAGGAGAAGGAATATTATGATGGATAGAACGAAACTGGAGTACTTACCCATAATGAAATCCTTACTGCCAGGAGAGATCAAGGATCTAAAACATTTGGGGGAAAAATCTTACTTTATGACAGCTATGTTTGCAGAACAATATCTTTTTTTTTAATTTTTTTTTTTTATTTACTTATGATAGTCACAGAGAGAGAGAGAGAGGCGCAGAGACACAGGCAGAGGGAGAAGCAGGCTCCATGCACTGGGAGCCCGATGTGGGATTCGATCCCGGGTCTCCAGGATCGCGCCCTGGGCCAAAGGCAGGCGCCAAACCGCTGAGCCACCCGGGGATCGCCAGAACAATGTCTTTATGAATGCCAGGACCCAAACCACGTTTTAAACATACATATGCTCCAAAACAAAATTTGGAAAACCTGGAAAGTCACATAGTCAATGCTGAAAATAATCGTTCAAATCATTTCAAAAATAGAATTGGATTAATTATTCAAATATTTCTGATTACTAGAAATTTACAAATGGAGATAAAATCTCTCCGTTTTTTAAAAAATATTTCATTTATTTTCATGAGAGACAAAGACAGAGGCAGAGACATAGGCAGAGAGAGAAGCAGGCTCCATGCAGGGAGCCTAATGTGGAACTCGAATCCAGGACTCTAGGATCATGCCCTGGGTGGAAGGCAGGTGCTCCACTGCTGAGGCACCCAGGTGTCCCTGAAGATAAAATTTCTAAATATCAATTCGAGAAGTCCTGTTTTGAGGGTTTATTAATTATCCTTTCACCCACAAATAATTCCTCTTTGTTCCAAAGTCTCCAACTTTGATATTCATGGGAAGGTCTTGATCCACCCATCCCTATTCCGTAGTATCACATACTAGGTAATTTGGAGCCAGTGATCATGCATTGTGAACTTAGGAAGATCTTTAGTGAGGACTCTAACTTCAACAATTACCAAGGTATTTGCCATGGGGATGGCTTTTAGCAATGCAATGAATCTGGGGAAAATATTAACCATGGGTCAAATCCTAATAAATACCAGAGAATTCAGTTTCTACAGAACCAGTATAAAATAAATAAATGTGGGGAAGTCTTCTATCAAAGCTCAAACTTTACTAAATATCATTGATTCTCTCCCAGAGAGAAGACTTACAAATGAAGCAAATGTGGCAAAGTTTTTTGTTTTGTTTTTTTTTTGTGGCAAAGTTTTTAAACAGTCTTCATAACTCACTCAAGAAAAAGTCTTTATACTGTGAATAACTTTACATATATAAGGAATGTGGCAAGGCCCTTAACCTGTATTCAAATATTTTGACATCCAAAAGTGTATAGTGGAGAAAACCTTACAGATGAAAGGAATGTGCAAAGTCTCTATCCGGAGTACTGGGGAGAAACCTCAAAAAGGTAAATAAAATGGCAAAACCTTTAATAAGCACTCCAACCTTTCTTGCATCAGAGAATACAAACTGGGAAGGAACCTTACAACGTAAGGAGTTTGCTCAAGCCTTTAATTATTGCTCAGACTTTCCTTGATATCACAGTATGAATACCTGGGGAGAAACCCCACAAATGCAGAGAATATAAGCAAAGCCTTTAAACAGAACTACAACCTAAGCACCACTTGAACACTTGTACATTCATACTGGGAGAAATCCTAAAAATGTAAAAAATATGTGGCAAAATGTTTGTCTGGATTTCAAGTCTCCCTCGATGGAGGACAATACATGCAGGGGAGAAGCCCTACAAATGTAGAGAATATAGCCAAATCATTAACTAGAGCCACCACCTACTATAAATTAGAGAATACAGCCTGGAGACACCTGGAACAAACGTAAAGAATGTGGTAACGTCTTCACCCCGAAATTGACACTTCCTCAACATCAGAGAGTGCTTACTACATAGAAACCCTAGAAATGAAGAGGGAAAGATCTTTATTTTCAATATATATTTTGGGGGCAGCACGGGTGGCTCAGCAGTATAGCGCCCCCTTCAGCCCAGGGCCTGATCCTGGAGACCCGGGATGGAGTCCCACATCGGGCTCCCTGCATGGAGCCTGCTTCTCCCTCTGCTTGTTTCTGTCTCTGTGTGTCTCTCTCATGAATAAATAAAAATCTTTAAATAATATATATACATATTAGAAAAAAACAGGTTCATACACCATAAAAACATTAAAGATGTTCAAAACATTAAAGATGTCATAAGATGACAATCTATGTAATGAAAAAAAAAATCCCAGTAAGTATCAGATTAACAGCAGAATGTACTAAGCCTATAGCACTTTTAAGAGATTAATCTGGTCCAGCTTTTTACTGCAAACTTGCAGGATTCTACATCTTTTATGTCATCCTTTCTTTTCCTGTAGTGCAATAGAAGCAGGGCAAGTTAAGAGGGTTTTTCTCAGTCATAGGAGTGTAGCTACCTGTTGGTCATACTTTGTTTTTTGTTTTAAAAAATTATATATTTAATCCTTATATATCCTTATATATTTAATCCACGCACGGAGAAGGAGAAAGAGAGAGAGAGAGAGAGAGAAAGAGAGGCAGAGACACAGGCAGAGGGAGAAGCAGGCTCCATGCAGGGAGCCTGATGTGGAACTGGATCCCTTTGATTTCTTTGATCCCGGGACTCCAGGATCCCGCCCTGGGCCGAAGGCAGCCACTAATGGCCAAGCTACCCAGGGTCCCCTGGTCATAACTTCCAAGTGGCACCTGACATACCTTGGGAGCCTTTGAAATATTTTCTCTATGGTTTGGGATAGAGACTTCTTTTCTAGTTTCTCTTTCTGTTTGAAAGATTACATTTATTTATTCACTAGAGACACACACACACAGAGGCAGAGACACAGGCAGAGGGAGAAGCAGGCTCCTTGCAGGAAGCCTGATGTGAAACTTGATCCCAGGACCTTGGGATCACAACCTGACCCAAAGGCAGATGCTCAACCACTGAGCCAGAGAGGCATCCCTCTTTTCCAGTTTCACTGTGTCCAGAGGTGTGTCCATCGGCAACTCTGGCCCCTTGGATGTCTTCTAGGCCATCACCATCAGTCCCCAGATTCCAGGTGTGTGAAGCTTTAAGTCACAGCCATAGTTTCCGTTGGCTGCTCCAATATCCTGTGCCAGATTCTACATGAGCAGATAAATACCACAGTTCCCATATGTCCATTGGGCAGGAAGCTCAACAAATACATCGCAAACATTATAGGCTTTGGATCTTGTTCTGCTATACATTGTATGGAACACATAGACTAACTCCATGCAGCATTCAGATGTTCCTCAGATGTTTCATGTGTAGGACTCATTCTGGTTGTCATTCTGTGCACTCACAAGTAAAGGCCAACACCTTCATAGGAACAATATCTCACCAAGATCTTCTCTGAGATGACAGCTACCCCAAGGATTCATGTCCTTGAGAGTATGTTTGTCAATTTTTATACCCCTGTCTGCCATCATTGTAATTTTTCTTTTTCATTAGATCATGTGGAGGGAAGTGAACAACACTGACCAAACAGGTGTCCAGATATAAACAGATAGAACCTGTTTCTTTCCGTGGCATCTGGTCACAAGAAAACCAGATGAAGGGACACCTGGGTGGCTGAGCGGTTGAGTGTCTGCCTTCAGCTCAGATTGTGATCCCAGAGTCCTGGGATGGAGTCCCACATCAGGCTCCATGCAGGAAGCCTGCTTCTCTCTCTGCCTATGTCTCTGCCTCTCTCTATGTGTCTATCATGAATAAATAAATAAAATCTTTTTTAAAAAAGAAAGAAAAACTGATGAAGACTCATGATACAGAACATCCAGAAAATTTAGGTTAGAGCAAGTGGGTACCTTGCTGAATTCAGGATTGTGGAGTCATTGTGAGGAAGAGGTGGTACACAGGGAACTTTACTTCAGTTGGGCCAGTTCCCCATCTGTGTTATCCTGTGAGTTCTGGTGTCATCCCTGATGGATCATCCATGGACCAAAGACTTTTTTATTAGCATGGCAGCAGCATTTATTTGACATTCTTCTTAAGGAAAGCTTTCTAATATACGCATCCCAGAAAACTCTGTTTATGTTAAGTTGCTTTTTCTTTTATTTTATAAAATAGAAATAAAAGAGACTAGACCAGACTAAATTAATATGAACTGTGTGTGGTGAATTTCTTAGGACAGGCTTAGCAATGATAGAGGCAGAGATATCAGAGTCTACCGCCAGATCCCTCCCTAGCCCAAACCAGATCTACCCCCTTCTGAGGCTGTGTCCAGGTCTGGCCTAGCTCTGGGATCTCTTCCCTTCCCAGGACCGATTAGAGGAGATCAGATTCTGAGTGGCTCTTCTTTTCATCTCTTCAGGGCTGGTGCTCACAATTCCCCAACCCACAATATGATAAATGGGAGCAAAGGACTATAGATCTTAGTAACTTCATTTGTGCTTTTTTTTTTTTCAGTATATAGTTGTTAACTAATTTTTTGAAAGATTTTATTTATTCACTCATTAGAATACACAGAGAGAGAGAGAGAGAGAGAGCGAAAGAGAGAGAGAGGCAGACACACAGCCAGAGGGAGAAGCAGGCTCCATGCAGGGAACCTGAAGTGGGACTCAATCCCAGGTCTCCAGGATCACACCCCGGGCCGAAGGCAGTGCTAAACCGCTGAGCCACCCGGCTGCCCTTCATTTCTGTGTTTAACATTAAATCCTGTGCTTCATGACCCTTTCTTTCTTTCTTTTTTTTTTTAAAGGTTTGTTTTTTTTTAAAGATTTTATTTATTTATTCATAGAGATGCAGAGAGAGAGAGAGAAAGAGAGAGGCAGAGACACAGGCAGAGAGAGAAGCAGGCTCCATGCAGAGAGCCTAACGTGGGACTCAATCCAGGGTCTCCAGATCATGCCCTGGGCTGCAGGCGGCGCTAAACCTCTGCGCCACCAGGGCTGCCCTTCATGACCCTTTCATCTAGATTCCTATTTTCCATTCCTGGAGATTCAGTAGTTGCTCAACTTACAAAATATAAATATCTATACATTATGACCTGATTGAAAAACAATGCAGCTAATTAATATCCTTCTGACCTCCTATAGTTAGGATATTTTATTAGATATTTTTAATAAATTTGTGTTGAGAACTCCTAAGATATACTCTTTCAGCAAATTCCAAATATAATAGACATAGAATTATGTGTAGTCTCAGATTTCCAGAATCTGTACATCCTGTATACCTGAAATTTTGTACCATTTGACCAAAAACTCCTATTTTGTCCTCAGTCATTTCCTGACCATCACAATTGTATTATATCCTTTTTAAAACAGATTTTATTTATTCATTAGATACAGAGAGGCAGAGACATAGGTAGAAGCAGGCTCCTTGGAAGGAGCCCAATGTGGGACTTGATCCTGGACCCCAGGATCACATCCTGAGCAAAGGCAGACACTCAACTGCTGAGCCACACGGGCATCCCAACTGTACTCTATTCTTATGAGTTCAACGCAGATTCCAGGTATTATTGAGATAATACAGTATTTGCCGTTTTGTGTGGCTTATTGTTATTGCCTAACATCCTCAAGGCTCACCTACTTTGTCCCAAATGGAAGCCTGTCGTTTTTTTAAAGGCTGAATTTTGGATACGGATATCTATAGATAGATAGACATAGATATTATAGACGTTATATAGTACGTATGACATGTAATAGATTCTGATATATTTCTATATCGTAAACAATATTACATTATAGTAGATAGAGAGGGATATAGCTATATCACATTCTCTTGAACCACTCCTCCTGGAAATTGGGGAAACTACAGGGAGATGACACTTCCTATTTGCTAGAATAACTAAGTTTCAGGAAAATACAAGGTAACCCCAATGTGGAAGAGTTAAAATGAATATATATTGCTAACGAGAGTGGACAGACTATAGGAAAACAGGCATATACTTACACAGTCATGTTTCTATCCTGTTAAGAAAATACAAACACAACAATGAGAGCTCTCTGAACTAATCTACCCTTTCTCTAGTTTTCCATTTATCCTTATTTCACACCTATAATCTACAAACCTTTTTTTGTTGTTGTTGTTACAATAGGGAAACAGAAGATGAAGCACATAGGTCGGGCCCAGTACCTACATCTTCTTCGTTATTATGGGACACCTAATGCCCAGCTTGGATGGTGTAATGGGGACGAAATCGCATCGTATATGTGAAGTTGCCAACATGGTGCACTGTAACTTCCTTGTGAACAAAATTCATGCTCAATCAACATTGCAGTAACCTATACACGTTGTTTTCCACACAGAGACTTGCTCAGACATCAGCACATTGACTAGACTCCCTTCTGTGAACTCCAAAATGCGAAGAAAGAATGTGGTTCCTCAGGGTGGTGATTGGCGTTCTTTATTGGGAATCCACAACAGAGGAAACTCAGGACAGAGAAAAGTAAATAGTAGACTCTTTGCTGGGAACTCACCAGGAGTTGTTGGGGCTGACATAAGATGGTGGGGGTAGGGTGCTCAGGTGTGCGGTGCCTGCATTCTCTAGTGTAGAGCCACTAAACATGGGTCTATTTGATTAAATTAAAGGTATGGACTATTAGTGGACATTCAGGAATGAAGGTGGCGTGCTCTATGTCACCTTGGAAGCACTGTTTTCACCGGAAAGTAAACTGACTCCCCAAATTGTAAGTCCTTTGTTCTCCTTCGTCTGAGTCTGAGCTCAGGAAAATGTGAATGGCAGTTCATGCAACCCAGAGTTGGAGCTGCCAGGAACTCTGTTCTCTGAGCCGTTCTGAGAAGCGAAGATCAGGGACTGGCAGCAGAACCGTGGAGGGCCAGTTATGGTCTAAGTGATCATTTTTGACCAAATCTGAAGGGACAATTGTCTGATAGGCTCTGCAAGCCACATTTAGGCAGAGGGAATATTCCCGATGCAAATTCCGGGTCTTTTGAAGCTCTGTGCCCATGATGTTAGCACTGAAGTTTGAAACAGGGATCCGGGAGCTTTAGAAGATCTGCTGCGCTCATGGACATCTTATGCATTCATATTACACAAGGTGATCCTTAATGTCCAGTCTGTGATCCCCACCCGCTCTGGGGTCCTCTTCATTGTGGCTGATGCTGTACCCAGCTTCTTGAGGGCTTCGCATGTATTCTCTTATGTGCATGTGTGAAGTCTTAGCAATAAGGAAGTGAGAGGGAGGGTGTGTTCAAATTCTGGGTGAGATAACAACGCTGGTTAGGGGATGGACTGGTCTGTCCATAGACTCTGGTCCCACCTTGCCTGACCTGTGAACTCAAGTGTGTGGGCTTGCTTGAGATGGGTTTTGGGTGTCCTGCTCTGGAGAGGAGGGCTGATGAAGAGAGGAGCACACAGCTACAAGTTTAGGCTCTGAGAGGGGCAGTGTGCACCACAAATATTCCCTGTGCATGTGCAGTGCTTCGTGGACAATCCTGGGGAGGCGCTCTGGGGAGCCAACACCAAGGGTGAAGTCTGGGGTACTGATGGCAGAGTCCTACTGGTCTGTGGTGCGCATGTGCAAAAGTGGGCAGAGCGGGTCAGGAAACGTATCATACTCAGGTTCTGCCCAGGGGAAGATGTTTAGGCCAAGTGAGAAAGCGGTCCAAAGGAAAGGTGGTCTGGTGTGGTGTCAAAAGGTGAAAGGATGAGGGCGCCTGGCTGGCTCAGTACATTAAGCATCTGCCTTCTGCTCGGGTCACGATGTGGGGATCCAGGGATAGAGCTGGGAGTTGGGCTCCCTCCTCAGCAGGGAGCCTGCTTCTCCCTCTCTCTGCTCCTTCACATGCTTGTACTCTATCAAATAAAAAAAAAAAATCTTAAAAAAAGAAGGATGAAATATTGTACAAATTCTTTTATTTTTTTTCTAGTTCTGCTTTTTAAAAAAAAGAAGATTCTATTTATTTATTCATGAGAGACACACACAGAGAGGCAGAGACATAGGCAGAGGGAGAAGCAGGCTCCCCGAAAGGAGCCTGATGTGGGACTTGATCCCGGAACCCCAGGATTATGCCCTGGGCCGAAGACAGATGCTCAAGCACTGAGCCACCCAGGCGTCCCGTTTGTTTTGTTTTTGAGGAATCATTTAGAAATTGTGTATTCGGTGTAAGAATGTAAGTCATGATGGGACAACAATCTCCTTCCCCAGAGCCGCCCAGTTAAGTCACATGTGTACAAATCAAAGATCTATATTTCATGATGTGTGTAACAGGAGGCAGATACATTCAATTTTGTAACCGTAGAAGGAAGAGTGTTTGCACGAGGGTGTTGTGCTTACAATCACTGTGGAATATGTTTTATATTCCGCCGCTCCGATCCACTTCTACTGATGTGAAAATGCCAGTTTCATGCAGCATTGGTTAAGGAATGCAATGTCACTGACAACGAGTGTGATAGGACAATATTTATGTAAACCAACCATTACGTATTTATGTTGAACACAGTACAAAATATTTTAGTGTCTATGTGTTTTATACTCTGAAATTGCAGAACGGAAGCCCCACCCCAACCTCACAACCTGTATGTCTGAAGGTCAAACTATTACTGACTGGGGGTAATTCATGGGCATTTTTAAACTTTATTTAGATATTTCTCATTATACAATTGATGATATGCCTACGTGTATGTTTGCTATCGCTATCTTAACCAATTGCAAGTATTAAGGAGGTCCTAAAAACAGAATTCTGTTTTTAAAGTCTGAATTTCATTGAGCTTAACTGGGCTTTCTGTTTAGGGCGCTAGAAGCTTAAAATCAAGGTTTCCTGAGGCATTGAATGTACTGGTTTCCACCTGATCTCCATGGTCACAACTTGTGCGTGGTATCCTCAAGGGAGACAGACGATGTTGAGTCTCCCTGTTTACTCAGAATTTTATCCGTGCTTCTTTACTGCCAATTCAACTGAAGGAACTACTAGGCATTTTATATAAGTAAGGTTATTGCCCCATGGCTGGAACTTCACAGTTTTGAACCAAGTACAAATAAGACAATTAATGAGTAGGAGAATGAATAGTGACCTCCAAATGTACCCCTACAATTTCTACCACCCCCAGCTCCATCCCTTCCCACCTTCCTCTTTATCTCCCATTGTGACCTTAAGGTCTTCACCTCTGTGACCTTTACATTTCCGTGAAAACTCTTTGTCTGCAAAGGACTCTCCTAGTCTTCATTGCTCTTCTAAGTCCATGAAGTGTGTTTCAGACCTCTATACCAATAAACCCTTCTTGCCTGATTCTAGAGCTCTCTTCCTTCCATTGTCCCAAACCTCCATGTATTCTTTCCTCCTCCTCCAATGCCATTTGTCTCTTCCCCACCCAATTCCAATGATTTTAGCCCATTTATCGTGTCTCTTATGTCCATTATCAATATCTGACCCATCATTTAACAGAGTCCTTAGTTTCCTCATGACCCTACACTCATTACCCACAACCCTACACTGCCTGACTTTCTCATGGACCCTTTGGCCTACTGATGCCCTCTCTTCTCCCAGCTCTGATGATCCCCCTCCACCCACATACACTCTGTTCCCCAGGTATCATCTGTTCTCCCCCTCCTTCATCTCTCATTGCAACACTGAACACTCCCAGGACTGCATTCACAAGTAACTATCCCCCTTCCACCCATATGTTCTTTGACCCATCACAGGCAATAAAGTTGCATATGTCTTTTACCCAATCTTGCCTTTGAACTCCCTTTGCCCATTAATTTGTCATCCACTATCCCCTTCTTTCTCATGATTTCCTTTACCTTCTCATTCCCTCAACACTAGGGCTCATACCCTTAATGTCCCTGCATACACCCACCCAACCTTAAAATGTGTAGTGCACTTTAACCCCTCAGTGACATTTAACAACCTAGTGCTTTTAGTCGTGTTCCAAGTTACAGAACGTGTCTCAATGTTCAAGTCCTAATCCTCAGTGCCTGTAACTGTAACCTATTTTGGGCAATAGGATCTTTGCAGATGTAATTAAGTTGGTTGTCATACTGGTTTCAGGTAAACCCCAATTCAATCCCTGTTGTCCTATTGAGATGAGGGAAGTTTGTTTATTATTATTTTTAAAAACATTTTATTTATTTATTCATGAGAGACAGAGAGAGACAGACAGAGACAGAGAGGAGCAGAGAGAGAGAGAGAAGCAGGCTCCCTGCAGGGAGCCTGATGTGGGACTCAATCCTGGGACTCCAGGATCACTCCCTGGGCTAAAGGCAGGGGCTCAACCACTCAGCCACCCAGGCATCCCAAGAGGGAAGTTTAGACACAATGCTGTGTGATGAAGGGACAATGATGTGTCTCAAGCCAAAGAAGATCAAGGATAGCTATAGTTCCCCGAAGTTAGAAAGGAAGACTCAATTCTTGAGACAAAAGGTGGCCCTGCCAACAGCTTGGCTTCAGATGTCTAAGTGCCTCCAGAAGTGTGACACAATAATTTTTTGGGTTCTTTAGCACCCAGTTGTAATAATTTGTTACAGCAGTCCTAAGAACTAACATGGGTCCTGTCTTCTCTTCCCTTGTGGCTGTGTTACCCCAAGCTCCCAGACTCTGTGCATTTCATTTATCCCTGTGTGCTCATTGTTACCGCCTCCCCTGTCCCATATCACTACTTGTCTTCATGCCATGTACCTCAACCTAAAGTGGCACTGCTCATTACTCTTTCAGTGGCATATATTGTGAATATGGTCCTTGATGACATTATGAAGCAACATTGTTAAACATCCTACCATAATTCTTATTTTCTATCTTCTGTACTAGTGCATGCTTGAAAATGCTGTATATTCTCATACATGTAGTCACATATTCTAACTTAAAAGATTTTGTGTAACTCTTTATTGAAGCTATTTGCATTTTTCCATTTAGCTTATATTAAAGTTTTACCCCAAAAGACCATACCATTTACTAGACAGTCCATTTAGAGAACATAATAATTACCTGTATATTTCACACTTGATATTAGCCAAAAAGCCAAGAAGCGATTACCTATATATTTCAGAGGTGCTTTTTCTTTCTCACCTATGACTGTCTTCAGATTCTGAAGCTTCACCATCCGCAGTCTTGGGTCTCTAGCCTGCTGGCCTTCTTTGCAGACTCCAGACTTGCCAGCTCTCACAATCATATTAGCCAATTCATTACAGGAAATTCATCCTGCTATCTATGCACAGACATATAGGTAGATAGACATCTATTTCTGTATGTAGTAAGCCTATATCTTATCTCTGGGTCTATACAAATATAGATTAAAAATATGCATAGATGTGTGTGTATCCATTCTATTGATTCTTTGAAGAATCCGACTATAGATTTTAGTGTCCATACATTTTTACACTCAAAATCAACCTGCTGAACTTAACTGCTATTACTATATGTTTTATCTTCCTTTATCATTATTTTAAAAATATTTTCTTTATTTATTCATGAGAGACACACAGAGAGAGGAAGAGACACGAGCAGGGGGGGAAAGCAGGCTCCTCAAGGGGAGCCAGGTGTGGGACTTTGTCCTGGGACTCCAGATCACAAGGGAGCGAAAGGCAGACACTCAATCACTCAACCACCCAGGTGTCCCAATATATGTTATGTCTAATTTGACAGAACTTCCTTTCCATGTGCTTCTTTGAAAAATTGTTTTTCTGTAGTATCACAAAAATTAAAAGAGAAAGTCAAATACCAAATTCCAGTTGAAATCTTCTGTGTGTGTATGCACATATGTGTGTGTTTATTTAATACCTGAATGTATGCAGTTTTTCATATTTGCCATTAATACGAGATCTTTTCTAAGAATTTCGTATTTGGGGTTCCTTTTAAACAGCTTTATTTGGTATAACTTACATGCCACACAATTTATCCACTTAATGTGTACAATTGATAGCTTTTTAACTGAGTCACATGTAGGTATAAGCAAACCATTGTCAATTCTAGAACATCTCATTACCTCCTAAGAAACTTCACACTCTTTAGCTGTCACCACTCTCATCTTCTTATCCTCATATCTAATCAATAATCTGCTTACTTTTTCCCAGTTTTCTTCACCTACTATTGACATGACATTATATAAGTTTAAAAGTGTATAATTTATTATATATATAAAAAACATATATATATATTTATATATTGCAAAACATTTACAACAGTAAGTTTACTTAGCATCCATTACCTCACAGTTTACAATTTGGTGTGTTATAAGAATTAATAAGAATTTTTTAGCAATTTTCAGATAGCGAATAGAGTATTGTTAATTATAGCCAACGTATATTTTATATATCCACCATATTATCTACTCATCTGACAAGAGACACAAGTCATTTCCAGATCCTGGCTATTAGGAGTAATGCTATTGCACGTTCTTTATTTTTCACATGTTTATAATTTTTCTAGTTTTGTACTTGTACCTGACTTCCTTTCATGGCACTGTCGTAGGAAAAGATGCCTGATACGATTTCAATCAAATTTATTAAAACTTGTTTGTGGCCCAATATAAAATCTATATTGGAGAATGTTCCTTGTGCATGTGAGAACAATGTGTTTTTTGCTGTTGGTGGAACGTTGTAAGTCAATCTGCTAAATATCATTGAGCCTGGTACTTCCTTATTGATTATCTTGTCCCATATTGAAGGTGCACAATTGAAGTCCCCTGCTCTTGTATTGCTGTCTCTTTTTCTGTTCTTGTCTGTTCATTGTTGCTTATATATTTGGGTACTTTTATGTTGGGTACACAACTATTCTAAAGATTACATCCTTTTGTCGAATTAACTCCTTCATTTTATTTTATTCAGGGAAAGTAGGTTATATTGATTTGAAAAACTGTGAAAGATTACTAAGTATCAAATAAAATTCGTTTTTAAAAGTAGGTGACTCCTATGTATCCAACCTTTGACCAAATCGACACCACAATGTAAGCACAAACAGTATTATATGGCTCAAGGAGCAAAAAGCAATAATCAGAAGTAAATGTCCTCTTAATACAGACACTAAATAAATACACAAACCTACAGCTTTAATACAAACTCGTAAGTACATGTGCTTAACCAGCTTTTGCCAAAAATAAATGAGTAAATGTTTTATATTCAATAAATGCACATATAGTGTATAAAACCTTTAGTCACATGTAATGTAGTTAGTCTAAAAATCAAAGCATAATGTAAGGTTTTCTTATGTGAAGATGTACATTTCATAAAGAATCCAACTTGAACTAAAGCCACAATCAGAAGCACTGTAAAGGTGACCCATACAAAGCCTGTCATTTGCACTGTATATAAAGAATAGCTGCCCAGGAATAATATCAGGAATCTTACGAAGGGGTATTATGATAACCTACCAGAAAGGACAAATAAGTTATTTGGAGACTTTAAATAGCATAGAACAATGTAAATTAAATAGCATGTGAAAAAATCTGCAATGTATAATAGCCAGAGATTAGAAAACTGACTACTGTGGGGAAAAGATTGATTAGCCCATACTAGTTGGTTTCAATGAATCATTGGCTACTTCTTCAGTAATTAGCAAGATTATCATTGCAACAATATTTTTCCACACACATCAAAATCTGGAAGCAGTAACTCCTTCTCAAATTGTCATTTAGTGTTCTCTTTTTCCCAACCTCGAAGCACAGGAGTAGGTTTTTGAATATTGACTAGCCATTTAGGGGACACAGGAGATATAGATGTTCATAAACATTAAATAAGCTATAATTGATGTACCTGGAAAAACACCACCAAAATTTATGGGAAAGTACATTGTTTTTCATAGGGGTATTATGTGAGTTATAAACACACTGTTTGAGTCCTACCAAAACTAGAATGGGGGAAATCTTTTTTTCCCAAATGCACCATAATTAAAAACACTGCACGATGTAACCCCTTTATTTTATAATGACCCGTGCAGTGTCTTACTAGTCTTTGACTTAAAGTCTACTTTGATTGATGTAAGCATACCCATCCTCATTTCATCTGGTTTCTATTTGCATGGTATATCTTTTTTCACACCTGCACTTTCTGTCTGAGTGTGTTCTTAAGACTGAAGGAAAATATACTTGGGTCTTCTATTTCTTTCCATTCAGGCATACCTTTTAATTGGAGAATTTAGTCCCTTTATATTTAAAGTAAGTAGAGATTAAAGTATGGAGTTACTGTTGTCATTCTTTCGTTTCCTGTTTTAGAAATACTTGCTCTCATCTTCATCTTTGTGATTTGGTGATTTTCTGTGGGTGTATACTTCCATTATTTTCTCCCTATCTATTATGTATTGACTACAGGTTTTTAATCTCTGGTTACCAAGAGGCTTAACAGTTGATTTTAACTTGTTAACCGCTTAATTTCCATATAAAACTTTTTCAAGCTTGAGAGAACTCTGAAGAAATATGAATTTCCATCTGTATGCCATCATAGGGAAGACTTATCTATTCTCTTTGTGGTATCTGTGCTGATTTCCTCATTGGAACCACACCACCTGATGTTGAGAATTCAACTTATAACCATTGCTATTATCAAGATTCGTCAGTATTTTACAGGACTGCCACCTCTTTGTCCTTAAACACCAACTAGCAAACCATTTTATTTAAACTATCCACAAAGTTTTTTAGTTTTAATGAATGGAGAATGATATTCTGAAAACTTATTTCATGGTAACTTACATTAATGTTATAACCATGAACAGCATCTTCATTTAGATCTTCTTCATATATTCTAAATCATGTTGTTGTTCATCTTCAATGGGAAATGAGGTCTGCATGAGACCCACCTAAGGAAGAAGGGCATCTCATCTTTGATGCAGCAAGTCAGCCACATAATTTCATATACCAACTAGGCATCCATGAATTTTCTAAAGTACAAAATGCATTAATATGTACTAGTCACCTAGCTCACACAGGGTCAGTGTAAAACAAGCACATCGAAATTATACCTTTGCAAAAATCCATCCCTTGTATCTTTTGAAGCATAATACATTATCCTCACATTTAACTTTGTACTATTCCTTGTAAGTATTTGATGTAGAGTACGGTCTAAAAAGGGTAACTTATATACTGCTTTCTATTAATTTGTGACATTTATTGACATTTGATGTGCAATAAGTACATTTCTAAATATTTATGTCTTTCAACTTCCTTTCCTTTCTGTAATCTCTGATGTTTTCTAAAGTCTATATATAAAAACAAGTTCTTTCCTCATTCATCTCTTTGTAGGTTTTGATTCTAGTACGCATTTTGGGATATTGATTCAGGACTGAATTCCAGTTAAAGGAACTGCAACTTTTACACTTTATGGTTTCTATATTGTATGATAGCTATGATGTTGAAAAGTCCAGAGTTCTATCTAGAGGTTTATCTAGATGTAGTGATGTTGTAATGATTTTCCTCAGATGGTAAGGCTTGAGTACTGGTTAGTGTGCTTGCCAATTCTGTGGTATCTGTAAAATCCTCTCCGCTATACATTTTCTGATCAGGAATCATGGTTTGCCATTGTTGAAAGGCCTTGCCACATTCTTTACACATATTTCATTACTCTCTGTTATGAATTACCTAATGTGGAGTAAGAGTAGAGCAGTACTTACAAATCCTCTCATAGTTGCTTCTTCAGCCACTTCTGCTATTTGTGTACTGTCATTGGGGACCCAATAGTTCTGAGAAGAGGCAGCTGAGGAGATGCTGGCACTCTCAATGGCCGAAGAAATACCCAATGAAGGAATCAAGACTGAGAACAATGATCATATTAATTTGAAGGTGATGGGGCAGGATTGCTTTGTAGTCCAGTTAAAGATGAAGAAGTGTATGCCGCATGTAATAAACTAATGAAAAACTATTGTGAACAATAAGGTTTGTCAATGCAATAGGACACATGATTTGATGGGCATCCAATAAAGGAAAAAGACACACCTGCACAGCTGGAAAACGGAGGAGAAAGATACAACTGATGGGTCCAGCACCAGAGAGGTGTCTACTAGAAAGGGAACCTGACACTTAACAACTCTGCCCCTCCAGACCAAGAAGGGGTTTCCTCTGTTCTTTCATTTTTTCCTTCCCCATTCCTTTATTGGACATAAGATAACTGTGTCTCTGCACAAGCATATGGCTTAAAAAAAAAAAAAAAAAAAAAAACTAAAAAGAAAACCTAAAAAAAACCCCAAAAACTAAATGGCCAATGGTACAGTTTGATCAACATTAAGAGGAGACAGGATGAGGGGGAAAGAGTGGTTCTGTGAAAATACTCTTTTCCATTAATGCTGTGATTATTCAGCTCTTATCTTTACATTCCATGAGTTACTTTGCTCTCACAGTTTGACAACAACTATAAAAGAACATTGCATACCTTGTTAGATTGGATAATTTTTTTCATTTATCATTGTAAAATCAAGGAATATTTATATAATTTTGTTGTATATAGTTTTAGATGTAGGACAATGTCTTAAGAAGGGATAAATTAGTGTAAAAGAAAAGAATCTTGATCATTTTCCGTTCAAGTCTAGATTCTTGTTGCTTAAAAGAACTTAAAAAATTTTTTTTCTCACAATCCTAAAACTTTGAAGCTTTGCTCTAGTATGACTTCTTTGATAATGAGTAAAGGTTGAAAGGTGATTAAAGGCCTCACCACGTTCCTTACATTTGTTAAGGTTTTTCTCTAGCATGAATTCTGTGATGACTAGTAAGGTGGGAGTGCTGGATAAAAGCTCGACCACATTCTTTACATTGGTAAGGTTTCTCTCCAGTATGAATTCTGTAATGTCGAGTAAGTCTTGAGTGCTGGTTAAAGGCCTTGCCACAATCTTTACATTTATAGGGTTTCTCTCCAGTATGAATTCTGTGATGATGAGTAAGGCTTGAGTGGTGGTTAAAGGCCTTGCCACATTCTTTACATTTGTAAGGTTTCTCTCCAGTGTGAATTCTATGATGACTAATAAGTTGTGAGTGCTGGATAAAGGCCTTGCCACATTCTTTACATTTGTAAGGTTTCTCTCCAGTATGAATTCTGTAATGCTGAGTAAGGGTAGAATCATGTTTAAAGGCCTTGCCACATTCTTTACATTTGTAAGGTTTCTCTTCAGTATGAATTCTGTGATGGTTAGTAAGGCTTGAATGCTGGTTAAAGGCCTTGCCACATTCTTTACATTTGTAAGGTTTCTCTCCAGTGTGAATTATGTGATGTTGAGTAAGATATGAATGCCTATTAAAGGCCTTGCCACATTCCTCACATTTGTGAGGTTTCTCACCAGTATGAATTCTGTGATGTCGAGTAAGGCTTGAGTGCTGTGTAAAGGCCCTGCCACATTCTTTACATTTGTAAGGTTCTCCTATAATATGAATTCTGTGATGTTTAGAGAGGTGAGAGCGCTGGTTAAAGGCTTTGCCACATTCTTTACATTTGTAAGGTTTCTCTCCAGTATGAATTCTGTGATGCTGAGTAAGGCTTGAGTCATGTTTAAAGGCCTTGCCACATTCTTTACATTTATAAGGTTTCTCTGCAGTATGAATTCTGTGATGTTGAATAAGACCTGAATGAGTGTTAAAGGCCTTGCCACATTCTTTACATTTGTAAGGTTTCTCTCCAGTATGAATTCTGCGATGACTAATAAGGTGTGAGCACTGGATAAAGGCCTTGCCACATTCTTCACATTTGTAAGGTTTTTCTCCATTATGAATTCTGGAATGTAGAGTAAGACTTGAGTGCCTGTTAAAGGCCTTGCCACATTCTTCACATTTGTAAGGTTTCTCTCCAGTATGGATTCGCCTATGTCTATTTAGGGATGAGCAGACCTTAAACGTTTTACCACATTCTTCACATTTGTATGGTTTCTCTCCAGTACGCATTCCGTGACGTTGAGGTAGTACTGAGTCCAAGTCAAAATCTTTGCCACATTCCTTACAAATGTCACTTTTCTCTCCAGTATGGACTGTCTTATGTATACTTAGCCTTGATGCTTGACAAAACATGTTCCCAGGTTTATTACACCTGAATGGATTTTTTCCCACATGAATTCTCTGTTGATCATCAACATTGGAGGACTGGTTAAGAGCACTCACACATTCATTATGAGGATTCTCTCCTGTATTCATACTATTATGTATACTAAGGTTAGAGTTTTGATAAAAGACTTCCCCAAATTTACTACACTCATGATGGTTCCCTAGAAACTGAGTCCTCACACATCGACTAACATTGGAGCCCTGGTTAAATGTTTTCTCAGATTCACTGCATTGAGCAACTCTGTCTCCATTGAAAAGGCTCTGGTAATTTTGTAGGGTCGACTCCTTAGTGAAACACCTCTCAAATGGATCCTGTTTAGCACTTTGTTCTTCATTTTTAAATCTCTGATTTTTAGAAATATTTGACTGAATAGTCAATCCAATTCTTTTTTCACAATGGTTCAAATAATTATTTTCAGCATGGACTAGGTAACTTCCCAGATTTTCCAAACTGTCGTCGTTCCCTAAATATGTAAGTTTGAATATTTGATTTGAGTTTTTGTTTTCAGAAACACACTGCTTTGTGGAAGTAGCAGACTTAAAAAGGGAGGTTACTGAAAATGCTCTATATCCTTCACCATTTTTGGCAGGGAGATTCTTATTATGGGCAGATGTCTCAGTTTGGTTGTGGCCTTCATGATGCCTTTGATGCCCTTCACTCTCTCCATCATTGTCCCAGTCTGTCATGAAGTGTAAATTCTCAAGGGCATTATTTTTTAATCTACCCATTGACACTCTTTGGAAAGAAGCTTTGATGCTTGGCTTTGACAGCAAGCTCTGGGTGTCACGAGAAGATATGGCTGAAAGAAATCAAGAAAGAGAAATGTAAAATTATTTCACTCACTACTCTCAGATGAATATGCTGACAACCACTAATAGATAACCTAAAAACCAGTCATAGAAAATCAGCAAGATGGCTCAGAAGGAATCATCAGGACTTTGTTCCTCAATGGACACATAAACTAACACAGAATGTACTGACCACATAGCCTAATAGATAGCTGTAGTACTACAGCTATAGTAGTATTAGTGTAGTACTGTCATGCTATAGTACAAATTACTTTCTTATATCTCAAAAAATCAGGAAAGTCCCGTGAGTCCAAAGTTTGCAAAAGGGGGGAAATTTAAACATAAACAGAAAAGAACAAAAGAGGAAACAGCAAAAATAGGAAAATATCGGGCAGCCCACGTGGCTCAGTGGCCTTCAGCCCAGGGCGTGGTCCTGGACCTGGTATCAAGTCCCACATCCGGCTCTCTGCATGGAATGGAGGCTGCTTCTCCCTTGGCCTCTGTCTGCCTCTCTCTCTCTCTCCCCCCCCCCCCTTGGCCTCTGTCTGCCTCTCTTTCTCTCTCTCTCTCATGAATAAATAAATAAAAACTAAAAAAAGAAAAAGGGAAATTATCAAGAACAACAGGAAGAGTTGGTTTTCAGGAAAGATCAACCAATTGACAGACTTTTAACAAAATCAAGTATGAATGAAAAAGAAAGGCCAATTAAAACCAGAAGTGAAGTGACAGCAGACAGTATTAACTGATACCATAAAAACACAAATAATAAGAACTGACAATGGATAACTATATGCCAAGAAAGAGATACCAAAAAATGTGTATAAATTTCAAAAAAGATGTAAGCTACCTAGATTTCAGGATTCCATTAAATACTTCCTGAGGAAATATTTAAAAAGTCACAATTGATCTACAACTACTAAGTACATGGAAAAAGTAATTTAAAACTTCCCAACAAAGAAAAGTCTTATTCCAAATGATTTCACTGGATAATTCAGAGATTTAACGTAAAAGTACTTCTTTTTTTTTTTTTCTTTAAATATTTTATTCATTTATCCATGAGAGACACAGAGAGAGAGAGGCAGAGACACAGGCAGAGGGAGAAGCAGGCTCCATGCACAAAGCCTGATGTGGGACTCGATCCAGAGACTCTGGGATCACGCCCTGAGCCTAAGGCAGACGCGCAACGCTGAGCCACCCAGGAGTCCCATGGAAAAGTATTTCAAATCTCTTCCAACATTTTCAGGGAGTGAAGAGAAGGGAAATTATCAAAATAGTCTCTGTGACTCCAGTGTTACCAGGTTGTCAAAGGCAAAGGAAGACTGTACAAGTAAAGAAGATTACAAACTACTACCTGTGAGGCGCAGTTATACAAAATCCACAATAAAAAAGCAAACTAGCACACTGAATCAAAAGCACATTTTACAACAGAATTAAAGGCAATTCTTCCTAGAATTCAAGGGTGTTTTGACATATGGAAAATTATAAGTTAAAGGCTCCACATTAAGAGAATGAAGATCAAAAATGGCAATCATATTGCTGCAGAATAAGAATATGAGCATACTGGACAATGTTTCATTATTAAAAACACTCAATAAAGTAGGAATAGAAGCAAACCACCTCAACTTAATAAAGGCCATATAGCTATGAAAACCTAAAATCTAATATATTCAATAGTAAAAAAAAAATGTAAGCTTTTTCTGTATGATCATAACAAAGGGATTTCACTTCTATTCAACACAGTACTGGATATTCTAGTCTGAATGGGAGAAAAAAAAACCTTAAATGAATCTAAATGGGAAAAGAAAATGCAAGTTTATCTCTTTACAGATGACATCCATAAAAAACCCTGAAGAATCCTTATTTTTTTGTTGTTTTGTTGGTTATCACTGGTATTGTTTATTTCTAGTAATTTTTTTTTTATTTCTAGTAATTTTTTCTACAACACATTCCATTTTCAATTTCTTTAATACTATAAATGCCTGAATTAAGTTGCAGTTTCAACTTTCTTCCTTTTCTTTTATTTATTCATTTCTTTATTATAGTAGGTTCCATACCTAACATGAAGCCTAACTGGCTAACTGGGTCCTGAACCCAAGACCCTGAGATCGAGACCTAAGCTGAGATTAAGAGTCAGATGCGAAAACGCTGAGCCACCTAGACACCCCCAACTTTTCTTCTGAACGTTACAAGACAAGGAACTAGAAAAAGAAGACACTTAGCTGTGATCAAGTAGAGAAAGAAACTAACAAAGAAAAATTAGAGGTAGGGACCTTAATAAACAGTAACTTAACATTGACATCAATGCCCAGATTTTCCAAAAAATTATCAAAATTTTAACTACATTAACTAAAAAAAAGGAGAGAAGTCTCAAAAATTAAAACAAGAAATGGGACAGAAAACACAACCGATAACTACAGAAATACATACTGTGATAACATTGCCATGAACAATTATATACTAACAAATCAGATAATTTAGAAAAATCCCAAATAATTCCCCTATATATATAAAACTACCAAGATTGAAATATAAATCTTAAACCCAACAAGTAGATCTTCACAGACCAATAACAAGAATGAAAGTTGAATGTAGAATAAAAACAATTCCCAGCACAGAAAAGTCCAGGACCACATACCTTCGCTGGTCAGTTCTACCTAACATTAAAAAGTAATAATAATAAATGACAATCCATCAAAATCTCACAAATAGTGGATTGCACAGAACATATTCAACATTATCCTATGAGGCCCAGCATTACCCTGGTACCAAAGCACGATAAACATCGTACAAGAAAAAAATACACTAGCTTGTTTGATAGCCAGGTGTTGCTCTGGCTTTCTTTTGACATCCATTTGCAACTTAAAAGTTTTTCCATGCAAGTGTAGCGAGTACCTAGCACCATAGAACCAGATTACAATACCACTGACCATATCCCCTCTGCTATATCCTTCAGCCTCATGATTTATCTATTCTATAACTGAAAGCCTATACCTTCCATTCCCCTTTACCCAGTTGGCCCATCATCCCTCTCCATTCCACTCCAGAAAGCAGCAGTTCTGTTTTATTTTTGGAGTGGGTCTGTTTCTGCCTTTTTTGTGGTTTCTTGCCATTGATGACCATGAAAATAGACCTAGGAAGTATTGTGCTGGACACCGTAAATACCTAGAAAGTACTGTGCTGATATGTCAGGCAAAGAAAAGCAAATAACACATGATTTCACTTATAGGTGGAGGCTAAAAGACAAGTGAACAAATAAATTAAAAGGAGAAACAGACGCATAAATATCAATTTCATGTTTTTATTTTTTAAGATTTTGTTTATTTATTCATGAGAGACACACAGAGAGAGGCAGAGAGAAAAGCTGAGGGAGAAGCAGGCTCCCTGCAGGAGATCGATCCCAGAATCTGGGATCACAACCTGAGCCCAAGGCAGAGGCTCAGTGACAGAGCCACCCAGGTGCCCATCAACTTCATTTTTAAATAAACCCATGGATAATCCCAAGAAGTATAAAAATTCCATGTTCCACATATTCTATAGTGGAACAAGCTTGCCTATAACAATTTTCCAATGCTAGCAGAAGACAGAGGACTCTCAGATTCAAGTCCAAGGATCTTAGGGTTCATGACACATGAAACAGCACAAATTTCTTGATCACGCTAATTTCACTTGCCGGCTCCAAATCCCCATTTCACACATGTAGATGCTGCATATGCAGTGGGTTTGTGTCGCATCTATGAGACCCTGAGCACAGGAAACCCCAATATCTTCAAGGAGCAGAGAACATATCTTCCTGAACCTTTGCCATAGAAGACGATATCCGTTTTCCTCTACAGTTAACAAATCTGTCCTCCATCTAAGGGTAAGATATTGTCACTATATTTCAAAGCATTTTAATATTCGCACAGCAGTGGAAAGCCAATTAAGGATAAACACTTTCAGTGCCTCTATCCTTAACATACAGAGTAACTTAAACCCACAGAATCGTTTCCCAACAATATCCACCACTCAGTCTGACCCCAGCATGTCTCTTGACTAATTATCCCAGATGTGCACCACCTCATCAAACACTCATTAGCCTGACACAGGATCTGGGATAAAATCTATTCAATGTGGGTTGCCTGCGTGGCTCAGTCAGTTCAGTGTCTGACTCTTGATTTTGGCTCATGTCATGATCTCAGGGGTTGTGGGTTCAGGTTCCTCAACAGACTCTGGACTCGGTGCTCAGCATGAAGTCTACTTGAGATTCCCTCCTTCACCCCCCCACCCCATCCACACACACTCACTCTCTCTGTAAAATAAATAAAGTCTTTAAAACTTGAAAAAAGCAGTTTACATCAGGAAATATTTTTCAAGGCTATCATTGGCAGGATACATTGCAGAAGAATTGAGTGACTTATAACATTCACTTCTGCAGTGTTCCTGTGGGGCTTGCATTCAACCACGTAAACAAATCCCAGTACTCATGAAGGTCTACCTTAAACTTTTGTAGTGAACTTGCAAGGGAGATGTGTGAAGAAACACCTAAACTGTGCAGAAGCATATTAATTTACATGTATTTGATGACAAAATTGTACTTCTAACCCAGGCAGAACAGGTCCTGGAAACAGTGGAATCATGCCTCATTACAAGAATGTGGCTGAGAATTGGGAAACACATAGGATTTAGAGCAGAGATGTTCACCACTCATCAACAAGAAATATCATAAAGAACAACATAAGGGCGCTTGGGTGGCTAGTGGTTAAGCCTTAGCTGAGGTTGTGACCCAGTGTTCTGGGATTGAGCCCCATCCATGTCAGGCTCCCTGCTAGGTGGAGAGCCGGCTTCTAACTGTCCCTCTGCTGGTCCTCTTGCTTGTGCTCTCTGTCAAATAAATATATTAAATCTTAAAAAAAAAAAAAAAAAAAAAAGAACAGGTCAGCCCGGTTAGCTCAGTGGTTTAGTGCTGCCTACAGCCGAGGGCCGGATCCTGGAGACCCGGGATCAAGTCCCATATCGGGCTCCCTGCATGGAGCCTACTTCTCCCTCTGCCTGTGTCTCTGCCTCTCTCTCCATCTCTCATGAATAAAGAAATAAATAAAATCTTTCAAAAAAACCAAACAGATGCATTATTCTCAAGGAAATTTTCTATAAAACTAATTTTAAACTCTATGTTTCATAAAAAACAAGCATGAATTATTGGCAGGTTTTCACTGACCACAGTATTATAAAGAATATTCATTAAAATCAATCATTAAAAGCTGTAAGTGAAAATCATATGAACAACCACTCAAAAAGGCATTATACAAATGTATTATTTTATTAATATATCCCTCCTTGAACAGAGAATTTAAGGCCACAACCCACTCCTTAGAACCAAGGAAATAAACAACATCTTCATTTCTAAATAAACACCAAAAACGTTGCAAAATATGCTAAAGCCACTATACATTAAATACATATTTGGGATTAAATTCAGATATACTCCAAGGAAAGTAGAAGAAAAACCCAATGACTAATTTTCACTGAAGTAAAATTACATTTATGAACAAAACTTTCTTTAAAATACAAAAATTATACGAATTATACCTCACTGCTTTTTTTTTTTTTTAAGACTTTATCCATGTATTTGAGGGAGGGAGAGAGAGAGAGAGAGAGCACAGAAGGGGAAGGGCACAGGGAGAAGCAGACTCCCTACTGAGCAGGGATCCCATTGGGGGTGGAGGGTTTGAGCCCCAGGACTCCAGGATCATGAACTGGGACCAACTGACTGGCCACCCAGACATCCCTCTACCTCACATGCCCATGTCATATCAGAACTTTTGATCTAATAAATAACAGATGAATCTCATATATAACTAATAAGAAAGTGAAAACACACTTGACAAAATAAAAAGAAATTCCTGTCATACAAGACAAATTCATACAATGATGCAAGTATTAAGAAAGAAGGTAAAAATTGAGAATTTATTATAGGCTTCAAGTTCTAAGGTCTAAAAGTTCTAGCTCCCCCATGGCATTAATTTAGGTAGGAATTCTAGGATACAAACAGATACATTAGATTATTTCACCACTGAGGAATGGAACACACTGTTATATCCTAATTTCAGTTCATACAAAGAAAAAATTAACTTTCAAAGTGAAATAAAGGATTAGATTTTCTTATTTTAGGGAGGTGCTTTGTCATCTGATGAAATTACTGAGTGTCAATTTTGTACAATCAAGATTAAAGCCTCCATAACATTGGAATGTATAAGTCTGAAAACGTGATATCTGTCTCCAGTGTTCCCAGGATTTCTGCACCAAACCCCAGTATGCCCACCACTACTCCGACATGCTTCTCACGACGCAAAACAGAACTTACAAAGGGCTAAGGCTATGGATCCTGAGAAACAGGGAGACTTCCCCAGGACCCTCACAGCAATGGAGAACCTCCCAGATTATGGAGACCCTCCCACTCCCAGGGGAGTCTCCTGGCCCTCCCTGTGGAAGTGATGGACCATCAGTGGAGCTGAAGGAGAATCCTTAGAGAAGCTAAGAGCTTGATAATGTTGGATAGCACATGTCCCTCTGTGACAGGGAGAAAAATATAAACTAGGTTTCTCAAGAGTGTATCCTTTCAAGGAGAACTACTCCCACCACAGTTTAAGGTCTCTCTTCCCCCTTCACATGTGGACCGCACCTCTGTCATCTGCCTCATTCATTTCTACTTACCTGGATGGATGGTTACTCTCTTCTTTCTCTTCACACTCCAAGGCTCCTTCTTTTGCTCCAAAAAGGAGACGAGGTCTGGCTTTGACACAATGAGGCCTGGTTATTAGGAAAAAGGAAAATGGGTATTGCTGGAGATTTTCAATCAAGTATCATGCTCAGTAGAGACCACAGGACAGTGTAAAAGTATAGATAATACCTTCCCAAATGCTACTGACCAACAGCCCCTTTAGAACCAGTAGGAGGGCACACCGGGTGACTCAGTGGTTTGCGCCACCTTCAGCCCAGGGTGTGATTCTGGAGACCCAGGATTGAGTCCCACATCGAGCTCCCTGCATGGAGCCTGCTTCTCCCTCTGCCTGTGTCGCTGCCTCTCTCTCTGTGTGTCTCTCATCAATAAATAAAATCTTAAAAAAAAGAAAAAAAGAACAAGCAGAAGGAGTTTCAAATATTCAAATCATGGCTTCTACTTCCAAGAACTAGATACAATAATAATAAATAAAAACTGGAGTTTAAAATTGGGCGGTACCATTTGATGCGTGTCAATGTTTAGTACTGACATTCATCAACAGAAATGATGATGCTCCTTAAGGAAGGAGAATTAGGGGGGAACCCCTGGGTGGCTCAGCGGTTTAATGCATGCCTTCAGCCCAGGGCATGATCCTGGAGTCCTGGAATCAAGTCCCACATCGGGCTCCCTGCATGGAGCCTGCTTTTCCCTCTGCCTGTGTCTCTGCCCCCCCCCCCCCCTCTCTGCCTCTCATGAATAAATAAATAAAATCTTAAAAAAAAAAAAAAAAAAACAACGGAAGGCGAAGCTAGGGATGCCTGGGTGGCTCAGCGGTTGAGCCTCTGCCTTTGGCTCAGGGCATGGTCCCGTGATTCCGGGATCAAGTCCCACATCGGGGTCCCGGCATGGAGCCTGCTTCTCTCTGCCTATGTCTCTGCCTCTCTCTGTGTTGTCTCTCATAAATAAATAAATAAATAACATGTTTTTAAAAAATTTTTTAAAAAAAGGAAGGGGAAGCTAGAGCTGAAAAGGAAACATGAAGATTTTTCTCCACATCTACAAATCCCCATTTATTTCCCTTATTGCATGGATCCAAATTCCAGTCATGCAGAGGAATCTTCTAAGAGTCAGTCTTCAAAGGAAGGAAGAAAACCCAGAGTGTGCTCTGGGAAACCTGGAAGGAGTCATCCTCACCCAAGAAGAGAAGGTTTCCATAGTTCTCTAACATCACATCCCTGTACAGTTCCCGCTGAGTGTGGTTCAGGCATCCCCACTCCTCCTGAGAGAATTCTATGGCCACATCCCTGAATGTCAGCAGCCCCTGCAATAAATACCACAGTTACCCAGAGGCCGGCAGAGTTCACAACATACCTAAGATGAAATAGGGAGTTAAATGTCACCAGCTAGATCCCATTATCTGACCCTTACTGCTTATGGGCTTGTACCCTCTTTGTCCCATATTTTTCTTAGCCTCTTCTTTCTACCTTAATCTTTTACTTCAGGCATAGACTCCTGTGATGGAAACAGAAACTATCCAGCAAAAGAGGCGAACTCCCCTGTGAAAAAGGTTGGCCCGGGCCAATTTTAGCTTAACCCCTGACTCACAATTATGCAGCTGAACCAAGGAGTGACCCATGGAATGACCAACAGTTGCTTTTAACTCATTATAATACTAAAATCTCCACTCAAGGAGAAGCACAAACCTCATATTTATATAACAAAGTACATATAGAACTGTTATCTTCAGCTTCATATGCCACCTTATACTTAGCTCTACATAAGATGACAAGGCTCCAATTTCTAAATATCTACCCTAACCCTAAATAAAAGGAAATCATTCCCTCTGGCTCTGGGAGTCTCTTGTTGGGAAGTTACTCTCTGTGATCTCCGTATTTGCTGCAAGTCAAGTTTCCTTTGTGTGACAACTCTACCTGGAGTAGTTTCTATCTGTGATTCCCCAAGGAGTGAACTCCTTTTAGCGAAGTTATATTAGAACTGGTTCTGCCTTAGGTCAGCTTCCTGCTTATGCACTAAGATAATGTTTAACACAGTAATATGCTCTAATGTATTGTCCAACTTTGACATAAGAGGATGGCATATGATTCAGAAAACCATTATAAATACTGTATGTTTATCCAAGATAATTTATAAAATAAAGGTGTTGGGACACCTGGGTGGCTGGGCAGTTGAGCATCTGCCTTTGGCCCAGGGCATGATCCCAGGGTCCCGGGATCGAGTCCCACGTGGGGCTCCCTGCATGGAGGCTGCTTCTCCCTCTGCCTGTGTCTCTGCCTCTCTGTGTGTGTGTCTCTCATGAATAAATAGATAAAATCTTTAAAATAAATAAATAAATAAATAAATAAATAAATGTGTCAACAGAGGCATAACAAATTCCTAAGTACTGTAATTTATATCATGCATTATAGGTTGCATCTATTTTTTTCAAGATTTTATTTATTTATTTGAGAGAGAGAGAGTGCAAACAGGTTGGAGAGGGAGAAGCAGATTCCTTGTTAAGCAGGGAACCCAATGTAGGGCTGGATCCCAAGACCCTGAGATCATGACCTGAGCTGAAGGCAGATTAAATGATTTCACCACCCAGGCACCCATAGCTGTGTTTATTTCTAAGGTGGAAAATTTTGGTGGGTTACAAAGGTACTTATCAAAGTCCAATGTGAATTAGAATTTTATTTTATTTTATTTTTAAGATTTTATTTATTCATGAGAGACGGGGTGGGCAGAGACACAGGCAGAGGGAGAAGTAGGCTCCATACAGGGAGCCAGATGTGGGACTTGATCCTGGGACTCCAGGATCACGCCCTGGAGGGAAGGCAGGCGCTAAACCCCTGAGCCACCCAGGTATCCCGTGAATTAGAATTTTAATACAGTGCATTGCAAATCTTGTGAAAATGGAGATTCTGTTCAGGAGTACTGAAGTGGGATGGCAGTCCACATTTTAAACAAGGCAGTAGTTTTGCCAAGGGATACATTTTTGAATTAGAGGTAGAACTCCAAGGCAAGAATTCTTGGGGGACTTGGAACTGAATGGGTTTTATAGTAATTAGTTCTAGGTTCTACTAGAATAGCAAGCAAGGCAACAACAAACCTTTCTGAGAATTTCATAGTTAGTAGGTGGCATCTAACAGTTTTAAATAAATTAATAAAAAACAATAATAATCTAAGAGAGTAAACAAATTATTCTTCTATTTTGTTTTTGCGAATCTTTTGTCAAACATCCAGAATATCCAGCACATTGAAGGGATCAGGTTTTAACCCTGATCTATTGGTCCTAGGGTTGATCTAAAATGACACACAGGGCAATATACAGAGAGGACTCTAAAGCAGCATTCATAGCAGAGAAGAATGATGGAGACTTGAGAAGAATGATGGAAGTGAGATGAGATCCACACAAAAGTGATCTACCGTTTTACATTTCATGCACCCATCTATACATTTAGAAAGTAGTTATATACACATTAAAAGGGATAGAGCAGCAAATTGTCATGGTGACTAATTTAAGAAATATTTTCAATGATATGAAAATCTCTTTGTAGATGATGATGCTTCTGTCTTTTATTCACAGTATCAATACATACACATTGAATGAAAGAAATAAAAGAGCTGGGTGCCTGGGTGGCTCAGTAGGTTAAGCATGTGCCTTCCACTCAGGTTGTGATCCCAGGGTCCTGGGATAGAGCTTGTGTTGGGCTCCCTGCTCAGCGGGAAGTCTGCTTCTCCCTTTTCCTCTCCCTCTGCCTGCTGCTCTGCCTATTTGTGCTCTCTCTCTGTCAGATAAATAAAATCTTTTAAAAGAAAGAAGAAAAGAAAAGAAAAAAGAAAAGAAAGGAAAGGAAAGGAAAGGAAAGGAAAGGAAAGGAAAGGAAAGGAAAGGAAAGGAAAGGAAGAAAGAAAAGAAGAAAGAAAAGAATTCTTATTTTTAAGTCTATTATAATGAGGGCCAGAAGCAAAGAATGTTCACTGTTAGCTCAGAAGGCTGGCCTATCCTCTGCATACTTCTATAAGGATCAAATAAGAGCTGGTTGTTACATCTCACTGAATGTTAATATGGACCTGAGTAAGTGCCTGAGAAGTCTTATAAGAGTAGTTTTACAAGTTGAAAGACATACTTATGATCTTGTACTCTCTGCACACCCCTTCCCTTGCACACTAACCAAAGAACCACCAGCTCCATTCAGCCAAAGGGCAGCTCTTTCTGTCAATACTGAAATAGTAATTTCAATAAAATCACTAACTCGTGCCATTAAATGTCTCAAGAATTCCTTCTTGACTGTTGTGCTCAATAACCCCACAAAGGTAGTATTTCATTGAAAACTTGTGTTTCAATCATCATGTGCTCTTTTATATTTCAGGATTTTCAGACACTCCAACATGTTAATGATCTGATTCTTGTTTTCTTTTTCTGAAAATACAAAGAAGTAAATGGAAGAGCATGTTTGCGACATGAGTGTGGAGTAAAAGAAAAACCTATGGAATGGAGGGCTGAATGACTGAGCACCTCTACTCTCAGAAGTCACTATTCTAGTACACAGAAGTGAGAGTCTTCATTGTCCAGTGGAAACTGGTGTGATGTGGGCCAGGAGCCAGAGGTCAAGAAAGAATTCTTAAGACATTTTCGGTGCAAAATCTGATTGTTGTTAAGTAGGCTGTAAGCCCAGGGTGGATCCCAGTGTAGAGGAGCTTCAATTCACCACCTCGAGATCAAGAGCTAAACTGAGATTAAGAGTCAGCCTTAACCCTCTGAGCCACTAAAGCAATGCGGGTGCCCTGCAACAACCCGTGTTTAGTAAAATTGATGACAGGGCTGTGGGCATAAAGAGCTGTGGTGTGATTTGAGGCGCCACAGATTATATGCTTAGTGGGTAAGTAAGTGGGGGTAGAGATGAAGGAAGTTTGTAAAGGGATTTTCATGCTTAGGAGGACTTACAATATACTGGAGGGCTGGCTATTGTCAAGCTAAGGTTGCTTTTTGCCTCTAGCTGCAAGTAGGAAGGAAATTTCATTCTATCTACATTTCTTTTGCTTTTGTTCTCCTCTTCAGAAACTACAAGCACATGGAACTGCAGGAGATAAAAGTTTCCAGTTTTTTTTTTTTTTTTTAAAGATTTTATTTATTCGGGGATCCCTGGGTGGCGCAGTGGTTTGGCGCCTGCCTTTGGCCCAGGGCATGAACCTGGAGTCCTGGGATCGAATCCCCACGTTGGGCTCCCGGTGCATGGAGCCTGCTTCTCCCTCTGCCTGTGTCTCTGCCTCTCTCTCTCTCTCTATCATAAATAAGTAAGTAAGTAAATAAATAAATAAAGGGGAGTAATCCAAAAGTACCTTAGATTTATAAAAAAAAAAAAAAAAAGATTTTATTTATTCATTCATGAGAGACTCGAACCCACGTCTCCAGGATCACGCCCTGGGCAGAAGGCAGGCGCCAAACCGCCGAGCCACCCAGGGATCCCAGAAGTTTCCAGTTTAAATGTGATGGTTTCTGGGACCATCTGGTTTCTGGGTGGCTCAGTGGTTGAGCAACTCCCTTTGGCTCAGATTGTGATCCCGGGGTCCTGGGATGGAGTTCCACATTGACTACCCACAGGGAGCCTACTTCTCCCTCTGCCTATGTCTCTGCCTCTCTCTCTCTGTGTCTCTCATGAGTAAATAAGTAAAATCTTTAAAAATAAAAAATAAAAATAAATGTGGTGGTTTCTGCACATCGCTCAGTAAATCCACCTAAGATCCTCACAAATGATAAACGGGAAAATATGAATACAGCGGAGGAATCTGGCAGAGGGCACCAAGCCCAGTAAAAGACGGTAACATCAGCTGTAAGGAAAGACATTGCTATCAGCGCCTAATGATGTGGGAAACAAAGGCAGAAGAAAGATTATTAAACTTCCTCACTACCTACAGCCCACTGATAAGTCCTTGAAACAGGCAGAGTGACATTCCTCTAAGGATTCAACTGCCTGGACGTGGATACTTCACCAAGGGCAAAAGGTTACCCCCAGGATCCTGTAAGTGTACTATAACATACAAAAACTGCTTCAGAAACTTCCTTTAAGATACCCGTTGGCGATCATCCCCCAAGCACATGATCCATGGTTATATATTTCAAGGGTCTCACAGCTGAGGTTTTATTAGACAGTAATAAATGAGCTTTTCCTAACAATATCTAGCCCCTCAAGGTCATAAAAACCTCGCTTCCAAAATTCCTTAAAGACTTACACTTTCCCTAATGTTCTTCCAACTTGAAAGTATGTAGTAGGCCATTCCTTACGGCTCCAGCGCAGCTCTTTCTGCCCACAGGTCCTGACCCCGTGCTTTAATACAACCTACAACCACCTTTTCGCACCAAAAGACATCTCAAGAATTCTTTCTTGGCTCGCAGCTTCGAATCCAAACAGGGTATCAGAATATAAATCGAATTTTAAGAATATAGCTGATTTATAGAAACTCTGATGACACAGGTTCCAGGTCCTGTAACATCTAATATCTTTTGAATAGAGTATCTTGTTCCCATTGTAAAGGGTCTAGTCCTTTCTTTCCAGAACATTCAGAGTTATTCTGGGCCTCATGGTCCTCCTGTGTATCTATCTGTGCGTTCTTCATCCTGGCCTGCCGAGAGCTGATAAAGCAACCAGATGGGGCCTGAACGGGAAATGGTCTCCTGCACTGAGAACCCAGGCCCCGGCCCCGGCCCCATCAGCAATAGGAATCTTAAATCAACACCTTCCTCCAGAACTGTCACAAAGGGAATCTTTTCAATACCCGCAGGGCTTTAATTCACAGTGACAGCACTGGGGCACCGGTGGCTCTGCCGGTCAAGCGTCTCCCCTCAGCCAGGGTCCTGAGCTCGCGCCCTGGGAAGGACCGGCCTCAGGCTCCGCGCTCTCCCCCTCCCCCCAAATAAAGCAAATCTTTAAGAACAAACAGGCCGGGCCGAGTGGGCCGGGGCCGGGGCCAGGAGAGCTCGGGAGAAGCGGGGCCGAGAGCGGGGGGTGACGCGGGGCTTGGGAGGGCGCGCCGGGAGCGCCGGGAGCGCCGGGAGCGCCGGGGTGGGCGGCTGTGGAGCCGAGGCGCGGCGGCCGACCTCTCCCGGCTCCAGCGCCGTCTTTCGTCCCCGCCTAGGCGGTGTCCCGCCGTCCCCAGCCTCGGAACGGCCCAGAGCCCGGGCCACCGGCCTCCCCCCGCCCCGCGGCGCCAGCGGCCGCGGGCAGCAGCCGCCGCGCTGGCGGGCGAGTACCTGGTGGCCACGCCGGGGGGCAGCACGGTCCGGCGGCGCGTCCTGCAGGCGCATCCCCTCCGCGTGGACGTCAGGCCCGAGCAGCGCCGGACCATCCTGGAGGCCCTCGAGGACGTGGCGCCGCGCCGACGCGGCCACCAGGGCTTCCGGCCGCGCGCCCCCGCGCCGCGGACCTCAGAGCGGGCGGACCTCAGAGCGGGCGCCGCGGGAGGGGCGCGCTCGCGGGCGGGGGGGGCGGGTGCGCTGCGCGCTCGGCGGCTCCCGGGCCCCGGCGCCCCGCTCTGCCCAGCCCTGGCCAGGTCGGGGCCCGCTAGGAATTGGGGGGTGGGGCCCCGGGCGGGATGCGCGCGCCCCCTCGGAGCCGGAGCCCCAGCCCTGCCCGCGCCGCGCCCGACGAGCGTGAGCACCGGGAGCGGGCAGCCGCCGACCGCCGCGTCAGGAGCCTCGGGCCGGCCGGACCCCGGACCGAGGCCCAGCGGCCTGCGGCCTTCAACGCCGGCAGGCAGGGCCCGCGGGGCGGAGGCGTCGGCCGTCCGGTGCTCACAGGCCCGCGGCCGCCGGGAGACCCGGACTACGGAGGACGGCCTCCCGCGGAGGGCGGGGCGCGGCGCGGCGGGGCGGGGCGGGGCGGGGCGGGGCGGGGCGGGCGGCGGGGCTCGGGGGCCGGCCCAGCCTGCAGGACGCGGGGGCGGAGCGGGCCCGAGCTCCCGAGCTCCCGAGCTCCCGAGCTCCCGAGCTCCCGAGCTCCCGAGCTCCCGAGCTCCCGAGCTCCCGAGCTCCCGAGCTCCCGAGCTCCCGAGCTCCCGAGCTCCCGAGCTCCCGAGCTCCCGAGCTCCCGAGCTCCCGAGCTCCCGAGCTCCCGAGCTCCCGAGCTCCCGAGCTCCCGAGCTCCCGAGCTCCCGAGCTCCCGAGCTCCCGAGCTCCCGAGCTCCCGAGCTCCCGGGCCTGGGCGCCCGCGGCCCCTCCCGCCCGCCTGGACGCCCAGTTTGTAAAAGCGACGAGCACTTCTCTGCTTTGCTCCGCAGACCTCCGTCTACACCCCGCAGCCCAAGTCAGGCCCTGCTGCTCTCTCGTCCCCGCCTGTCCCCTTTGTACACGGTGGACCTGCCACCCATTCTCAGCCTTTGTCTTCCCCGCTGCAGTGCCGGGCCCCATGGGGTCCGGAAGGGGTCCCGCGATCTCCCAGGCAGACCCCAGTGGGAAGTGTAGGTTCGTTCTCCTGTGGAGAACAGGTGGCCCCGACGTCAGGCCTTTGCTGCTCTTTGTATTTTATTTTGAAACTCCATTTAATGCTTTTATATGAAAGGGGAGGGGCGGGGGAGAGCTCTTAGTCCCCCTTATGTGCAAATGCCTTATTTATTATCCATGTGTCAGAGATAAGCTGTGAGGCTGGGAGGAAGGACCTAAAGGAGGAAGGAGTGAGGACAGAGGCTGGGGGGCGGGGAGGGGGGGGGGGGCAGACATCATCCCACACTAATGTGTGACTCTCCAGGCATTTCTTCTAGTTTCTGGGCCCCAGTGTCTGCTCTTCACATGGCCAGACCGGTTCCTTTGGCCTTACAGCCTGAGAGTGTAGAGGTGAGTGGGTGAGCCTGGAGACAGAGGGGCCCTGGCACCTGGGGCCAGGGCTGCCTCTGTGGGTGGAAAAGCAGGCAGCAAGGAGGTAGGCCTCCCTCATCCCAGCACCCCCAGCCCAGAGCCTCAGGCCCAGTCCTCTTGACTTCCTGATTGGGAACTGGATTTTATTGCATTTTTATAGAATTCAAGATTGTCAGAGTTGGAAAGACCTTGGAGATGATCAACCAGTACCTGCCCACTTAACCCCTTCCACAGATAGATGTGATCACACACAGCCAGGTAGGAACAGTATGGAACTAGAATAAAAATCTCAGCTCCTGGGATCCCTGGGTGGCTGAGCGGTTTAGCGCCTGCCTTTGGCCCAGGGCGTGATCCTGGAGTCCCCGGAGTCCCAGGATCGAGTCCCACATCAGGCTCCCTGTGTGGAGCCTGCTTCTCCCTCTGCCTGGGTCTGTGTGTGTGTGTGTGTGTGTGTGTGTGTCTCATGAATAAATAAAATCTTTTTTTTTTAAAAGAACATAAGCTCTAGAACAGCAAGAGTTATTAATAAAAAAAAAAAATCTCAGTTCCCAATTCAGTATTCTTTGTACTCTACCACTCTGTCTCCCAATCTCTGGTCAATTATTTAAATTTCTTAAAAAAAATAAAATAATAAAATAAAATAAAATAAAATAAAATTTCTTTTCCCGTTGGGTATTCCAAAGGATGGTACGCACTAGGTGCTACAGGCCATTACAGCACCATCGTGACCTGGGGATGGCAAAGCCCTGCACGCCTCCTTGGAATCAGTGTTGTACAGGGCAGCTTGGCCCACCATAGGCTTCAGCTCCAGGGTTTGGGCAGCAGACTTCTCCATCAGAACTCTACAAGTAAAAAAAAAAAAAAAAAAAAAAAAAAAAAAAAAAAAAAAGAACTCTACAAGTAGGGCAGCCCGGGTGGCTCAGTGGTTTCGTGCCGCCTTCCGCCCAGGGTGTGGTCCTGGAGACCTGGAATCGAGTCCCACATCGGGCTCCCTGCATGGAGCCTGCTTCTCCCTCTGCCTGTGTCTCTGCCTCTCTCTCTCTCTCTCTCTCTGTGTGTGTGTGTCTGTGTCTCTCATGAATAAATAAATAAAATCTTTAAAAATTAAAAAATTAAAAAAAAAAAAGAAGAACTCTACAAGTAAAGCTGACGGCCACCCGTCCCACAGCCTCTCCAGTAGGGCAGGGGCTCCGGCTTGTGTTTTGTGGTGGGCACTACCAAGGATTCAGGAAAAACCACATGAGCTGTCAGATGACTGAGGTGAATTCCCAGTGTTTGAACCTCCAGGGTTTTTGAGTCAGCATTAGAAGCTTGACAACGGGAATTAAGGACGGTACCAGGCCAGGCACTGCCATTCTTTAAAGATCCAGAATGAGTATTTTACCACTTCTGCTACTCTGCTATTCAAAATCAGGAGGCAAACTGGGGCAACCTATTACGGTCACCCAAGCCCGCTGCCAAAGTTCAGTTAAGCCAGGACAGAGAGCCAGTTAGGAATGGCCTTTCCTGCCCTTTCACGAAGATGGCGCCGAAGGCGAAGAAGGAAGCCCCTGCCCCTCCCAAAGCCAAAGCCAAAGCAAAGGCTTTGAAAGCTAAGAAAGCGGTGCTGAAAGGCGTGCACAGTCACAAAAAAAAGAAGATCCGTCACCTACATTCCGACGACCCAAGACCCTGCTTCTCCGAAGGCAGCCCAAATATCCTCGAAAGAGCGCCCCCAGGAGAAACAAGCTTGATCACTATGCCATCATCAAGTTCCCCTTAACTACTGAGTCAGCCGTGAAGAAAATAGAAGACAACATCACACTTGTGTTCATTGTGGATGTCAAGGTCAATAAGCACCAGATCAAACAGGCTGTGAAGAAGCTCTATGACATTGATGTGGCCAAGGTCAACACCTTGATCAGGCCTGATGGAGAGAAGAAAGCATATGTTCGACTGGCTCCTGACTATGATGCTTTGGATGTTGCCAACAAAATTGGGATCATCTAAACTGAGTCCAGCCGGCTATAAATCTAAATATAAATTTTTTCACCATAAAAAAAAAAAAAAAAAAGGAATGGCTTTTCCTCTTGACAGAAAGGAACAGAGGACTTAGAAAGACAGGAATGAATGTCTTTTTTTTGTTTGTTTACTATTTTTTTTTAATTTTTATTTATTTATGATAGTCACAGAGAGAGAGAGAGAGAGGCAGAGACACAGGCAGAGGGAGAAGCAGGCTCCATGCACCGGGAGCCCGACGTGGGATTCGATCCCGGGTCTCCAGGATCGCGCCCTGGGCCAAAGGCAGGCGCCAAACCGCTGCGCCACCCAGGGATCCCAGGAATGAATGTCTTTATTGAGTCAGCCCCAAGTACTCCACAGGGTTCTCAAAGTGTGGCCATCGAGCCAGTAGCATCAAATTAGGAACCTACTAGAAATGCAAACCCTTGGGCCCCATCTCCATGAATCAGAAACTGGGGCAGCAGCCAGCAGTCCTTTTTGATAAACCCCCCAATGATCACGAAGCTGAAGATCTGAACACTAGTGGTCTCAGGGCCACAGTAGTGATTCCTGCTTTTGTTTGTTTTAGATTTTATTTGTTTATTCATGAGAGACACACAGAGAGGCAGAGACCTAGGTGGAGGGAGAAGCAGGCTTCTCACAGGGAGCCTCATGTGGGACTCTCTCCGGGACTCCAGGATCATGCCCTGAGCCAAAGGCAGATGCTCAACTGCTGAGCAAAACTGCTGAGCCACCCAGGCATCTCAAACTAAGTAGCCACTTTCCTCTCCCCTGCAAACCTTCCCTCCAAACTTCTCAGCCCTTTGTTTCAGGAACCTGGTGCCACCCTGACACAATTCCAGTCAAAACCAGCTACATCCTGTATTTGCCACAAAAGCCCAGCCCCTTCCTCTGGGTGGGCTTGCAGTTTTGAAGACCCTGACCTGCTGCAGCCTCCTCCTCTGGCAAAGCAATAAAGCTACTATTTTTCTTTCCCTCAAACTGTGTCTTTACACTATATTTTTTGAGTCTGAAGCACAGAGGTCAGCTTTCGACAACAAGATGAATGTGTAGGAGAGGAAAGCTTTTTGCCTTTTCTCAATTCTCTGGCTTGTCTAATAATTAAGCTGTCATAAGACAGATTCACAAGAGAAAAAATCGTTTTGGGAACTTCAAAGATATGTGGCTCAAAGACAGGTGGTTGATGCTAACAAACCACTGTGACTTAGAGAAGTGCATAGGGATTTAGAATTTCAAAAAGGAAGTTATCCACAGGAGAAAGGAAAGAGCGCATGTTGTCAAACAACTGTGCCATGCCAGGAGGTAGGCAACTCTTTATGATATAAAAAGTTAAAAAAAAATAAAATAAAAAATAAAAAGTTAACCTCTGGTATCCTCTCTCTTCTCATCTATTTTATTCTTGGTATGTATATCAGCTTCAGCAAAGGAAAGCCTGTTTGCAGCAACAGAATAAAAGCAGAGGACATTTTGTTAAGTTAAATAAGTCACACATAGAAAAAAATATATTGCATGAAATCACATATATGCAGAATCTTAAAAACGGCAAAGTATAAAAGATAAGCATTTTGGTTGCCAAGGGCTGAGGATGGGGGGATTGTTGAGATGTTGATCAAATGGTAAGAAGGTTCACTTATGCAAGATGTATGACCACTGAATGTTTAACGCACAGCATGGTGACTACAGGTAATAGTGTGTTATACACTTGAAATTTGCTAGGAGAGAGCATCTTTTATTTTTTTTTAATGATTTTATTTATTCATTCATTACAGACACACAGAGACAGAGGCAGAGACACAGGCAGAGGGAGAAGCAGACTCCCTCAGGGAGCCTGATGTGGGACTTGATCCCAGGACCCGGGATCATGACCTGAGCCAAAGGCATACGCTCAACCACTAAGCCACGCAGGTACCCATAGAAGAAAGCGTCTTAAGTGTTCTCACTGATGTGGAGAACAAAGGCAATAGAAAACATTTGCTTACAACTTACAACTCATTGACAGTTTACCTGAGACAGGCAGAGTGAGCTCCCCCAAAGAACATTGCTTCGATGTTAATACTTTGCTAATGGCAGAAGTCAACCTTAGCTTGGTATTAGCCCAACCTCCCATAAGTCTCCTTTAAACATATAAAAGTCACTTTAGAAACTTCCTGTATCTCTACTCCCCACCCCCAAGACACATGTTAGAAATCATCCCCCAAGCATATGGCCCACTGAAACATACATCTATAGGGTCTTACTAGACGGTAATGTATGAACTTTTACTAACCTCAGCTAGCCCCTCAAGGTCCTGGAAATTTGCTCCCTAATTCCTTAGAGACTTCCACTGTCCCTAATGCCCTCCCAACTTGAAAAGCTACATAATCAGTATCTCCTCACAATTGCAGTGCACCTCTTCCTGCTCATGAGTCCCATCCTTGTGCTTTAATAAAACCACCTTTTTGCATCAAAGACATCTCAAGGGGATCCCTGGGTGGCTCAGCGGTTTAGCGCCTGCCTTTGGCCCAGGGTGTGATCCTGGGGACCTGGGATCAAGTCCTGCATCGGGCTCCCTGCATGGAACCTGCTTCTCCCTCTGCCTGTGTCTCTGCCTCTGTGTGTGTGTGTCTCTCTCTCATGAATCAATAAATAAAATCTTAAAAAAAAGATGTCTCGAGAATTTTTCTTGGCCATTGGCTTCAAACCCCAGCATTTCTACATCATCATCACATTTTAACCATTTTGTAGGATGTGACAAGATCTGTTTCTTTTTTCAAAGCCAAATATTATTCCAGCAATTTGGAGACACTCTTTGAGAACGCCAACATTTCCACATCATCAACACACACACACAATCCCTAACTACGGCAGGTGAAGGAAGGTGTTTATTATGTTGACTGTGGTAATTATTTTGTAATTAGGACCCAAGGGTCCACGAGCACCTGGCTCCAATGGTCCCAAACCTAGTTCTGCCACTCATGGCTGATAAAATCCATAAACAAGAGAGAGGACTTGGGGTGCCTCAATTTTGACCTCAGACTTTCCAGCTGGACTCCTTCCTGCTTGTCTCTTGGCTCAGGGGGAAGAGCTGAGGGCTAAGCGTCTCTTGAGGGGAACTGAAACTACCCCTCAAGCAACTAGGACTGCCCTGAACCAGAAAGACCCCATCCCTGATAGACTCCTAGACGATGACAGATTTAACCTTGGCTGCCTGCCTGCAGGAATGCCCTCACTTTTGCCCCACATTTTCCTTATATGAACCTGGAAGTATTTCCAGAACTCTGGAGGCAGGCTTTGAGACATTGGTTGGCTGTCTTTCTGGTGTTGACCTCTCTGAAGTAACTTCCTTTCTTGTCTCACCACCACGAGTCTCTCTGCCTTCGGATTTTGTCAGTGGGAGTGGCCAAACCTGGTCTGTTTGGGACTCCAGGAGCCACAGGCTTTTGCACCCTTCCCCGTGCGCTGGTTAACGGAGAGATGAATGGTAGCAAAACAAGAAAGGAATTGACCTTCGGGAGGCCACCACAGAGAAAGCAACAGATGAACATTTCAAAGACTGTCTCCAAATTGCTGCAATAATACTCAGTTTTGAAAAAAGAAACAGATCTTGTCACATTCTACAACATGGTTAAAATGTGATGATGACATAGAAATGTTGGGGTTCAGAGACAATGGCCAAGAAAAATTATTGAGACACCTTCGGTGCAAAAAGGTGGTTCTATTAAAGTACAGGGACAAGTCTCATGGGCAGAAGGAGTTGCACTGGGGTTGTGACAAGGCGACTGAATATGCTTTCAAGTCGGGATGGGGTTTGGGACAACACCAGCCTCCAAGGTTTTATGGAAACAAGGCCTCCAGGACCTTCAGAAGACTAACTATTGTTAGGAAAAGGTCATTTATTACTATTTATTAAGACTCAGTCATGAGGGGCACCTGGTGGCTCAGTGGTTGAGTGTCTGCCTTCGGCTCAGGTCATGATCTCGGGGTCCTGCGATAGAGCCCCACATTGTGCTCCCTGCTCGAGGGGAGCCTACTTATCCCTCTGCCTGCTGCTCCTCCTGCTTGTGCTCTGCCCATCCCCACTCTCTCTATCAAATAAACAAATAGTTTTTAAAAAGAAATATTAAAAATAAATCAAGAAGCCCTCTGTTAGATGTCTAGACTGAACAATATCCTAGTTATGAGGAATCACTGGCAAGTAAGAGAAGACTTGTCTCAGGAGATAAGGGCATCCCAAGTGCATCATCCAACCCAATCGTAAGGAGTGTGGGGTCATCCATTATTTCCACAGTCTATAGTTAACATCATGGAGTCAGGGGTGCTCTGGATTTTTCTTTTAAGATTTTATTTGTTTATTTGAGAGAGTGAGTGAGTGAGAAAGCATAAGGAGGGAGAGGAGAAGAGGAAGAGTGAGAAGCAGGATCCCCACTGAGCAGGGAGCTTGACATGGGGCTCAAATCCAGGACCCTGGGATCGTGACCTGAGCCAAAGACAGACACTTAACTGACTGAATCACCCAGGCACCCCTGTGCTCTGGCTTTTAAGGAGCAATTTTGTCATCCCAGCTACACAGAACTGGTCAAGTTGATACTTGGGTTATACAATTATTGGGGAATCAATCCCATTTTCCAGCTGTTCAAAATCATATACCTATGAGATCTGTCATTATTCCCATAGAATAGCAAGCATGAAGATTGTCTATACATGAGCTCTTGCGTTGATTTCCCTGAAATTTACCTCAAGTTGTCTAGCTTAGGCAAACAGCAAACATTCAAAGACAATCAAAACTAGAGTTTAACATCTACAAAGGTGGGTTATTGAAAGAATTTTTCTCTCTGAAATCACCCTTATTTCCAGAAACGTACAAATGAAGACTAATTGGTTTTTCAATAAGTTCAATTTTAACAAACTTCACTTAATTATTTACATAAGTCCAGCAAGAATAGTGATCAGTCATATAGATCTTTTAAAATCTGGTTTGCTGGAACTTTTTTTTTTTTTTTTTTTTAAGATTTTACTTATTTATTCATGAGAGACACAGAAGGAGAGAGGCAGAGACTTAGGCAAAGAGAGAAGCAGGCTTCCTGCCAGGAGCCTGATGTGGGACTCCATCCCAGAACTCCAAGATCTTGCCCTGAGCCCAAGGCAGTCATTCAACCGCTGAGCCACCCAGGCGTCCCTGGTGGAACTTCCTATAAGGAATTTATTTATTTTTTTTTAAATTTTTTTATTTATTTATGATAGTCACAGAGAGAGAGAGGCACAGAGACACAGGCAGAGGGAGAAGCAGGCTCCATGCACCGGGAGCCCGATGTGGGATTCGATCCCGGGTCTCCAGGATCGCGCCCTGGGCCAAAGGCAGGCGCCAAACTGCTGCGCCACCCAGGGATCCCCCTATAAGGAATTTATTTATTTTTTTTTATTTTTTATTTTTTTTCCTATAAGGAATTTAGATTGAACTTTTAGTAGCGTCTCTAGGCCAGAAACCAAGCCAAGTACTTGCCATCAGACATGACTGCAATACCTGTAGATTGAGGTGCATTCCTCTTTACAAGGTTCCCAAAGTATCCTGAGGTTCTTGCACCTGCCTCTCCTGGTAAGGCTTGCTGCTGAGAACTCTGTAAGCAAGGTATTAGGCCAACATGTCCAAGGGGCTCCATTGGTTACATGTGTCATAATGTCAGTCTTAATACCTGAAAGCTCTTTGGTCATATCTGAGTCTATGCATGTCTCTTCTCAAATATGATATTCCTTGGTAAAATAACCAATGTTTTCAATGGTATCCTGTTACAAGAAGAACAGATTCTTTTCCTTTTCCTTTCTTTCTTCTCTTTCTTTCTTTCTTTCTTTCTTTCTTTCTTTCTTTCTTTCTTTCTTTCTTTCTCTTTCTTCTTTTTTTAGAGAGAGAGAGAGTGTGAGTATGGAGGGGTAGAGGGAGAACAAAAGGGAGAATCCCAAGCAGACTCCATGCCTAGCACAGAGTCCAGTGCAGGGCTTGATCTCACCACCCTGAGATCATGACCTGAGTTGAAACCAAGAGTCATATGCTTAACCAACTGAGCCACCAAGAACAGATTCTTATTGAACTTATGCAAACGACTATGGTTGCCATGACAGAACATTCACTAAGGCTTTTTGAATTTCTGAGGGTTCCAGTACAGAGAAAAGCTAAATGCTTCAATTTGTTCACAAATGAATACTTTATCACATTTCTGAAAGGCATAGCTATCTTAAAAGAAAGTTTTCTTTCTTTTTTTTTTAAGAAAGTTTTCTTAATCTGAAAGAGCAAACATTAGAGTATCAGCAACATTTCAAGCAAGAGTCATAAAACCTATAATCATTTTTCCCAATTCATTTAGTCCCATGTTACTAATTCTTCAGTTTGAATGCAGTTTTAGTTCTGGAAATTTGTGCCCATTTCAGTTTTATGATCTTAAAGATATCAAATACCTATATTTGTATGAAAAGTCCTTTTAGTGAATCTCCTTGAAGATTAAACTCACTTTACATGAGAATAAGTGCTATCATAAATGACAAAAACTCAGAAATGGACATAGTTAGGTATCTGATAAGAGGTCATTATGATGCATTTGACAAGGAAATTTGGTTATTTCTTAATTTTTTTTTAAGATTTTATTTACTCATTCAAATGAATGAGTAAATAAATGAACTCAAATGAGTAAATAAATAAATAAATGCCCAAATCTGGTTATTTCTGTGACATATAACACTTCAATACTCGGAATATCGAGTGATGACCTTATACCAGAATGTAATATACCAAATAAACAAGTCTAATTAGTCAAAGAAATTTCACATATGATCTAATTTCACATATGATCTTGGGGAAGGGGGCAGCCCCGGTGGCTCAGTGGTTTAGCGCCGCCTGCAGCCCAGGGCCTGATCCTGGAGACCCAGGATCGAGTCCCACATCTGGCTCCTGGCATGGAGCCTGCTTCTCCCTCTGCCTGTCTCTGCCTCTGTGTGTGTGTGTGTGTGTGTGTGTGTGTGTCTCATGAGTAAATAAATAAAATCTTTTTAAAAATTAAAAAAAAAAAAATCTTGGGGAAGTTTGTTATTACCTTAGAAAATTTTAAAGCACATGCCTAACTAGGATTATAGATCATCAAAGACCTGATAAAAGCAAAATATAGAAACTGATTTTTCTGGGCAAAGAAAAGAGAAAATAACTTCGTTTACATCTTCTTATCAAGAACAGATCAACAATTCATCAAACTTGTATTCTTTTAATATAATGAATGTGTTTTTATTTCTCTCCTAATTTTTAAAATGGAACATTCTATAATTCAGTCACAGCCTTGGGACACCTGGGTGGCTCAGCAGTTGAGCATCTGCCTTTAGCTCAGGGCATGATCCCGGGTCCTAGGATCAAGTCCTGCATGGGGCTCCCTGTCAGGAGTCTGCTTCTCCCTCTGCCTATGTCTCTGCCTCTCTCTCTCTGTCTTTCATGAGTAAATAAATAAAATCTTAAAAAAAAAATTCAGTCACTGCCTTTACTTCCAGGTGACTTCTTCATTGGATCTTAATTTCCTTTTAAACAACAAATTTTTGTTCTGGAAGGCAGTTAGTTTTTCATCATTCTGTCTAGATAACATCCAAGGACAAATCCCACAGGCACAAGTATAGGTACCCAGTGGTCACAAACAATCTGAATTAAGTTCATCATGAATGAGTTTAGTCATTGATTAATGTTTTAGTCTATCATCTACAGCTGGAATTCTCAAACTTGACTGCACATCAAAAGCATCTGGGGAACCTTTATCAAAATAGGGACTCGGAAAAAAAAAAAGAAAAAAAAATAGGGACTCGGGGCAGCCCGGGTGGCTCAGTGGTTTAGCACCGCCTTCAGCCCAGGGTGTGATCCTGGAGACGAGGCGGTGGGGGGGTCGAGTCTCGTGTTGGGCTCCCTGCATGGAGCCTGCTTCTCCCTCTGCCTGTGTCTCTGCCTCTCTCTCTGTGTCTCTCAGGAATAAACAAATAAAATCTTCTAAAAAATAGAAATAAATAAAATCCATTCATTTCAACCTTAGTCCATCATGACCACCCATAAAATTCCTTTCCAAAGATTTCCCTTCACAAACCTTCAGCAATTTTCTTTTGCATTCACATTTTGTCCGAAGCCATTTCTCTCCAAGCAGCCAGTCTCACTTAGGACAAAATTACCTTGTATTCCCATTCCTTATGTCCTTCTTACACATACAGAGTTGCTTCCCTTATTTTCAACAGTCTTAATTCCACTTAGTGAATTGTAACTATTAGAAACCTTAATCTCCAGTGGAAACTAAGTAGTATTCAACCATGAACTATTACACCAGAATTTGTTGGATGGCAAATTTATGAATACATTTAAGCACAAAACCTGATTTCCACCCAGATATCCTTAGTTTCTCAGCAATAAGAAGTCAAAAGCAGATAAACCTCCTTCAGTAATCAATACTTTAGTATTTTGTCTTTTTGGAAAAGACCTAGATGTCCAACGAATTTAATCCAATCTATCATCCAAGCAAAACCTCCAAGTTTCAGGTTACCAAAGACTTTGAAAGGTATCTTAACAATTACCCATGAAAACTGAGTCAGACAAAATTAACCATCTTTTTAAGTCACATTTTTGCTAACAAACTGCAACAGAAATAACATAAGCCTATTTGACCTTCAGTAATCCCTGGTAGAATAAAAATTTTATATTTAATGCTGATAATTCTAAAGACATGTCTCTCTTTTTTAAAAGCTTTTATTTATTTATTCATGAGAGACACAGAGAGAGAGGCAGAGACATAGGCAGAGGGAGAAGCAGGCTCCTTGCAAGGAACCTGATGCAGGACTTGATTCCAGGACCCCAGGATCACAACCAGAGCCGAAGGCAGACACTCAACTGCTGAACCACCAGGCATCCCTAAAGACATGTCTTTTAATTAAACCGACAAACAAATTAGATTTATTTATGTTTAAAGATTGTATTTATTTATTCATGAGATACACAGAGAGAGGGAGAGAGAGGCAGAGACACAGGCAGAGGGAGAAGCTGGCTCCATTCAGGGAGCCTGATGTGGGACTCGACCCCAGGACTCCAAGATCACGCCCTGGGCCAAAGGCAGGCGCCAAACCACTGAGCCACCCAGGGATCCCCAACAAATTAGATTTAAATATCAAAATTAAGTTCCACCTGGGTCCACTGTAAAAGTTGATCAATTTGCTTCCCATTGTCACTTTTTACCTGGAGCACCAGTTAGGAAATCTGATGTGGGTGGTGTAAGTCCAGGGAAGAAGTGCTCTTCACTCCTTGGCCTCAAAGAGAGGAGGAGGAGCCAATGTGCTGGAGGCATAGAGGATGGTATAACAGCTACTTATGCAGGTCAGCCCCAAAGTGGGGCAGAAACAGGAGGAGAGGAAGGGGAGGCACAAGAGGTGGGGTGTCACCAGAAGGCAGAGAAAGAGGGTTCCTGGTTCTAAACCTTGTCAGCTCTGACAGATGAGTAGATGCCATGTTTTTTTCCCACCAAAGTAGAAATATGTAGTCCATCTCAGACCAGAGAAGACAGGGAACTTCCGCAAAACAGAGTTTGGGCAGCTACTTGGAAATATTCCTTAAAGTCCTTGTCGCGGGGCAGCCCTGGTGGTGCAGCGGTTTACGCCGCCGCCTGCAGCCCAGGGTGTGATCCTGGAGACCTGGGATCGAGTCCCACATCAGGCTCCCTGCATGGGGCCTGCTTCTCCCTCTGCCTGTGTCTCTGCCTCTCTCTCTCTCTCTGTGTGTCTCTCATGAATAAATAAATAAATAAATAAATAATAAAGTCCTTGTCTCAAGGTAGACTAACTACAGTTGAATCCAATAATAGTATTAACCTGGGAAATGAGGGAGAAGCCTCCAACTGTATTAGAAGGAGGAACTGTGAGAGAGTCAGTGTCCTCTTTATTGTGGATGGCCTGTGTCTCCTCCAGCAACGTGGGTTCTACCAGGAGGCTGCCTAGATGATTATTATCCAATATGTCTGGATGGAGTTTACTGGTCTGGTGAAGTGAAGTGACCAAACATGTTCTACAAGATGGCTTAGGTCCAGGTGGCTGATTTAAAGCCCTGAAGGCCTGGACTTATGGTCCTTATCCATTTACTCTCTTTCCTGTAGAAGAGATATAACTGACAGATACTACTGAGGCCATGGAGTTTTACAGGAGATCAGTCCTTTTTTAAATTTTGCAATCTGGGTTAAAAGGTGTTCCAAGGGAGAGTCCTTGAGAACTGAAGAAGAGAGAAGGTCCAATATCAAAAATCCCCCCTAACTCCTCAGTGGCGTCCCACACAGGATACATCAGAGGTTCCCTGTGTCAAAACCAACCAGAGGGGATCCCTGGGTGGCGCAGTGGTTTGGCGCCTGCCTTTGGCCCAGGGCGCGATCCTGGAGACCCGGGATCGAGTCCCACGTCGGGCTCCTGGTGCATGGAGCCTGCTTCTCCCTCTGCCTATGTCTCTGCCTCTCTCTCTCTCTCTCTGTGTGACTATCATAAATAAATAAAAATTAAAAAAAAAAAAAAACAACCAGAGGCATCCTCGAACAAAATGGCTATTTATCAGGGATGTTGGCATCACCTCCCCTATTTCCCCATTGCATCTTAGGCTACAGATAGGTGCCTGGTAGGAATTTTTATTGAAATCTGTTTAAATTTATTCATATACTTGAAAACAAGAAAAAGAACAGCAAAACAGATAGGTGCCTGGTTCACAGACTGAAATACCATGCCATGCCATGAAGGCTGTGTGGTTGCCTTGTCATGAAGGCTGTGCTGTGCCATGAAGAACCTGCCATTTCTTTTTTAAAGATTTTATTTATTTATTCATGAGAGACACACAGAGGGAGAGAGAAGCAGAGACTCAGGCAGAGGGAGAAGCAGGCTCATGCAGGGACCCCAACGTGGGACTTGATCCTAGGTTTCCAGGATCACACCCTGGGCTGAAGGCTGCGCTAAACCACTGAGCCACCTGGGCTGCCCGAATCTGCCATTTCTAATCCATGGTAAATACTAGGAAAGTTTTACAAGGGAGAATTACACAATTTTGTAGTTAAAGTAGTTAGTAGAGGACATTGTGAGAAAACAGTAAAGATAGAAATCCATCATGATCTAAGTGACCTTGCAACACATGAAGTCTTTACAGCCGACTTCTGGAGGAAATGGTCCTGGTTGGGTTTTAATTCAATCAGGTACTGGTCTTGGCTGGTTTTGAGTGGAGGTCTTACAGCCAAAAGTTGCTAGACCAAAGATGCAAAAAGGATCACATTTGATGAACGAGAAGGAAACCTAACGCAGGACTCTTAAGTTTGGCAGCTGTGCTAGTCACTTAGGTGGGCTCTTCCTGTGCCCAAGGAAGACAAGTTTGTATAAAGACAAGAATAAAGAGAAGACAAGTTTCTGGATCTTAATACCATTCTAGCCATCATACAAACTTCCCCCTAAAAGTCAGGGTTTCTCCTTCTCGTAAAGTAGCCACGGGCTAGAGGACTGCAGCCTGAGCAATCAACATGAAAGTGTTCCAATAAGACCGTACTCCTTGAAGGGCCCCTGAAATGAGAGTAAAGGAAGAGGAAAGTACTCATCAAGATTACAATGAGGCCCAGAATCCAGATGAGAGGGATGCCTGGGTGGCTCAGCAGTTGAGCGTCTGCCTTTGGCTCAGAGCATGATCCCCAGGTCCTGGGATTGAGTCTCACATTGGGCTCCTAGAAGGGAGCCTGCTTCTCCCTCTGCCTATGTCTCCACCTCTCTCTCTGTGCATCTTTCATGAATAAATACAAAAAATCTTAAAAACAAACAAACAAACAAACAAAGAATCCAGATGAGAAGACTGAATCCCTTCAAAGTTGCCAAATGATGTAGGAAATACTGGAGTTTGGAGCTGACAGCTGGGAAAGAATTATTGAGACATCTTCGATGCAACAAGGTGGTTTTATTAAAGCACAGGGACAGGAACCCTGGGGAGAAACAGCTGCACTGGGGTTGTGACAGGTGACCAATTATGTACTTACAAGTTGGGAGGGGCTTAGGGATAAAGTAAGTCTTTTTTTTTCTTTTTTTTTTTTCTTTGATAACGTAAGTCATTAAGGAATTTTGGAAACAAGTTTTCCAGAATCTTGAGGGAACTAGCTGGAGTTACAAAAATGTCGTTTATGGGGGTGGGGGTGACTGGGTGATGGGCACTGAGGGGGGCACTTGATGGGATGAGCACTGGGTGTTATTCTATATGTTGGCAAATTGAACACCAATAAAAAATAAATTTATAATAAAATAAAATAGAAGAAAAAATTGTTAAATTTACATAATAACACCTGGGGTGGGGAGCTGGGTACATTAATTGTATGGTTAAACTATTTGCCTCTCATAGTTTGATGGCTATATGTTGGCATACTGAACTTAAATAAAAACAAATGTAAAAAAAATGTCATTTATTACTGTCTAATAGAACCTTAGTAATGCAGAGCCTGGGTGGCTCAGTCAGATAAACATCCCACTCTTGATTTTAGCTCAGGTCATGATCTTAGGGTCGAGAGATCAAGCCCCACACTGGGCTCTATGCTGATTGTGGAGCCTGCTTGAGATTCTCTCCCTCTCTCTTTCCCCCTCACCCCTCTTCTCACTCTCACTCTCTCTAAAAATATAAATAAATAAAAAAATAAAGCTTGGTCATGAGAACTTTCAGATGTGTATCAGTGGCCATATTCTTGGAAGATGATTGCTAACATTGCTAACTGGGGGTTAAAGATAACGGAAGTTTCCAAAGGAATGTTTATATGTTAATGTAGACTTACAGGATCCTGGACATTGGGGATATTGTTAAGCTAAGATTGTCCTTTTGCTCTTAGCAAAGCATTAACATTGAGGCAGTTGAGCTCCCAGAAGAATGTCACTCTACCTGTTTCAAGGACTTCTTAATGGGCTGTAGACAGTAAAGAAATTTAATTTTTTTCTTTTGCCTTTATTTCCCACATCAGTGACATTATGCTAAGTGAAGTAAATGGGTCACAGAGACAGATACACTGCTTTCACTTCTGTGAGGAACCTAATATAGTAGAAGAGAAGGAAGTAGGGAAGGAAAGGAGAGAGTGAGGAAGGTAGGAATAAAAAAAGGAGGAAAATGTAGTTGCTGGGGCTTAGAATAGAGATACATATGGAAGTGGTTGTTTAACAGGTACTGAGGTACTTCTATTTTGCAAGATGAGAAATCCCAGAGGTTGATTTTACAACATAAATATACTTCACACTGCAGTTTAAAATGGTTAAAATGGTAAATGTTATGGCATATGTTTACACCACAATTAAGAGTAAACTATAAAACTTAAAATTAAAACAAAAACAAAAATAAAAAACCTAAATTCATATAATGTTATGAGTTTTATTTTTTAAGATTCTATTTATTTATTCATGAGAGATGGGGGGCAGGGGGTGCAGAGACACAGGCAGAGGGAGAATTAGGTTCCATACAGGGAGCCCGATGTGGGACTCGATCCGGTGACTCCAGAACCACGCCCTGGGTCGAAGGCAGGCGCTAAACCGCTGAGCCACCCAGAGATCCCCAATGTCATGAGTTTTAAAACATCACCTTTAATTCAAAGAGATATTTTTTTCACAAAGGGAATATATGTTCATCCTTTAAATTGTTTTTTTTTTTTTTTTTTTTATTTATGATAGTCACACAGAGATAGAGAGAGAGAGAGGCAGAGACATAGGTAGAAGGAGAAGCAGGCTCCATGCACCGGGAGCCCGACGTGGGACTCGATCCCGAGTCTCCAGGATCGCGCCCTGGGCCAAAGGCAGGCGCTAAACCGCTGCGCCACCCAGGGATCCCTATGTTCATCCTTTAAATAGACAATGACCTTAATTCTATTATAACAATTCACCAAGAACGGATAAAACAACCGCTGACCACTCACTAACCAAAAAAAGAAACAAACAAGGAAAGTCATGAACCAACGTATGAGTAATATTTATACAAACAAATACCCATGTAATTTTATTGGCAATTGACATATGGCTGATTATTACTTGAACCCTACACAGTCTTAAAATTACTAAGTTGAAAATTGTTATCCAAACAGAACAGAAAAAAAAAAAAACAAAAACACAATTCGTTGAGGCTGTAGAAACTATCATACAAAAGGAAGCATTGTTATGGAATTATAAAACAAGAATAAGAGAAATTTTAACTCCCAAAACTTCTGAATAAATTATAGGTATTTTATCAAAAAAGGATTCTTGTATGTAACTGTAATTTTAAACTGGGACTGTTCCTCATGGAAAGCAAACATTTGAAGCACTAGCATGTGTTATATTGCTTAGAAAATTACCATCAATCATAAAATGTTCTAATAAAAATTTTATGAATAACCATATAAATGACATTAGAGAAAGTTGTTATTAATATTTCCACTTTTTCACAGGATACGAAGACTGTGATCCATGCTTTAGAAGCAACCACAAAAACATTTCTTACTAAAGAAACCCCATGAATGTTGTAAAGTAATCTCAGGATTACTAACACATAAGTATACATTTGGGTTAACATTAATTATACCACAATTCAGATACATTCTGTGGAAAGCAGATGAAAATCCTAATGATTACTTTTTGACTGAAGTAAATTTATGTTTGTGAAGAAAACAATTTAATACATACGGTTTTGTTCTTTTTTTAGATTTATTTATTCAATTGAGACAGAGAGATACAGAGAGAGAGAGCATGAGCAGGGGGAGACACAGAGAGAGAGGGAGAAGCAAGCTCCCTGCTGAGCCAGGAGCCATGGGGATGGCTCCGAGGACCCGATTCCAGGACCCTGAGATCATGACCTGAGCCAAAGGCTGATGCCCAAACATCTGAGCCACCCAGGTGCCCCAGACATATGGGTTTTGACTACCTAAATCACATCTTATAAAACACATGTACATCAAACATGGTATATGAGTACTTTAGAATCTAAAATCACAACCAAATTTCACAGAAACTAATCACAGAAGGATAACATCTGGGACATAGACATACAGCAACTTTACATAAACAAGCCAAAATTATAAAATGATAGTTGTGAAGAAATACGGTAACAATGTATGCTTTATTATATTTTGGACAATGTTCTAAGCTCCCCTATGACGTTAATATTTTAGCAATTATATGATGTAAAAAATATGATGTAAATAGATATTATTTTTACCATTTAGGAATTAGAGAACACAGAGTTGAAATTTCTAATGTTAGTTCATATGAAGAAAAAGGGAATTTTGAAGTGAAATACAAATGTTCTTATTTTATTTTTATTTTTATTTTTTAAGATTTCATTTATTTATTCACGAGAGACACAGAGAAAGAGAGAGAAGCAGAGACCCAGGCAGAGGGAGAAGCAGGCTCCATGCAGGGAGCCGGAAGGGGGACTTGATCAGGGGTCTCCAGGATCAGGCCCTGGACCGAAGATGGCGCTAAACTGCTGAGCCACCAGGGCTGCCATGATGTTCTTATTTTAGGGAGGTGCCTTGTACTCTGATGAACTTACTGAGTGGGATTTTGTAAGATGACGTTTGAGGCCTCCATGAGATTGGAAATCATAAAGTAGAAGATATGTGATATCTATCTCCAGTGTTTACAACTTTTCTGAACCTAATATTCTGACCACTCCCCTTGCATATTTCTGTCAAGAAGCAAAAATGGAATTTTAAAATTGGGTTCAAACAAATTCCTCAGAAATAGGCACAGATTTCGCCGGGTCCCCCAAAGCAATAGAAACACAGATATATCAATGCAGGCCCTCACAGGCAATGGAAAGTCCTTTATCCTCACTATGAATAGGTTGGAGGACCAGGGGAACAGAAAGAGAATCCTTAGAGGATATAGGAGCATGGGGAGTGTTAGATAGGATTGTCCCTTTGTCATAGCAAGGGAAATGAACTTAATATTCTAGAAAGTTATTTTCATTCAACAAAGTTTCCCAAAACGCGCTTTATGGTCTGGCTTCCTCCTTAAATTTTGGACCTAAGCTATGTCATCTGCTTCATTCATTCCCACCTGCCTGGATATAAGGCTACTGTCTCTTTTCTCTTAATATTCCAGCCTCCTTCTTTGGCTCCAAAAAGGCAATCAGATCTAGTTTAGGTATAGCAAGACCCGTTTATTTAAAAATATATATATATTATATATATAACTATATATATAGTTTTGTTGGAGAGCCTCTAGTTTTCAATCCAGTATTGTCCTCAGTAGAGAAGACATCGTAGAATTCTAGAAAATTATTTCCCAAAATACTGTTTTCTGACACCCCTTTAGAATACACAGGAGGGATTTCCAAAGCTCAGATCTTGAGCTCCACTTCCAAGTATAATGGAAACAAAAACAAAGGGCAGGAAATAGAGTTTAAGTTGGGAGCAGTACAATTTTATGCAACTGCATTTTTAGAATTACCAGTAATCTACAGTAAATGATGCTGTTACCTTAAGGAAGGGCAGACTAAATTTAAAGATGAAAAAAAAATAAAATTTTTTCTCTGCATCTACAAACTCTTACTTATTTCCCTTACTGCAGGGATCTGAATTCCAGTCATGTATAGAAGAATCTTTGAAGACATAGTCTTTAAAGGAAGGAAAAAACCTTGAGTACGGGTTGGGAAATCTGGAAGGAACCTATCCTCAACCACAAAGAGGAGGTGTCCATAATTCTCTATTATCACATCCCTGTGTGTTGCAGCTCTGAAAATAAGTAATACATTGACCAAGTGGTGATGGGTAGGGTTCAAATTTACTGAAGACTAAGAGAAGTTAGGAAAACTGTTTCTGGCTTAGGTGTTTCCCCTACTTTATTCAGTAAGATCATTTTCAGCACAGTAATATGCTATAATGTATTCTCTAGCCCTGAAGTAAGAGGATGGCATATGACCCCCAAAAAACAATATAAATATTGTATGCTTCTACATATATTATCAAATAATGGTATCAAACCAAGCATATACATTTTATTTACTTTTTTATTTTTTTTATTTTAAAGATTTTATTTATTTATTCATGAGAGACAGAGACAGAGAGAAAGAGAGAGGCAGAGACACAGGCAGAGGGAGAAGCAGGCTCCATGCAGGAAGCCTGACGTGGGACTCAATCCCGGGTCTTCAGTATCACGCCCTGGGCCGAAGGCAGGCGCCAAACTGCTGAGCCACCCAGGGATCCCAAGCATATACATTTTAGAGTACTGTTTTTATGTCATACAGTATAAGTTGTATATATTAATTAGAAGGAAATGTTGATAGTTTAGAAGTGAACTTATAAAATTCTAATGTGAATTCAAACTTCACAACAGTGAATTGGAGACCTTATCTAAAATGTCAGTTCTGATTCAGGAGTTCTGGAGTGGGATCTGAGTCTGCATTTTTTTAAAGATTGTATTATTGATTTATTCATGAGAGAGAGAGAGAGAGTCAGAGACATAGGCAGAGGGAGAAGCAGGCTCCACTCAGGGAGCCTGATGTGGACTCAGTCCCAGGACTCCAGGATCACACCCCAGGCTGAAGGCAGGTACTAAACCACTGAGTCACCCAGGCATCCCTGAGTCTGCATTTTTAACAAGCCACTGGCCTATGGGCTAATAAGAATCTCTTGTCCTTGCAATGGATCACCATGGGAAATGTTGTTTATATTACCAAGGTTTTGACAGGAATGTCATATTTAAGAAAGTCATAGACTCAGATACAAACAGATAGCTTTTAAGAACTAAGGTCAACTTTATGAAACCAATAAAGTCCCTTAAAATTATCTACATGGTATCTTGCTTTCAGTGTTTCCTAGAGCCTTACCAGGTATGTAAGTAAGGTCACTTTCTGGCAGGCTTAAAAACCTGAAGATACATTTAAAAAAAAAAAAAGATTTTATTTGTTTATTCATTCATGAGACACACAGAGAGAGAGAGAGAGAGAGGCAGAGACACAGGCAGAGGGAGAAGCAGGCTCCATGCAGAGAGCCAGACGTGGAACTCAATCCAAGGTCTCCAGGATCATACCCTGGGCAGAAGGTGGCACTAAACCACTGAGCCACCTGGGCTGCCCAACCTAAAGATATTTGGAGGACTGAAGAAGAGAAGTAACCCAACTCTACAGATATTGCAGGTGAATTTGATGGCAAGTATTTGGCCTGCCTTCCTGAACTCACAAGGCTTTAAAGGTTCAATCTGAAGGGCACTTGGCTGGTTCAGTTGGAAGACAGTATTACTCTTGATCTTGGGGTCATGAGTTTGAGCCCCACATTGGATACAAAGATTATCAAAACAAAACAACTTAAAAAAAAAAGTTCAATCTAAAATTCCTTTTAAAGGGGATCCCTGGGTGGCTCAGCAGTTTAGTGCCTGCCTTCGGTCCAGGGCAGGATCCTGGAGTCCCATGATTGAGTGCCACATCAGGCTCCCTGCATGGAGCCTGCTTCTCCCTCTGCCTGTGTCTCTGCCTCTCTCACTCTCTCTCTCTCTCTGTCTCTCTCTCTGTGTCTCATGAATAAATAAATAAAATCTTAAAAAAAAAACTTAAAAAGATTTTATTTATTTGTTTGAGAAAGAGCATGAGTTGGAGGGAGAGGGAGAAGGAGAAGGAGAAGCAGACTCTCTGCTGAGGCTCAGTTCTGGAATTCCAGGATCATGACCTGAGCTGAAGGCAGACACTTACTGGACTGAGCCACCCAGGCACCCTTCATAGAGATATTCCAATGGCAGACAAGGAAAATCTGTCAGATTGGTACTGCCTGTGCCCCATCTGAAGAGACTTCAAGTCTGACATCTAGGAATATTCCCACTGGCAGTATTCAGGATTCCAACATTGAGTTTATCATTCTTTCAACCACTTGCCTGTGTTTTAATCATGTAATTTCTGTGATATACTCAGAAATTCCACAAGTGAGAAAAGCTGTTTTACAAAATAAGATGGCTTTAGATATATTGATGGCATCACAAGGTGGAACTTGTGCCAGTACACACATGGAGTGCTATGCCTTTATCCAAGGTGAGTGAATCAGAGAGAGGACCAAATATCAACCTTGGAGAACCTGACACTCAGGCTTAAGGAAATGTTAGCTCAAAGGTTTAATTCTAGAAATTTTTTGGCTTAAATCTACTTTAATGTTTCTATCATGATATTAGTCTTTTTACTGTCAATTGTTCACTCTATAAATTGTTACCTTCTTGTGTACAGTGATCAACTCAGACTCACTCTAAGCTTATGATGGTAAAATGTCTAGATACTATAAATAATATATACAGTTCTGCATAAAGGTTAACAGTTTATACCTAGACATAGTGAAACTTCTCAAGCTATGGGGCACATCAAATTCCAGCTGAGGTCCTGGGTTCAACAACAGGGATCCCTGGGTGGTGCAGTGGCTTGGCGCCTGCCTTTGGCCCAGGGCGCGATCCTGGAGACCAGGGATCGAATCCCATGTCGGGCTCCCGGTGCATGGAGCCTGCTTCTCTCTCTGCCTATGTCTCTGCCTCTCTCTCTCTCTCTCTCTGTGTGACTATCATAAAAAAAAAAAAAAAAAAAAAAAAGGCAACAAAAACATTTCTGAAGAAAGACCATGATTGTTTTAAAATTTGCTAAGCATCACTACTATAAAAAATAAACATTTGTGTATTAATTATACCACAATTCAGACACATTTTGAGAAAATTATTTCAGGAAGTGCTTCCCAAATCACATTTTAAGATGTGGAATCTTGCTTAACCTTTGCACCTTACCTGTATCACCTGCTTTATCGATTCCCACCTACCTGAATGTAAGGCTTCTTTCTCTTCACATCCCAGGGCTCCTTCTTGACTCCAAAGAAGTGACCATGTCTGGCTTAGATACAGCAAAACTCATTTATTTAAAAAATGAGAATATGAATTTTGTTGGATTCTTTCATTTTTAATCTAGTATTGTCCTCAGTAGAGAAGAGAGGACATTGTAGAATTCCAGAAAATGGTTTCCCCAAATACTGTTATTTGATGAGTTTGAATGGAATGATTTTATGGCATTTATAGGTTTACTAAAATATGAAGAATGGTAACAACAATCTTTCTTAGCATTTACTAGTCACTAGATAGCATTATAACAATTTTTATAAGTTAGTTCAAACAAACAAAAAAAAATAATTTAAGCGACCAAAATTTTTTTTCTCTTTTAGGAGAGTATTTTGACAAACACAAATGGAAGAAACTACGTTTTAACCAAGGTTATCTGACCTATATTTTATGTAACATAACACACAGGTCTACATATAGACTACCTTAAAGCAAAGTTCTGTAGGGACTAAGGGTACACTGCCCCAAGGTGGGACACTTTGGCATGAATTTCATTTGGGATAAAGGCAATTGATACCCTGTAGTCCCAAGAGAAACAAATTCACCTCCTGTAACTATGTAGAGGAATCTAAATTGGGGGTCCTTAGAATACGTGAGATTACCAGAAACATATTTTATCTGGGTGACCAGATGTGTGACAGGGCAAATATCTAATTACCAAACCTCTGCTCTTATTCCTTTTTAAAAAAATAATAAGCATGGGCAGGAGCAGAAGACAGGGAATCCCAAGCAGCCTCCAGCTGAGCGCAGAGTTCAACATGGGGTGCAATCTCATGATCCAAGTTCATGACCTGAGCCGAAATCAAGAGTCACTCAAATGACTGAGCCACCCAGGTGCCCTTGCTCTTATTTCCTTGTGACGTGCATTTCTCTACGTGAAAGTTCCAGACTCTCTTCCATACTTCAGGATGTCATAAATACCTCATTTTGCCTGAATGTCTTTGGGGTTTCCAGGTCTATGAGGATTCCTTCTACCTAGGATATTTAAGATCCAAGGACCCCAGGATCATGACCTGATCCAAAGGCAGATGCTCAACCACTGAGCCACCCAGGTGCCCTACTTAGGATATTTAATACGATCTTCTCCAGTTGTCTAATTTCAGTTGGATCCTTAGTCCAGCTAGAAGGACCTAAAGGGGATAGAAATGAATGCTCTCTGATAGGATCAGCACAAAATTGATCTAATGAGGGGATCCCTGGGTGGTGCAGCGGTTTAGCGCCTGCCTTTGGCCCAGGGCGCGATCCTGGAGACCTGGGATCGAGTCCCACGTCAGGCTCCCGGTGCATGGAGCCTGCTTCTCCCTCTTCCTATGTCTCTGCCTCCCTCTCTCTCTCTCTCTGTGTATGACTATCATAAATAAATAAAAAAAAATTGATCTAATGAACCTAGTATTGATCCTGTCAGTTCAGATGAAAGAATGCAAACTACAGGTCATATGGCCCCAGATACAGTTGTAACCAGCCAAGGAATATGTTGCCTAGGCTCAAGACATAGGAATGTAGCCCCACTAGCTTATAAGTAGTTAATCAGCACTATCCTACAGATATAATTACCAGATGCAAACCTCGAATATAAAATCTGTAACATAAAGGTGCTTTTCTCATTCATAGTCTTTTGAGATGGGATACAACTCTGAGGGGTACCAGGTGAAGTGGCACCAGAGGGTATCAACTAACATCTGGTAACATGACCTCATAGGTCTATACATTTTCATTTGTTTTATCCAGTTTCACCTTAGACCACAAAATTACATCACTTCTATGTAAGGAATTTCTGACAATAGAATCGCTTATATTCACTTTTTTCTAACAGTAAGGCAATGAAGTGCAATGGAAAGCTGAATTCTAACTGTAAATGCTTTTTTACATAAATGTAATGTTTTCAAATCTGATTAAGTCCAGAGAGATTTTCATGATATAATTTGATTTCCACATCAATAAAATATTAGATATACAACAATACAAATGAAGGAACAAGAATTTAACTTATAGTGAACTAAAATTTGCATGCACAAGGCACGTATTATGAAAACAGGTCACAATAAATTGAAATAGACATAATTTTGCTCAGTCACTAAAGAAAGCCCTTGATACCTCCATTTTCAGAGCATCAAATTTATTATTCTTGCTGATTTAAGAACACAAAACAAATACAGATCCCAGGGCTTACTTTCAGAGGGACCAGCATAGATTAACATTCTACAGTGATCCAATGTGGAAGTCAGTAAGGAACAGTAAATCACAGCATGAAAAAATGAAGAAGGTCCTTTTTCCTAGTGTCAGCAGACTACAACTGGTATGTTTCTTAGATATTTCTCAAATACTCCTGAGAAACATTTCATTTCTGAGACACTACACTAGTATTGATGTGCTTTAGTCTTGAATATAAAAGAATGTTGAGGTTTAAAATTTCTTTAATTAAAAAAAAATTCTTTAATAAATTTATTCAAACTTCACTCTATTGGCCTGAGGAGTATAATTGCCCAACTTGTTCAAAATATTAAAAAGGGATTCAAAAGAAGTCTGGGTGGCTTAGTCAGAAGGTCATCTGACCCTTGGTTTTGGGCCAGGTCAGGATTTTGGGATTTTACCTTGGGCTTCCTGCTCAATGACGACCCTCTCAGTCTCCCTCTGCTGCTGGAGGTCAGTCTCTCTTAAATGAATAAATAAATTTAAAAACAACAACAAAAAAACCCAAAAAGCTTTGCTGGAGCTTTTCTTTTCTTTTTTAAAGATTTTATTTATTTATTCATGAGGGAGAGAGAGAGGTAGAGACACAGGCAGAGGAAGCAGGCTCCATGCTGGGAGCCTGACATGGGACTCGATCCCAGGTCTCCAGGATCACACCCTAGGCCGAAGGCGGCGCTAAACCCCTGAGCCACCTGGGCTTCCCCTTGCTGGAGCTTTTCATAAGCAATTTCTAGATTTAACTTATACTTGCCATCAGACTTTGTCTACAATAACTACAGATTTGGTTGAATTCCTCTCTTTATGAAGTCACCTAGATATCCTAAAGTTCCTGCATCTGTTAGGAAGGGATCTTCCTTGCTTACCTGGGAAGGCTGCTGGGAACTCTATAAAGAAGGGATCAGGCTGATATTTCCAAGGAAGCTTTACTAGCTCCATAAGTTCAATCTTAGTTCCTTATAGCTGTCTTATCATATTTGAGTCTATCCAGCTAATTCTCAGCTATGATATTCTAGTCAAATTCCTGGCTATATAGTGTTTCTGATTATGTCTTACCACAGCGAGAACAGATTCTTATTGAAATTATGCAAATACAGATGTTGGCATAAAAATATAAGAATAGTTACTGAGTCTTTCTAAATTCTAGAGTAATCAGGTATGGATAAAAGAGAAATGTTTTAAAAAAAGATAAATGTTTAACTTGTTTACAAAGGTATATTTTCTGCCACTGCTGCAAGTCAGTTAAGAGAAAAAGTTTTAAATTTGTAAAAAACAAAACATTTTAAAAAAGGTTTTATTTAAATTCCAGTTAGTTAACATACAATGTAATATTAATTCCAGGTGTACAATAGTGATTGTACAATTCCATACAACACCCAGTGTTCAACCATAAAAAAAAAAATGCACACCTTCCCATATTATTTAGCCCATATCCCGATCCAACTCCAATTTGGTAACCATCAATTTCTTCTCCATAGTTAAGAGTGTCCTTCATTATTTGCCTGTCTTCTTTTTTTCCCTTTGCTTGTTTCCTATATTCTACATAAGAATGAAATCCTATGGTATGTCTTTCTCTTAGATTAGTACACTTTAGCTCCATCTGTGACTTTGTAAATAGAAAGATTTAATTCCTTTTTATGACTAATAAACACACATATATACCCTATCTTCATTATTCATTTCTCAGTGAACACTAGGGCTAGACTGAAGTAAAAATGTTCACTGCCACTGACTGCTGAATTTCTCCTCTAACAAATCCATGGCACAGACAGAGCCAGACCATGAACTATAACCATCATGACACTAACTAAAGGAAGATCCCACACAGCATTGCAGCAGCTTCCCCAAAAGGTCACCCATCTATCTACAGGGGATCTAACATCTGTTGGGCTTATTTCCCTGGGATACTAGTGGTTTGTGCAACCACAACACAGACCTTGCTGATCTTATTTACTAGTGTCCAGGAAGCTTCTTCATCTCCAACATCCACACTTTCATGTGACATTTTTAAGCTACCCACAATGTTTGCATCATCCAGCTCCCCCTACTCCATCTATTGCCACTGATCTGGGCCTGAGCAGTCAGTTGTTGTCATCCAACGGGACGTGGTCCTCACTAATACACAGGAATTCAATTAAATCATGAAGATAAAGAACTTCCCTAATTCCCAGAAACTCACATTTGCCAATTCCTTATCTCCATTAGATTTATTCATCAGAAGACACCACCAAGAGCTGCCTGTGGCTTTTGAGTGCCTACAGGGAGTCACTGCCAATTTCCTCACCACATTAGAAAGGTTCTAAACATTTTAATAGGTCTTATTTTTCTTAGTTTAGTGCCATCATCATGTATTACTTATATTCACATCACACAACCCACATCTCAATGTCTGAATTTACGCCCAGTGGCACCCTATCTTTCTCATCTTAATTAAGGATTTACTGAGAACACTAGGCACAACACAGGGAAAGTGTCTGTGATGCCGATGTAGCTGGAAATAAAATGAGGATAAACAGAAATGGAGATCCGGAGAGAACTAGGAAAATAAACAAATAGAAGATATTTTTCTAAATCCAGGGAATCAGTTGTACAACCAAGGACAGCTGTCCTTTTCACATGTAGAATTCATGCCAATTCTTCATCTTCTGTATTTTCTACCTCTTACCTTGGGCTACAGTATCACTTCTATTGGAATATGTTTCTCCTACTTATGGGGTACCTATTGCACACCAACCACTTAAATGTTTTTTTTTTTTTTTTTTTTTTAAACCACCAGTTAAAAGTCTATTTTTACTTGATGGAAACCATGAAGTATTTAACCCATGGTGTATTTAACCACCGGTTAAAAGTGTATTTTTACTTCATAGAAACATCAAACACCCCCCTCACATATGAAGTGGGGCATATACCTTTATTATGGGCTTTGGTGCAGTGTGCTAGTCCCAGGGCTACATCCAGATTGGGCTATCCAAACTAAAATAGATAAACACTGTGGGACTCTTCTTTAAGAGACACATGAGGGGAAAGTCACGGTAGACAGGGGACATGGTTGCTCACAAGGACAGATTGGGGTTGTCATATCAGAAGTTACATTACCTTGTGACTTTGCAGCATATTGTTTAGGGAATGCACTAGTGAGAAGGATGGCTGTCAGGTTCAAGGCCCCGCAAAAACACTGGTCACACAAAATGTATGCCAAGCAGCAGTATCATGGAGTACTTAAGCTAATTAGTCTAAAAAAGCCCTATATAATCTGGAATATGTCCATGATAATATCCCAGAAGTCCCAAAGAGGAAAATATGATACAATAGATAAACAAGGGGGAAAATAATCACACATTTAAACTTCAAGGCCACTGAGAAAATGGATTCCTAGGTATGTTATTCTACATGATTACTGAATAAGTGATAGATTCTATAAGTTGCCTACAACTTTATATTAAATGAGATAGATTAACACTGATGGTGGGATAACCATTCATTACTCATCCATGATAACACATTAAAAACCATTATGTTTTATTAATTAAAATATATTAAGTTCACACACAGCCTAAGTTATACATTTCAAATCCACTCTATAATCCTTTTTGGAAATACAGAATACAAGCATTAAAAAGCATTTGTGTGCTGATATCATGACGTGGGAATAGTGATTTCCATTGTTTTCAGGCATGAGATCATTCTTAAAAGCTGTGTATGTACAATCCTTTGTTATTTTAGGAAAGAGTCATCCTCTTTTGATATCTTTAAGGATTTCTTCATTTCAAGCACATCAAGTGACGTCCTCTAACTTCTTACTATAGCTACTATGAAGATACATCAGTATTTTACTGGACTGCCACCTCTTTTTCCTCAAAGACCAGATAGTAAAATATTTTATTTATATCCAGGAGGTTCTTTAGTTTTAATAAATAAAGAATGATGTTCTCAACACCTCTTTCATAACTGACATTAATGTTATACCCACAAACAGCATCTCCACTTAGATTTTCTTCATATATTGTATATTATACTGTCCTTCTTCATCCATGGACAATTAGATGTATAGGAGTTCCACATAATGAAGCAGGGCATCTCATATCCTTGATGCAACAACAATCAACCACATACTTTCACAAACCCATTAGGAATATAAAGTATTTTTTTTTTTTTAATTTTTATTTATTTATGATAGTCACAGAGAGAGAGAGAGGCGCAGAGACACAGGCAGAGGGAGAAGCAGGCTCCATGCACCGGGAGCCCGATGTGGGATTCGATCCCGGGTCTCCAGGATCACGCCCTGGGCCAAAGGCAGGCGCCAAACCTCTGCGCCACCCAGGGATCCCCAAACCCATTAGGAATAAATGAATTTACTGAAGTGATTTGAGAGTACAAATACATTAGTATTTGCTAGTCACAAATCCAAGATAGGATCCATGAACAATAACAACAAAAAAACCCCAAAACAACAATAACAAAAAAACAAAAAAAACAAGGACATACTGAAATTAATTACACCTATGCAAAAATCCATTCACTTAGTCTTTTGAAGCATAATAGCATATATATTTTCTAAGTGTTTAACTTATTATTCCTTATGAGTATTTTGATGTAACGTCTGAATAGATTAACTCATATACTGCTTTCTACTTGATTTCTGTAATATTTATTGACAGTTGGTGTTCACTTACATATATTTCTAAATATTTACATCTTTCAAGTTACTTACCTTTATGTACTCTCTGATGTTTGCTATAGTGAATATTTAAAATGAAGGTCTTTCCTCATTCATTGTTTCTAGGGTTTGAATCTAGTGTGCATTTTGGGATACTGAGTATAGATTGAATTCCAGTTAAAGGCACTGCAACTTTCTCTACATTTTACATTTATCTATGCAATATAATAGTCATGATATTGAGCAAGTTGTGAGTTCCAACTAGAAGCTTACAACACTCTTTACCTTTATAATGTTTCTCCTCAGTATAATCTCTGAGATGCTGAAAAGGGTTGAGCAGTTTAAAAGTTTTCCCATGTTCTTTACATTTATAAGTTTTTCCTCAGTATAAATTGTGATGTTAAATAAAACTTGACCTCTGAGTAAAGGGCTTGCCAAATTCATCATTTTGGCAAAATCTTCTCTGATATACATTCTCTGATAAGGAATGAGCATTGCTTAAAAACCTTTCCACATTATTTACAACTTTATGGTTACTCTCCAATATGAAGTCTCTGATGTAGAATAAGGGGTGAGTCGTCCTTAGGAGTTTTCTCACATTCTTTAACATTGTAGAGTTTGCTCCACTGTGAATTCTGGATAATGAGTAAAGATTGAAGAGTGATTAAAGGCCTTCCCACATTCTTCACTTTCATAAGGTTTCCTTCAAGTATGAATTCTGTGATGTTGACTTAGGTGTGAGTGCTGGATAAAGGTGTGGCCACATTCCTTACATGTGTAAGGTTTCTGTCCAACATGAATTCTGTGATGTCGAGTCAGGTGTGAGTGCCGGTTAAAAGCCTTACCACATTCTTTGCATATGTAAGGTTTCTCTCCAGTATGAATTCTGTGATGTTCGGTAAGTTTTGAGTGCTGGTTAAAGGCCTTGCCACATTCTTTACATTGGTAAGGTTTTTCTCCAGTATGAATTCTGTGATGTCGAGTAAGATGGGAGTGTCGGTTAAAGGCTTGGCCACATTCTGTACATATAAATGGTTTCTCTCCGGTATGAATTCTGTGATGTTCAGTAAGTTTTGAGTGCTGGTTAAAGGCCTTGCCACATTCTTTACATTGGTAAGGTTTCTCTCCAGTGTGAATTCTGTGATGTCGAGTAAGGTTTGAGTGCTGGTTAAAGGCCTGGCCACATTCTTTACATTGGTAAGGTTTCTCTCCACTATGAATTCTGTGATGTTGAGTAAGGCTTGAGTGATGGTTAAAGACCTGGCCACATTCTTTACATTGGTATGGTTTCTCTCTAGTATGAATTCTGTGATGTTGAGTAAGGTTTGAGTGCTGGTTAAAGGCCTTGCCACATTCTTTACATTGGTAAGGTTTCTCTCCAGTATGAATTCTGTGATGTCGAGTAAGAACTGAGTGCTGGTTGAAGGCCATGCCACATTCTTTACATTGGTAAGGTTTCTCTCCAGTATGAATTCTGTAATGTCGACTAAGATTTGAGTGATGGTTAAAGGACTTGCCACATTCTTTGCATTGGTAGATTTTCTCTCCAGTACGAATTCTGTCGTGTTGAGTAAAGTGTGAGTGGTGGATAAAAACCTTGCCACATTCTTCATATTTGTAAGGTTTCCCTCCAATATACATAGGCTGATGTTGACACACTGTTGAATGCCAGTCAAAGGCTTTGCCACATTCCTTACAAATGTAACTTTTCTGGTCAGTACCGATTGTGTTATGTATGTTTACTCTTGAAGACTGACTAAACATGTTCCCAGGTTTATAACATCTATAAGAGTTTTTTCCCACATGAATTCTCTGATAATCACCTACACTGGAGGACTGGTTAAGAGCTTTCTCACATTCATTAAACTTAAAAGGATTCTCTTCCATAGGGATACTATTATGTATAATAAGGTTGGAGCTTTGATAAAAGACTTCCACACATTTATCATATTCATAATGAGTCTCTGGAAAATGAGTCCTCAGACATGTATTAACATCTGAACCTGGGTTAAATTTTTTCTCAGATTCACTGCATTGAGCAATTCCATTTTCATTGAAAATACTCTGGTAATTTTGTAGGGTTAACTCTTCAGTGAAGGACCTCTCAAATGAATCCCATTCAGAATTTTCTTCATTCTTAAATCTCTGATTTTCAGAAATATTTGACTCAAAGGTCAATCCAATCCTACTTTCAAAATGGTTGAAGTAATTATTTTCAGCATGGACTAGGCAACTTTCCAGATTTTCTAACTTTTCATTCTGCAAATATGTATGTTTAATCATTTGATTTGAGGCTGTGCTTATAGAAACACACTGCTTTGCAGAAGAGGCAGACTTAAGAAGGGAGGTTTTCCAAAATGTTTTATATCCTTCACCATCTTGGGCAGTGATATTCATATTATGCGCAGTTGTCTCAGTTTGGATACGTCCTTCATGATATATTTGGTGCTCTTCACTCTCCCCATCTTTGTTACAGTCTACCATGAAGTGTAAATTCTCAAGGGCACTATGTTTATATCTATGCACTGCCACATTTTGGAAAGAAGCTTCTATGCACAATGTTGGCAGGAAGCTCTGGGTGCCACTTGAAGATACTGCTGAAAGATATCAAATAACAAAAATAAAATCATTCTATTTACTACTTTCAGATAAACATAATGAAAACTTCTAATATGCAAAATTAAAATCAATCAGAGAACTTCAACAAGATGGCTGAGAAGGAATCATCAGGACTCTATTCTTCCATGGATACATAAACTTGCAAACAATGTACTGACTACATAGCCTAACAGATAGTTCTATGGTATTGTCATACTGGAGCACACATCACTTTCCTATATCTCAAAAAATCAGGAAAAGTACTATTTGAGCCTAAACCTAGAAGAAAGGAAGGAAATTTAAACTTAAAATAGAAATCAACAAAATAGGATATAGCAAAACAAGGAAAATATCTACAATAGGAAGAGTTGGTTTCAGAAAAGATCAACAAAATTGACATATTTTTATTTATTTACTTTTAAAGATTGTATTTATTTATTTATTTAATTTATTTTATTTATTTTTAAAGATTGTATTTATTTATTCATGAGAGACACACAGAGAGAAGCAGAAACACACAGTCAGAAGGAGAAGCAGATTCCTAAGAAGCCCGATGTGAGACTTGATCCCTGGGCCCCAGGATCACCGCCTGAGCCAAAGGCAGACACTCAACTGCTGAGCCACCCATGTGTCCCAAAATTGACATATTTTTAGCTAAATCATGGAAGAATGAAAGAAGACCAATAAAATCAGAATTGAAGTAGTGACAACTGATAGCATGGAAATAAAGCTAATTAAAAGGGGTGATGATAATTATATGCCCACAAATAGATACCAAAAAAAGATGTATAAATTTATGAAAAGCAGGACACCTGGGTGGCTCAGCAGTTGAGTGTCTGCCTTTGGCTGAGGGCATGATCCCAGGGTCCCCAGATCGAGTCCCACGTCAAGTTCTCTGCATGGAATCTGCTTCTCCTCCCTCTTCCTGTGTCTCTGCCTCTCTGTGTCTCTCATGAATAAGTAAATACAATATTTAAAAATAAAAATTTACAAAAAGGTATAACTTACCTGACTCAACTATAGAGGGAAAAGAAAATCTATTTATCTACCAGTACTAAGTAGATTGAAAAAGTAATTTAAAAAGAAACCTCCCATGGATCACTGGGTGGCTCAGAGGTTGAGCATCTGCCTTCAGCTCAGGGCATCATCCTGGAGACCCGGGACTGAGTCCCACATTGGGCTCCCTGCATGGAGCCTGCTTCTCTCTCTGCCTGTGTCTCTGCCTCTCTTTCTCTCTCTCTGTTTCTCATGAATAAATAAATGAAATCTTAAAAAAAAAAATCCTTAAAAGAAACAAAACAAAACAAAAAAAACCTCCCAAAACAAAGTCCTATGCCAGATGAATATTCTAGATAATTCAAAGAAACATTTATTTTTTTTTTTAATTTTTATTTATTTATGATAGTCACAGAGAGAGAAAGAGAGAAGAGAGGCAGAGACACAGGCAGAGAGAAGCAGGCTCCATGCACTGGGAGCCCGACGTGGGATTCGATCCCGGGTCTCCAGGATCGTGCCCTAGGCCAAAGGCAGGCGCCAAACTGCTGCGCCACCCAGGGATCCCTCAAAGAAACATTTAATGAGAAAGTATTTCTTTTTTTTTTTCAAGTTGTTTTTTCTTTTAATTTTTTTATTTATTTATGATAGTCACAGAGAGAAAGAGAGAGAGGCAGAGACACAGGCAGAGGGATAAGCAGGCTCCATGCACCGGGAGCCTAATGTGGGATTCGATCCCGGGTCTCCAGGATCTCGCCCTGGGCCAAAGGCAGGCGCCAAACCGTTGCGCCACCCAGGGATCCTGAGAAAGTATTTCAAAAAAAAAAAAAAAAAAAAAAGAGAGAGAGAGAGAGAGAGAGAAAGTATTTCAGATCTCCTATAACATTTCCAAGGAGTAAAGAGAAGGGAAATTATCAAATACTCTGAGACATCAGCATTTACAGGTTATCAAAGCCAAGGAAAACACTATAAGCAAAGAAGACTACTACAAACTACTATGGTGACAAATAGGTAAACTCTACAATAAAAGGAAGCAACCTGAATCAAAAGCACGTTTTACTAATTTACAACGTAATCAAGTAGGAATTCCTCCTGGACTTCAGAGTGCTTCAAAATATAGAAATCTATAAATTTAAGACAGCACATTAATAGAATGAAGATCAAACATGACATGATCACATTTATTCATGCAGAACAAGAATGTGAGCATACTAGACACTGTTCCATGATTTAAAACACTCAGTAGGAATGAAAAGAATCCACCTCACCCTAATAAAGGCCATATATGTACTAAAAGATGAAATCTAACATATTCAAGAATAAAAGACCAATGCCTTCTGCTGTATGATCAGAAACAGGTAATGAAGTGACTTTACCACTTCCATTTAGCATAGTAGTGGATATTCTAGTCAGAACAATTAGGCAAGAAAAAATATATAAAAGGAATCTAAATGAAAAAGGAAAAGTGAAACTATCTTTGTTCACAGATGGCATGATATACAAAAACATTATAGAATCCATCTTTTAATTTTTATGCTATTTTATGCCAAATGGACATCATTTATATTGCTTATTTCTTTAATTTTCCCTACTAGACTTTCACTTTTCCATTTTTGTGCAATGTAAATGTTTGAGTTAAGAAAAACTTCAAATAAACAACATTATACTATAAGGAACAAGAGAAAGAAAAAATGTAGCTGAAATTTAGCTGAGGAAGGAAATTTTAAAAAATCAGAAATAAATAAAAACAAGAGGTCAGAATAAACAAAAACATTAAAATTAAACTAATGCAATCTCTATCAAAATTCCAATGTCATTTATGGCAGAAAGATCAAAATCATCCTAACATTCATATGGATGTCACAGGATAACACATATCCAGAACAATCTTGAAACTCAATACCACGTTAGTGGCACTACACTTCCAGATTTAAAGAATATGACAAAGCCACTGTTACCAAAATAATGTAGTACACACATAAAGACAGGGATAGAATAATGGAAAAGTACAGGTGAGCTGGAGATATACTTCTCCAGTGTGTTAATGTGTATGACAATGAATTGAAGATGTTATTAAAATTCATATACTGATTTGGATTTCTAAATTTTTTTTGACAGAGAGAGAGAGAGAATAAGTAGGCAGAGCAGCAGGCAGAAGGAGAGAGAAAAGCAGACCCTCAAACTGAGCAGAGAGCCTGATGTTGGGTTGGATCCTAGAACCCCAGGATCATGACCTGAGCTGAAGGCAGACGCCCAACCAACTGAGCCACGTAGGGGTCCCCTGATTTGGATTTCTAGGTGAGGCCCGAGTTTCCACATTTCTCAGAGCTTGCAAGTGACGCCAACATCTTATTCAAGAGCCACACTTTTAAATTCCAAAAATTTAAAAAAAAAAAGAGGAAATCATAGATGATTTTGAACCTAAAGTATATTGGGGAAATTACAACTTCTAACACCATAAATAGAAATAAGAATTTTTCTTGAACATTTACCACTCACTACATAATATTCTAACACCGTTTCATAAATCCAGCCATGAATCTATAATAACCTATGAGAAGAGAATTGTTCTTCATCTTTCAAAAAGTATCTTGGCAAAACACACAGACCACCATACAGAAGCAACTCTAAAAGAAGGTTCACATTAGGTTTCAAAGTGACAATGAGAATGCAAACATGATTAAACCACAGAACATATCAACTAAAAGGGTAAGTGAGAAAAAAAAATAAAATAAAAGGGTAAGTGAGGATAAAACATAACATAGAAAAAAATCACAAGTTAAATAAAAAAGAATAATAATGATAGACCAAAATTTTTTTACTGTCCTTCCTTGATTTTAAGAAATGTCTTCAGTGGCATAAAGCTTATACATCTATTTGTGGATGAAGGGTTTTGTGTCTTGTAAACACACTACAGAGACAGACACACACGGATATACCTGAAATAGCTATTGTTTCTGTGTCTCTTATGGTATTAAAAGTTTTTGCTCACTTGCCTTTGGGTTGAATTATATTTCACAATTTTAAGGCAGCGGAATATATGTGATGCATGTGTTCCTTCCATAGAGCAACAGAGAAAAGCTAAGGAAGAGTTGGACTGTGACATGATTGTGAAATAGAGTAGAAACTTGCAGGACCGGGGCTGACTGATTTACAATCTCCACTTCAAACACCACTATCTCCAGTAAATGCAGGAGACAGCCTTCATTTTCCAAAGGAGACTACAAACGAAGTGAAATAGAGAAGAGTTTCCAGATTCAATGAGATAATTAATGTATATCTTTCAGTAAATCCTCCCAAGGTATTTGATGATAAATGAGAAAATTACTATAGTGGAGGGATCTAACAGAGAGGACAGAGAAAATGAAGCACATGGACCTGTAATTGGTCACAGTGATGTCAGGCACCTAATGTTCAAAGGAAGTAACACAGTAAGTGCTGTAAAATAAATGTCCAAAACAACAAAGTAAGTCATAATCTAAATGTAACCATGAAACATTTATTTTATTCAGATATCAAGCTACATATAGGGTGCATACTCTATAAATTATTAATAGTGTATTTAAGCTTTGTTTTGTGTGCAATCACAGGCTTTCACAGGGTCCTCTTTGCAATCTGATGAGCTCAAACACACAGGTTTGGTCCAGAGACTCTGACATGGGAGGTTAACTGACATACAAGACTTGTGAAATCAGGGGCACCTGGGTGGCAGAGTTGTTTGAGAGTCTGACTCTTGGTTTTGGCTCAAGTTGTGATCTTGGGGTCCTAAAACAGGCCCACATAGGGCTCCATGCTCACTGTGGAGTATGCTTGAGATTCTCTATCACTCTCCCTTTGCACCCCCACCCACCCGCTCATGCTCTCTTTCTCTCACAAATTAATAAATAAATATTTATTTATTTATTTATTTATTTATTTATTTATTTATTTTTAATTTTTATTTATTCATGATAGGCACACAGTGAGAGAGAGAGAGAGGCAGAGACACAAGCAGAGGGAGAAGCAGGCTCCATGCACCGGGAGCCTGACGTGGGATTCGATCCCGGATCTCCAGGATCGCGCCCTGGGCCAAAGGCAGGCGCCAAACCGCTGCGCCACCCAGGGATCCCAATAAATAAATCTTTAAAAAAAAAATGAAACTCTCATCTCCTGTAGGTGACTCACCCTCACTTAAGAATATCCTCCAGGGTTCCTGAAACACTGTGGGATTTCTCCACTGCAACAATGATGGACTGGCAGTTTTCACAACAGCCCTAGTTCTTATACTTACCAATGTCCTGTCTAATTTTTTTCTCTCAAGGATGATGTTCTTCTATTCTCTCCTGAGGGTGCCCATAGCAAGGAACCTATCTGTACAAATGTATTGATCTAGTCTAAAAGGAAGAGGAACAAGTAAAGTTCATTTAACATCAGAGCTGAATCTACGGCTCCCTTATTTCATTTATCTCTGAGGTTTAACCAAAGAATGATAAAAATTGATAACTTTCTAAGTAGTAGGAAAATAGAAGAGGCACATCTCACATGAGAACCAAGAGATTAAGCCAAATCTGCATTGAGTCCAGCTTCAGTTCAAAGAAGAGCACTATGTTTGAAAAAAAAAAAAAAAAAAGAACAAAAACAAAAAATACTTTAAAAAAATACTTCTATAATCAGAAGCACACCACCACTTCTGAGCAGTCAAACCCTGAGAATGTATGCTCCACACAAAATTCCAGGTCTACACCAGAGAAGATGAACAGTTTAAAAAAGATTCTTACACATATCGAAAAGGAAAAAATAGGTGAGCTGGAGTCCTTTCCTCCCTTTGCTTTTCATTTAAGCTAACATCACCCCTGCATGGTGAACTTGATCAGCCACTCCTCTCTGGGGCTCCTTTTAGTTCTCCTTCTTCCAGTCATCATGCCAAACATATTCTTGGAAATAGCTTCCTCTTTGACAAGTAATGCAGGTACAATCTGCTTCTGGTTGCGGGGCTGGATTTCTTAGCTTGACACCACAGATCTCATAGCCTTTATAAATATGAACTTGGGCAGCTCCGGTGGCGCAGCGGTTTAGCGCGGCCTGCAGCCTGGGGTATGATCCTGGAGACCTGGGACCAAGTCCCACATCGGGCTCCCTGCATGGAGCCTGCTTCTTCCTCTGCCTGTCTCTGTCTCTGTCTCTCAATAAATAAATAAAATCTTAAAAAAAAATAAAAAAATAAAAATATGAACTTTTCCCTAATTCCCAACATTTACTAATGCCCACTACTATTGCAGGGTACAGGATCTCTTCAGTTTTCATCTCTGGCTTCCTCCTAAAAACTCACTTTGTGTAAAATGAGCATGGGCAGAAAAATCAGTTGCACTTTCCAGTATCCCCAGAAGAATCCACTTATACAAAAAAGCCTTCATGAGACATTTGGCCACTATTACATACACTTCAATGATGAGAGGTAAGACAGAGCACATTGCAGGGAAAACAACTGACAAAGTCTAATAGAAATTACTTTTCTTCCTTGTATCTCCTGGACTGCTTAGCCTATGAGGACTCCATGCTTTTCTCCATCCTATTCACTTCTCCATCCTGTTGAGCACACTTTCCTCTGTCCTATATCCTAAGGTCCTTTCTCTACACTTTACATTTTCTGCATTATGTTACATATAAATTTGCTATCCTAAGTCTATATCCTACTATGAATACCTAGGATCACCCTCATTTGGAGAGCAGGTTAGCTTTCTTTACATACAACTTAAAAAAAATTATTTATTTATTCATGAGAGACACACAGAGAGAAGCAGAGACATAGGCAGAGGGAGAAGCAGGCTCCTTGTGGGGAACCTGATGCAGCACTGACTCCCAGGACCCTGGAATTACAACCTGAGCCAAAGGCAGATAATCAACCGCTGAGCCACCCAGGTGTCCTCTTTACATACAACTTCTTAACAAAGTAGTTCAATCTTGCATATTTGTGTATATGCATGTATACGTATATACATATTTGTGTCTTGTATGCATATGCATATGTATATGCATATTTGTGTCTTTTTTCTATTAAAGTATACTTGACATGAAATGTTATATCAGTTGAGTTTTACAACATGATTTCACAACTCTATAGGTTCTACTATGCTCTGCACAAGTGAGCTACCATCTGTCACAATACAATGCTATTCTAATAGCATTGACTATATTACCTATATCTTTCATTCCATGACTTATTAATTCCATAACTAGAACTCTGTATTTCTCATTACATTTTACCTATTTTGCCCATCCTATCACTCGATTTCACTCTGCTAACCAGCAGTTTTTTTCTATTTATGGGTCTGTTTCTGCTTTTTTTGTTGTTTCTTGCTATTTGTGACAATGTGGACAGACCTAGAAGGTATTATATGCTATGTGAAATAAGTCAGACAAAGAAAGAAAAATAGCATATGAATTAGCTAATATGTAAAACTAAACAACAAAACAAAAGAACAAACAAAAGGTAAAAACTGGCCCATGAATGTTTATTTTGTTTTGAATAAAATGCATGCCTGGGTAATCTTGAGAACTATAGGGGCACCTAGGTAGCTCAGTCAGTTGAGCATTTGCCTTCAGCTCAGGTCATGATCCCAGGGTCCTGGGATTGAGCCCCACATCTCCCTCTCCCCTGCTCATGCTCTCTCTCTTCCATAAATAAATAAATAAAAAAAATCTTTAAAAAATTTTTGAGAACTATAAAAATTGCAAGACTATATACTGTATATAATGTAACAATTTGCCTGTAACAATCTTCCAATCCTGGCAAAACATAAGAGGCCCTTAGATCAAAGTCCAAGCATCTCACAGCTCATGACACAGCAAACACCATAAACGTCTTGTTCATACTAATTTCACTTGCCAGCTTCCCACCCCCAACTGATACAGGTAGATGTTGCACATGCAGTTGATTTGTGTCACATCTATGACACCTGGAGCATAGGAAGCCCGGATAACTTAAAAGAATATCTAGCACATCTGCCCAAATCTTTGCCATGGAAGGAGACATACATTTTCCTGTACAATAAACAAATCATCGATGTGGTCCTGTGAGATTGCTAAACATCACTAGAGGCAGGAAAAGATGGAGCGAAATCACAGGAGAAGTCTGCTCCAAGATTGTGATGATTTTAATGGATGTGAAGACTTGTGCAAACAAACGAAAGCACAACACAACATTTTTAGAATACATTTCAATTTGTTAGCTAATTTAATGGGGAAAAAAAGAAAAAGAACAGAAAACCTAAGTCACTAACACAAAGCACGACACTGATTTTTAATTGATTTCAGAATAAAATTATAAAACTAAAGATATTTTTAGGAAAACACAAAGTATTCTGTCTCTGAGGTCTTAGTATAAGGGAAGATTTCTAAAAACAATAAAAACACTAACCATGAAGGGTGAACTGACAAATTGGATTACATTAAAATTAAGAACTCTGAATCACAAACTCAAGAGATAGAAAGGAGTAAGAGAGGAGACAAAGAACTCATTCTCAGCATATATACAAAACTACAAAACGGAAGAGAAACATATTACAACAGAAAAAAAAAAGGGCAAAATAACCCACTAGTTATTTTGAAAAAGAGATTATCCAAAGGTTAACCAAATTCCATACTCACAGGAAGTAACAAACAATAAAAACAAATAAAACCATAACTTTGTAACATCACATACCAACCAGAAGATTACCGTGAAGAAAAAAAAACTACATAAAATACCAAGTTTTGGGAAGTATGTGGATAGGTCAGAAATTAAATATGCTGTTGGTAGTAGGAAAACTGGTATTATATTGGCAAAATGTTCGGAAGTATCTACTAAAGCTGAACATATCTACCAACACTTCACTCCCACACATATAGCCAGTAGATGTGTCCATGTTCCACTAAAAGACAAATTATGGTTTTTATACACCAGTACTATTCATGACATCCTACACTGAGAACCTTCCTCCTCCTATTAACAGTAGGATGGGGCAGTCAGTTGATAGTCACACAATGGAATTGGATCTATCCATTCTAAAGAATGAGGCAAAACAACATGATGTAAATACAGATAAATTCACAAATGATGGAAAGAAAAGCCAAATACAAGAGCTCTCGTTGCCGGATTACTTTTATATAAGATTCAAAAATGAGGACAGTAATCTCTTGCCTTATTTATTAAAGAAGTGCTAAGCTTTGGGGAAAGTTACTGAGGATCTAAAGAGGACAAATAATATCCTGTTTCTCGATCTCTGTGGCTTATAGAGATGTCATCAGTTTATGAAATTCTATGGAGCTGTTTACTTATGATTTCCACATATTTAAAAAGAAATCACCTTCAAAAAATAGAAGTAAATAAATATCATAATGTACATATATTGACAACTTGAAATTACGATAGGATGTAATTTCATACTGTGACTAGATTTAAAAAAAATTAAAACAATTTCAAGCTAAAGCAATATGGTACTGAGTATACAAAGTTCACATAAAAAGAATGAAAGATAGGCTTATTTTCTTAAAATGTACACAGGAAAACATAAGAAACAAATAATTAGGGCAGCCTGGGTGGCTCAGCGGTTTATCGCCACCTTCAGCCCAGGGCCAGATCCTGGAGACCCAGGATGGAGTCCTATGTCGGGCTCCCTGCATGGAGCCTGCTTCTCCCTCTGCCTGTGTCTCTCATGAATAAATAAATAAAATCTTAAAAAAAAAAATTTTTTTTTAAATGATTGGGCATAAGGAAAAGCATAAAAAATTGGTAAATCCAAATACCAATATCATGATTAAACTATTAAATATAAATAAACCAAATGTTCCTGTTAACACTAAATGTTGCTTGAATATATTCCACCGGAATTTTTGTACAACTATAACTAAACAGGAGGAAATAATCTAAAAGGTAGAAAAAAATAAAATTAAATTAAAGGTAGATGAGGGGATGCCTGGGTCGCTCAGTGGTTGAGCATCTGCCTTTGGCTCAGGTTGTGATCCTGGGGTCCTGGGATCAAGTCCCACATCAGGCTCTCTCTGCCTCTCTCTGTGTCTCTCGTGAATAAATAAATAAAATCTTAAAAAAAAAAAAAAGATATATAATCTAATATTTTGGGATGCCTGAGTGGCTCAGCAGTTGAGCGTCAGCCTTTGGCTCAGGGTGTGATCCCGAGTTCTGAGATCGAGTCCAACATTGGGCTTCTTGCATGAAGTCTGCCTATGTCTCTGCCTCTGTGTGTCTTTCATGAATAAATAAAATCTTTTTTAAAAATTGGAAAAAAAGGGATCCCTGGGTGGTGCAGCAGTTTGGTGCCTGCCTTTGGCCCAGGGCGCGATCCTGGAGACCCGGGATCGAATCCCACGTCGGGCTCCCGGTGCTTGGAGCCTGCTTCTCCCTCTGCCTGTGTCTCTGCCTCTCTCTCTCTCTGTGTGACTATCATAAATAAATAAAAATTAAAAAAAAATAAAAATTGGAAAAAAAAGTAAAGAAAGAAATTACTCCATGTAGTGATGACCAATCAAACAACCAGCATGGTGATATAAATATTTTATAGAAAAATCTTTAACACTAAAGGAGTTTGTCACTCTTATTCATAATGTTATTTTTCAATATCTCAATGTATACCATTATAATATTCTAATTGGAGGATAATAAAAATAATTTATGTTTATGTGTGTGCATATTTATATATAAATATATAATATATACATAAATCATATATAAGATATACGTATATAAATGCATATATATAGGGAAATATTTATTGTTAGCTCATGAAACATTAAGATAATCATCACAGAGGATTGACATTGAGATGGTAAAATGGGGCATCTGAATGGCTTAGTCAATTATGCATCCCACTCTAGATTTAGGCTCAGGTCATAATCTCGGGGTTGTAAGACTGAGACCCACATTTGGCTCACACTTTTTCCTCCACACTGGGCATCTAACCTGCTTTGGATTCTCTCTCTCTTTAAAAAAAAGAAAAGATGGTGATATATGTAGTTCACACCTAAGTAATTCTCATAATAAGCTCAACTAGCAGCTTTTACATAAGACATTAGTGGGCAAATTGCAGTAAAGAGTGAGCCCACAGAGATCAAGAAGGACAATATTAAAAGGGTAAGAAGAGCAATTTCATGTTGACCACAATACACCTCCCCCAGGTCAACACAGTGATCCACCATGGTAAACCAAACCACAAACTATGATTCGATTCTTCTACCAAGAAAAAGAAAGCAGTGGGAAAAAAATAAAAATAAAAAAGAAAGCAGTGGGCATCCAGCTTCACCAATGGCAGTCCACTACCTGGGTGATCTATTAAGGTCTCCCCTCATGGGGATGCCCAGGGGAATTTGTGGTGCTGGCCCAATGGGGAATCATAGCTAAATGGGGAAGGTAGATATGGCTTATAGCAACCAATACTCAGATCTTGGAACACTGACGGACCAGACTGTGTTCTACATGGCAGTCACTACTCCTACCCCTCACCCCCACCCCAGCAAGCCTGAACAAAGACTCTGAGCAACCCTAGAGCCTATCTTATAGGCCTATTTGAGGAGAGAGCCAAGTCAGCAGCACTGCCCAAGTGTTGAGCATAATCTTGACTCTGCATGGGCAGGGAGCTTAAACAGGGAACTAGGGCAGTCTGAGAGTGAAACCTACTGTACTGCACAGCAACAGAGAATTGCCTTCAGTCCTGCCAAATGTTTGAACATAACTTCTGGCCCCACATGAATGGGGGCTTGCCAGCATTGGCTTAGAAAACACTCAGGGGCCCGCAGTTGCCAATGGACATATCTCTCCTGTGAACATAAAAATAACGATTCCAAGAAAAATGTGAACCAGAGAAATCATTTCACTTGTAAATGCACACAGGCTAGTCGGTTATATTCCATGCGTCAGTGTTCAAATTCAAATAGAGAGGATCCAGGATGAAACATTACTTGTGGGCTACCTTTTTCATGAAAAATAATATCCCAAGATATTTGCCAAAGTCTGACATGTTCCTTTGCATAGTATGGACAATGAATGTCTCACGGTTATTGATGCTTTATCTATTGTAATGTATTTTATGTTCTTGATTCTGCATGTTAGTGCTAATATTATTATCGTCTTACTGACAAAAATAATTTATTTAAAGGTAGTTTTAGAGAGTTTAGAGTTTATCTCAATATTGGTAGAGTCAGGGTTTGAACCTGGATACCCTACACATCAACATGAGGCTACCAGGTCCAACGCTCTTCCAGAAGATGAACTGTGTTTGGATTCACTTTCCTGTTTGACACTAAATGGTTCACCCAGAAGTCCTCACATGGAACATCCTCTATGAACTGAGACTTCAAAGTGAAAATTCTAGCTCAAACCATATACATGTAGCCTGAATGGGTTTCCGGTTACTACTAAGACCAGACACAGAGGTCAGGCATCCAAGATAAAAACACAGGAAAGGCCCAGCACAGAGTCCACTTTCACACATGGAGACCTAGAATTACACACCTGTGTATCTGAGTACATTTTGTATAAGTTAATACCCTTCCTGCAGAACATAACTATACATGTGTCCAGGCATTGGTTCTCAATGCCTGTTACCTAGACAGGCATCTGAGAATGTTAGAAATTTGGGGGCCTGCACCCCAGAACTATTGACATGGTAATGTGGGGATAGGCACAGCAATTCAAGATTTACAAGTGTTCCTGGTGATTCTGACACAGTCTACATTTGACAACTCTGCAGGAAACAAAGTCATAGGCCAATTCTGAGGTACCCACAGGTAAGTCACTCTTAGAAATCTCTATGCTTGTGGTCACGTTAGGTTGCGACACACATACACATACAACATATACAACACACATTTTCTTTATTCATAAATGAATCGGACTCTAACAGAGTCTATCTTGGCTTCCTTCTCTTCCGTCTCCCTTCTCTCAATACCTTCCTTGAGCTTCCTGGGATCACCCCAAATACACTTCTGTTCACATTCCTAAATGAAAACAATTCAAATTAAAGTGAATTGGAATTTATGTAAATATTTTAGCAACTAAGTTATGAAATGCATAAGATATTAATACATGTTATATATTAAAATGGGATTGAATATAGCATTCTCACTAAAATGTTGTCCTAGATGACTTACCCTGAGAACATAAATAATTACAGGCCTAACAGCTCTTCATCAGTACTCCGTTCACATGCAGCATAAAATTCCTGTGCATTAAGCTTAAGGATACTCTAAATTTCAGGGGTTTCCTAGAATAGTTGGTTTCAAGGAAAAGTGTGATTCCCTTTCTGTCAGATGCTGGGAAAAGTTCAGAGAATAAGAGCCATTCACAAACATATGTCCACCTGTTTTATATAGCTCTAGATTTGTACTTAGACTGGACCTATGTCAGAGTGTTGGTCAATGACATGGAGGGAGTAGTGCTTTGGGGAGAATGGCCTTCCTTAATAAAAACAGAAAGTCTTCAAGTTAAATTTCTTAAGTCCTATCAGATTTCTTTCCTGTCTTAAACATGGTTTGATGCCTGGTGATGGGGAAGGTATCCTGGGATGTCATGAGAGGGCAAATATAAGCACAATGGCTAGGGTGGACAATACTAGAGAGAAGAAACAGAAAAATCGATAGTACACTCTAAGATGTGTGAGCCATTCTATTAGACCTAATCATCTACCTACTCACTGTAGGTACATACCTAACACAAAATATACATCTTTTCCATAAATACACATCAGTCTTTTAATGGTGAAGCTGACAACAAAATAACAGGTACTGAAAACTTGTTATTGTTTTTGAACCAATCTTAAATGGGAGTATAACATGCTACCCGATCCCTGGGTGGCACAGCGGTTTGGTGCCTGCCTTTGGCCCAGGGCACGATCCTGGAGACCCGGGATCGAATCCCACGTCGGGCTCCCGGTGCTTGGAGCCTGCTTCTCCCTCTGCCTGTGTCTCTGCCTCTCTCTCTCTCTCTCTCTCTCTCTCTCTGTGTGACTATCATAAATAAAAAAATAAAAAATAAATAAAAAAAATATTTTATTCCTATAATTGATAAGAATCTTCTCTCTACTCAGGTCACAATATGTATAAGGAGAGGATGGCCTGTGAAAAATAGGGACATCTAGCTTAAAAGTTGGGTAGACTGAAGCAGAAATGATTATTGCCTGTGACTAGTAACCTCCTTCCCAACTAATCAGCGCCATGCATGTAGTCCAGAGCACAGGACTAGACTCATCATGGGGCTGAGTGAAAGTGAGGGAGGTTGTAGTCAGCTGTGAGTCAGCATCCATGGAATGTCACCCATCTATTATGCATCAGACCTATGTTGGGCTTGCATACCTGGGATACCAGTGCTTTGTACAACCACAACACACACCTTGCCGGTTCTGTGTATTACTGTCCAGCAGCTCTCTGCATCTTGAACAATTCACTCTGTCATGTGACATCTTAAAGGTATGACCAGAATGTTTAAGTCATCTAATATCCCCTCTCCATCTACAATCACACATCTGGGCCTTGGAAAGTATAATCATCTCTGTCATCCAATAGCAGCTGGTCCACAGTAAAACCAGGGAATGCATTAAATCATGAGAAAAGGATCTGACTTCCCTAGTCCCAGAAAATGGCCACATATCCCAAATCCTCATCTTTGTTACATTTGTCAACAGAAGTAGTTTCCTAAGACCTTTCAGTGACCAAAGGGAGCTCCTTATCACATCTGTCCTCACTTTTCCATTCTCCATATTTGCTATTTGCAGGACGTACCTTTCTATAGAATACTATCATATTCTATCTGTCCTTTTAAGTCTCCTTAGTACCAAGTGCCTGAAGTAATCCTGTAGACCAATGATGGTGTTCTCCTGTTCTTACAGTGAAGTGGTGACAAAACTGTATTTCAATCTCACATATGGTCTCAAATAATCCAGTTATCAACCATTTCTCATTGAATTAAAACATTCCAAGCTACTCCTAAAAACCTACATGGGTGTGCATGGCTACGATGGGAGGGGAGAGCAGTGAAAGTGGAGTCTCTATAACAGAGGAAAGAACAACAGCCGTGATGCTGACATCAATGGAATGGAAATGAGGAGACAGAAGAACTGGACATGATTTGGAAAGAAAAGTAAAATTCATATTTCTAGATTCTGAGTACATTACTGCAGCCTTGGACAAGTGTCCCCTCCCCACATTTAATTTCCTCATTATAGCCTATATATATTTTTCATCTTTTACCTTGGACTGCACCATGTCTCCCAAAAGAATGTTGTTTTCTTCCTAAACTGGAACATCTACTTCAGCACTATCCCATGTTTGTTCCCTTCAAATAAATGTTAAAACAACCCATGACTCTTGAGGTATCCAAGTTTTCACCTAATCAAACTATTACAGTAAAGTGAGTAACATGGATAATGTCATTTCTAAGATGGAAAATGAACAGTAACTACAGAAATCTTACTTAATGTTCTTCTCCAATTGAGAAGGAAGGAGTGAAATGTATCATATCATACTACATGGAATTTAACATGCTAACTGTAGAATTATACCCATAGTAAAATTAATTTTGAACACCATGTCATTTCTTGCAATCTATTCATAAAATCTATGAGGTCATATAAGCAAGAGTTCCTAAACTGTGGAAGAAGGAAAACAGAGTACATCCTACATAAGTCCTAGACAGGTATTCAAGGTAGGATTTACATGGGGAGATTCTAAAAACAACATGAGATTTAGGCAAAAAAATACAAGGCAATGTAGAGAAAATTATTCCCATTATGAATCTATATTTTTGTTTGCAAGGAAATCATCAGTTTTGAAAATTGTAAATTATCTTTTTGTCTTCCCTTTCATTCTGAAGATACAGGTACACACATACACATACATAACACATATACACATATGTATTTCTTCCTATTTAGTTATTTTACTCCAAAATATATCTTTAGCTTAATATAGCATATTGCATTCTGTGCATATCAAAACCATAAACCTCTGCCTATAAGAGGTATGCTTATAAGAACAACATAAGCAAAGGAAAAATACAGGTTAAAAATTTATAAATCCTGATTGAGAAAACTGTAGGTATGGCTTATAATTATATTTGTGGTGACTTTGTTCGAAGTGCAGTAGTTAAGAGAACCCATTGGCATTGGATAGTGAGCCATGGTTTAATGAAAGAAAACAGATATTGAAATAAAGATTACTACTCATAGATCCTAGAATATGTACATATTATGCATTGAGAGATAGCATGAAGAGTTTCAGACTGGGTGCAGGCAAAGAAAATGTCTGGAACTAGTGCAAATTTCTTTTTAGAGGTCTATGGTTGGTGTGCTTTGGAGTTCCTGGACCAAGTCTAGAATGCACAATTCAAACCCAAATGAGTGGAGTAAGGTAAACTCTGTGGGAGTTTTCTCTAAGGGATGCTCATGGTAAATCTACTGTGATTGGCCACTCTTTCACAAAGGCTACTGGGTAAGTTATATAAGAACGTACCTTTCCTTGTGACTGTGGGGGCTGTTATCCAGAGTTATTTGCTGTTGGGTGAATTAATTAATAGTCAGTTCAAACCCCTTCAGGCAGTCTGGTTATAGGAGTTGGAATCCATGTCATCAGTATCAAGAAATTACTTAGCTACACTCTCAATAATACTTCCATATCATCCTTATTAAAAACACTATAATGTTCTGGCAGTTCCAAAAGAAAGGAAAGAAATAATACATAAATGTGAGGAAAATTAATCTCAAATAATTTGAGGTTTAGGGCCTCTGAGGGAAACATTATTAGTGATACCATTCCAGGGCTTTAACAAGTGACCCCTGAATAATGCAGGGGCTCAGTGCACCCACCTCCAATGCAGCTGAAAATCTGCGTATAACTTTGACTTCCCAACTCTTGATAGCTTGCTGTTGAGAAGAAATCTTAGTGAAAACAGTCAACTATACTAGGTATTCCTAAAATAAAGGAAGCTCAGGAAAAGACAATGTTATGAAAATCAGGAGGTGATAATACAAATACATACATAGTACTGTACTATGAAAAAAAGCCGGCTATAAGTAGACCCATACAGTTCAAACACATGTTATTCAAGGGTCAAGTGTACTTTATCTTACTGTCGGCTTATCTGCAACCTTAATGAATTTGGGCAGGCTAATGTTGTGCAGGATAACATTTCATGTAATATACATCAGTGTTAACATATTAAAACCATTCAGTGTTTTTAGTGAAAATGTATTCAACTTCAGATTTCAAACATACTAAAAACCAACCACTGTATGATCCTTGGTCAAAATACCCATCACAGGCATTTGAGAACTATTCTTGTTCGTCTCATAAAATTATCTAAGAGCTGTACTTTTGATGCTTTTTAAGCTGAGGCTAAATATTGCGTAAATGTGGATTTACAATAATTTTACATTCTTTCATGAGAGAGTTAGCTATACTTTCCTCAGATATCTGTGAAAATTTCTTTATTTCAACCAAATAACTAATGTTCTTGGCTTGTATCAATTGCTATGATGAAGATACATCCACCTCTAAAAAAATAGCACCTAGCAAAAATATATAAATTTTGGAATGTTTGTCTTACTTGAATATGCAAATAATGTCTTACATACTTATTTCAGTAAGTATGATTTATTTTACCCTTATGTATCAACCACAAACAACATCTCCATGTAGACCTTCTTCATATATTTTATATTATAGCCTCCTTATTCGTCCATGGAAAAGTAGGTATGAATGAATTACCATCATATCACAGCCCTTCATGTCTGTGAGACAGCAATCATCAAATAATTTTGCATGAACACAAGCACTAAAGGCATAGCATGGGATGATTTAAAAGTAAAATTAATAATATTTGCAATGCAAAATTCTTCAAATATGGTCAAAAGAAAAAAAAAGAGACTCAGTGAAACTAATTATCCCTGTCCAGACATCCATCCCCCTTGATCCTTTCAGGAATATTAACAAATGGGCAGCCCCGGTGGCTCAGGGGTTTAGTGCCGCCTTCAGCCACCCTTCACTCTTCACTTCAGGGTGTGATCCTAGAGACCCGGGATCCAGTCTCACGTCGGGCTCCCTGCATGGAGCCTGCTTCTCCCTCTGCCTGTCTGTGCCTGTGCCTCTGCCCCTCTCTCTCTCTCTCTGTGTCTGTCATGAATAAATAAATAAAAAATCTTAAAAAAAAAAAAAAAAGAAACTCTTCCTTTAAAAAAAAAAAGGAATATTAACAAATACATTTGACCTCTGAATAACATGGTTTTAAACAGTGTGGGTCTACTTATACACAGAATTTCTTTTTTAAATATAGTGTAGTACTGTTAAACAGGCTTTCTCTTCGTTATGATTTCCTTAATATTTTCTTTTGTCCACCTTACTTTATTTTAAAAATACTGAATAGAATACAGACAATATATGAAGAATGGGATGATCAACTGTTGATGTTCTGGGTAAGGTTTCAGGTCAACAATACCATATTCCCATGGTAAAGTAGGAATGGTTTTAAGATTGGGAACTCAAAAATTACACAGAGGTTTTCAATTCTAAAGGGGCTTGCTACTCCTCATGCCTGCACTGTTCAAGGATAAAATATAATTGATCTAGGTCATTTAAATTTGGATTTTTTTCTATAATACTCTGATTTAATCTGAAAAATACTGACATACTGTTTTCTGCTGTGAATTCTCTGATTTTATTTATTTATTTATTAAAGATTTGTTGATTTATTTTGGAGAGAAAGAGAGAACAGGAGGAGGAGCAGAGGGGGAGAGAGAATACCAAGCAGACTATCTCAGGACCCCGAGATCATGAGCTGAGATGAAACCAAGAGTTGGCCATTTAACCAAGCTAGCCATCTAGGCACCTCTTCTGTAATTTTATTTAGATTTTCCTTTCTATTGCATACTTCACCAATTGTTTGTATCTTTAATATTTTTATCCTTCATAGAGGTTCTTCTTATCTGAACTCTATATTAAGAACAGAGGTTCATCAATCATTACATTTTTAGGGTTTCTATCCAGTAGGCTTTCTCTGATGTTGAATAAGCTTTCAGTTCCAGGTAAAAACTTTACCACCTTCTTGACATTTTTTTTTTTTTTCCTTCTTGACATTTTTAAGGTATATCCCCAGCAAGTATAATTTCATGTTGAATACTTCTCATTATTAGTTAAATATTGCCACATTTTTTAGATTTCTAGGGTTTTATACAATATTCACACTCTAAAGTTCAGAAAGTTTATAATTCTGCGTAGACTTTGCCTTTTTTTTTTTACATTTGTCTGCATTCCCCCACTACGTATTACCATATATTGATAACATATGAATGCTAGATACTTTGTTAATTGTTTACATTTGTGAGATTTCTTTTTCATTATGAAAAGTCTGATGTTGAGTGAGTCTTCAGAGGACTAGTTAAAAGGTTTATCATACTTAATACCTTTTTAAGTCTTCACTTCAGTAAGGATACAATGATGAACAAAAAGATTTGAGCTTTTGTAAAAGATTTCCTAGATTGATTACTATAATACTGGTTCCTTGGAAACGGAGTTCTCTGATGTTTATTAGGATATAACCTTGATTGACATTTAAAAAAAAAAGGTTTTTGGGACACCTGGGTGGCTCAGGGGTTAAGCGTCTGCCTTCAGCTCAGGGTGTGATCCTGGAGTCCTGCTTCTCCCTCTGCCTGTGTCTCTGCCTCTCTCTCTCTCTCTCTGTCTCTCATGAATAAATAAATAAAAATCCTTAAAAAAAAATAAAATAGGGACGCCTGGGTGGTTCTCTGCCTTTGGCTCAAGGCGTGAACCTGGAGTCCCAGGATCTAGTCCCACATCAGGCTTCCTGCGTGGAGCCTGCTTCTCCCTCTGCCTATGTCTCTGCCTCTCATGAATAAATAAATAAAATCTTAAAAAGAAAAATAAAAGATTTTATCTATTTATTTGAGAGACTGAGAAAGAGAGATCATGAGTAGGATGGTAAGAGCAGAGGGAGAAGCAGACTCCCTGCTGAACAGAGAGCCTGATGCTGGGCTCCATCCCAGTGACAAGAGCCGAAGGCAGATACTTAAATGGACTGAGGACCCAGGCACCCTGATTGACATTTTCCCAAGTTTCATTGCATTGGTAAGTTTCGTCTCCTTTTCTATACACCTTGATAACTATGGAATATAAGAGTCCTCACAAAAGGCATTTGTAAGTTTACAACACATTAAACTTGATCCAGGGCAGCCCGAGTGGCTCAGCGATTTAGCACTGCCTTCAGTCCAGGGCGTGATCCTGGAGACTGGGGATCGAGACCCGCATCAGGCTCCCTGCGTGGAGCCTGCTTCTCTCTCTGCCTGTGTCTCTGCCTTTCTCGCTCTGTCTCTCATGAATAAATAAATAAAATCTTAAAAAAAAATAAAACTTGATCCAAATTAAGTATTATGTGTTAAGTAGTGCACAGTGATGTTTGGATAAAGATCTTCCTGTACTTATCAAAATTAGAGTTTGCAATAAGGAGGGATCATGTGTTGGGAGAAAATGAATCCTCTGACATCAATCAATCACTTTTAAAGATTTTATTTATTTGACACAGAGAGAGAACACAAGCAGAGGGAATGGGAGAGGGTAAAACAGACTCCCTACTGAGCAGAGAGTTTGGGATCATGACCTAAGCCAAAGGCAGATGCTTAATACATTGAATGACCCAGGTGCCCCCAATCAATCACATTTAGAATTTTTATTTTTGTTTTTAAATGTCTAACTTTCAGAGTTCTTTCAATGAATGATTAACCAGTCTTATATTTGAAATGGTTTGAATGATTACTTTCAGCACAGACTAGGTGACTTTCCAGAATTTCCAAATAGCCCTCCAGAGAACATGTAGGTCTGATGAATGGATTATGGACCTTGGGCTCAAAAACACTGTTCTGCAAATATAACTGACTTTAGGTTTCCGCCCCCACCCTCCCCCCGAATGCTTTCCATCCTTGATCTATTCTGGCGGTAAGAATTTCTTTATGGATAACAGTCCCAGTTTGGTTATATCCATCATACTTCCTTACTGCCCTTCACTACCCCCCATCACCTTGCTAGTCATTTACTAAGTACAAATACTCAGGGCCACTGCTTCCGCATCTTACCAGGTCACTCTACAAAATAAATCTTCCTTGCCTCTCTTTCCTAATAGGCCTATGGTGTTGTGGATAGATACAACTAAAAGATACCAAGTAAATTATCCCACACACTGTACTTATATACATATACGTTAAAATGGAAATGTGCAAAATTCCATTCCGTTGCTCTTCCGTGAAGACAAAAATGGACCAAATTACCTTTCAGAGTGTTCCAGAAGCCATTTAGAACACAGTACATCTAACTAAGTACAAATGAAGAAGCGCCACATGGAAGAGAGAACAAGGAAATTGTGTGAGACTTTCCACAAAAGCTGCTCATTCGCCCTAACACTCCATGGCAACACTGAGAAAACTATTACCTCTCCTAAGGAGAGAAATGAGTGACCTGTATATTCAAGATTTCATTGGGCTGTCTTCTTTCCCGCTACCTGCTGGAACAGTTTTTGTCATGAATGACATGGAAGACTTGCAGAAGTAATCAAAGCACCCTCTGAATGCAGTATAATGGTTGCTCAGACAAAAGATGAGCATATGTTCAAACAATGAAGAGACTACGTAGCTAAAGACACAGAAAGGAAGAGATTATGGGCTCTAATATTAACTGCAATTTTTTAAACTGGGGAATTACAAAAATCAAAATAATACAAATGCCTAACAGTCCTCCCAAATTACGAATATATCTGTTCTTTTTTAGAAAGCAAGTTCAGAATACACTGGTAGAAGGATGTTTGTTTTAATTACCTAATTTCAACAAAAAATCAAAAGGCATACAAAGAAATAGAAATACATGTTCCAATTGGAGGATAAGCTCTAAAAATAAAGCTCCTAAACTGACCCTAAATTAATAAAGAACTATTAACTGCCGACACATAAGTCAACCATCACAAAGATTCTAATGGAGGAGGAAGAAAAATTGGATAGTGTAACTAAATGTTATCAGGAAAACAATGCATGACAAAAATGAAAATCCAGAGACAGAAAGTATAAAAATAATCAATCAGAAATTAGGAACTGAAGAGAACAATCATGGATTTTAGTATTTGTGCTGCCGAAGCCAGCACAACAATCACTAATTTTAAAAACACATCAAAGGTAGCCCGGGTGGCTCAGAGGTTTAGAGCTGACTTCAGCCCAGGATGTGATCCTGGAGACCTGGGATCCAGTCCCATGTCAGGTTCCCTGCAATGGAGCCTGCTTCTCCCTCTGCCTGTGTCTGTGCCTCTCTCTCTCTCTGTCTCTCATGAATAAATAAATAAAATCTTTAAAAAAACAAAACAAAACACATTAAGGCCTCAGTCACAGATGTGATCAAGCAGAAAAAGAATGAGACAACTTAAAGACCCCTTGTTTTAAATCACCTACTGAGAGGACGAAAGAAAATGTGAAAGGGACAGTATAAGTGACTAATGGAAGGAATATCAACAAATGGACCAATTGGGGGATGCCTGAGTGGCTCAGCAGTTGAGTGTCTGCCTTTGGCTCAGAGCGTGACCCTGTGATCCCAGTTTTCCAGGATCTAGTCCCTCATTGGGCTCCCTGTAGGGAGCTTGCTTCTCCCTCTGCCTGTGTCTCTGCCTGTCTCTCATAAATAAATAAATAAAATCTTAAAAAAAAAAAAAAAAAAAAGGACCAATTGGTACATTAAGGGAATCACAAAAGGGGAGGGCAGTGAAAAGGGGCCAGCGGGTATACATGAAGATCTAAAGACTTGTACTTTCCACATATGTGGGAAAAGGGGACAAATTCAACAAGCTCAGTAAATTTAAAGTAGGATACATACTAAGACATGAATACAGGGACACATTATGATTAACCTATGAAAAATCACAGGTAGAAACAGAAATTTGGAACAGGGTGAAAAGAGAAACTCATCTTGTACAAGAGAGCTCCAGTAAAATTGGCAGTGATGTTCACAGCAGATCTTATATGAAGTATATGGGACTGTGCATTCAAGTACTGAAAGATCAAAGAACATGCACCAAGAATACTCTGAGAAAACTGTTTTTCATGAATGTAGAAATGAAGACTTTCCTAAGTAAAAACTCCTCTAAGTTTACCCACAGACCTGTTCTACAAGAAACATTAATGTAAGTCTTTCTAGGTAAAATAAAATGACTCTAAACAGTAACTGAAACCACATAACAACATGCATCTCTCTGTTAAATGTAAGCATTTTCACAATTACAGAAACTTGTAGTGTTGTAATGAGGTAGCACAAGTCAGTTTTATTTCTAATACAGAATTGTTTAAAAAAGCATAAAACACATAAATCTAGGTAATAAAATACACAACATAAAAGACTTCGTGGTATTGGTAACATTAAGTAGGCGCAGGGATGAAATGGTAAGTAGAAGAGTTTTGTATGCAATTGACAATATCAGTTTGTCATTATTCTTTGTTATGCCTTTAGCATATTTGAAGCAGTCTCCAAGACAATCACTATGAAAATATGTAGAGAAGACATACATGTTAATGAGAATGGAATCAAAGAATGTCATAGGTAAAACACCACCATTAAAGATAAAATTTAATATGGAAACATGTAAGAGTTATAAACGGTTAAAATATTGCTTTCAATTCATAGAAAGTGTTTCTCTCATGCAAAGAGAGATTTCCCCAGGACCCTCACAGCAATAGAGAAGCTCTCAGCTTATAGATACCCTCCCACTCCTAGAGGAGTCTCCTGGCCCTCCCTGTGGATGTGATGGACCATCACTGGAGCTGAAGGAGAATTCTTAGAGAATGGATAGAGTTTGATAATGTTGCATAGCAGATGTCCCTCTGTGAAAGGAGGAGAAATGACACTACGTTTATCAAACTCATTTCCAATCAAGGAGGTACTTGAAACACATTTTAAAATCAACGTTCCTGCACATTTGGACCTCATCTCTATCATCTGCCTCATTCGTTCCCACCTACCTGGGTGGAAGTCTATGGTCTCCTTTCTCTTCACATCCCAGAGCTCCTTCTCTTGTTCCAAAAAGATGACCAGATCTGGCTTCCATACAACAAGACCTGTTGATCATAAAAAAATGAATAGGAAAAAAAATGAATAGGATTATTGCTGGAGGGATCCCTGGGTGGCTCAGTGGTTTAGTGCCTGTCTTTGGCCTAGGGCGTGATCCTGGAGTCCCAGAATCAAGTCCCAAGTCAGGCTCCTGGCAGAAGCCTGCTTCTCCCTCTGCCTGTGTCTCCGCCTCTCTCTCTCTCTCTTTCTCATGAATAAATAAATAAAATCTTAGAAAAAAAAAGGATTATTGCTGGAGATTATAACTTTTAATCAACTATTGTGCTCAGTAGAGAAGACAGAACATTGTAGAATTCTAGAAAATGATTTCCCAAACACTGTAGACCAACAGTCCCTTTAGAACATGCAGGAGGAGTTTTAAATATTCAAATCATGGCTTCTACATCCAAGCACTAGATACAATAAGAAATAAAAACTGGAGTTTAAGATGTGGGCAGTATCACTTGATGCCTTTCAATGTTTAGTAATGACATTCTACAGAAATGATGATGTTCCCTTAAGGAAGGGGAAGCTAGAGCTGAAAAGGAAACATGAAGCTTTTTCTCTACATCTACAAACCCCTACATATTTCCCTTACTGCATGGATCCTAATTCCAGTCATGCAAAGAGGAATCTTCTAAGAGTCAGTCTTCAAAGGAAGGAAAAAAATTCAGAGTGTGGTCTGGGAAACCTGTAAAGAGTCATCCTCACCCAAGAAGAGGAGGTGTCCGTAGTTCTCTAACATCACATCCCTGTACAGTTCCCGCTGAGTGTGGTTCAGGCATCCCCACTCCTCCTGAGAGAATTCTATGGCCACATCCCTGAATGTCAGCAGTCCCTGCAATAAATACCACAGTTACCAAGTGGCCACAGGCAGAGTTCACAGTGTAACTAAGATGAAAGAGGGAGTTAGTGTCACCAGCTAGATCCCATGATCTGACCCTTACACTGCTTATGGGCTTTGTCCCACATTTTACTTAACCTCCACTTTACACCTTATCTTTTATGTCAATCAAAAGACCCCATGAGGTCTGTCCTGTGATGGAAACAGATGAAGACACTCCTGTGATGGAAACAGAAACTATCCAACCAAAATTTATGACTGCCCTGAGGAAGCCCATGGGCCAGCCCATTTTGAGCCTAGCTCCTGCCTCACACCTGTGCAGATGGAGCAAGGAGTAACGCATAGCATGACCAAAGGCTTATGTCATAATATTAGAAAAATCTCCAACAAATGGGAAGCACAAATCTCATTTACATAACATACAAAGATTATATAAGTGTTGTTTGCAGGTACCTGTGCGACCCTATGCCCAGCTCCACGTAAGCCCCTCTTGCTGAATTTCCCTCCTAACCCTAAATCAAAGGAAACCATTCCTCCTGGCTTTGAGTCTCTGCTTGAGAAGTTATCCCCTATGATCTCCTTATTGGCTGCAGATCAAGTTTCCTTTGTGTCACAACCCCACCTGGTATAGTTTCTATCTAGGACTCTATTCCAGGATTTTAATAAACTCAAACGTATTAATTAAGCGATTCTTGTTCTTTGTCTTTTTCCCTGAAAATACAAAGTAAATAGAAGGGTAACTCTGTGACCTAAGTGTGCAGGAAAATAAAAATCTATAAGATGAAGGTCTGCCTTAGAACCTCCAGTCCAGAAATCATTCTCTCTACTACATGAGAGGGAGAGCATTCATTGTCCAGTGGAAACTGATGGGAGGAGCTAAAGGTCAAGCAAGAATTCTTGAGATATTTTTGGTGCAAAAACTGTTTTTATGAAAGTGCTGGGACAGGACCCCTGGGCAGAAAGACCAATACAGTCCCCATGAGTAGTCATTGATTATATACTTTTAAATTGGGGAGCAGAAATAAAGGAAGTTTCTGCAGGGATTTTCATATGTTAAAGAGGACTTACCGGATCCTGGAGGTCTGCTATTGTCAAGCTGCCTGCTTTTTTGCCTCTAGCAAAGTATTTACATTAAGGAAGTTGTGAATTCCTAATAGTTTGTCGTACTCTGCCTGTCTTGGGTATTTATCAATGGGCTGCAAGTTGAATTTCAGTTTCTCTACATTTCTTTGATCTTTGTACTCCTTATCAGAAACTATTAGCAAAGAGAATCTCAGAGGAAAGTGGTCTGTATTTTACATAGAATGGTTTCTGCGTATCACTTAGCAAATCCATCTAAGATCCTTGTGAGGGAAAATATAAACTCTATAGGGGAGAGATCAGTCAGAGGGGACCCAACCAAGTCAAGGAAGGTAACATGAGCTCGAAGGAAACAAATTGATATCAGTGCCTTAGGCGCACAGAAGGACCTATTATTAATGGTGTGTTCTTGCATCCCCCCAAAGTAAATCAGACTATAAACTGAATTATGAGAGTACAGTGGATCTATATAAAGTTCAATCACACATAGTTTCCATGTCCTGTAATATCTAGTATATTTAAATAGAATATCTTTTTCACAATCTAAAGAGCAATCCTCCCTTTTTGTTCCGAAAACTTTCTGAGTTATTTTGGGTCTCATAATCATTGTGTTTATTTATGTATTTTCTTACTCCTGGTCTACAGAGCTCACAAAGCCTCCAGATGGAACCTAATAAGAAATGTTTTCCTTGACTGATATCCAAGGACCAGAGCTCATAAGCAATAGGAAACTTGGACTCAATGCTTCCTCTGTGGGTCTGTCATCAAGAGAGTCTTCAATACTTGCAGGTCTTTAATTTAAAGGGACAAAATTGTTGATAGCCAATTGAAAACCAGGTTGGGGAGAAGGCAGAGAAGGCTCTGTCTGGAATATAGGGGTAGGGGGAGTGTTCTAAAGACTTAATCTTTAGTCATTTTGAAAAGGTTTTTAAAATTAGGTGATAATATAAAGTAGAAACATCAGAACTAGAGGCATCAGTATTTGCAATTTCTAAATTAGTGGAATTTCAGGAGAAAAAAAAATGATGCGCCATCGGACTCGGGACGCAAAGCTTACCTGAGAACTGGCCATTTCTTCTTCTTTCACTTCGTCCTCTAGATTTCTTTCTCAGAAGAGATTCATGGAGAAATCACAGCTGCATCAGGAGAAAATGCCTTTAAAGCCACCAACAGAGCCTCCGTACCTCTAAACTGCTTGCCTGAAAGCAGGACTTTGAAATGCAGAATAGGCCCAACAACTTCCTAGTCCTTTGTGTCAGGAGCCTTTCAGAAACTGTGAGCTCCTACTTGGAGACCAATCCTTGACTTTTCCTTCTGTGCTTTCAAGGGGCCTCCCCTCGCACAGACTACCACAAATTCAGCTACAGCACAGGGCCTGACCCTCCCAGACTCCTGCAGCAGAGACCCTGTTACCTCTCTTTGCACCAAAGCCTATACTCAACTCTCATAAATTAATGGGAAGCTCTCATGCTTAACCCTGGCCTCACTTAGAATCACCTGGAGCCCTTAATTAAAACAATGCTGTCCACACCAATTGATAGAATCTGAAGAGGACAGCACCAGCAATGGTCAGTTTTGAAACTCCACACGTGATCCTATTGGGAAGCATTTGGGGGAGGTGACCAGGCAAAGGACAGTGACCAAAGCTATGGTTGTTAAACAGATTTAAATCCATGCCTTCTCCACTGACCAGTTTCTGCAGATTTATGCATCTCCCTTTTTCTTCTGTGCAGAGGGAGACACCCTTACAAATGGAGCTTTCCCTTATAAATGCAAATATCTCTTACAAAAGTAAACATACTGGGTTTCAGAGTTTTTCCTTTGTCTGCTGTTTCTTTAAAATAACAGCCTAGTGGCGCCTGGGTGGCTCAGCTGGATGAGAGTCAGACTTGATTTCAGCTTAGGTCATGATCTCAGGGTCATGAGGTCGGACTCCGCTGAGCAAGGAGCCTGCTTAAGATTCTCTCCCTCTCCCCCTGCTCTTTCCCCCTCCCCCTAGCTGCCCTGCTCACGCAGGCTCTCTTTATCTCTCAAAAACAATACTAACAAAAAAACAAAAAACAAAAAAGCAAAACAAAAAACCCCAACAAAATCCAGCATAAAATAATCCTTATGGCAAAGACATATATTTTGGAATGGTAAAATACTCTTAAACAGGCAAATGTTTATTTTCATAAGTAACTGCCAGTTTCCAAGTGAATGTACTTTTTACACTCCCATCAGCAATATATGCAAATTCTAATTTCTCAATATTTTCAGAGAAATATGGTGTTTTCTTTTTCCTTTATTAGAGCCGTTCAATCACTCAGTTTGAAAATATTGAGTGATTGCTCACTGGAAAATATGAAATGCTCATAATACAGTTTCCTAGTGACTCAAAGTGAAACCGCTTATAAGCATAATGTTGAACAAAAATCAAAATGGTTGCATTAAAACATCAGCAAGGCTTGATATTAAACTAAGTACCCTTTGTCCTCTCTTCAGCAAACTTCCCCTCCCCCTTAGTTTTCTCCACCACCACCCCCCCTCCCGCCCCCGCCCCAGGAATCCAGGACCACTCTCAAAACCTGGTGAATAGGCTGGCAGCACAAACACAATTCCTGTCAAAACCGGCTAGATCCAGTATTTCCCTACGATGAAACCTCAGCCTCTTCCTCTGGGTGGGCTTGCAGTTTTTAAGGCCCTGACCTGCTGCAGCCTCCTGTGCTAGCAAAGCAATAAAGCTACTGTTCCTCTTTATCCCTGAATCTGCCTTCACGTTATTATTTTAGGTCTGAAGCATGAATGTCAGTTTTTGAGACCAGAATGAATGTTAGGAAAGGAAAACATTTTTCTTCATCTGTTCTTAATTATTTGGCCAGCATAATTATTAAACTGATGTGAGACAGATTCACAAGAGAAAAAATATAATTTCTTAATTATGAGAACTTCAAACATATAAGGCTCAAAGACAGGCAACTGATGCTTATTTGCCACTGTCACTTAAGAAGGAGGAAGTAGGGATTTAGAATTTCAGAAGGGGGGGGAAGCATATTCAGAGGAAAAAGGACAGAGCAAATGTTTGTCAAGCAATAGTTTGCCACACCAGGCAGACAACTCTTTATCATATAAAGAGTTCATTTCTGGCTATCTTCCTGAGTTCTCCCATCTAATTTATTCTTGGTATATAATCAACCTCACAAAAGAAGGAAATCCTTTCATTTGCAGCAACAGAATAACCCTAGAGGATCTTTTTTTAAGTTACAAAGAGGCCCTGCCAGCGCCCCTCTGACCAACTTAATTAATTTTAGCAAGCATCTTTAGCCTACATGATTGATAAACCAAACCTCCTTGTATATATTTAGATCATGCATTGTTTCCTAGAAAGACTGAGAACTGAACTCTCTTGCACAATCTCCCCCTAGGGCACCCATACACAACCAGTAACATCTATGGATGGCACTATTGAGTCTGCAGGCAATCAAGAAGTGTTAGAGACTTCCATGCTCCCCTTCTACTGATTAAACTACCCCAAAGTTCCTTTAAGGGATACCTGGGTGGCTCAGTGCTTGAGCATCTGCCTTTGGCTTAGGTCATGATCTGGGGGTCCTGGGATCCTGCCACCCACAGGGAGCCTGTGCCTATGTCCCCGCCTCTGTGTGTGTGTGTGTGTGTATCTCATGAATAAATAAAATCTTTCCAAAAAACAAAATCTTTGGGCCAGGCAGAAACTGTGGAGTTGGTTTTTGCACAAGACACTTTCTTCTCAAATGGCTGGCCTCCTGAATAAAGCTTGTATTTCTTGCCAATCAAAACTTGTATCTTGAGTATTGTTTTTGAGTGACCCACAGCCAAACTTAGTTTTTTTTGGTACCAAATTGTTGTGTGATCACTGAGTATGCCCATGAGGAAAGAATTCTTGAGATACCTTATGGTGCAACTTAGTAAGTTTATTCAAGTAGCAGGGAGACAGGACCCCCAGGCAGAAAGAGCTGCACTTTGGCGTTTGAAGCTTACTGTTATATGCTTAGTGCTCAATGGGGAAGGGGACATGCAGGGAGTATTAGATCATAAATGTTTTTTTTTTCAAATTTCTATTTGTGAAACTACTTTTGTAAAATGCCTCTGATGCTAATCATCAGTTCAATATTAACTATGGGTGAGATGTACAGGCAGTTATTAGACCCTTTAAGAATGCAATAACCAGCTACATTTGATCCTTATCAAAACTATGCAGGCTATAGGTCAGCTCTCTGGGCTAAAGGTGAACATTTTCTGTTTCTATCTCTCATCATTTCACCCCTGATCAATTTTCTGTCCTTAGATCTTTAAAGTTGTTGGATGGTAAGAGTTCATATTTTGTGTCACCTTCAAGGTGACAGGGGCTGTAGAGATGTCCTACCAATGCATTGAAATCGGTCCCTATCTGTCCATTTGTGGAACTATTACAGAAGGCCACTGTTGTAGAGTCTAGAGGGGCCACAGGGGTGAATTTGTTTCGAATAGTAACCATCATCTGTTGGCTGTGCAAAGGATCAGGACCTGCTTGCATATATTTCAACAATATGAGAGAACACAAAAAAAAGAACACATTAGAATTATTATTATAATGAAAAATCAGAAGAGCAATGGGAAGATCCTTTAGGGTGACCATGGTCCACCCCTCCACCAGGAATTTAATCAAACATTCAGTGACAATGGAAAGAGAGAGAGAAAAGTTGAACAGACTCTTTAAAGACAGAGAACTGATGTCTGCCAGAGAGAAGGTGGGTGGGGTGAAGCATTAAACACATGATGGGAATTAATGACTGCACTTGAGTGATGACCACTGAGTGATATATGGAACTGTTGATTCACTATATTATATACCTGAAACTAATAAAACACTGTGTATTAACTGGAATTAAAATCTTAAAAAGTCAAAAATAATAAAGAAAATGTGGTACAATCTATTAAAATACTGATGTATCTATATAATAGCAATAGATAGAAATAGAGATTATTATTTGATATGGTTGAAATGAAGAAAACTTCCTAGATATCAGTGAAAGAGAGCTAACTCTTTCCTGAAAGGGCAGACAAATGTACCTGAACATTTCTTAAGAATTAAAATTATTGAAATTACGACTAGTAGGTCATTATATCAGAAGAATGCTTCTTGAATGCTTGTAATCTGTATTTTCAAAAAAGATCATACAGTGAATTTGAAATGCATAACTTAGTCTATGTATGATCCCAAATATTTTAATGATAGAACACATTGGTAATTGTGTTTCCACTGGTAAAGAAAATAAACAGGGAAGCCATTGACTCAGGTGGCTCTAATGCCTCCGTAGCCTCTATAAGCAAATCACAACTTACTTAACAGACACTGCATTGAAATGGAAGAAAATGAAGAACAAAGAATTACAGTCAACTAGGCTTTCCAAAAATAAGCCAACTAGTTAAGGTGTACCCATGGTGATTGCACATAATGCTAGGGCTATTACACTTGATATTTGCTAAGAGAGTATATCGTCGATGTTCTCAACAAAAATTAATTTAAAAATCAGAAATAAAAACTTCTAACACTATGAGGGCATGGGCATGTTAATTAGCTAGATTGTTTTAATCACGTCATAACGTATACATATATTTATGTTTTGTTACTTGAGCAACTACTGAACTATTGAATCTGCAGGAATAGAAAACAGGATTCTGGGTGGAAGGCTGGTGAAGCACACAACGTAATGATAAAAACAGAAATGAAGGCACGAAAATATAGGGTCCTTTGCCCCATTCATTGGATTCTGGGTTTTGGTAATTGTGAGCACCAGCCCTGGAGAGATGAAAGGAAGAGCCACTCAGAATCGGATCTCCTCTAATCTGTCCTGAGAGTGGGAAGATCCAGAGCCAGGCCAGGCCAGAGCTGCACACAGCCTCAGAAGCGAGGTGGATCTGGTTTGGCCTAGGGAGGGAGCTGGCTGTAGGCCCTGATATCCCTGACTCTGGGGTACTTCCAGCTCTGTCATTCCTAAGCCTGCTCAAAGAAATTCAATATACTGAGTTCACATTATTTTAATCAATTTTGTCTCTTTCCTAGTTCAGAAAATAAAAGAAAAAGCAAGTTAATATAAACGGTTGACATTTTCTGGGACAATTAGAAAACTTTTTTTTTTTTTTTTAAGATTTATTTATTCATGAGAGAGAGAGAGAGAGAGAGGAAGAGACATAGGCAGAGGGAGAAGCAGGCTCCATGTAGGGAGCCTGACGCGAGACTCGATCCTGGGACTCCGGGATCATACCCTGAGCTGAAGGCAGACACTCAACCACTGAGTCACTCAGTCATCCCGAAACCTTTTTATTTTTAACAAGAATGCAAAATAAATGCTACTGCTACTAAAAAGTCTTTGGTCCATGGAGGACTCATCACAGGTGACACCAGAACTCACATGACAACACAGGGAACTGGCCCAACTGAAAAAGTCCCCTGTATACCCGTTTTTCCTCAAATTGACTCTACAATCCTGAATTCAACAACATACCCATTTGTTCTAACCTAAAAATTTCTAGATGTTATGGATCATGACTCTTCATCTGTTTTTTTTTTTAAGATTTTATTTATTCATTCATGACAGAGAGAGAGAGGCAGACACAGGCAGAGGGAGAAGCAGGCGCCATGCAGTAAGTTCCATGTGGGACTCGATCCCAGGATCCCAGGATCCCAGGATCATGCCTGGAGCCAAAGGCAGACGCTCAACGGCTGAACCACCCAGGCGTCCCTTCATCTGTTTTTCTAATGACCAGATGCCATGGAAATAATCAGTTTCTATCTGTTTGCATCTCTACACCGGTTCAGTGTTCTTTAACTACAGGAGAGACTTCCACCTGGGTACCACAAAAGAGATTCCTTCCAGTCAGAGAGAAGACCCTAGATGACTCAATCTTCTTTCTCTGAAATGGAAGCAGATTCAGATACTGGTACCAGTCTAACCCCATCTACATAGGACATCCCTAATTATTCCAAAGAGTCCCTGGTTCTGGAAAGAGTGTCCTCAGTGAGACTGACCTGATGCTCCCATAGGGATCCAGGCAGCAAAAATTTTAGGCTTAGTCTGTGCCATTAGGTAGACCATAGACCTGTCATGGTGGATCAGTATACTTTGATGCAGCTGTGATGAATCCTGTTCCTGGGAGGGGCTCTCTGGAGTAAGAAGTCTACTTCAGTTAACACAGGTTACAGGTAGCTGTAGTGGTCATGATTCTAGTTATTTTGTGGGTCTTAACCTTGCACTGTTAAAGGATCTTACCTCTTCTGAAGTTTGTCTTAAGGCAAGACCTTGTGCAACAGGTTTTAATGCCTATGTTTGCTGCCACGTAGATATTCTGCACTGACTGTTAGGAGTGCCAGTTTTTTGAAGACCATCAAACTTGTTAGCTATCTTTGTGAAACTCTCTTCCCACCCGACACCTAGAGAAATGTTAAGAAAATACGACATCTCATTTTGAAAGATACCCATTCAAAAATACTTTGGGTATCTCTTCATTCTTTCAGGAAACACTGTTACATTACTGATTGGACTCTCATCTTATCTCCTGGGACCATTAATACAACATAATTGTATGGGGACACCTGGGTGGCTCAGTGGTTGAGCATCTGCCTTCAGCTCTGGGTATAATCCTGGAGTTCCAGGATGGAGTCCTGCATCTGGCTCCCTGCAGGGAAGCCTGTTTCTCCCTCTGCCTATGTCTCTGCCTTCTCTTTGTGTCTCTCATGAATAAATAAATAAAATCTTAAAAAAAAAAAAGAAAACAACATAATTGTATGGACAGTTATATAATAATTTTAAAGGATTCAATGTATAGCTATAATTATCTATTAATAGAATATAGATTCTCTATGTTATTCTCAATTTTACCTATTGGGACTGGCTTGTAGTGTTATATAACACTCTGTGAGGCATGGATAGATACATGACTGGCATGGAGAAAAACAGACTACATTTTTCTCCTGAGATGAGGTTTTCTAATTCCTCCAGGGTACAGAAGACCTGGATATAGAGTGGTCATCACCAAGAAGAATCAAGATGCTGGCAGTCTACACATTCAATGCAATCCTTATCAAAATAACACCAGATTTTTTCACAGAGTTGGAACAAAAAATTCTAAAATTTGTATGGAACCAAAAAAGACCCCAAATACCCAAAGTAGTGTTGAAAAAGAAAACCAAAGCTGAGGGCATCACAGTTCCAGACTTCAAGTTATATTACAAAGTATTAGTCATCAAGACAATAGGGTACTGGCACAATAGATACATAGATCAATGGAAGAGAAAAGACAATCCAGAAATGACCCCTCAACTATATGGTCAACTAATCCTTGACAAAGCAGGAAAGACTTTCCAATGGAAAAAAGACAACCTCTTCACAAATGGTTTTGGGAAAATTAGAAAGGAACATGCAGAAGAGTGAAACTGGACCACTCTTTTACACCATATACAAAAAATAAATTTCAAAATGAATGTAAGACCCAAATGTGAGACAAGAATCCATCAAAATCCTAGAGGAGAACACAGGCAGCAACCTCTAACCTCAGCCACAGCAACATCTTACTAGATAGGTCTCCAGAGATAAGAGAAACAAAAGCAAAAGTGAACACTGAAACTTCTTCAAGATAAAAAGCTTCTGAGTAGCAAAGGAAACAATCAACAAAACTAATAGGACCTTCAGATATGAGAAGATGTCTGCAAATGATAGATCAGATAAAGGACTAGTATCCAAAATCTGTGAAGAACTTATCAAACTTAACACCGGAAAAACAAAAAAACCTAATCAAGAAAAGGGCAGAAGATAAGAACAGACATTTTTCCAAAGAAGACAAAGAAATGGCTAAAGGACGCATGAAAAAATGCTCAACATTACTCATCAGGGATACGCAAATCAAAATGACAATGATATCACCTCACCCCTGTCAGAATGGCTAAAATGGACAACTCAGGAAACAAATGTTGGGTAGGATGGGGAGAAAGGGAAGCCTTTTCACACTGATGGAGGGAATACAAACTGCTGCAGCCGCCCTGCAAAACAGTATGAAGGTTTCTCAAAAAGTTAAAAATATAACTACCCTATGATCCAGCAATTACACTGTAAAGTATTTATCCAAAGGCTATGAAAATAGTGATTCTAAGGGGCACATGCACCCCAATGGACTATATATAACTCAGCCATTAAAAAGAATGAAATTGGGGGGTGGGAGTGAATGGGTGACGGGCACTGGGGGTTATTCTGTATGTTGGTAAATTGAACACCAATAAAAAATAAATTAAAAAAAAAGAGAAAAACAGAAAAAAAATGAAATCTTGCCATTTGCAATGATGTGGACAGAAAATGAGTGTATTATGCTAAGCAAAATAAGTCAGAGAAAGACAAATACAATGAATTCATTCATATGTGGAATTTGAGAAACAAAACATATGAACATAGGGGAAGGAAAGGAACAATGAAATAAGACAAAACAGAGGGAGGCAAACCATAAGAGACTCCAAAGGTTGCTGGAGGGGAAATGGGAAGAGGGGGACAGGGTAATGGATGATGGTCATTAACGAGGGCACTTGATGTAATGAGCTGGGTCTTATAAGCAACTGATAAACCACTAAATTCTACCCCTGAAACTAATAACACACTATATGTTAAATAACTAGAATTTAAATAAAAATTTTAAAACAATAGCCATTCTTAGAAAAAAAGATGAATAAAGACGCTGGCAATTCGGAAATATGCACTGATTAAGACCAAATAGTTTACTTCCTTCCAGATACTCCAGTGAAAAAGAGAAAAATTAGAATGATGGATAAAGGGAGGATATAAAAAGCTACAATGATGCTTTCCAGGACAAAAATGGCTGGAGTAGCTATTATCTCAGGAAAGGTTCACAGTGTGGTATTGTTCTGATGGAGGTGTCAGCCCCTTGGCTTGTACATGTACAGAATGAAAACCAGAATGAGTCCTAAACACAAAACATCTGAGGTGCATTTGAATGCTGCACAGAGTAGTAAGTCTACATGTGCCTCACAAAATACAGCAGAAGAGTATCCAAAGCCTATACTGTTTGTGATGTATTTGTTGTTCTTTGATGTAGGGACTGTTGTATTCATCAGCGCAGGTAGGATCCAACACAGAATACTGGAGGGGTCAATGGAATGTGGGACTGTTCCTTAATGGTGTGCCCACCTGGAGTTCCTGGGGACTGATGGTGATGGCTTGGAAGACCTCTTCAAAGAAAAGAAACAATCAGGGTTTAGTTCTTTACAGCTAACCAAAATAGTTTAGTTATAAAAGGTTTAGTGATGATTTAAATATTAGAGTCATCATTGGAACCTGGGTACCTATAGCAACAGGAAGCATTCAAATGCCCTTCCAGTAGAAGACCAGTTCTTGGACTTTTCTCTCATTAGACAATTAATGCTTCATCTAGAAGTCTTCACACAAAACAGCCACCATGGCCTGAGACTTTAAGTACAGACCTGGATACAATACCTACAGTGTGAATGGGTATTTAATTGATCACTGAAGACCACCAGTTTCCAGAATTAAAAGACAGAAGCCCAGCTTATAAATGAGCCCACTTACACATCTGCAGAACCAATAGCAGAGTCCAGTTAAAACAATTCATGGGAGCATCTGGGTGGCTCACTCAGTTGAACATCTGCCTTTAGGTCATGCTTTCAGGTACTGGGATTGAGCTCCACATTGGGCTCCCTGTTCAGTAGGGAATCTGCTTCTCCTCCTCCCTGGTTACTCCTCCACACTCATTCTCTCTTTCTCTCTCTCTCTCACAAATGAATAAATAAAAAAAAATATTTTAAAGATTTTATTTATTTATGACAGACACAGAAAGAGAGGCAGAGACATAGGCAGAGGGAAAAGCAGGCTCCCTGTGGGGAGCCTGATGTGGGACTCGATCCCAGGGCCCCGGGATCACGACCTGAGCCGAAGGGAGATGCTCAACCATTAAGCCGCCCAGGTGCCCCAGGAAGTGATGGGGGGGGGGGGGTGTTAATACTGCATGGCCACAATTCACTTTAGTGTCAGGAGACGCACAGATTGCAGAATTTTACCACTGATCCACCCACATGCCCCTGAATAAATAAAATCTTAAAAAAAAATATAACAGTTCATGGTCATCCATGTATCTGACTGCATCCTTTATGGGCTAATATCTTCATTGAAGGTGAAAACTATAAGTAGATTCCCAGAGTGTAATTCTCAAAGCAGGTTCCCCAAACAGATCACTTGAGTACTTGCGAGAACTGCAAACTGGGGGGCTACTTCCCAGCCTAGAACTATTGAAATGATAACATGGGCAGGGGCCTAGAAATCTGAGGTTTTTCTAAGTGCATCAGGTGATTCTGAGGCAAGATATGATAGCCTCTGTAGTAACTAAATCACTAACTCAGGTCAACCCTGAGTTATACAGATAGTCACTCTTATAAATCTTCTATATTTGTGGTGATGTTAGTGCTATGACACAGGCATACACACAATACACATTTTTCTTATTCATAAGTAAAGCTGACTCTAATATAGTCTATTTGGCTTCCTGGTCTTCCAGATGTCATTTCCCTCAATGCTCTCCCCCGGCTTCTTGGCATCACCCATAAATATCCTTCTTATATTCTTTCATCAAAATAATCCAACTTGAGTGAATTGGAATTTATTCAAATATTTCATCAAATAAGATAAGAAACACATACAAACAATAATAGACATTATAGTTCATAATGGATTTGAATATAGAATTCTTACTATGAATTGGCATTTGATGACTTTTACTATAAGAGCATAAATAGGGCAGCCCGGGTGGCTCAGCGGTTTAGCACCATCTTCGGCCCAGAGCCTGGTTCTGGAGACCTGGGATCTAGTCCCAAGTCAGGATCCCTGCACTGAGCCTGCTTCTCCCTCTGCCTACTGTGTCTCTCACAAATAAATAAATAAAATCTTTAAAAAAAAAAAAAAAAGAGCATAAATAATGGGGGCTGCCTGAGTGGCTAAGTGGTTGAGCATATGTCTTCAGCTCAAGTCATGATCCCAAGGTCCTGGGATCAAGTCCCACATCAGGCTCCCCCAGGGAGCCAGCTTCTCGCTCTGCCTATGTCTCTGTCTCTCTCCATCTCTCATGAATAAATAAATAAAATCTTAAAAAAAAGGAGCATAAATAATGGGGTGCCTGAATGGCTCAGTTGATTAAGTATTCAACTCCTGATTTTGGCTCAGGTTATAGTTATAACCTCAGGGTTATGAGATTGAGCCCTGAGTTGGGCTCTGTGCTTCTCTGCTCCTTCTCCTACCCAGGCTCTCTTTCTCTCAAAATGAAATAAAATAAAGTAAAATAAAATAAAATAAAATAAGAAAATGATAAAAATGATACATGTAAATTAGAGTACACAACATAAAAGACTGGATTTGCACTATTGGATATTTGCATAAAGTGAGTACAGGGAAGACAGGAAAAGCAGTAGAGTTTTGTATGCTATAGACAATATCAAGTTAAAATGGTTTGTTACAGCTTTAAGAGGTTTAAAGTAATTCCCAAGGTAACCGGGGGAAAAAAAAGGCACAAAAGACATAAAAAGGAAATGAAAATGGTATCAAAGCATGTCATTACAAATATCAAAGAAACATAATGGAATATAATAAGAGACAGAAAGAAGAATAAAATATCCTTCTTAGTACAGAAAACTGAAAACACAGCAGCAGTAGTTCCTTCGTTTCAATAATTACATTCTTGGTAAGTACATTGAACACCTTCCATTAAAAGTCATAAAATAAGGGCACCTGGATGGCATAGGCAGTTAAGCATCCAACTCTTGGTTTCAGCTCATGATCTCAGGGTTGTGGGACCGAGCACCACATCAGCCCACACTCAGTGTGGAGTGTGCTTTGGATCCACCCCCGCCCGTCCCCGCTGCCCCTCTTCCCTAACCCTGGGATAAATAAATCTAAAAAAAAAAAACCACAAAAAGCAAAACCATGAAGTGGCTGAGTGAATAAAACACAATATCTGACAACCTCTCACTTCCAGAAAGTAGCATTAAATCTAGGGACACTTTTAAGATGCGAGTAAAAGTATATAAAAGCACATTTTATGCAAATAGAAACCAAAAAAGGACACAAGCAGCCATACTAACATCAGATAAATGAACACTGAGTTCATAGATCGTCAGTACAGAGAAACATTATGTAAAGAAATGCGATTACCTGGGTACAATAACAATTATGATTATGTGCACATCTAACATCAGAGATCCCATATACATGAAGCATACAAGACAGAACTGAAGCAAGAAATGCACAGCGTCATGATAGCAGCAGAAGTTAACATGTCAATTTAACTGGATGGAAAGACCGCATTTGAGCTGGTAAGAAGAGAACTTGAATGAGACCAATTTTATATAACAGACATATACAGAAAACTCCACCAAGCAAGAGTAAAATATACAATCTTCTCAATCATGCATGGAACATTCTCTAGTATAGACAACCTGTTTGTCTACAAGTCTTAACAAATCTAAGAAGATTAATACACCAGTATCAAAAAAAAAGAAAAATACACCAGTATCTTTCCTTACCACCACGGAAGGAAACTAAGAATGAATAGCAGATAGGAAATGGGAATGCTACAAATATTTGGAAATTAAAAAACACATTCTTGAGCAATCAATGGGTTAAAATGAAATAAAAAAACAGTAAATATCTTGAGATTAATGAAATGAAACAATATATTCAAACATATGGAAATCAGATAAAGTAATTTTAAGGAAACAGTGGAGTGAAAAGGCAACCTAAGAAATGGAAAATTTGTCACAGAGCCTCTAGAGCATAAGGATTTAAATCTAGAATATGAAAAGACTTTTGCAAAAACAACCAAACAGCACCTAGCATGATTAAGAACTGGACAGTTTTCAGTGGGCATAATCCAAGGAAGATTTACAAATGGATAAGGCCTATGAAAGATGCTCAAAATCACTATTCATTAGAGAAATTTGACAGTATATCATCAAAAGAATTTAAAGTAGGATCTGCAACAGATATTTGCACAAGGAGATTCACAGCAGCATTATTCAGAAAAGCCAATCAACACAAATGTTCATGAATGCATAAAGGAAATGTAGTATACACATACACGCTATAAAATCAATATTTGGCTTTGAAAAAAGGAACATGTAGCAGTCCAGGATCCATCAGCCCCGCACTGGGCTCCCTACTCAGTGGGGAGCCTGCTTCTCTCTTCCCTGCTCATGCTCTCTCTCACTATCAAATCAATCAATCAATCAATCAATCAATCAATCTTAAAAAGAAAGAAGAGACATATCTTGTCACTTTATGCAACATGGCTAAAACGTGATGATGTTAAGTGAAATAATGAGTCACAGGAACAGATACACTATGATTTTACTTAAGTGTCCAACCTAATGTGACTCTCCTGAAAAAGGAAGTAAGGAAAGAGACAACGAGAATGAGCACCAGGGTCTTAAAACAGACACACACACATGAAGTGGCTGTTTAATAGGGATTACGGTTCAGTTTTGGAAGGTGAGAAAATTCCAGAAATTGGTTTTTCTTTTTCTTTTTTTTTTTTTTTAAGATTTTATTTATTTATTCATGAGAGACACAGAGAGAGAGAGGCAGAGGGAGGAGCACGCTCCATGCAGGGAGCCCAACGTAGGACTCAATCTTGGGTCTCCAGGATCACACCCCAGGCTGCAGGCGGCGCTAAACCGCTGTGCCACCGCCACCAGGGCTGCCCATAGAGAGGTTTTACAACAATTTGATTTTCATATCAATGAAATATTAATATATAACAAGACAGAGGAAGAATTTAATTTGTACTGAAATAAATATCACATGTATAAAGCACCTAAATGTGAAAATGGGTCATAATAAATTAAAGTGGGGACATCATTTTGCTGAGTCACTGAAGAAAAAAGCCCTTGACACTTCTAATCTTACACTATCAAATTTAATTATTCTTGCTGATTAAGAACACAAAACAAATGTAGATCCCAGGGCTTACCTTCAGAGGTAACAGCAACATAAATCACTATAGTGATCCAATTTGGAAGTCAGAGGGACCAGTAAATCACAACATGAAAGTGAATGAGGTCCTTTTTCCATTAGTGCCATCACGCTAGGATTACTTATGTCATTAGATTTTCTCAAAGGGACTTCACATTTTCTCAAATATTCATAAGAAATATATTTTGCCTCTGAGCCCTACAATACCATTGATGTGCTTTGGTCTTGAGTATAGAAGAATGATGAGTTTTAAACTTTCTTTTATAAATTTATACTATCTGGACTGTATTGGCTGGAAGAGTCTGTCAAACTCATACAATAATGTTATTAAAAATGGATGCAAGAAAAAAAATGGCGGGATCCCTGGGTGGCGCAGCGGTTTAGCGCCTGCCTTTGGCCCAGGGCGTGATCCTGGAGACCCGGGATCGAGTCCCACGTCGGGCTCCCGGTGCATGGAGCCTGCTTCTCCCTCTGCCTGTGTCTCTGCCTCTCTCTCTCTCTCTCTCTGTGTGACTATCATAAATAAATAAAAATTAAAAAAAAAAAATGGATGCAAGAGAAGTTATTGTGAAATATAGACATCCTATATACAAACTGTTACTTTAATATATCCCATTATTTAGGCACCAGAAGTATGCATTTATAAAGCAAGGAGTTTTTTAAGACTCTAATATTAGTCACCATTTTACATTTCTTCTGATATAGATGCATCACAAATGTCACTTGCCCAAGACTTGGCCCATTTGGTCTTGATCTATATATATGTAAGCAAAAATTCATGTCAAAACAACTGTTCTATATTTTAAATGTACGAAATGAAATTTAGAATTAAACCATCATGAACCAAAAAAAAAAAAATTTTTTTTTTTAGTTTCAAATAACTGTGTATATAAAAAAAGTTAGCTTTAAGACTATGAAAGAAAATGTGAAATGACTCCGGAGTATGGCACTTTCATTTTGCAGTGAGAAAAAATAAGCATCTGGCTGGGAAGACCTCTCTTGGTAAATAACTTGGCATGTGACACCAGAGAAATTTTTAATTACTCAGATGGAGTATCATCATTAACTCATTTTGGTAAGGACTAGAATCTGAGAGGCTTTGTGGTTCTGGTTCTGTGGTTGTGTTGTTTAAGCTGTTTTTTGGCTAGCAATGGGAAAAGGTGTTTCTGATCTAGCTCCTCACTTGCAGCCTATTAGGCTGCATGTTACAAACTTGCTTGGTGTCCAGTTATTATTACTCTACTAAAAGGAAGGTGATTTTCTTTTTTTCCTCCCTCCCTCCCTTCCTTCCTTCCTTCCTCCCTCCCTCCCTCCCACCTTCCCTCCCTCTCTTTCTTTATGGATTTTATTTACTATTTATTTGTGAGAGAGAGAGAGAGAGAGAGAATACAAGCAAGAGGAGAGGGAGAGGTGAAACAGGCTCTTACCACCAGGGAGCCCAACATAGGGCTCAATCCCAGGACCCTGGGATTATGACCTGAGCCAAAGTTAGATGCTTAACCGACTGAGCCACCCAGGGACCCCAGGAAGGTGATTTTTTTTTTTTCTTTTTGGTAATAGTGCATGGCAACAATTCATTTTAGTGTCAGGAGAAGTACAGATTGCAGAATTCTAAAACTCTTCACACTGTGGCCAATATAAATGCCTGATGCATTCTGTAGATGAGATTCTGAATGAATCCAAAGAAAAAGGACATTACTTCCTCTCAGTAGAGAGTGGTAGAGTCAACTTCAGCACCCAGCAACTATTTCACAGGGATTCTCATGCATAATACAAATAATTCAGTTGCTCCATCAGTGGAAACAGAAAAATCAGCCACTTAGCAAGCTGAGCACTTTGAATTTAGGCAAGTTAACTTCAGAGAAAACCAAGACAATGGGATGCCTGGGTGGCTCAGTGGTTGAGCATCTGCTTTCCAGTCAGGGTATGATCCTGGAGTTTCGAGATCAAGTCCCACATTGGACTCCTTGCATGGAGCCTGTTTCTCCCTCTGCCTGTGTCTCTACCTCTCTCTCTCTCTGTCATGAATAAATAAATAAATCTGAAAGAAAGAAGAAAGAAAGAAAGAAAGAAAGAAAGAAAGAAAGAAAGAAAGAAAGAAAGAAAGAAAGAAAGAAGAAAGAAAGAAAGAAAGAAAAAGAAAGAAAAGACAAGACAAAATACAAATCAACCAAGACAAAATACAATCAACCATCTTCATGGTGACACCTGAAATAGCAAGATCCCTCTAATAACAACATTCGTACACAGTTAAAACCCTATAGGTAATGCTGGGTATCCCAACCCACTAGGTTGGAAAATAAACCATCACAATGGGAAAAAAAGGGATGGAGAACCAACTTCTGACAATCTGGCAGGACTCATGTTTACACACATGGATTACATATTTGCAAGTATCTAGATAAATAGAAAGTTACATTAATGATCTTAATGCTGCAGTGACCTAAATGAGGATCCCCTTGAAACATTTAATTTGTATACTTTGCATTCTCCTCCAAAGAGCCAACTATAATTTTTTTTTTTTAAGATTCATTTATTTATTTATTCATGAGATACACAGAGAGAGGGAGAGAGAGGGAGATACACAGGCAGAGGGAGGCAGAGAAGCAGACTCCATGCAGGGAGCCCGACATGGAACTCGATCCTGGGACTCCAGGACCACGCCGTGGGCCAAAGGCAGGCGCTAAACAGCTGAGCCAACCAGGGATTCCCCCAAGAGCCGCCTATTAAACAAATCAAGTGTGATACCTATTCTACTACTTAGAACTTTAAAAATTTTTTTAAATATTTTATTTATTTATTCATGAGAGGCACACACAGAGAGAGAGGCAGAGACACAGGCAGAGGGAGAAGCAGATTCCATGCAGGGAGCCCGACGTGGGACTCGATCCCAGGTCTCCAGGATCACACCCCGGGCTGAAGGTGGCGCTAAACCACTGAGCCACCGGGGCTGCCCTACTTAGAACTTTTTAAAGGAAATACTGAGATGATAGTATCAACGCAGGAAATAAATAATGGACCTTCTGAAATAGTCACAAAAAGTGAGCTAAAACATGTCGAGTGCTGTACAAGTACTTCCTCCTGCTGCACCATCTTTTTATATTTTGACTAGGATACCAGAAATGCACTAAAATTAAATCCTGTCAGAGAACAAGAATTCTTGTCCCCTCAAAGGTCCTTCTAGATGGACTAAGAATCAGATTAACACAACACAGATTACTTGGAGAGAATAAAATTATTATTATTATTATTATTATTATTATTATTATTATTTACAACAAAACCCCCAAACCTGGGTTTGGTGGGCTTTTATTTATTTTAAGAGTAAGAGATTTATTTATTTATTTATTCATAGAGACACAGAGAGGCGGAGAGACACAGGCAGAGGGAGAAGCAGGCTCCACGTAGGGTCTCCAGGATCACACCCCGGGCTGCAGGCGGCGCTAAACTGCTGCGCCACCGGGGCTGCCCGAGAATAAAATTAAATATATGTAAATATAGGGAAACCATATGGATGTGGAAATTCAAAAGACTGTCAGGCAAAATGAGGTACAAATGTCATCCCGAACTAAGGAAAATAGAGGTGGCGCCTGGAGCCTCACAGGAAAGGAAAAATAACTTCACAGGGTGATAAAGAGTAGATATTTGGCAGTTAGAGATTTGTGCTTACAGATGGGTCACTGAGGTAAGCTATCTTAGTGTTAATAACTCTTATTCTGGGTAGGACCCCCCCCCCCCCATTTTATTTATTTATTTTTAAAGATTTTATTCATTTATTCATGAGAGACAGAGAGAGAGAGAGACAGAGAGAGAGGCAGAGGGAGAAGCAGGCTCCATGCAGGGAGCTCTATGTGGGACTCGATCCTTGGACTCCAGGATTGCACCCTGGGCCAAAGGCAGGCACTAAACCGCTGAGCCACCCAAGGATCCCCGCTGGTTTAGTTTTCAAATACATCTGATAATGCTTTTAGTGAACCATAGAGCCACAAAACTAAGAGTGTCTATATGTGACCTATTTTCATTATTTTATATTAAGACATTTATATTGTTATATGATATTATATGAAGCTTATTTATATTAAGCTAAAGGCAATTTTAGTTCTCAAATGATTCCAAGTCAGAATGATGAGAGAAAAATCAAAACGTTAGGGTTGCCTGGGTGGCACAGTCAGTTAAGCATCCAACTCTTGGTTTCAGCTCTGGTCATGATCTTAGAGTCATGAGATTGAGCCCTGCATTGGTCTCCCTGCTCAGCACAGAGTTTGCTTGGGATTGTTGCTCTCCTTCTCCCTCTGTCCCATGCCCCATTCTTTCTCACTCTCTAAAATAAATAAAATTTTTAAACAAATGTTAGTTTGGGGACTTGAAGCTTAGTATTGGAGAATTCGAGGGGAGGACTCTAGAAGTCAGGATGTAGTCTAGTCTAGTCTAATATTAAAATCTAAAATTGGGATTCTCTCTCTCTCTGTCCCTTAGTCTCTTGACCCATTCTCCCTCTCTCTCTCTCTCTCTCTCTCTAAAATACATAAATAAATCTTTTTAAAAAATCAAAATGTTAGTTTGGGGACTTGAAGACTGGTATTGGAGGACTCTAGAAGCCAGGATGTAGTCCAGTTGATGATGAATATTAAAATAAAAAATCTTGGATGCCTAGATGGCTCAGCATTTGAGCATCTGCCTTAGGCTCAGATGTGATCCCAGGTTCAGTGATCAAGTCCCGCATCGGGCTCCTTGCAAGGAGCCTGCTTCTCCCTCTGCCTATGTCTCTGCCTCTCTCTCTGTGTCTCTCATGAATAAATAAATAAAATCTTTAAAAGAAGATAAAATAAAATCTAAAATCTACAAACAAAAACAAAACAAAAAAAACCCAAAAAACAAAAACAAAAACAAAAAAATAAAATCAACAAACATGTGTTACTAAAACATTATTTTTCTCGGGGATCCCTGGGTGGCGCAGCGGTTTAGCGCCTGCCTTTGGCCCAGGGCACGATCCTGGAGACCAGGGATCAAGTCCCACATCGGGGTCCCTGCATGGAGCCAGCTTCTCCCTCTGCCTGTGTCTCTGCTTCTCTCTCTCTCTCTGTGTCTATCATGAATAAATAAATAAAATCTGGGATCCCTGGGTGGCGCAGCGGTTTAGCGCCTGCCTTTGGCCCAGGGCGCGATCCTGGAGACCCGGGATCGAATCCCACGTCGGGCTCCCGGTGCATGGAGCCTGCTTCTCCCTCTGCCTGTGTCTCTGCCTCTCTTTCTCTCTCTGACTATAATAAATAAATAAATAAGTAAATAAATAAATAAGTAAATAAATAAAATCTAAAAACACCACATATTTTTCTCTATAATCATCTGCATTGTTACCAAAGATAGAGAAACTAACACTAATTTGACTGCTAAACAAGTGTATCAAAAAAAAAAAAAAACTTGTCCTGTTTACATAAATGCAGGAAGAATAGGGTTTAAATCTTTAAAAAACATCTTTTCCTGCAACTTTTCTTAAGGAATCCCTAGATTGAACCTTTCATAGCCTCTCCAGGGCAGAAATCATGCCATGTACTTGCCACCAGCCTTTGTCTACAGTAACTACAGATCTGGGTGAACTCCTTTCTTCATGAAGACCCCAACTATCGCTAGGTTCTTGCACCTCTTACGAAATTATCTTCTTTGCTCTCCTGGTAAGGCTGTTGGGAACTCTGTAAACAAGCTATCAGGCTAATATTTCGAAAGGGACTTCGTTGGTTTTATAAAGTCAATCTTAGTTCCTTCTAGTTGTCATCATATCTGAGTCTATGCAGCTCTTTCTCAACTATGGCATTTAGTCAAAGCCTTGGTTATTACATAACCAATGTTTCTAATTGTGTCTCCCCACAATGAGACCAGATTCTTACTAAAATTATGTAAATACATATATTGGTTAAAATATTATAGTTACTCAGACTTTTTGAATTCTGTAGTAATCGGGTAGGAAGAAAAGATAAATGTTTCAATTGTTTGTTTACAAAGGTTTATTTTGTGCCACTGGTGCAAGACCATTAACTTAAAAGTTTTCTTAAATCTGTAAAAAACAAAACATTTAAAAGGATTTTTTCATTCCAGTTAATATACTATGTAATATTTGTTCCAGGTGTATAATAGTGATTCAACAATTCCATGCAATATCCAGTGCTCAAAACAACAAATGCACTCTTTAATTCCCATCACTTATTTAACCCACCTCCCCACCAACCTCCACTCAACAGGTAACCATCAGTTTTTTTCTTTACAGTTAAGAATCTCTTTCATGATTTGCCTGTCTTTTCAGTTTTTCTCTTTGCTTGTTTCTTATATTCCACGAGTGAAAAAATACAGTATGTCTTTCTCTGACTTTTTTCATTTTGCATAATACTCTCTAACTCCATGTCATTACAAATGGCAAGATTAAATTCCTTTCTATCGCACAGTAATATTCCATTATACACACACGCACATATATCATGTCTTCTTTATTCACTTGTCAGTCAATGAACACTTCAGCCTGACTGTTTGAAGCAGAAATGCTAACTACCACTGACTATTGAACTGTTCCCCCAATAAATCACGGCAAAGTCAGAGCCGGAGCATAAGACTATACTCATCATGGCTCTAAAGGGAGGAAGGTCCCACACAGAATTGCATCAGCTTCCATGAAAGGTAACCCATCTATAGTGGATCTAACCTATGTAGGGGTTATATTCCTGGGATACTAGTGTTTTGTGGAACCACAGCACACACCTTGCTGATCCTGCCTATTCCACTGTCCAGAAGGCTTCTTCACCTCCAATATCTACTCTACCACGTAACATTTGAAAGCTACATCTAAATGATTACATCATCCAATACTCCTCCTCCATCCATGGCACTGATCTAGGCCTGGGCAAACACAGTCATCACTATCATCCAAGAGCATCTGGTCCTCAGTAACACAGGAATTCAATTAAATCATGAAGATAAAGTAAGACTTCCCTAGTCCTCAGAAGCCCACCACATCTGCCAAATCCTGTCGTCTATTACATTTCTTCATCAGATGTCACCATCAAAAACTGTCTCTGCCTTTGGAGTGGCTAAAGAGAGCCACCCCTGATTCCCTCACCACACAGGAAAGAGTTCTTCACATTTTCTATTAATAGGTCTTCTCTTTCTCTCTAAGGATGGTTCCTTCTGTGTATTTTACAGCCCAGTACTAAATGTCTCAGTTAATACCCAAAGGCCTTCCATTTTTCTGATTTCAATGATTTATTGTGGAAACTCTAACCACAACAGAGGCAAAGAAGAATGTCTGTGATACCTATGAGGCTAGAAATAAAAATTAAGATAAATAGAACTAGAGATCTAGAAATAAGTAGGAAAATAAGTAGAAGCTATTTTTCTAAATTCAGGGAGTCAGTTATATAACCTGGGACAGGTATTCTCTCTCCACATGAAGAATTCATGCCAATTCTTCATCCTCTGTATTTTCTCTTCCTTGAGGCTACAGTATCACTCTTATTGGAATATGTTTCTGCTACTTATAGGGTACCTATTACTCACCAAACATTGATATAAGTGTATGTTTACTTTGTAGACACTTAATACTCCCACTTAATGTGGAGCACAGAGCTTTATTAGCACATACCATGGTACAGTGCTCTAGAACTCCAGGGCTAAGTCCAGATTGAGCCATTCAAACTAAAACAGACTTAGGAGGGGATCCCTGGGTGGCTCAGCGGTTTAGCGCCTGCCTTTGGCCCAGAACGTGATTCTGGAGTCCTGGGATCAAGTCCCACATCAGGCTCCCTGCATGGAGCCTGCTTCTCCCTCTGCCTGTGTCTCTGCCTCTCACTCTGTCTTTCACGAATAAATAAATAAAATCTATAAATAAAATCTATAAATAAATAAATAAATAAATAAATAAATAAATCAAACAAAACAAAACAAAACAGATTTAGGTAAGCACTGTGGGAGTCTTCTTTAAAGGACATATAAGGGAGAGTCATGGTAGAAAGGGGATATGGTTGCTCACAAAGGTGGACTGAGGATGTGAACAGAAATTACATTAACTGGTGACTGCTGCGTGTTGTGTAGGGAATGCACTAGTGAGAAGGGCTGCTGTCAGTTCAAGGCCCCTGCAAAAGTACTGCCTACACAAACTATATCCCAAGTAGCATTAATATGGAGTACTTGAACTAATCAGTCAATATGACCCCCATATAATTTGTAATATGTCCATTACAACGTCCCACCACTTCCTAGGAAGAGAAAATGATGATAGATAAATTAGGGGAAAAATAATCACACATTACTTAAAATTTAAGGCCACTGAGAAAATGGATTCCTAGGTATATTATTCCACTCCATTACCAAATAGGTGATAGATAAAATGGATTACATACAACCTTCTATAAAATGAGATAGGTTTACATCGGTGGTGGGATAACACTTCATTCATTACTCATTCGTGGTAATACATTAAAAATCATTATGTTTTATTAATTAAAATATATTAAAATCACACATAGACTAAGTTGTGCATTTCAAATGCACTTTGTAATCCTTTTTGGAAATACAGAATACAAGCGTTAAAAAGCATTTGGGTGCTGATATCATGACGTGGGAGTAGTGATTTCCATAGTTTTCAGGCATGACATAATTCTTAAAAATTGTATATGTCTAATCCTTTGCTATTTTAGGAAAGAGTAATCTCTTTTGATATCTTTAAGGACTTCTTCATTTCAAGCACATCAAGTGACATCCTCTACTTCTAACTACACCTATTATGAGGACACATCAGTATTTTACTGGACTGCCATCTGTTTTTCCTCAAATATCAGCTGGTAAAATATTTTATTTTATTTTATTTTATTTTATTTTATTTTATTTTGGTAAAATATTTTATTTATAATATGCAGGAAATTCTTAGTTTTAATACATGGAGAATGATGTTCTGAACACCTCTTTCATTATAACTGACATTAATATTATAACACAAACAGCATCTCTATTTAGATTTTCTTCAAATACTGCATATTATATTGCCCTTCCTCTTCCATGGAAAACTAGATACACATGAGTCCCACCTAATGAAACAGGGCATCTCATGTTTCATACAGCAACAATCAGACACATACTTTCACACACTAAGAATAAATGAATTTTCTGAAATGATTTGAGAGTAGAAATACATTAATATTTGCAAGTCACAAATCCCAGGTAGGATCAAGGAAAAAAAAAGGATATATGGATATTAATTATACTTATATAAAAAACTCCATCCACTAAATCTTTTCAAGCATAATAGCATATACATTTTCTAACATTTTAACTTTGTTATTATTCCTTATGAGTATTTTTATGTAATATCTGAACAGATGGACTCATGTACTGCTTTCTACTTGATTTCTGTGATATTTATTGACATTTGATGTTCACTTACATACATTTCTAAATATTTACATCTTTAAAGCTATTTCCTTTATGCACTCAGGTGTTTGCTGAAGTACATATTTAAAATAACAGTCTTTCCTTATTTGTTATGTCTCTAGGGTTTGAATCTAGTGTGCATTTTGTGGTATTTAGTAAGGACCGAATTCCAATTAAAAGCACTACAACATTCCCTTCATTTTACAGTTTCCATCCTGTATGATAGCTATGATATTGAGTAAGTTATCAGTTCCAACTAGAGGCTTGTAATACTCTACATTGTAATGTTCCTCCTCAATATAAATTCTAAGATGAAAAAAAAATAAATAAATAAATTCTAAGATGCTGAAAAGGGTTGAGAAGTTTAAAAGTTTTCCCATATTCTTTATAAGTTTTTTCCCAGTATAAATTTTGTGATGTTGAATGAGGCTTGGCCTCTTATTAAAGACCTTGCCAAATTCTTTTTTTTTTTTTTAATTTTTTTAACTTTTATTTATTTATGATAGTCACAGAGAGAAAGAGAGAGAGAGGCAGAGACACAGGCAGAGGGAGAAGCAGGCTCCATGCACCGGGAGCCCGATGTGGGACTCGATCCCAGGTCTCCAGGATCGCGCCCTGTGCCAAAGGCAGGCGCCAAACCGCTGGGCCACCCAGGGATCCCGCCAAATTCTTCATATTTGCAAAATCCTCTCTAGCATATATTCTCTGATGAGGAATCAGGGTTTAACACTGCTTAAAGGCCTTACCACATTCTTAACAATTTTATGGTTACTCTCCAATATGAATTCTCTGATGTAGAGTAAGGGTTAGTAGTCCTTAAAAGTTTTCTTATATTCTTTAAATTCATAAGGTTTGCTCCACCATGAAATTTGTGCTAATAAGTAAAGGTTGAACAGCAATTAAAAGCCTTCCCACATTTTTTACTTTGGTAAGGTTTTCCTCAAGTATGAATTCTGTGATGTTGACTCAGTGTGAGTGCTGCATAAAGGTATGGACATATTCTTTACATGTCTAAGTTTTCTCTCAAATATGAATTCTATGATGTTGAGTCAGGTGTGAGCGCCGTTTAAAAGCCTTGCCACATGCTTCGCATATGAAAGGTTTCTCTCCAGTATGAATTCTGTGATGTTCAGGAAGCTTTGATTGCTGGCTAAAGGCCTTGCCACATTCTTCACATTTGTAAGGTTTCTCTCCAGTGTGAATTCTGTGATGTCGAATAAGGTATGAATGCCGGTTAAAGGCCTTGCCACATTCTTTACATATGTAAGGTTTCTCTCCAGTGTGAATTCTGTGATGTCGAGTAAGGTTTGCATGCTGGTTAAAGGCCTGGCCACATTCTTTACATTGGTAAGGTTTTTCACCACTGTGAATTCTATGATGTTGAGTAAGGTTTGACTGCTGGTTAAAGGCCTTGCCACATTCTTCACATTGGTAATGTCTCTCTCCAGTATGAATTCTGTGATGTTGAATAAGGTTTGAGTACTGGTTAAAGGCCTTGCCACATTCTTCACATTGATAAGGTTTCTCTCCAGTGTGAATTCTTTGATGTCTAATAAGTGCTGAGCGCTGGTTAAAGGCCTTGCCACATTCTTCACATTGGTAAGGTTTTTCACCACTGTGAATTTTGTGATGTTGAGTAAGATATGAGTGGTGAATAAAGACCTTGCTATATTCTTTACATTTGTAAGGTTTTTCTCTAGTATGCATTGGCTGTTGTTGAGATAGTGATGAGTGCCAGTCAGAGGCTTTGCCACATTCCTTAGAAATAGAAGTTTCCTGTCCAGTACCAACTGTGTTATATATATTTAGTCCTGATTCTTGACTAAACATGTTCTCATGTTTATAACATCTGTATGAGTTTTTTTCCATGTGAATTCTCTGATAATCACCAACACTGAAGAACTGGTTACCAGATTTCCCACATTCATTATGTTTATAAAGATTCTCTCCCACAGGGCTACTCTTATGTATAATAAGTTTGGAGCTTTGATAACAAACTTCCTCACATTTATCACCATCATAATGGTTCTCTGGAAAATGAATCCTCACATGTTTATTTACATTTGTACCCTGGTTAAATTTTTTGTCAGATTCACTACATTGAGCAATTCTGTTTTCATTGAATATATTCTGATAATTTTGTAGAGTCAACTCCTCTGTGAAAGACTTCTCAAATGGATCCCACTTAGCACTTTGTTCTTCATTTTTAAATCTCTGATTTTCAGAAATATTTGACTCAAAGGTCAATCCAATCCTACTTTCAGGATGGTTCAAATGATTATTTTTAGCATGGACTAGGTAACTTTCCAGATTTTCCAACTTTTCATTCTGCAAATATGTATGTTTTACCATTTGATTTGAGCCCTTGCTTATAGAAACACATTGCTTTGCAGAAGAAGCAGACTTAAGAAGGGATGTTTTCCAAAATGTTTTATAACCTTCATGACATCTTTGATGCCCTTTACTCTCCCCATCATTTTTCCAGTCTATCATTAATTGTATATCCTCAAGGGCACTATGTTTATATCTACCCACTGCCACGTTTTGCAAAGAAGCTTCTATGCACAGCTTTGGCAGGAAACTCTGGGTGCCTTTTGAAGATACAGCTGAAAGATATCGAATAAGAGAAAAGTAAAATCATTCCACTTACTAATCTCAGATGAATATAATGAAAATTTCTAATACAGAAAAATAAAATCAATCAGAGAACTTCAGCAAGATGGCTGAGAAGGAATCATCAGGACTTCATTCCTCCAGAGACACATAATCTTGCAGACAATGTACTGATAACATAGCCTAACAGATAGTTGTGTAGTACTGTAATGTTGTAGCATACATCACTTTCCCATACCTAAAAAATCAAGAAAAGTACCATTTGAGCCTACAATTATCAGCAAGAAGGAAATTTAAACTTAAAATACAAATAAACAAAATAAGATATAGCAAAAATAGAAAAATATCACCAATAGGAAGAGTTGGTTTTCTGAAAAGAGCAACAAAATTGACATACTTTTAACGAAATCAAGTAAAATCGAAAGAGAGGAGGCCAACTAAAATTAGAAGTGAAGAAGTGAAAGCTGACACAGGATAACTGACACCATAGAAATAAAAAAATTTTAAGGTGATGATGGATAATTATATGCCCATAGGTAGATAACCAAAAAAAGGTGTATAAATCTGACAAAATATATAACCTGACTTCAGCATGAATTTAAAAAAAAAAAAAAAAAAAAACCCAAACCGTGATCTACCAATACTGAGTAGATTGAAAAAGTAATTTTAAAAATGCCCAACAAAGAAAAATCCTGTGCCAGATAAATTCAGTGGATAATTTAAACAAACATTTAATGAGAAAGTACTTGAACTCTCCTCCAATATTTCCAAGAGGTAAAGAGAAAGAAAATTATCAAACTGTCCGTGACACCAGCATTACCACATTAACAAAGCCAAGGATGACACTACAAGCAAAGACCACCTTAAATAGTGAGGTAAACTCCACAATAAAAGGAAGCAAAGTGAATAGGAAGCAAATTGAATCAGAAGCACATTTTACTGTTCTACAACATGATCAAGTGATAATTCTTCCTGGAATTCAAGAATGTTTCCACATTGTGAAATCTATACATTTAAGACTGCACATTAATAGAATGAAGATCAAACATTACAGGACATAATAATTCATACAGAATGAGGGTGCCTGGGTGGATCAGCTGGTTAAGCGTCTGCCTTTGGCTCAGGTCATGATCCCAGAGTCCTGGGATCAAGCTCAGCATTGGGCTCTCTGCTCAGCGGGGAACCTAATTTTCTCCCTCTCCCTCTGCCCCTTTGCCTACTTGTGCTTTCCCTGTCAAAAAATAAATAAAATCTTTAAAAAATATTCATGCAGAACAAGAACATGAACATATTGGACACTGGTTCTTGATAAAAAACACTCAATAGTAGGAATAGAAAGAAACTACTTGCACCTAATAAAGATATGCACATATATATGCACAAAATAAAAATCTAACATTTGATAGTAAAATACTGAAAGCTTCTCCTCTCTAATTTGATTCTCTAATCAGAAACATGGTAATAAAGAGACTTCACACTTCTAATCAACATAGTACTAGATATTCTAGTCAGAACAATTGGGCAAGAAAAAAATACATAAAAGGAATCCAATTGTAAAGAAAAGGAAAACTTTCTGCTTACAGATGACATGATCTACAGAAAACCCTAAAGAATCCTTATTTTTATTTTTCAGCTATTTTATTTTTTGCTCATCACTCCTATTGTTTATTTCTGCAAATTTTCCCTACCAGACATTCCATTTTTAATACTTCATGCTATAAGTGGTTGAACTAAGAAAAAAGGTTCAAATAAACATTACACCGCAACAAACTACAAAAATGAAGAAACATAACTGATATTTAGCTGAGGAAGGAAATAAGAAAGAAAAATCAGAAATTAATAAAATACTGATCAGAATAAATAAAACACTGAAAGTAATGCAATCTCTAGCAAAATCCCAATGCCATTTGGGAAAGAACACAGTCCCTCCTAGCATTCATATGGATGTCACAGGATAATAGAGACAGAGAACAATCTTGAAAATGAAGACTTCGGGGCACCTGGGTAGCTCAGTGGTTAAGTATCTGCATTTGTCTCAGGTTGTGATCCTGGGGTCCTATGATCAAGTTTCTCCCATCAGGCTCCCTGCAGGGAGCCTCTTTCTCCCCTTGTCTCTGCCTGTGTCTCTGCCTGTGTCTCTCAAGAATAAATGAATAAAATCTTTAAAAAGAAAAGAAAATGAAGTATTTGTTGGTAGCACCACACTTCCTGATTTAAAACATAGTGCAAAGCCATAGTTATCAAAATAATGTACTATAGAAACAGAGAATAGAATAATGGAAGGGAATAGGTGAGCTAGAGGTCTATTTCTCCACTGTTAATGGGTATGACAATGAACAGAAGATATTGTTAAAATTCAGATTCTGGGGCAGCCCCGGTGGCTCAGTGGTTTAGCGTCGCCTTCAGTACGGGGCCTGATCCTGGAGACCCGGGATCGAGTCTCACGTCAGGCTTCCTGCATGGATCCTGATTCTCCCTCTGCCTGTGTCTCTGCCTACCCCACCCCCCCTCCGTGTGTCTCTCATGAATAAATAAAATCTTTAGAAAAAAAAAATTCAGATTCTGATTTGGATGTCTAGGAAAGGTCTGAGTTTCCCACACTTCTCACATGCTAACAAGTGATCCCAGCATCTTCCTCTAAGAGCCACACTTTTCAATAAAAAAGATGAAATCATGAATGATTCTGAACTTAAAGAAAATTGTGGGGACGCCTGGGTGGCTCGGTGGTTGAGTGTCTGTCTTTGGCTCAGGGTGTGATCCCAGGATGGAGTCTAATCAGGCTCCCTGCAAGGAGCCTGCTTTTCCTTCTGTCTGTGTCTTTGCTTCTCTCTGTGTCTCTCATGAATAAATAAATAAAATCTTAAGAAAAAAATAATATTGTGGAAATTACAATTTTTAAAGATTTTATTTATTAAGTAAAATAAAGTAAAATAAATATTTTATTTATTTATTCAAGAGAGAGAAAGAGAAGCAGTCTCCATGCAGGGAGCCCGACATGAGACTCCATCCTGGGACTCCAGGATCACACACCGGCCAAAAGGCAGGCACTAAACGGCTGAGCCACCCAGGCTTCCTACAATTTCTAATACAAAGAACAGAAACAACAATTCTTGAACATATTACTTTCCACCACATAACATTTTAACAATTTTTCATAAATCCACCCATGAATCCACAATAACCTATGAGAAGAGAATTGTTTTTTGTCCTTCAAAAACTATCTTGGCAAAACTTCAGTAATAGTAGAGTCTGAGTTTTACCCCAGATTGTTTGACATTGAATTTGTCTAAGAGGAAACACAGATCAGTGTACAGAGGCAACTCTAAAAGAAGGTTCATAGTAGGTTTGAAAGTGACAATGGGAATGCAAGCACAATTAAACCAGAGAACATATGAACTAAAAGATGTAAGTGAGCATAAAACACAAAAATCACAAAGTGAATAAAAAAATAAAAGTGATAGGTGAAGTATTATTTATCGTCAGGAAACGAAGAAATGTCTTCAGTGGCATAGAACTTAGCAATCTATTTGTGGATGAAGGTTTTTTGACTTGCAAACACACCAAGAGACAAACACACACATTGCTATAACTGAAGTACCTATTGTTTGTGAGTTTCCTATTGCATCGAAAGTTTTTGTTTCATTTACCTTTGTGCCGAGTTTTATTTCACAATTTTAAGACAGCGGAACATATATGATAAACTCTGTTTTCTTTCTCTAGAGCAACACAGAAGAGCTAAGGTAAAGTAGGTCTGTGACATGAGTACAGAACAAAATGGAAACTTGCAGGACCTAGGCTGATTTACAATCTCCACTTCAAATACCACTATCTCCAGTAAACACAGGAGAGATCATTTATTTTTCAAAGGAGGTTACAGGGCCTGGGTGGCTTACAGGGGTTGAACATCTGCTTTGGGCGTGATCCCGGAATTCCCGGATCAAGTCCCGCATAGGGCTCCTGCAGGGAGCCTGCCTGCTTCTGCCTCTCTTGATGTCTCTCATGAATAAATAAATACATTTAAAAAAAAAAAAAGGAGACTACAAACAAAATGAAACAGAGAAGAGAATTTCCAGGTTGAGATGATTTATGCACATCTTTCAGTAAATTCTCCCTAGACACTTACTGATAAATGAGAAAAATTATTAACCTTAGTGGAGGGATCTGACAAAGAGAACAGAGAAAATGAAGTGCATAAACCTGTTAATTGGTCACTCCGGTGTCAGGTGCCTAACATTCTTCAAAGATCATATAATAAGTACTGTGAAATAAATGCCCAAAACAACAACTAAGTCATAATCTAAATGTAAACATGAAAACACCCTTATTATTCAACTATTAAGTCCCATGTAGGACCCACACTCTGTAATTTTTAAGTATGTTTAGGCTTTCCGATGTGAACACAGGCTTTTTCACAGGCTCCTCTTTGCATTCTAATGAGCTGAATCACAAAGGCTTGGTCCAGAAACCCTTGACATGGGAGCTTAGCTGATGTATGAGAATTGTGGAGGGCACCTCATCTTCTGGAGGTGCCCTGTCCTCACTTAATAATGTCCTCCAGCACAACAAGTAGTTTTGATACAAGTCCTAGTCTTCATGCTGACCAATGTCCTCTCAAATTGTTTTTGTTCAATGATGACATTCTTCTATTCTAACCTGCGAGTACCCATAGCAAGGTACGTACCTCTGTGTATAAACTTTAATGATCTAGAGGCGCCTGGCTGGTTAACTTGGTTAAGTTAAGACTTGGTTAAGTCTTTTTTTTTTTTTTTTTTTTTTTAAGAAAGCCTTTCTATTTTTTTTTTTTTTTAAGATTTTATTTATTTATTCATAGACACAGAGAGAGAGGCAGAGACAGAGGCAGAGGGAGAGGGAGGAGGAGAAGCAGGCTCCATGCAGGAAGCCCGATGCGGGACCCGATCCCAGGTCTCCAGGATCACACCCCAGGCTGCAGGCGGCGCCAAACCGCTGCGCCACCGGGGCTGCCCAAGACTTGGTTAAGTCTTAATTTGGTTAAGACTTTGGCTCAGGCCTAAACTTAGGGTCCTGAGATTGAGTCCCATTTGGAGCCCCACACAGAACCCAGAGTAGAGGTTTGGGATCAGCAGGAAGTCTGCTTATACCTCTGCAACTCCTCCTGCTCATGCTCTCTTTCTCTCAAATAAATAAATAAAATCTTTAAAACGAACAAAAATAAACTTATTGACCTAGTCAAGTGAAAAAGGACTAGGCAAAGTTCATCTAATGCCAGAGTTTAATCTATGGTTCCTTACCTCATTTATCTTTAAGGTTTAACCAAAGAATCATAAAAATTGATTCCTTTCTAGCTGGTGGAAAAATAGAAGGAAGAGGCACATCTCACATGGGAACCAAGAGACTGAAACAAGTCTGCATGCAATCCAGCTTCAATTCAAAGAACACCAACTATATTAAAAAAAAAAAAAAAAAAGAACAAAACCAAAAAATACTTCTATGATCTGAAGCATACTAAAACTTCTGGGCAGTCAAATCATGAGCACGTAGGTTCCAGGCAGAATTCCAGGCCTGCATCACAGAAGACAAACAGTTTTAAAGGGTTCTCAACATAGGGAAGAGGACAAAAAGGTGAGCCTGGAGTCCTTTCCTCCCTTCGCTTTTCATTGAAGCTAACGTGACACCCCTGCCTAGTGAACTTGATCAGCTACAGCTCTCTGAGACTCATTTTATTTATCCTTCTTCCAGTCATCATGCCAAATATATTCTTGGAATACCTCCCTCTTTGACAAGTAACGCAGGTGCAACCTACTCCAGGTGAAATGCAGGAGTTTTTAGCTTAGACCCTAGAGAGTCTATAATAGTCTTTAAAAATGCCAAGCTTGGGGGCAGCCCCGGTGGTGCAGCGGTTTAGCGCCGCCTGCAGCCCGGAGTGTGGTCCTGGAGACCGGAGACGAGTCCCACATTGGGATCCCTGCATGGGGCCTGCTTCTCCCTCTGTCTGCATCTTTGCCTCTATCTCTCTGTGGCTCTCATTAATAAATTAAAAAAATCTTTAAAAAAAAGCATTTAGTGTATTCCCTGTGCTGTGTCTTTTCTCCCCATAACTTATTTCTTTTTGTTTAATTTTTATTTATTTATGATAGTCACAGAGAGAGAGAGAGAGAGAGGCAGAGACATAGGCAGAGGGAGAAGCAGGCTCCATGCACCTGGAGCCCGACGTGGGATTCGATCCTGGGTCTCCAGGATCGCACCCTGGACCAAAGGCAGGCGCTAAACCGCTGCGCCACCCAGGGATCCCACTTATTTAATTCTATAACTAGAACTCAGTACTTTCCATTCCCCTTTACCCATTTTGCCCATCTTTTCACTTGGTCTCATTCTGGTCACCAGCAGGACATTCACTGTATTTATGGATCTGTTTCTGCTCTTTTGGTTGTTTCTTGCCATTTGTGATCATGTGGAGAGACACAGAAGATATTATGCTATGTGAAATAAGTCAAAAAATGACAAATACCATATGATTTCACTTATTGTGCAACCTAAACAATAACACAAATGAACAAAACCAGAAACAAACCTGTGACTGTTTCCTTTTGAATAAAGTCCAACAAAAACCTTGCGAAGTATAAAAATTCCATGATTACACATATTCTATAACATAACAGATTGGGCTCTTAACAATTTTCCACTGCTGGCAGATGACAAGAGGCCCCTAGATCAAAGTCCAAGCATATTATGGCTCATTACACAGTGAACACCATATATGTCTTATTCACACTAATTTCACTTGCCAGCTCCCCACCCCCAACTGATATAGGTAGATGCTGCACATATAGTGGGTTAGTATCACATCTGTGAGGCTCTGAACATAGGAAACGCTAATATGTTAAAGGAACATCTGGCATGTCTGCCCCAAATTTACCATGCAAGGAGACATTTGTTTTCCTATACAATAAACAAGTCTGTCCTCTACCCAAAAGTAAGATACTATCACTATATTCCAAATCCTTTTTATACACAGACATCAATGGAATGACAGAATAAAAATTTTCAATGCCTCTATCCATAATACATGGAGAAACTTAAACCCAGAGAAAATTTTTTTCCCAACAATATCCACCAGTCAGTTTGACCTTGGCATACAGCTCTTGCCTAATTTTCCCATATGTACCCCACCTTATTAAATACTCTGACACAGGACCTGGAATAAAATCTATAAGTTTGCATCAGAAATATTTACCAAGGCTATGAATAGCAAGACATGATGCAGAAGAATCAGGTGAGCTGTATCATTTACTTCTGCAATATCACTGTGTATCTTGCATCCAACAACATAAAGAAATCCCAATACCCATGTGGGTCCACCTTAAATTTCTGTAGTGAGCTTTCTAAGGGACACAACTAAAGAAACACTAAACTGTGTAAGAGCATATATCTTACAGGTAAGAGAGATTTGTACAGGATGAGAGGATTTTGTACTTCTTACATAAGTAAAGTATATCCTGGATACACTGGAATCATGGATTATTACAATAAAAGGGTTAAGAATTGGAAAATAGAAATTAGGGCACATGGGGACGCCTAGGTGGCTCAGCGGTGAGCATTTGCTTTCGGCTCAGGGCATGATCCTCGGGTCCAGGATTGAGTCCTGCATTGGGCTCCCCACAATGTGTCCCTGCCCTTCTCTCTCTGGGTCTCTCATGAATAAATAAATCAATCTTTAAAAAAAAAAAAGAAAGAAAGAAATTGGGGCACATGATTCGGGCAGAGGTATTCACTGACCATCATTATGAAACATCAGAGCATAGACCTAAAAGATGGGTGAGATGATGTAAAGTGAAAAAGAGGTGGTGACAAGGACAAAAATACTTTGGATTGCCCTGAACATAGGTGAAAATCTGGAGGAAATGTTAATCCTATGAATGTAGTTGACCTACTCTGAGTCCCTGTACCTGATGAAAATCAAGGTCAGGATCAGTAGTTCACCACACAATTTCAAAGAATAGTAACAATGCTATATACACCAAATGTATGATTTTCTTCTGATATTCACGTCAGTATCCAAAATTCATTTTCCTTTATGCTGTTTCACTGCCCATTTGGCAGTGACATGCAGAAGAAAATTAAAAACTCAATGTACCTGGAAGCTTCTACTTCAAGCTCCTTCTAAACAGCATCTGAACAGCTACTCTTTTTTTTTTTTTAATCTTTTTTTTTTTTTTTAAAGATTTTTATTTATTCATGGGGGGTGGGGGCGGGCAGAGGGAGAAGCAGGCTCCACGCAGGGAGCCTGACATGGGATTCGATCCCTGGTCTCCAGGATCACACCCCGGGCTGCAGGCAGCGCTAAACCGCTAAGCCACCTGGGTTGCCCCTGAACAGTTACTCTTAATGGCCTGGAAGACACCCATGACACACTTTGTACCACAATGGACCCACACCTAGCCACTCTGTAAATATACCAAAGAATTGTACATCCACATTCATGGCAGAAATCCTTTCACCCAAAATCTGTCACTGGAGGTGGGACTCCTTTAGAGACAATGACCAATGAGTTCACTATATTTCTATGCTTGGCAATAAAAGCTATAGAACTTAGCCTACCTCCAGTGAAATAAAGAGAGGTAATGGTAAAACACTTATCAGGTCTCCAAGATTGCAGTTACAGCCTCAACACAGAGATTATTGCTATTGTCAAGTCCCCGGAGGCCATTATGCTATAGGAATATTCCTATAGGAATATAGGAGTAATCATTCTTCTGAGCAAAGAGGCCCATAGAAGAATTTTTTTAAAAGATTTTATTTATTTATTCATGAGAGACAGAGAGAGAGAGAGAGAAAGAGGCAGAGACATAGGCAGAGGGAGAAGTAGGCTCCATGCAGGGAGCCCGACATGGGTCTTGATCCCGGGATCCAGGATCATGCCCCGGGCCAAAGGCAGGTGTTAAACTGCTGAGCCACCCAGGGATCCCCCCGTAGAAGGTTTTTGACATCAAAACTAACATTGAGGGACACCTGAGTGGCTCAGCAGTTGAGCGTCTGCCTTCAGCTCGGGGCATGATCCTGGAGTTTAGGGATCGAGTCCCACATCAGGCTCCTTACATGGAGCCGGCTTGTCCCTCTGCCTGTGTCTCTGCATCTCGTTCTGTCTCTCATGAATAAATAAATAAAATCTTTAAAAAAACAAACAAACAAAAAAAAAACCTGATATTGAGTATGTGGTCCTGTGAGATTTGTAAACACCACTAGAAGCAGGAAAAGATGGAGAGAAATTAGAGAAGTCTGCTCCAAGATTGTGGTGGTGTTCATGCATGTGAAGACTTGTACAAACAAATGAAAAGAAAAAACATAAAACTTCAGTTGGCACACAAAGCATGCAACACAATAATTTCCGATTGAAATTGTCTTTTTTTTTTTTCCTAAAAGACTTATTTATTTACTCATGAGAGACACAGACTGAGAGAGAGAGAGGCAGAGATATAGGCAGAGGAAGAGGCAGGCTCCTCACAGGGAGCCTGATGCGGGACTCGATCCGGGATCCCAGGATCATGACCTGAGCCGAAGGCAGGCGCCTAACCACTGAGCCACTCAGGCATCCCATTTTTCCAATTGAAATTGTAAAGATAATGATGTTTTTAGAAATACACAAAGCATTCTATCTCTGTGGCTTTGGTATAAGAGATTTCTAAAAGTGAAAAAATTACTAACCATGAAGAGTGAAACGACACATTGGATTACATTAAAATTAAGAACTCTCAGGGTACCTGGGTGGCTCAGTGAGTTAAGTGTCCAACTCCTGATTTCAGCTCAGGTCATGGTCTCAAGGTCCTGAGATAGAGACGCATATCCAGCTTGAGTCTTGGTGGGGAGTCGGCTTGTGGTTTTCTACGTTCTCTCAGCCCCTTCCCCTGCTTGCTCTCTCTCTCTCTCTCAGAAATAAATAAATAAATCTTAAAAAAAAAAGTAAGAACTGTTCTGAATCACAATCTCAAAAGATAGAAATATAGGTAGAGTAAGAAAGGAGACAAAAGACTCATTCTCAGCATATATATATAAAACCACAAAGCTTGAAGAAAAAGATATCAACAACTGGAGTCTTGGGTGGCTCAGTCCCTTAAGTATGGGACTTTTGGTTTTGGCTCCACTCATAATCTCAGGCTCAAGAGACTGACTGAGCTCCACGCTGGGCTCCACACTCAATGCAGAGTTTTCTTCCGATTTTCTCTCCCTCTGTCCCTCCTTACTTTGGGTCTCTCTCTAGTTCTCTGTTGTTCTAAAAATAAATAAACCTTAAAACAAAAAAAAAGCTATCACAACACTAAAAAGGAGAAACTAACTAGACATTTGGAAAAGGATATTATCCAAAGGTTAACCCAATGTCATACTAACAGAAAGCATGAAAAACAACAAAAAGCAAGTACAACCAACAGTTGGTAACATCACATAGCAACCAGAGGCTGACTGTGAAAATGACATAAACTAGAAAGTTTTTGAAAGTATGTGGATAAGCCAGAAATCCCATACACTGGTGGTGCGTGTGAAAATTGGAACAAAGGGGCAGCCTGGGTGGCTCAGCGGTTTAGTGCCACCTTCAGCCCAGGGTGTCACCTGGAGTCCCGGAATCGAGTCCCACATCGGGCTCCCTGCATGGAGCCTGCTTCTCCCTCTGCCTGTCTCTGCCTTCCTCTCTCTCTCTCTCTCTCTCTCTCTCTCTCTCTGTCTCTCGTGAATGAATGAATGAATGAATGAATGAATGAATGAATGAATGAATAAATAAATAAGAAAACTGGTACGGGGATCCCTGGGTGGCGCAGCGGTTTGGCGCCTGCCTTTGGCCCAGGGCGCGATCCTGGAGACCCGGGATCGAATCCCACATCGGGCTCCCAGTGCATGGAGCCTGCTTCTCCCTCTGCCTGTGTGCGTCTCTGCCTCTCTCTCTCTCTCTCTCTGTGTGACTATCATAAATAAATAAAAATTAAAAAAAAAAAAAAAAAGAAAACTGGTACAAAGATTTTGATAGTATCTCTAAGAGCTGAACATATCTCAACATATTTACCAACAATTTGCTCCCACATATATAGCCAGTAGATACGTGTGTATGTTCCATTCAAAGATACAGCTCTTACATGCCAGAACTATTCATGATAGTCCTACACTGAGAACCATCCACCTGTCCATTAACAGAATGATGCAATTAATTGATATTCACAAAATGGAATCGTATAGATCCATTCTAATGAAAGATGAACAATATGCAGAAGATACAGTTAAGTTCACAAACGATAAGTGGAAAAAAAAAAAGCCAAATACCAAAGAGTTCCGGTTGCCTGATTACTTTTACATTAAGTACAAAAGGAGGACAACAAACTCTTGCCTTATGTGTTAAAGAAGTGTGAGCTTTGCGGGAAGTTACTGAGGAGCTCAAGGAGAATTTTATTTTATTTTTTTAAAAAGATTTCACCTATCCATTCATGGGAGACACACAGAGAGAGGTAGAGACACAGGCAGAGGGAGAAGCAGGCTCCACGCAGGGAGCCCGATGTGGGACTCGATCCCGGGTTTCCAGAATCAGGCCCTGGGCCAAAGGCAGGTGCTAAACCATTGAGCCACCCAGGCTGCCCCTCAAGGGGAACTTTAGAAGACAAACAATATTCTGTTTCTTGATCTCAGTGGCTTATAGAGAGATGTGATCAGTTAGTAAAATTTCATTGAGCTGTTTACTTATGATTTCCACATATTACTTTACTTAAAAAAAAAAAACCCTCTAAATAGATAAGTATCACAATGTACATATACCGACAAGTTGAAATTAACAGTAGGGTGTAATTTCACACTGTGCCTAGATTTAAAATGCATTTTTTTAAAGCATGCTTTAATTTGTAGTTAAAGCAATATGGTACTGAGTATACAGAGTTCACAGAAAAAGAATAAAATGTATAATTATTTTCTTAAAATACACATAGGAAAACATAGCATACAAATAATTAAAAAATAGAGTGTAAGGATAAACATAAAAACTTGGTAAATCAAAACCCCATTATCTCCACTGGAATATTAAACATAAATAAACGAAATGTTTCTGGTAACACTAAACTTTGCTTGAATATGTTCCACAGTAATTTTCCTAAAGCAGAAACAAAAATAGGAGGAAAGAACTGGATAAAAAGAAACAAAAACATCCCATGTAGGGATGCCTGGGTGGCTCAGCGCTTGAGCGACTGACTGTCTGGCTCAGGGCATGATCCTGGAGTCCCGGGATTGAGTCCCGCATCAGGCTCCGTGCAGGGAGCTTGCTTCTCCCTCTGCCTGTGTCTCTGACTCTCTCTCTCTCTCTCTCTCTCATAAATAAATAAATAAATCAATCAATCAATCAATCAATCAATCAATCAATCAATCTTTATTAAAAAAAAAAAAAAAGGAAGGTTTAGTGATTATCTCAATATTGGTAGAGTCAGAGTTTGAACCTGGATATCCTACACATCACCCTGAGGTTCCCAGGTCAAATGCCCTTCCAGAAGGTGACTTGTGCTTAGATTATCTTTCCTCTTTGTCACTCAACGAACGGTTCACTGTGAAGTCTTCACATACAATGGCCTCCATGGGACTTCAAACTGGAAATTCCAGCCCAAACCACACACATGTAGCCCCAGTGTCTTTCACTTGTCTACCAAGAACTAAACACAGAGGTCAAGTATCCAATGTGAAAACATAGGAAAGGCACAGCACACACACAAGTCCACTTTCACACCTGGGAGAACCAGGATCACATACCTGTGGATCTGAGTACATTTTTCATAGGCTAATGCCCTTCCTGAGCAACACAACTATATATGTGTCCCAAGACACTGGGTCTCAATATGTGTTCCCTAAACAGGCACCTGAGAAGAAATAGGAAAGAAAATGTAGGGGGCTGCACCCCAGAACTATAGACATGGTAATGTGGGGATAGGCACAACAATCGAAGATTTACAGATTTTTCCTCCTAGTGAATCTGATCCAGACTACATTTGACAGCCTCTGCAGAAAATAAGTCACAGGTAATCCCTGAGTTATCCACAGGTAAGTCACTCTTAAAAACCTTCATGCTTGTGGTCATGTTAGTATTGTGACATATACACACACAACATACACAACACACATTTTCTTTATTCCAAAATGAATCCAACTCTAACAGAGTCTGTCTTGGCTTCCTCCTCTTTCATTTCTCTTTTCTCTCAATACCCTCCTTGAGCTTCCTGGGATCACCCCAAATACACTGCTATTCATACTCATAAATGAAATCCAAATTATAGTGAATTGAAATTTATATAAATATTTTATCAAGTAAATTATGAAATGCATTTAAGATATTAATACATGTTATATATTAAATGGAATTAAATATAGCATTCTCACTATAATGCTGTCCTAGACGACTTTTATCATGAGACCATAAGCAATTACAGGCTTTAGCAATTCTTTAGCACTCTGTTTACATGCAGCATAAAAATCCCTGTGCAATGGGACATGTGGGTGGCTTAGCAGCTTAGTACCTGCCTTCAGCCCGGGCCGTGATCCTGGAGTTCTGTGATTGAGTCCCGCATTGGACTTCCTGCATGGAGCCTGCTTCTCCCTCTGCCTATGTCTCTGCCTGTCTCTATCATGAATAAATAAGTAAAATCTTAAAAAAAATAATCCCTGTACATTAAGGTTAAGAATACTCTAAATTTGAGGGGATTTTTCTAACAGATGGTTTCAAGGCAAAGTATGATTCCCTTTCTGTTGGATGCTGGGAAAAGTTCAGAGAATAAGACACATTTGCAAACATCTTAGATGTCCATCTGTGCTACAGTTATATATTTGTACTTAGACAGGCACCTATGACAGAGTGTTGGTCAATGACTCAGTGAGAGTAGTACCTTAGGGAGGATGATCTTCTCCGAACAAAAACAGAAAGGCTTCAAATCAAATTTCCTAAGTCCCAGCGTGCCTGGGTGGCTCAGTCAGTTAACTGTATTCCTGGATCCAGTCAAGATTCCATGGTCCTGAGATTGAATCCTGCATTGGGTTCCCTGCTCAGCAGGGAACCTGCTTCTCCCTCTCCCTCTGCAGTTCCCCTTGCTTGCGCTCACTCTCTTTCAAATAAATTTTTAAAAATATCTTAAAATTTCTTAAGTCTTATCTGATTTACACTGCCCCTTTGCTGTCTGGATCATAGTTTGAAGCCTGGTGGTGGGGCAGGTATTTGGAGACATGAGAGAACAAGTATAAGGCACAATGCCTACAGGTAGATATATCAGAAAGAAGAAATGGAAAAATGAGAATATACTCTAGAATATCTGAGCCACTTTATCAGATCTGAGAATCTACCTACTCACTGTTTTCATAACACAAAATAAACATCTTCTTTTCTATATATACACAGAAATCTTTTCATGACAAAGCTGACAACCATGATACAGCTACTGAAAAATAAATTATTGCCCCTGAATTGAACAAATGTTAAATGTGAGTATAACATGCTACACAATTTTATTTCATCAATTTCTACAAGTGATAAAAATCCTCTCTCCACTCAGATCAGGATAGGTGTAAGGATGGCATGGGCTGTGAAACAACACAGGGACATTTAGCCTAAAAACTGGGTAGGCTGTTTAAAGCAGAAAACACTCACTGCCAGTGACTGGAGACCTGCTTCTCAACTAATCAGTGCCTTACATGCAGTCCAGAGCACAGGATTAAACTCATCATGGAGTGGAGTGGAAGTAAGGGAGGTCCTTGCAGCTTCAGGTCAGAAACCTTGGGAGGTCAACCATTTCTATTAGATTAGACCCATGTTGGGGTTACATACCTGGGATACTAGTGCTTTGTGTAACCTCAAAATGCATGCCTTGCTGGTTTCTGACTAGTAGTGGGCAGCCTTCTTCATCTTCAACACCTACTCTGTCACGTAACATCTTCAAACTATGCCCACAATATTTAAATCATCCAATATCCCCTCTCCATCCACCATCACACAGCTGGGCCTGGGAAAGTATAGTTTCTGTCATCCAACAGCAATTGGTCCTCAGGACAACCAGGGAACTCATTAAATCATAAGAAAAGGATCTGACTTCCCTCGACTCAGAAAACCACTATATTTCCTAGTCCCCATCTCTGTCACATTTGCACACCACAAGTAGGTTCATAACACCTTACAATGACCAAAGTGAGCTCCCTACCAGATCTTTCCTCACATTTCAAGAGTTCTCCCTATTTGTTATAGGACTTATCTTCCTCTCAAACTGTATCATCATGTTCTTCTGTCTTTACAACTCTCAGTGACAAGTTCCTAAATTAAGCCTGTGGCCCATTGATGGTATTTTCCTCCTCTTCCAGGGTAGTGGTAACAACATAGTATTTAAATATCAGATATGGGGGCAGCCTGGCTGGCTCAGCAGTTTAGTGCTGCCTTCAGCCCAGGGCCTGATCTCAGAGTCCCGGGATCGAGTCCCACATCAGGCTCCCTGCATGGAGCCTGCTTCTCCCTCTGCCTGTGTCTCTGCCTCTCTCTCTCTTTGTGTGTCTGTTATGAATAAATAAATAAAATCTTAAATAAATAAATAAATAAATACATACATACATACATACATACCAGAAATGGCTTCAAATTATTCTGTCACCAACCATTTACCATTGAATTTAAAAATTTCAAACCAATCCTAAGAACCTATAAGGGCCTGAATGGCTTATGCTGGAGGCAGAGAGCAGTGAAACTGGGGTCTCCAATAACAGGAAGGAAGGACAGACAGCTGTGATGTCTACATCACTGGAATAGAGATAAGGACACCGAAAAACTAGAGAAGATTGGAAAAGAAAACAAGTAAAATTTATCTTTCTAGATTCAGAGTCACGATCGAAGTCTTAGACAGTGTCCATTCCCCACATGAAGAATTTATGCCAATGATTCAGCCTAGATGCCTTCTATTTCCTACCATGGGCTGTATCATCCTTCATAATAGAAGATGTTTTCTTCCTAACTTTAGAACATCTAAGCACCCAGCACTGTATCATGTTTGTTACCTTCAAATATATGTTAAAGCAACCAATGACTTAGGAAGTCTCCAAGTTTCCTAATTAACTTGCTACAGAAAAGTATACAACTTGGATCATGCCACTTTCTTGAAGAGAAAAGAATAATAACTAAAGAAATCTTGCTTAGGGTTCTTTTTTTTTTAATATTTTATTTATTTATTCATGAGAGACACAGAGAGGCAAAGACACAGGCAGAGGGAGAAGCAGGCTCCCCACAGGGAGCCCAATGCAAGACTAGATCCCTGGATCTGGGGTCAGGTACTGAGCCAAAGGCAGATGCTCAATGGCTGAGCCACCCAGCCTCCCACTTAGGGTTCTTTTAAGGGAAATGGATAAATTAAACTACATGGAATTTAATGTGCTCATTGTAGAATTATGCCCGTATTCAAATTAATTTCTGAATTTCATATGAACCATTCATAAAAATCTGTGAGCAAGTTGTCTGAGCAACAGTTCCTGAACACTGGAACAAGGAAAACAGGGTACACATCCTATATGACTTACGGTTAGGTAAGAAAGACAAGATTTGCATGGAAGATTCTCAAACCAAAATACATGATATTTAGGGGAAATAAATTCTATACAATGTAGAGAAAAGGATTCCTGTTAAAAATCTGTAGTATCTGTCTTTGCAAGACAATCATCAATTTTGAAATGTGGAATTATCTCTTCGGATCCAATATTCCCCTTCCTTCTGAAGATATAGGTGTGTACACACACACACACACACACACACACTCACTCTTACTTATCCCTAGTTTACTCCAAAATGTATCTTTAGCTTAATATAACATATTGCATTCTGTGCACATCAAAACCATAAACTTCTGTGTTCCATATGCTCACAAAAAAACATAAACAAAGGAAAATAGAGGGAAAAAGTTTTAATCTAGTGATTGAGACTTCTGTAGGTATACCTTATATTCTATTACTATTGACTTTGTTCAACTAGCAGTAAAGTAGAACCTCTGCGCATTAGATGGTGAACCATTATTAGTCATAGATCCTGGAAGGTGTACATAATATACCTTGAGGGACAACATGAACTGGTCAAGACTGAGTGCAGGCAAAGAAAATGGAAGGAACTGGGGCAGATGTCTTTCTTAAGGACCATAGCTGGTGGGTTTGGAGTTGCTGGGCCAAGTCTAGAATGCACAATTTGAACCCAAATGAGTGGAGTAAGGTAAACTGTGGGACTCTTCTTTAAAGGGTGCTCATGGGGGCAGCCCGGGTGGCTCAGCAGTTTAGCGCCGCCTTCAGCCCAGGGCTTGATCCTGGAGACCCGGGATCAAGTCCCACATCGGGCTCCCTGCGTGGAGCCTGCTTCTCCCTCTGCCTGTGTCTCTCTGCCTCTGCTTCTCTCTGTGTCCCTCATGAATAAATAAATAAAATCTTTAAAAAAATAATAATAATAAAGGGTGCTCATGGTAAATACACCGGGAGTAGACACTCTGCCACAAAGGCCACTGGGAAAGTCCTATCAGGAACTTATATTTGTCTGACTTTGGGGGATGTTATCTGGTATATTTACTATTAGGTGGAGCTAGAGTCAGTTCAAAGACCCTTCAGGTAGTCTGGTTATACAAATTGGAATACAAATCAACAGTATCACATATTTGTCTACCTACACTATCAATAATACTTCTATACCATCCTTGTTAAAATTTAAAACACCATCACATCCCAGCAGTTACAAAAAGGAAGAAAAGTTATAAAAATAAATGTGGGGAAAATTAATTTCAAATAATTTGAGATTTAGGGCCATTGGGAAAAAAGGTTGTGATCCCGGGGTCCTGGGATCAAGTTCCTAGTCTAGGCTGCCCCTATAGCCATAATTTTAAACTGTGTCCTGGTACCCTTGAAAAACAAGCATTTTATTGGCATGTCTTCACTGACCATAAAATTATTAAAAAAAAATTCATTGAAATCAATCATAAAAAGCTATAAATAAAATTTTATGAACAAGCACTTAAAAAACATTAAAGAGGGGATCCCTGGATGGCTCAGCAGTTTAGCTCCTGCCTTCGGCCCAGGCCATACTCCTCGAGTCCCGGGATCAAATCCCACGTCAGGCTCCCTACATGGAGCCTGCTTTTCCCTCTGCCTGTGTCTCTGCCTCTCTGTGTCTCTCATAAACAAACAAACAAACAAACAAATAAATAAAGTCTTTTAATAATAATAATAATAATAAATCTTTAAAAAAAGAAGAAGAAATGATGAACTGTTAATGTTCCAGGTAAAGTTTCAACAATATGGTATTTCCATGGTAAAGTACAAATGGTTTTAAGTTTGGGGGACTAGGGATCCCTGGGTGGCGCAGCGGTTTGGCGCCTGCCTTTGGCCCGGGGCGTGATCCTGGAGACCCGGGATCGAATCCCACATCGGGCTCCCGGTGCATGGAGCCTGCTTCTCCCTCTGCCTGTGTCTCTGCCTCTCTCTCTCTCTCTCTCTGTGACTATCATGAATAAATAAATAAAATCTTTAAAAAAAAAAAAAAAAAAAAAAGTTTGGGGGACTCAAATTATACAGATTTTCAATTCTAAAGGGGGTTGGGGCCCCTCATGCCTGCACTACCCAAGGCTAAAATGTAATTGATCTTGGTCATTTAAATTTTATTTTTCTTTATAATAAATACCCTGATTTAGAATCATGTCTGAAACATGATATTGACTTAGTGCTTTCTGCTGGGAATACTCTGATTTATTTAGGCTTGCCTTTCTATTGCACATACTTATCAAGTTGTTTACATCTTTAATATTTTTGTCCTTTATAAAGACTCTTTTTTCCCGAACTGTATATTAGAAAAAAAGGTCATTCATCAGTCATTACATTCTTAAATTTTCTATCTAGTATGCTTTCTCTGATGTTGAGTAAAGGTTCTAGTAAAGACTTTACCACTATTCTTGACATTTGTAAGCTATCTCCCCAGAATGTATTATCTCATGTTGAATACTTTTGATGATGAATTAAATGCTTTATCACATTCCTTATATTTGTAGAGTTTCATATATTATGCATTCTCCGATGCTCAGAAAGTTTGTAGTTCTGCTTGAAGACTTTGCCACACTTTTTTAAACATTTGTCAGCATTGTCTGCACTATGTATTACCTTATATTGGTAAGTTTTGAGAGACAGTTGAGGTATTTGCCATTGTTTACATTAGTAATATTTCTTACCATTATGAATTGTCTGTTTTTGAGTGAGTCATGAAGACTAGTTAAAAGGTTTGCCACACTCTTTTTTAGTCTTTGCTTCAGTAAAGATACAATGATGTACAATAAGATTTGAGCTATCATAAAAACTTTGCCACATTTATTACTATGATGCTAGTTCTCTGGAAACTGAATTCTCTGATGTTTATTAGGATTTGACTCTTGATTGATGTTTTTCCCAGATTCATCGCATTGGTAAGTTTTGTCTCCTTTATAAACACCTCAGTAATTATGGTTGATACAGTGTTAACCTAAGGCATTCCTAAGTGCACAACACATAAAAACTTGCTCCAAATTAAGTATTATGTGGTAACTATCACACAGTGATGTTGGGATAAAGGCATAGATGTTTCTCAATATTAGAGAGTTTGCAACAAGGAAGGTTTATATGTTGGTGGAAGAATAATGAACCTTCTGAAAAGGATTTCTCAAATCAATCACAAATAGAATTTTTATCTTCATTTTTAAATGTCTAATAGTCAGAAATGTATCAGTGAATGATTAAACTAATCTTATATTTAAATCCTCTGAATGAAACTTTCAGCATGTGGGACACCTAAGGTGGCTCAGCAGTTGAGCATCTGCCTTCGGTTCAAGACATGAACCTGGAGTTCCAGCATCGAGTCCCGCTTCAGGCTCCTGAATGGATCCTGCTTCTCCTCTCTCTGCCTAGGTCTTTGCCTCTGTGTCTCTCATGAATAAGTAAAATCTTAGAAGAAAAAAAAAAAGGAACTTTCAACATGGACTAGGTGACTAAACAGAATTTTTATATGTCCTTCCAGAGAATATGTTATGTTGAAAGAAATGGATTATTGTCCTGGGGCTCAAAGACATTGTTCTGTAAATATAACTGACATAAGCTGGGGTGTTTCCCTGAATGTGTTCTATGCCTCATTTTTTCTGGCAGGAACGATTTCATTATGGCTAACTGTCCCACTAGGGTTATATCCATCATAACATCCTTCCTGTCCTCCACTACCCCTCCATCACCTTCCCAGTTATTCATTAAGCATAAATACTCAGGGCCACAGCTTCCCATATCACTCTAAAAAATGAATCTTCTTTGCTGGTCTTTGCCAATAGGCCTTGGGTGTAATGGAAAGACACAACTAAAAGATACAAAATAAGTTATCACACTCAGTAGACTCATATGCATATATGTTAAAATGTTAATGTGCAAACTTAATATCTATCATAGCACATCAGATGAATGGAGAAACAGAAACCACCAAGATCTTCCTCTCCTCCGTGGAGACAAAAATGGACTAAATTACTGTTTTCAGTGCTCCAGAAGCCAGTTAGAACATAACACCCCACCCCTACCCCGACAGGTACAGATGAAGAAAAGCCACATCAAAGAGACCAAGAAAATCTGTGACACTTGCCCAAAACAGTAGCTCACCGTCCCTGACATTCCATGGCCACACTGTGAGAAAAAAACTTATCTCACCTTAGGAAAGAAACAAATGAGTGACCTGTATGTTCAGTGATCTGGCTTCTTGGCTGCTGCCTCAGGAGTTTACTTCTATCGTGCATGACATGTAGACAGAGGGAATGACAGCACCCTCTGGATGTACTGTGCTGGCTCCTCAGACCAAAGGTGAGCATTTGTTCAACCAATGGAGAAACTACAGAGCTGATTCATATTTGAGTTAAATTCATGCTGTCTTGAAATCTATGGAGTTGAATATTGTCATCCTCTAATAAAACACACAGGTAACAATGATACCGCTACTAAATAATACTGTGGAAGGTCCCACACAAAACGAAGCACATTATTATGGAATTGTAGAACCAGAATAAGACATAATTTAACTCAAAGAATTCCACATGAAAACAGATGAATGTTGGGGTGCTTGAGTGGCTCAGGTGGTTGAAGTCTAACTTTAGCTCACTTCATGATCTTGGGGTACTGGGATGGAGCCTAGTATGGGGATTCTGCTTATTGCTTGTCCTTGTTCTAATAGATAAAGTTTTCAGGGATGCCTGGATGGCTCAGTGGTGGAGCATCTTCCTTTGGCCAGGGCATGATCCTGGAATCCTGGGATCCAGTGCCACTTTGGGCTCCCTGCATGGAGCCTGCTTCTCCCTCTGCCTGTGTCTCTGCCTCTTTCTCTCTCATGAATAAATAAATAAAATCTTAAAAAAAGAAAAAGATAAAGTCTTCATAAAACAATGGATGAATTTTTAAAAAGAAACATTTTATATAAACTATGATTGTGTACCCATGAAAACAAAGCATTTAAAATTATTGGCATGTATTCATTGACAGTAAAATTATAAAGAATATATATTAAACTATTCCATGAAAAGTTCTAATAGAAAATTTTTATGAATAGGCACTTAAAAGACATTTAAAAATGTATTACGTTATTAATATATCCCTGCTGTTACACAGAATGCAAGGCTATAATCCATTCTTTAGAACCAAGCACCGATATGGCTCAGTCGGTTAAGCATCTGACTCGACTTTGGCTCAGGTCGTGATCTCAGGGTTGTGGGATGGAGCCCCATGAGGGACTCCATGCTCAATAGGTAATCTACTTGAGAATTTGTCCCTTTCCCTCTACCTCTCCCTCTGACTCTACCCCTCATCATGCTACAACTCATGAACTCTCCCTCTCTCTCAGTCTCTTAAATAAATAAAACTTTAAAAAGGAGAAAAATAAGAACCAAGCACCAAAAATAAATAAATAAATAGATAGATAGATGGAAATAGATAGATAGATGTATGGATAAATAAATAAATAAATCCTTCATTTCAAAACAAAGAAATACCATCATATTGTAAAATATGCTGGCAATTCTTTGTAAAAAATAACTATTTGGAATTAAATTCAGTTACATTCTGAGCAAAGTAGAAGAAAAGCCTAATGGTTAATTTTTCTGGATATAAAATTAAATTTATAAACAAACTTTTTTTAATATGGAAATATTACTAATTATCCATCTTACTTTTTATAAACAAATGTCCACATCACATCACAACTTTTTTTTTAAGACTTTATTTATTTATTCATGAGAGACACAGAGAGAGAGAGAGACAGAGACACAGACAAAGGGAGAAGCGGGCTCCATGCAGGGAGCCCGATGTGGGTCTTGATCCCGGGTCTCGAGGATCATGCCCTGGGCTGAAGGCAGCGCTAAACCGCTGGGTCACCAGCGTTGCCCCACATCACAACTTTTGATATAAGAAAATCAAAGATGAATGTCATGTATCACCTATGGCATTATATAAGGAATATTGGGAAACATACATTTACATTCTTTCAACACTGAAGAATGGAACATACAAACAAATGGAATGGAACATACATACAAATTTCTAATATTATTTAATACAAAAAAATTAAGTTTAAAGTGAAATAGAGGATTAGATTTTCTCATTTTAGGGAGGTCTTTTATTATCTAATGAAATTACTGATTCTCGGGACGCCTAGGTGGCTCAGGAGCTGAGCGTCTGCTTTCGTCTCAGGGCATGATCCTGGAGTCCTAGGATCGAGTCCCACATCAGGTTCCCCAAGAGGAGCCTGCCTCTCCTTCTGTCTATGTCTCTGCCTCTCTCTGTGTGTCTCTCATGAATAAATAAAATCTTTAAAACAAAAAAGAAATTACTGATTCTCAATTTTATACAATGAAGATGAAAGCCACAATAACACTGGAAAGCATAAACCAGAAAACATGTGATATCTGTCTCCAGTGTTCTGGATTTCTGCACCACAACCAAACCCCAATACACCTACAAGTACCCTGACACATTTGTCACGTGAAACAAAACAGAACTCACAAAGGGATTAGCATTGAGATCCTGAGAAACATGGAGATTTTCACAGAGCCCTCAAAGCCATGCAGAAGCTCTCAGATTATGGAGACCCTCCCACTCTGGAGGTAGTCTCCTGGCTCCACTGTGGAAGTGATGGAACATCACTGGAGCTAGAGGAGAACCCTCAAAGAATAGACAGAGCTTGATAACATTGCGTAGCAGGCGTCCCTCTTTGAAAGGGGAAAAATTCAACTATGCTCCTCAAACTAATTGCCATTCAAGGAGAGCTACTCGAACAAGAAGTTAAGGTCACTCCTCCTGCTTCACTTTGGATCTCATCTCTATCATCCACATCAATCACTCTCACCTACCTGGATGGAAGGGTACTGTCTCCTTTCTCTTCACATCCCAGAGCTGCTTCTCTTCCACCAAGAAAATGACGAAGTCTGGCTTCCACACAAGACCTGTTTATTAGAAAACACCAATAGGAATATTGCTAGAGATTTTAATTTTCGATCCACTAGAGGACATTGTAGATTTTGAGAAAATGACTTGCCAAATACATTTGACCAACAGCCCAATAGGAACACGCAAGAGGAGTTTCAAATTTTCATATCATGACCTCCACTTTCAAGTACTACCAATACAAAAATAAGGAGTTAAAATTGCAGTTTATGATGTGGACAATACCAATTCTTGCCACTCACTGTTTTGCTCCTTTTTTTTTTTTACTTCATGAGAGACATACAGAGAGAGAGAGGCACAGACACAGGCAGAGGGAGAAGCAGGCTCCATGCAGAGAGTCCGATGTGGGACTCAATCCCGGGTCTCCAGGATCACGCCCTGGGCAAAAGGCAGCGCTAAACCACTGAGCCACCCAGGCTGCCCCCACTCACTGTTTACAACTTACACTCATCTACGAAACCAATGATGTTCCCTTAAGAAAAGGGAAGGTAAAGCTGAACAGGCCAGATTATGAAAATTTTTCTCTACATCTACAAACCCCTACTTTATTTCCCTACTGCATGGATCCGAATTCTAGTCCTGCAAAGAGGAATCTTTTTTTTTTTTTTTTAATTTACTATAGTCACACAGAGAGAGAGAGAGAGAGAGAGAGGCAGGGACACAGGCAGAGGGAGAAGCAGGCTCCATGCACTGGGAGCCCAACGTGGGATTTGATCCCGGGTCTCCAGGATCGCGCCCTGAGCCAAAGGCAGGCGCTAAACCGCTGCGCCACCCAGGGATCCCAAAGAGCAATCTTCTAAGAGTCAGTCTTTAAAGGAAGGTAAAAAATTCAGAGTGTGGTCTGGGAAACCTGGAAAGAGTCATCCTCACCCAAGAAGAGGAGGTGTCCGTAGTTCTCTAACATCACATCCCTGTACAGTTCCCGCTGAGTGTGGTTCAGGCATTCCCACTCCTCCTGAGAGAATTCTATGGCCACATCCCTGAATGTCAGCAGTCCCTGCAATAAATACCACAGTTATCAAGTGGCCACAGGCAGAGTTCAAAATGGTCCTGGAGAGGAAAGATGGAGTTAATGTCACCAGCTAAACGCCAAATCCTGACATTCCCTGATCACCTGCTTATATACTCTGATCTTTGTCCCACATTTTACTTAATCTCTTCCTTTCACCTTAGCTTTTACTCCAGAGCAAAGACCCCAAGGTCTAGACTCCTGTCAAAGAATGGAAACTATTCATCTAAAGGTAATGATGGCCCAAAGAATGAGCTTGGGCCAGCCCAGTTTGAGCTTAACCTTTGACTAATACCTATGTAGAAGGACCAAAGAGTAACCCACAGCACTTTTACCTCATTATACTATGAAAATCTCCACCAAAGGAGAAGCACAAACCTCATTTACATAACATACAAAGATTATATAAGTGTTGTTTGCAGGTACCTGTGCAACCCTATGCCCAGCTCCACATAAGATGATAAAGCCCCTCTTGCTGAATTTCCATCCTAACCCTAAATCAAAGGAAACCATTCCTCCTGGCTTTGAATCTCTGCTTGGGAAGTTATCCCCTATGATCTCCTTATTGGCTGCAAATCAAGTTTCGTTTGTGTCACAACCCCACCTGGTATAGTTCCTATCTAGGACTCTATTCCAGGACTTTAATAAACTCAAACATATTAATTAAGCGATTCTTGTTCTTTGTCTTTGTTTTTTTTTTTTTTCCTGAAAATACAAAGTAAATAGAAGGGTAACTCTGTGACCTAAGTGTGCAGGAAAATAAAAATCTGTAAGATGAAGGTCTGCCTTAGAACCTCCAGTCCTAGAAATCATTCTCTACTACATGAGAGAGCATTCATTGTCCAGTGGAAACTGATGGGAGGAGCTAAGGGTCAAGCAAGAATTCTTGAGACATTTTTGTTGCAAAAACTTTTTATGGACAGAAAGACCTATACTGTCCTTGAGAGAAGCCATTGATTATATACATTTAAATTGGGGGGAGCAGAAATAAAGGAAGTTTCTATAGGGATTTGCACACATTAAAGATGACTTTCAGGATCCTAAAGGTCTGGCTATTGTCAAGGTGCTAGCTTTTTGCCTCTAGCAAAGCATTAACATTAAGGAAGTTGTGAATTTCTAACAGCTTGTTCTTATCAAGAGACTGCAAGTTGAATTTCAGTTTCTCTACATTTCTTTTACCTTTCTACTCCTTAAGGAAACTACTAGCAAGACGGTATCAGAAGAAAACGGTCTCCATTTTACTTAGGAGGATTTCTGCATATCACTCAGGAAGTAAATCCAACTAAGATCCTTATGAATATTAAAGGGGAAAGTAGAAACATTATAAGGGAGAAATCTGTCAGCACCAAACCAAGTCAAAGAAGGTAACATAAGCTCTAAGGAAACAAATTTATATCAGTGCTTAAGGCACACCAAAGGACCTATATTACTGGTATGTTCTTATGGCCACCAAACATTAGATCAGAATATAAATTGATTTATGAGAATATACTGCATTTATACAAACTTCAATCACATATAATATATTTTAAATAGAGGATCATTTCCAGAATCTAAAAAGCAAGACTCTCACTCCGCCCACCCTTGGTTCCCCCCACCGAAGAATTTTCCCAGATACTCTGAGCCTCATACCCATTATGTTTATTTATACATTTTCTCCCTCTTGGTCTACACAAAGGTCAAAAAGCATCAAGATGGGACTTAAATAAGAACTGCTTTTCTTGACTGATATTCCAACCAGACTCCATCAGCATTAGGAATGTTGGACTCAAAGACTTGCCCTGTGAATCTGTCACAAAGGGAATATTTTCAATACTTGCAGGACTTTAATTCAAAGGGACAACTGTGATGCGCTGTTGGAAGCCATGTTGAAGAGAAGGCAGAGAAGCTCTGGGATATAGGGAAGAAGGTTCTAAAGTCATTTTTGAAAAGGTTTTAAACATCAGGTGAAAACATAAGGCAGAAAAATCAAAACTAGAGGAACCAACATTTGCAATTTCTAAATTAATGGAATTCCAGGAGGAAAACATGAAAGCCTCTGACCTCAGATGCAAGGCTTACCTGAGAACTGGCCATTTCTTCTTCTTTCACTTTGTCCTCTAGATTTCTTTCTCAGAAGAGATTCATGGAGAAATCACAGCTGCATCAGGAGAAAATGCCTTTAAAGCCACCAACAGAGCCTCTGCACCTCTAAACTGCTCGCCAGAAAGCAGGACTTTGAAACGCAGAAAAGGCCCCAAAACTTCCTAATCCTTTGCCTCAGGGGCCTTTCAGAAACTGAGTTCCTACGAGGAGATCAATCACTGACTTTTCATTCTCTCCTTTCAGGGGGCTTCCCCTCCAACAGACTACAACAAATTCAGCTACCGCCTACGAAGGGTGTGCTGCCCGGACTTGACCCTCCAGAAATCACAGTAGGGGAGACCGGTTACCTCTCCTTGGCCAAAGCTTACTCTCAACTCTCATAAAATAACTTGGAAGCCCTCATGCTTAAACCTGACCTCACTTAGAATCACCCAGAGCGTTATTTAAAACAACACTGTCCGTTCCACCCACACCAATTGACAGAAACATAGAGGGAGGATACCAGCAAGGATCGCTCTTGAAACTCCACATAATTATCCGACTGGAAAGCAAGTGAGAGAAGTGATCTGGCAAAGGAGAGTAACTAAGGCTACGATTGTTATCCAGATTTAAATCCATGCCTTCTCCACTGATCAGAATTTCCGGCACTTTACACATTCTGCCTCTTTCTGCTACACAGAGGGACATACTCTTACAAATGGAGCGTTCCCATATAAATGAAAATGTCTCTCACAAAAGTAAACAAACTGGGTTTCAGAGCTTTTCCTTTGTCTGCTGTTTCTTTAAAATAACAGCAGAGGGGCGCCTGGGCGGCTCAGTAGGCTGAGCATGTGACTCTTGATTTCAGCTCAGGTCCTGATCTCAGTGTCATGAGGTCAGGGTCCACTGAGGAGGGAGCCTGCTTAAGATTCTGTTGCTCCACCTCTGCTCCTCTTCCCCCTTCCTGGCTCCTGCCCACAGGCTCCTGCTTTCCTTCTCTCTCTCCCCCTCAAAACAAATGAACCAAAACACCACCTCCCACACAAAAACATAAGAAAACCCAAACCTGGTCTAAAATAATCTTTAAAGAGATATATTTTTTGGTGACAAAATGTTCCCCACACCCCTGCTCCCGTCAGTAAGGAAATGTTGTGTTTTTTTTTAAAGATTTTATTTATTTATTAATGAGAGAGAGAGAGAGAGAGAGAGAGGCAGAGACACAGGCAGAGGGAGAAGCAGGCTCCATGAAGGGAGCCTGACATGGGACTCTATCCTGGGACTCCAGGATCATGCCCTGGGCTGAAGGCGGTGCTAAACCACTGAGCCACCCGGGGTGCCCAGAAATGTTTATTTTCTTTTTTTTTTTTTTTTTTTTTATTTATTTATGATAGGCACACAGTGAGAGAGAGAGGCAGAGACACAGGCAGAGGGAGAAGCAGGCTCCATGCACCGGGAGCCCGACGTGGGATTCGATCCTGGGTCTCCAGGATCGCGCCCTGGGCCAAAGGCAGGCGCTAAACCACTGCGCCACCCAGTGATCCCCAGAAATGTTTATTTTCATAGTAACTGCAAAAATGGTTTTCCAAAGTGATTTTACTTCTTACTCTCTCATCAGCAACATATGAGAATTCTAATTCCTCATATTTACACTAAAATTTGGTTTTATTCTTTTTATTTTAGGAATTCTAGAAAATATTATTGAGTGGTTTCTCAATGTAAAATGTGACATGGCTTACTTCAGCTATCCTGGTGACTGAAACTAAAACCTCTTAAGAGTATAAAGTCAAACAAAAATCAAATGGCTGCATTAAAACAACAGCAAGGCTTCATAGCTTAAACCAAGTATCCTTTTCCCTCTCTTCGCCAAACTTCCTCTCCCCCCTTCTTAGCCTTTGTTTTCTGTTTTCAGGAATCCAGTACCACTCTGAAAACCTGGTGAGCAAGGCTGGCAGCACAGACACCATTCCTGTTGCAACAGGCCAGATCCTATACATGCCTGCGAGACCCCTCAGCCCCAGTCACAGAGTGAGCTTCTACTTCTGGGGTCTTATTTTCCTGCATCCTCCTCCATCTGGCAAAGCTATATAAAGCTACTGTTCTTCATCTCCAACACTGTCTTCAGGTCATATTTTTGCCCTAAAGCACAGATGTCACTTTGTGACAACAGAATGAATGTGCAGGAGAGGAAAACATTTTCCTCATCTGTTCTCAATTCTTTGGCCAGTCTGATAATTACACAGATGTCAGACAGATTCACAAGACAAAAGATTTCCTAATTATGGGAAACCCAAACATATGAGGCTGAAGACAGGCAATTAATGGGCAGCCCCGGTGCGGTGGCGGTTTAGTGCCGCCTGCAGCCCGGGGTGTGATCCTGGAGACCCGAGACTGAGCCCCACATCGGGCTCCGTGCATGGAGCCTGCTTCTCCCTCTGCCTGTGTCTCTGCCTCTCTCTCTCTGTGTCTCTCATGCATAAATAACTAAAATCTTAAAAAAAAAAAAAAAGGCAATTAATACATATATGCATGCCACTGTCTCTTAAGAAGAAGAGTGTAAGGATTTAGAATTTCAAAAATGGGGGATCCCTGTGTGGCGCAGCGGTTTGGCGCCTGCCTTTGGCCCAGGGCGCGATCCTGGAGACCCAGGATCGAATCCCACATCGGGCTCCCGGTGCATGGAGCCTGCTTCTCCCTCTGCCTATGTCTCTACCTCCCTCTCTGTGACTATCATAAATAAATTTAAAAAAAAAAATTAAAAAAAAAAAAGAATTTCAAAAATGGGGAAGCATATTCACAGGAAAAAGGAAAGAGCAAATGTTTGTCAAGAAATAGGTTGCCACACCAGACAGGTAACTTTTTATCATATAAAAAGTTAATCTCTGAGGCTCCGGGGTGGCACAGTTATGCATCTGCCTTCAGGTCAGGTCATGATTCCACGGTCCTGGGATGGAACCTCTCCCCAGGCTTGTTCACATGCACATTCTCTCTCACTCTCAGTCATATAACTAAATAAATGGGACGCCTGGGTGGCTCAGTAGTTGAGCACCTGCCTTTGACCCAAGGCGTGATCCTGGAGACCTGGGATCCAGTCCCACATAGGGCTGCTTCTCTCTCTGCCTGTGGCTCTGCCTCTCTCTCTCTGTCTCTCATGAATAAATAAATAAAATCTTAAAAAAAAAAAAAGAAATAAAAGCTTTAAAAAAATTAATCTCTGATACTAGCTTTATTACTGATAGACTTCTCCCATCTAATTAATTCTTGGTATATAACCAACCTCACAAAACAAGGAAATCCTTCCATTTGCTGCAACAGAATAATTATAGAGGATCTTGTTCACATAGAAGTTACATAGAACTGCCCCTCTAACCAATTTAGTAGTTTTTAAATTCTGGATGAACCTCTAGGCTGTGTAATTGATAAACCACACCTCTTTCTATATCTATTGAACATGCATTGTTTCCTAGAAAGAATAGGGACAGAAGCCTTTTGCATCACCTCTCCCTGAGACACCCATACACAATCTCCAAGCAGGTCCATAACATCTGTAGCTGGCACCACAGAGTCTACAGGCAATCAAGAAGTGTTACAGATTATCGGGCTCCTCTTTTACTGATGACTGGCCTCAAATTCCTTTAAAAATCTTCGGGCCAGGCTGAATCCTTGGAGTTGGTTTCTGGACAAGACTCCACCTTCTTTGCCAGTGGCCGGCTTCCTGAGTAAAGCTCTTCTTCCTTTCCAATCAAAACTTATGTCTTGAGTATTGGCTTTTTGAGCCACTGGAAGCCAAAAATGGAGTTTTCAGTATCAAAACTATTGTGGGGGAATCCCTGGGTGGCGCAGCGGTTTGGCGCCTGCCTTTGGCCCAGGGCGCGATCCTGGAGACCCGGGATCGAATCCCACATCGGGCTCCCCGGTGCATGGAGCCTGCTTCTCCCTCTGCCTATGTCTCTGCCTCTCTCTCTCTGTGACTATCATAAATAAATAAAAAAAACTTAAAAAAAAAAAAAAACTATTGTGGGATTGTTGAGCACATCCAGCAGGAAAGGATTCTTGAGATGTTTAAGGTGCAACTAAGTTTATTCAAATAGCAGGGGGATAGGATGCTCAGGTAGAAAGAGTTGCACTTTGGCTGTATGAAGCTGGTCCTTATATGCTTAGAGTTCAAGGAGGGGACATGTATTAGATCATAAATGTTTCTTCAAATTTCTACTTGAAAAACTACTTTTGCAAAATTTCTCTGGTCCTTTTCACTCAGTTCAATATTATGGGTGAGATGTACAGGCAGTCATGAGACCCTTTAAGAATGTGCCAACCAGTATGTATGTATTTGATCAGTATCAAAACTCTGCAGCCTATAGGTCAGCTCTCTGGGCTAAAGGTGAACATTTTTCTGTTTCATCCCTCATCATTTTACCTCTGACCAATTATTGGTTCTTAAATGTTTAGGGTTGTTGAAAGGTGAAGGGCTTCCATTGTGCAACTTCTTCAAGGTGATATTGTTGTAGAGGTGTCCCCACCCATGCAATGAAATTGGGCCCTCTCTATCCCTACCTATAACTATTTCACAAGGCCACTGTTGTAAAGTCCAGAGGTGGGGGTGAATTTATTTTGAGAGTCAGTATGATTGCTTGGCTGGGTAAAGGAGTCAGGAGCTGCTTGCATATATCTCAACAACAGGAGAGAACAAAGAAAAAGGAGAACACATTAGAATATTATTATAATGAAAATTCAGAAGAGCAATGAGAAGACCACCTAGCATGACCATACTCCACTCTCCATGAGGAATTTAATCAATTCCTAAGTGACAATGTAGAGAGAAAGAGAGAAATCAAGAAACAGATTCTTAATGAGAGAACAAACCAATAGTCACCAGAGTGAAGGTGGGTGAGGTGAAGGGTTAAATAGGTCTTGTGAATAAAGGACTGCAAGTCTTGTGATGACCACCAGGTAATGTATTAATTTTTTAACCACTGTATTATACACCTGAAACTAATATAATCCTTTATCTTAACTAACTAGAATTAAAATCTTTTTGAAAAAAAGATTTCATTTATTCATGAGAAACAGAGAGAGAAGCAGAGACATAGGCAGAGGGAGAAGCAGGCTCCCCATGTGGAGCCCATGTGGGACTCAATCCTTGGACCCGCAGATCAAGACCTGAGCCAAAAGTAGATGCTCAACCACTGAGCCACCCAGGTGCCCCTGGAATTAAAATCTTAAAGGGTCAAAATCAAACACAAACTCGTGACAATCCATTAAAATACTGATGCATCTATATAATAGCAATATATAGAAGTAAAGAATATTATCTGATGTGGTTGAAATGAAGAAACATTCACAGATATCAGCAGAGGAGAGCTAACACTCTCATAAAAAAGCATATGACCAGGCAGCCTGGGTGGCTCAGCGGTTTAGTGCCGCCTTTGACCCAGGGCGTGATCCTGGAGACCCCAGACCCAGTCCCATGTCAGGCTCCCTACGTTGAGCCTGCTTCTCCATCTGCCTGTGTCTCTGCCTCTCTCTCTCTCTGTCTCTCATGAATAAATAAATAAAACCTTAAACACACACACACACATACACATTTCTATATATATATATATATATAAAAAGCATACGACGACCACATATTGACATTTCTTAATTATTGCTTCAGCCTATGTATTGAAATGATGAATCCTGGGATCCCTGGGTGGCGCAGCGGTTTGGCGCCTGCCTTTGGCCCAGGGCGCGATCCTGGAGACCCGGGATCAAATCCCACGTCGGACTCCTGGTGCATGGAGCCTGCTTCTCCTTCTGCCTATGTCTCTGCCTCTCTCTCTCTCTCTCTCTCTCTGTGTGTGTGTGACTATCATAAATAAATAAAAATTTAAAAAAAAAAATTAAAAAAAAAAAAAAAACTGTTGAAAATGGTTAAAAAAAAAAAAAAAAAAAGAAATCATGACTCCTAAGGGGTCAATATATCAGAACAAGAATGCTTCTTGAGGGCCTGGGTGGCTCTGCAGTTAAGCATTTGCCGTTGGCCCAGGGCGTGATCTTGGAGACCTGGGATTAAGTCCCTGCATGGAGCCCGCTTATCCCTCTGCCTACGTCTCTGCCTCTCTCTCTCTGTGTCTCATGAATAAATAAATAAAATTTTAAAAAAAGAACGCTTCTTCAGTGCTTGTAATCTGTATTTTCAAGAAGGAACATACAGGGATTGAAAATGCATAATTTTATCTATGCGTGATCATAATATGTTTTTTTTTAAGATTTTATTTATTTATTCACAGACACAGAGAGAGAGAGGCAGAGACACAGGCAGAGGGAGAAGCAGGCTCCATGCAGGGAACCCGATGTAGGACTCGATCCTGGGTCTCCAGGATCACACCCCAGGCTGCAGGTGGCGCCAAACCGCTGCGCCACCAGGGCTGCCCCATAATATGTTTTAATGATAGAACATATTGGTTTTTAATGTGTTAATACTGATGTGTACAGGAATAATGTATTATCCCGCCACCAACATTAACCTACCTTACCTTAAGAATGTGGACAACAGGTGGTATTTACCATGCATTTGATAATGGTGATGTAATATCACCAATAATCCCTTTTCTCAGTGGTCTCTGAGAATATATTTAAAAGTGTATTAAGGGATCCCTGGGTGGCGCAGTGGTTTGGTGCCTGCCTTTGGCCCAGGGCACGATCCTGGAGACCCGGGATCGAATCCCACGTCAGGCTCCCTGCATGGAGCCTGCTTCTCCCTCTGCCTGTGTCTCTGCCTCTCTCTCTCTCTCAGTCTGTGACTATGATGAATAAATAAATAAAAATTAAAAAAAATAATAAATTAAAAGTGTATTAAATACATTTAATACACCATTAAGTGTATCAAATAATGTGTGATTATATTTCCCACAGTTTATCTATTGTATCATTTTCTTCTCCTTTTAACTGCTGAGACATCCACATGGATATATAACATATTATATCGGGGACCGTTGGCAGGTTAGGTAAACTCCTTCCTGATGGTGTGCTGCCTGCTATCCATTTTGTCAGTTGGTTTGCAGGGGACATGAACTGACACAATACCTTCTCACTAGTGCATTCCCTAAACAACACCCTGCAGAGTCACAAGTTAATATAATTTCTGACGTGACACCTCAACCACTGCCCTTGTGAACAACCATCTCCCCTGGCAACCTATGCATCCTCTTGTATACCCTGTAGAGAAGATCCCCACAGAGATTACCTAAATATGTTTTTGTCTCAGTGGCTCCATCTGGACTGACCCAGGAACTCAAAGACACTCTCTGCCCATAGATCCAAATAGAAGATTGAGCCCCCTGTCATGATGGACAGCTTCCTTTGACGTGGAAATGAACTCAATATCTACATGTGGCAGTACTCGGTGTATAACAGATACCCCATAAGTGGAGAAAAGTATTCCAACATGAGGAAAGGCATGAGAAACAAAAATTACAGGAAGAAGAACTGCATGAATTCTGCAGGTGGAGAGAGGATACCTATTACTGGGTTACACACCTGACTCTCAGAATACAGAAAGACAAATTCTACTTGTCTTAACTTTTTAAGCATCTCCAGTTCTTCTTGATCTCAGTTTCATTCCTAGTTACAAATGCATCTGAGACATTTTTTTGTACGTTTTGTACAGTCCTCACTGACCTCTTAATTGAGATTAGAGGGATACAGGGACAATGGGCCACAGTATAAATTCAGACATTTAAAACCCAGAAGGGTGTGAACATAGGTGAAACATGATGACCTACATTCCCAAGGGGGAAACATAAATAAAATATTTTTTTAAATAATCTTATTTATTTGAGAGAGAGAGTCCAAGCACGGGGAATAGCAGAGGGACAGGGAGAAGCAGGCTCCTCACTGAGCAGGGAGCATAGTGCAGAGCTGGATCCCAAGATCCTGAGACAAAGGCAGACACCCAACCAAGCCACCCAGGCACCCAAGACTATCTTTTTAAAAATATTTTATTTATTTATTTGAGGGAGTGAGGGAGATAGAGTACACGTGAGCAAGCACAAGCAGAGGGAACAGCAGAGGGAAAGTGAGAAGCAGGCAGCCTGACAGGGGGATGGATCCCAAGATCCTGGGATCATGATATGAGCCAAAGGAAGTAGCCACCGAGGTGCCTCAAGATAAGACCTACTAAACGCATACGTGGAGGGGGACCTGGATTGCTCAGTCAGTTAAGCATCTGTCTGTGGTTCAGGTCATGAGCCCAGGGTCCTGGGACAAAGCCCCAACTTAGGCTCCCTGCTTAGCTTCTCCCTCTCCTGCTCCCACTGCTAGTGCTCACTCTCTGTCAAAGAAATACAGAAAATCTTAAAGCAAAACATATACCTGGAGAACACTTTCTGAAATGGAGGGAGGGATATGGAGGGAACACGTAGTCACTCCAAAGTCCAAGTCGGATGCTAATGGTGTCATGTGATGAATAAAAGTAATGGAGATGTGGTCTTGGCAAATATGGTGAGTTCCTGGGACCAAGGAATTCCTACTTTTCTTCACGATTTAACTGAATTCCCTGGTGTTACTGATAAGCAATAAGATTCTGTTGGATACAGAGATTACTGATCTTCTTCAGGTCTAAATTATTGGCAGTGGATGGTGAGGGGTAGTGGATGATGGAAGCATCATAGACAATGCTTTAAGATATATCACAGATTAGATAGATGTTGGAGATGAAGCCTTGGGGACACTCTAATAGGCAGGATCAGCAAGGCATGTGCTATGATTCCACAAACCACTAGTATCCCAGGTGTATAACTCCAACATCGGTTTGATCCACTACAGATGGATGATCTTCCAGGAATGCTGATCACTCCCTCATTCCATCTTGCCCATGATTAGGGTAGTCACGTCCGCTGGGCTCTGCTTGTTGCCAGTGAGTGGGGACACAGGTTAGCAGTCAGAGGTAGTGAGCATCTCTGCCTCAATCTACCCAGTTTTTGGCCATAATCTCCGTGGTCCTTCACAGCCCTTGCTGCTCCTTTACCCATCCTGTCTGGAGTGGAACTCGGATTTCTATTACTTGTGAAATCCAGTGCAAAGAAGTTGGATAACAGGTTATTCACATTTAACATTATTACAATTGAAATATAATAATCTATTTCGGGTCAGCCTGGGTGGCTCGGCGGTTTAGCGCCGCCTTTGGCCCAGGGCGTGATCCTGGAGACCCCGGATCGAGTCCCGTGTCAGGCTACTTGCATGGAGACTGCTTCTCTCTCTGCCTTGTCTCTGCCTCTTTCTCTGATTCTCATGAATAAATAAATAAAATCTTTAAAAAAGAAAAAAAAGAATCCATTTCATTTTGTACCTGTGAGTCTGTGTTCAGCTATACCAAGAATGACAAATACTTCTAAAAAGAAGATGTATATTTTCTGTTATATACACAATGTATATGTAGGAAGCCCATGTCTGATAAAATGACTGAGACATCATATATGGAGTAGCTCCATTTCCCCTTTTTTGTACTTCTATTATCCATTAACAGCCTTGTGCTCATCTTTCATCTCTCATGGCCCCAAAATGGTTGCCCCACCAGTAGGCATCAAATCCTGTTTCATTACTAAGGAATAAGAAGAAATATGAGAGGACATAGGGACTTTTTTTTTTAAGATTTTATTTATTTATTCATTACAGACACAGAGAGAGAGGCAGAGACACAGGCAGAGGGAGAAGCAGGCTCCCTGCGGAGAGCTCAATGTGAGACTGGATCCCAGGACCAGGGGATCTCGACCTAAGCCAAAGGCTGTCACTCAACCACTGAGCCACCAAGGTGCCCCTCTAGGGGTTTTGACTTAAAGTTATTTCATTTTCATTCATTCGGGGTACTGCACAGACCCTTCTCCAGAGCTCAGGGATTGACCAGAGCTCTCTCAGATGGCTCTGTAAGCAACACCATGTGTACAGCAAAAGTGGATACTCAAGAATATCTTTAAAAATGGCCATTTTTACCTGCACTGTGTCACAGCATCTGACACAATGGCCATCGCCATTGGCACTGTAATAAGATGTCATGAAAATCCCTCAATGTGAGAATATGCTTAACCTGGAAGCACAAGAACTTCATTATGTATGCAAATAGAATGCGTCTTTGAGGTAGGAATGTATACATTTTCAATCCTGTACATACGTTAAGATTTTAGAGAAAAATTATTGTTATTATTTTAAAGATTTTATTTAGTTATTCATGAGAGACACAGAGAGAGAGAGAGAGAGTCAGAGACATAGGCAGAGGGAGAAGAAGGCTCCATGCAGGAGCCTGATGTGGGACGGATCCTGGGACTCCAAGATCATGCCTTGAGCAGAAGGCAGACGCTTAACTGCTGAGACCCCGAGTAGTCCTGAGAAAAATTATTATTATCTTTTTAAAAGAATTATTTATTTATTCATGAGAGACACAGAGAGAGAGAGAGAGAGAGGCAGAGACATAGGCAGAGGGAGAAGCAGGCTCCTCGCAGGAAGCCTGATGTGGGACCTGATCCCAGGATCCTGGGATCTCGCCCTGAGCTGAAGGCAGACGCTCCACCACTGAGCCACCCAGTTGTCGCTAGAGATAAATTATTGAGGAGGAACAGTATTCCTTTACCATTCAGAATTATTTTACCTAGTCTAAGTATCAAATTGACAGAGACAGATTACAGGTGAAAAAAATTCCAAAGTCTGGTTACATACATCCAAAGGCTCAATAATGAAAGTGAGACCCATAAAAATTACTAATGTTGATAATATTTATGATTTTTAGAAAAAAGAAATAATATATCTGTGAGAATTTGAGTGTCAGAAAAACTCCCGTTTGGGCCTTCAATTAGTAGAGAATTCGGAGTGGAAGTTAGATAGTGGTAATAAAGTAGTGAAAAGTAACCAGTTTATTCATGCAATGTTTCAGCTCCTAATTCCCTATCCATGCAGATAAGAATACCTCTTTATCTCTTCGTACAGAAAGGGTATCTATAACATGGGAGACTGGTTTTCTAATTTCTCAGGGTCGGAGTGTCTTTTTGCATTGGCTGTTTCCTAAATAGGTTTTATATCAAAAAACCAATATGCCAAGGGGCACATATTAGGGCAGCCTGCCATTGTCCTCTACACAAACTCGGGAAGACAGAACTGGCAATCCACCAGAAGCAGGGAGAGCAGAAGCCAAGAACCCTCACCCTTCACAGACCCACCCAGATTCACCCTCTTCTGAAGATTGTCCAGGCTGGCCCCACTCTGGGACCTCCCCTCACTGAACAGGTGGAAGGAGATCAAAATTTTCTTTGGCTGCCTATTCTCAGTTGCAATAGTTGGTGCTCACTTTGCTGAAACCCAAAGGTTTCATGGGAGCAGAGAAATATACGTTTGAGTGCCTAAATATCTGTCTTTCTCATTAAAGTCAGTACTTCTTTTGTGTACACATTCAGGACCTTGTTTTCCATTTTTTGAACATCCACTTGTTTTTGTTGCTGGAAGTTATAACAATAAATATCCACAAACATGGAGAATTATATCCTCACACTGGTCTCACCTCATGGTGGGTGTTGAGCCAAAAAAAAAAAAAAAACACGGCCAAGACAAAAATAGGAAAAGGACAGGTTTTACTTGCAGGAAGTAAAGAGAATATGGAGGACATTTCCAAAAAAGTAGCTCCCCAATCAACAAAATTGGGTGAGTTTTAAATCAAGAGCACATGCATATATTCATCAAGGGGCAGGGGAAAGGACATTGCAGAATGAAATCCATCAAAAGCCATCCTAAATTCACAATATCCAGGTCCCAGGTGATTTAAGTCAAAGGACCAGCAAGGGTGGGCATCATCAGTTCTCTGGTTCCTTTATTCTGTTATTTGGGCATTCAAAGGGGTTTAATTCCCACAACATCCACTAGAGAATCTCTGTTAAGAAAATCTTTACTTTGGGGACGCCTGGGTGGCTCAGCGGTTGAGTTCTGCCTTGGGCTCAAGGCATGATCCCCGGGTTCTGGGATGAAGTCCTGCATCTGGCTCCCGGTGGGGAGGCTGCTTCTGTGTCTCTGCCTCTCTCTGTCTCTCATGAATAAGTAAATAAAATCTTAAAGGGACAAAAATCTTTACTTTGGAAACAGCAATGGGAGTTTTACCATGGATTTATTGTCTCTGATATGGCTAGACTTATCTCCTGGATTGATGGTGGCTGTTTGTATTTACATTCTTTGCTGCTTTAAAATCATTAACTACTGATGTCTTTCTGCAGTTTTGACATATTCCAGGACATTCATCAAAGAGGTGTATGGGTAAGTAGTGCTGGCATAGATCACAAAATACCTGGAGGCCTATCGTGGCTTCTCTTGTGTAAAGAAATCCTTGTCTTTTCTCCCTTTTTCTGTGGATCCTTAACCTTATCTACCTACAAAATGTTTACCACAATCAAACTCATGAGCATTTCCAGCACTCCATGTATTTAAGACTTTTTCTTGTGGTGACAATTTTCTAGACACATTCTTACCTTTCAAGTGTTAAATACATCACTATAGTCAGTGTGCTATGCAACAGAACCCCAGTATTCATTCATCTTAAGTGACCATAGTGACATTTATGGATTTTTTTAAAGATTTATTTATTTATTTACTTACTTACTTACTTATTTACTTATTTCAAGACAGAGAGAAAGAGAGCAAACAAGGAAAGGAGGAGAGGAAGAGAAAGAATATCCAAGCAGACTCTCCACTGCACGTGGACCCCAACATGGGGCTCAATCCCAGGACCCTGAGATCTTGACCTAGGCCGAAATCAAGAGCCAACTGCATGACCAAATGAGCCACCCAGGTGCCCCAAGTATGTTATATTTAACCTAAAAAATAAAAACTGCTAAAAAAAATAAAAATAAAAAAATAAAAACTGTTTGGAGTGCCTGAGTGTCTCAGACAGTGGTCGTCTAACTCAATTTCAGCTCACATTATGATCTCAGGATCATGAGATCGAGTCCTCCAATGGCTCCTCAGTAAGTATGAAGCCTGCATGAGATTCTCTCTATCCCCCCACCCCCGCTGCGTCTCCACACCCCACTTGTACTCACTCTTGCTCTCTCTCTCAGTCTCTAAAAATAAGTAAATAAATAAAAGAATAAATAAAAAATAAGTAAATAGGGCAGCCCCGGTGGCTCAGCAGTTTAGTGCCGCCTTCAGTCCAGGGTGTGATTCTGAAGACCCTGGATGGAGTCCCATGTCAGGCTCCCTGCCTGGGGCCTGTTTCTCCCTCTGCCTGTGTCTCTGCCTCTCTCTCTCTGTGTCTCTCATGAATAAATAAATAAATTCTTAAAAAAAAATAAGTAAATAAAAACTGCTAGTTATTTTTTCCACCAAAAAATGGGTTTACTCAGGAATAACAGAGTATCAAATTAGGGACATACAGGCTATGGCAAAACCATAGGTGAGCCTAGGAAACAAAGAGGCATGCTGTTTTGAAGAGAGAAGGGGGAAGTTGAGAACTCTGTTATATACTAAAAGTTCTTTTGGAGTAAAATGGTAGTTTGAAGGATGGCAATTTTTCAGTGGTTGAGCTATTGCCTGGGAGGGATAAGAAAAGCATCTCTTCCTCTGGCTGGAATTGTATAGTATATTTCCAAGGTAAGGGCGGGCAAGACCTTCCCTTCCCATTGGATCTGCCATACTACCCTGAGTCATAGGGCTTGAGAGCTCCCCCTGCTGAAATCTCCTGACTCCATTTTAGTGAGGGTTCCCACTACTAACTTCCACATTACCATTTGAAAAACGTCTCAACATTTCCTTCACTGGCAGTTCCTGGCAACAAATCTAATCTTAATGTTGATGATATCACTTTTTTTTTTTTTTTTTTTAGATTCCATGTGATTTCATGCAGTATGTTATTTTCCATGTGTGTCTTATTTAATTCAACAAAATATTTTACAAATTTTATGGGCCAAGCACAAGCTGCCCCATGATGAGTCACATTGGCAGAAAGATTATTTTGAGTTAAAAAGCACATAAAATCCAGTAGATTTAGGAAAAGTCTTTTCCACCCCCTTCACTGACTGAAGAGAATTTAGAGAGAGAAGCTGCCCCAGGATGAGAGCTATTATCACATGTAACTACATTATGATATACACTAGGTATGAGAAACAGAAGAAACCTAATAAGACCTGTTTGAGCCAAGTTCTCTATGTTCTATTGTTTTTGAGTGGCCCAGAGATTAATAGTTTACTAAATATTTACTCTTTTTCTTCTTCCTGTGATTTTTTACCTCATCCTTGGGAGTTCCCAGACTTGTACCTTCTTCTTCCCTTTCTTTATCTGCTTTTCTCCTCAAAGACATATATACCTTGTCAGTCTTTGAAACTTTCATATCTGTGTGAAGTCTCCATACAAACGGTTTGAATTTGAAGAGAACTTCCTCTTATGTTCCAGTTTGGTTTTGTATATTCCTCCAATCTATACCTAGCTCCTATTTTATACACATAATGTTAAGGAAGAAAAAGAAACAAAAAGGCAGGGCCCAGCATCTACATTCTCAGGGGAAATAGGGGACACCTAATACCGATCCTTAAAGTATTATAAGGATTAACTCACTCACATGTTCCTGGGGTCCCAGTAAAGCACCACGTGTGTACACAGAGTAAAAGCTCCATAAATACTGCATTAATGATGTATCATGTTATTTTCCAAATACAGACTTTCTTAGACTATAACTACTCCAAGCACTCTTGGCTACATGGGTCTAACTCACTGACCTATGCTCTCTAGCTTAAGGCTTGAGTAATTGTAGCTTCTTGAGATTTCAACAGACCTCTCATGTGGGGGAAAACAAGGAACCTGATGTTTCTAGAAGATCAAGCTTGACTCTACTAGAAAAAGGCCTCTCTGATGCCAGCAAGCCTCCTTGAGATCATATCAAGAATGATTAAGCACTGTAGCACTGCTTCCCCTGCCTGTCAATGCTCACTACTCCTGTGTGCCTTCCCCTTAAAAACATCCAGCTTGGTATGTGACTTTGATTTGTGTCTTTGGACATAAATCCACCATGTTCTCCATCTGCCAACCTCCTGAACAAAGCAAATTTTCCCTTCCAACTGTGAAAATGAGTAATGGAATACCTCACTAAAATGGAGTCAGCAAGGAGCTCTCTTGTCTCACCACCGGTAGTCAGTTGCACACTCAATAGGAAGAGATAGACTTGATCTTACATGGACTTCATCTTGCTCCAGGATACTATGCTATTCCAGTCAAAGGAAGAGACACCTTCCTTATGTATAAAAGATGCTTTCCCTCCACAAGGTCCTTTATAAATGAATGGACTGCCTTAACTAGAAATCATCGAGAACTTCAATGGCCATAACTAGATTTTTTGATCTTTCCAAAGTTACTTTTATCAAAGATGAGCCAAGGAAAATTGGCTAAAATCATCATTCTAAAATTGACAAAACTGAATGGCATTCCTGATATAATTGGTATTTTGAAGGTTCCAAGCCCTACCAGGAACATCATATTGCCTCATGCCAACATATAATTTTTCAAGTCAGTAAGGCAAGCAATTACAAACACAAAAAAAGGGTTTCTGAGGCCTCTTCTTCCCCTACCTGACCTTCTTTGTCACAGTTGCTAGGAAGGCCACCCTGCAGTCAGGGCCCACCTCCAGTGTAATCTGTCCTCTATCTCTCCCTTTCTCATCTCTGCTCTCAGTCTATCCTTTGTTGCACTTTCCTTTTCCTCTGAGGTCCCCTCTGCTACCTCCTCTCCTGAACGTACTAAAATCTGCTTCATTAATGTTAAATCTTCTGAAGATCTAAGTGGATACAAAGTTTCTTTCTTCTCTTTTTTTCTTTCTTTTTAAAAAGATTTTATTTAGGGCAGCCCAGGTGGCTCAGTGGTTTAGCGCCACCTTCGGCCCAGGGCCTGATCCTGGGGATCCAGGGTCCAGTCCCACGTCGGGCTCCCGGCATGGAGCCTGCTTCTCCCTCTGCCAGTGTCTCTACCTCTCTCTCTCTCTGTTTCTCATGAATAAATAAGTAAAATCTTTTAAAATTTTTTTATTTATTTGACAGAGAAAACAAGCAGGGGGAGTAGGAGAGGGAGAGGCAGGGAGCCTCTCTGATGAGCAGGGAGCCTGGTGTGGGGCTTGATTCTGGGACTCCAGGATCAAGACCTGAGCTGAAGGCAGATGCTTAACCAACTAAGCCACCCAGGCACTCCACAAAAAATCTTATTTTCCCTGGAATAGGGCGGAACTTTGAGCAATAGTCAAAGAGTTCCCTAAACTGACTGAAGAACTCCATGGTTTTGCTAAAGAATTTAACATATTTATTCAAAGTTCCAAAGCTGGTTTTTCAGATGTATATCAATTGGTCCACATGCTTGCAGTAAGGTCAGGCCAATCATTAGATGGAACTAGCCCAATGGGAACATTGTGAGCAGAATCCAAATACATAGACCCCTAACTTTTGGCAAGATGCTAGAAAATTCACTAGAAGATGTCAACAATCAATTATAACTGTTTTCCCTGTCCAGTGGATCTGAACAAAATTCAGGTTTAGGGGCGCCTGGGTGGCTCAGTGGTTGAGTGTCTGCTTTTGGCTCAGGGCATCGTGATCCCAGAGTCCCGGGATCCAGTCCCTCATCGGGCTTCCTGCATGGAGCCAGCTTCTCCCTCTGCCTATGTCTCTGCCTCTCTCCCTGTGTCCCTCATGAGTAAATAAATAAATTCTTAAAAAAAGAAATTTCAGGTTTATACACAGGAGGCAGATGAATCCCTTCATAAGGGTAAGAATCAAATCCAATTTTTCTTTAAAGATGGATTTGGTCAGGACACCAGCTCTTGATTTCTCTCAGGTCATGATCTCAGGGTTGTGAGATTAAGCCTTGCTTCAGGCTTAATATATAATATATAATATGTAAAATATATTTATATATTTTTAAAGATGGGATGCCTGGGTGGCTCAGCAACTGAGCATCTGCCTTCAGCTCAGGGCATGATCCGGGGTCCTGGGATTGAGTCCTGCGTCAGACTCCCTGAGAGGAGCCTGATTCTCTGTCTGCCTAGGTTTTTGCCTGTCTCTCTCCGGGTCTTTCATGAATAAATAAATAAAACATTTAAAGAGAAAAAACAGGGGATCCTTGGGTGGCTCAGCGGTTTGGTGCCTGCCTTTGGCCCAGGGCACGATCCTGGAGTCCTGGGATCAAGTCCCACGTTGTGCTCCCTGCATGGAGCCTGCTTCTCCCTCTTCCTGTGTCTCTGCCTATGCCTCTGCCTCTCTCTCTCTCTCTCTCTCTCTCTATCATGAATAAATAAAATAAATCTTAAAAAAAAAAAAGAAAAAGAAAAAGAAAAAAAACCAGACCTCTTAGACCACAAAATTGCTCACCAAGCTCCATTGCCAGTCCCTGCGCCTCCCTTGTTATAACAACTCAAAGAACAGAGTTCCTAGCAGCTCCACCTGCTGGGTGGCCTAAACTGGTATTTACACTTTCCCAAGGTTCAGACTCAGATAAAGCAGAGCAAAAAAGATAGTTTTGTATTTCTGGTCAAACCAGTGCTTCCAAGGTAACACATACCATACTGCTTTCCATTCTTGAGATGTCCATGGACAGTCCACAGTTAATTAAAATTAACAAATACATAAATGCAAATGATGGTCCATCAAATTATCCTCAGAGCCTCTAATCCACACTTACTCCCAGTCTTCTCTCTATATTTGTGACATCACATCCAACATTATTTTTAAGATTAGTAATCATGAAAAATAAGAGAAGGAATCTTTACTCCCAAGGAGGCACACCCAGCACCCAAATCATCCAGGAGAAAATGAGCCTATAGTACCCAATTCCCAGGGCTTTAGAATGATTAACATGCATATTGTATGTAAGATTCCCACCACAGTGTCCTGGACACATATCCAATGCATCCACATATACCTGGAACATGTAGTAGATGCTCAATAAACCTTTCTTTCAGGAATGAGTGCATATTATTTATCCCAAGCAGCTTTGCTCAGATACCACTGCCTTATCTAGTCCCTTTGTATATTGCAGGGGATGAGCAGAGATCATCTTTCTAGAAGCTGTTACTACTTATCAGTGGGATTGACGGCATTAATGTTGAGAATGGACAGTTTTGTATAAGGGACTCGGGGGCTCTTCTGCTTTCTCTACCTTAATGCTACTGGAAATGAAGTCTGAAGATGGTGACCTCAATGGCTGTTATAAATACACATTAATGGGCTTTATCCACACCTAGGGAACCAAGATATCAGACCACAGGGCCCCCAGAATCTGTCCTTAATGGGAACCTCACATAGTTTGTATATACATGAAGTTTTTTTTTTTTTTAGATTTTATTTATTTATGAGAGAGAGAGAGAGAGAGAGAATGAGAGAGAGAGAGAGAGAGAGAGAGGCAAAGACACAGGCAGAGGGAGAAGTAGGCTCCATGCAGGGAGCCCGATGTGGGACTCGATCCGAGTCTTCAGGATCATACCCTGGGCTGAAGACAGGCACTAAACCACTGAGCCACCCAGGGATCCCCTGATTATACATGAAGTTTTAATGATGTTTGAAAATTAGTTCTCAGCTACCGATTCGTGTTGCGATCTCCAGTGTAGGTTTTAAAACTATCATGTCCAGTATGCTAACCACAAAGATCCCTTGATGGGGCCTAGCACCAATTAGATCTTAACGAAGTAAATTATTACACTGTGAGGCCAAAGTAAACACTAAGGCTCCCGGGTACATTTCTGAGGATGGAGCCCAGAGTCTGTTCAATGGGAAAGCCTCCATGGGGAAGGCTACTTTGCCTAAGATTTGGTAGGGGAAGGTCAGTCTAGCCCACAATCTTGATGTACCAGGTTTTGTGTGTGTCTCCAAAAGATAAGTGCACCCCAAAATGGGAAAGGAGTAAATCACACTGGGGCCTCCACTTTGAAACTCCTTATGTGTACAGATTTTTCTCATGTCCCCAAAAGCATTGGAACATTAATAGGATCATAGACTCTTACTGGCCATGGGAGGCTTTTAGATTTTACTGTGAATGCCAAAGAAGACTCTAGAACAGAAAGAAGGTTAGTCCTTAGAGGATGTAGGAGCATGTGAAGAGTGAGACAGGAAATGTCCATCTGTGACCACAGAGAATTAAACCTAGGCTTCCAGAATCTTTACATTCAAGTAGAACTTCGTAAAACCACATTTTAAAATCAAATTTTCTCCTTTGACTTTTGGCCTTCACCTGTGTCATCTGCTTCATTCATTCCCACCTACCTGGGTGTGCGACTATGATCTCCTTTCTCTTCATGTGCCAGGGCTCTTTACTTTTCCAACGAGGTTGACCAGATTCAAACTAGAGACAGCAAGATCTATGGACAAGAAAAAAGAAACATGACTCTTGCTGGAGAATTTACAGTTTAAAATCCAATACTATGCTCAGTAAAGAAGAGAGCATATTACAGAAGAATATAGAAAATTATTTCTCAAAATGCTGTTTTCTGATGGCCTCATTAGAATACTTAGGAAGCATTTTCAATATTCAGCTCCTAAACTCTATTTCCAAGTACTACTGAATCAGAAATAAGAAACAGATATCTGATTTTAAGATGTGGGCAACAATATTCTATGCCACTTAGTTTCTAGAATTATCACTAATGTAAAGTGAAGTTACAGATAACCTTAGGGAAAGACAAGGATAAAGTCAAGATAAAGCATCATGACTGCTTCCTTCCTTACACCAACAAATGCATGATTAGTTCCTTAAAATAATGTCATTTGTCATTGGTGCTGAGTTACACTATAGAATTTCAAGACAATTGAATATACAGTAATTACATGGTACTTTTCTTTTGCTGAAAATAAAAAAAACTAATAAAGGAGAGAATATCTGTGACCGTGTACAGAATAAAATGGAAACTCATTAAACCAAAGACCATTTAGAACATTTATTTGCAAAGGCCAGGATCTCCAGTAAAGAAAGATGAGAGCTTTCATTTTCCACAGGAATCTGGCAGAAAAACCCTGAACCAAATGAACAAAGATAACATCAGATGCAACAAGACAAATTGGTATCAATGACCTGAAGCATGTAGGACTCCTCATTGTTGGGATAAAATTCACAAAACAAATCATCTGATGATACCAATCATAAAAATATACAGCTTTATGAAATTTCAAGCCACAGATTGCTCCCATGTCCTGTAATCTTTAATGTATTTCAAACATTAAGTCTTTCATTAAAGCAGTCTAGACAGCAAGGCTTTTTCAGAACTTTTTTATTTTTAAGATTTTATTTATTTATTCATGAGAGACACAGAGAGAGAGGCAGAGACATAGACAGAGACAGAAGCAGGCTCCATGCAGGGAGCCCAATTCGGGACTCTGGGATCATGCCGAGCCAAAGGCAGATGCTCAACCACTGAGCCACCCTGGTGCCCCTCTTTTTCAGAACTTTGACTTATTCTGGGCACATAAGCCATCTGGTTTGTTTGTTCATGTTCATCTAGTTTCCATAAACTCAGACCACACCCAGACAGAATCTAAATATCATGTATTCCCCTCCTTCATTGGGGTCCTGAAACCCAACCCATCCCCAGGTGAGAATCATGGGTATCAACACATCCCCTTGTTGATCTAGCAAAGGAAATATTTTCAATAGTTGCAGGTTTCAAGGTAGGAATTCTTCATGCTGCATAGAAAGCCTGGCTGGAGAAAATGGAGACACAGCCCCAGGGATGTAAGAGAGGAACATCCTAAAGGGCTTTTTTTTTTTTTTTTTTACTATTCTTAAAATAATAAATAGTAGTCTAAAACAAGTTTACTAGGCAGAACCACCAGAGATAGAGAAGTAATAATCTGCAAGTTCTAAATAGATGGCCTTTCAGTAAAAAATGAAGACACCATCCCTGAGCTCAGTCAAGACAAAATTTACCTGAGAGTCATTTCTTCCTCTCCTTTCCCTTCTAGGTTTCTTTCTCAGGTGATATTATGTAAAGAAATCACACATGTAAGCTTCCAAAGGCCTCACTCAGCAAGGCCTCTTCACCTGCTGTTATCAGCTAGCTCAGAGGCAGAAGGATCTTGAAATGCACAAAAAGATGCCCTCTCCTTTGTCACAAGAAAGATTCAGAAAAAAGGAACTCCTCTGTGGACACTTACATGTGAGTTTCTCCTTCCTGGTATCAGATGCCCTCCCTTCCCACAGACAGCCACAAATCCTGCCACAGCATGAGGAACCTGGGCTGCACTGACCTGCCCCTTCCAAGTCCAAACCGTCTGATAGTTTTCTCTTCAACTGAAAGCTGGGCTCAGCTCTCACAAGTATGTCTGTGAATCCTGTGCTTCACTCTGGCCTATCTGAAAATCACCTGGAGCACACAGTTAAAGCAGCACTGCTGCTCTTATAATAGACTCTGGCAGAGGGCCCAGGTGAGGGTGGTTCTTAAAACTCACTGTGGCATCTTTACTGTAAACCCACGCTAATAAGCAATGATGTGCTTTCAAGCTTCAATATGCATAGAAATCACTTTGTATTCTAGGTCCCATTGAAGAAATGGTGATTCTGTAGGCTTGGAATGGGATCAGATAATTGGCATCTTTCACAGGTTCCTTGTTAGTGCTGATGTTGCTCCACATTTAGTGACACTAAACTAGACACTAGAGAATGCAGTCACAACACACTTGAGCCCTCCACATCCACCATCTTATGTCAACCCAACAACTCCAGGTGAGTTCCCAAGAAAGAGTCTACTATTTACTTTTCTCTGTTTTGAGTTTACTGTGGGTTCCCAGCAAAGATCACCATAATCATCTTGAAGGACCACATGCTTTCCTTTTTTTTTTTTTTTTGTGACCACATGTTTTCATAGCACTTTAAAATTTGCAGAAAGGCTAGTGAATACATTAATGTCTGAGCAAGTCTCTATGTGGAAAATGACATGTGTACATTGATTACTGCAATATTGAGTGCTCTCTGTTCACATGGAAGTTATGAAGACCTCATATATATGATGTAATTTAATCCCCATAACATCCTGCGAGCTGAGCTCTAGGTGTCCTATAATAACCATAAAGATGTACATACTGGGCCCCACCTATCTGCCTTGCCTCCTGTTTCCCTATCAATTAAAAATAAATGTTTGTGGCTCTCCACTCCTCCTCAATCAATAGACAGCCATGTCTTCTGGTAGTGCCAGCTGTGCCCCCAAGACACAATGGTGAAGGGTGGAGTAAACAGATTTGACCAATTGAGCACCTGGTCACTAGGGCTGCTTTTAACTCTGGCAAAATGGATATTGTGGCCACCAATAACCCATTTATTGACCTCAACTACATAGTCTACATGTTTCAGTATGATTCCATCCATGGCCAATTTCATAGCATAGTCAAGGCTGAGAATGAGAAACTTATTATCAATGGAAACCCCATCTCCATCTTCCAGTAGTGTGATTCCACCAATATCAAATTGGGTGATGCTGCTACTAAGCATGTTGTAGAATCCACTGGGGTGTTCATCATCATGGAGATGGCTGGGGCATACATGAATGGTGAGCCAAAGTGGGTCTTCATCTCTGCCCCTTCTGCTGATGCCCTCACGTGTGACAGGCATGAAACATGAGAAATATGACAACTCCCTCAAGATTCTCAGCAATGTCTCCTGTACCACAAGCTGTTTGGACCCTCTGGCCAAGGTCATCCATGAAAACTCTGGCATCATGGAGGGACTCATGACCACAGGCTATGTATGCCATCACTGCTACTCAGATGACCATGGATGACTTCTTAGGGAAACTGATATGATGGCTGAGGGTTTGCCCAGTACATTACTCCTACTTCTACCAGCAGTGCAAGGACATCCCTGAGCTGAGGCTGAGTGGAAAGTTCATTGGCATGGCCTTCTGTGTCCTCCAACCCCAATGTTCAGTCATGGATCTGACCTGCTGCCTGGAGAAAGCTTCCAAATATGATGACATCAAGAAGGTAGTGAAGCAGACATCAGATGGCCAGCTCAAGGGCATTCCCAGCTACACTGAGGACCAACTTGTCTCCTGAGACTTTCACAGGGACACCCACTCTTCTACCTTCAATGCTGGGGTTGGCATTGCTCTCAATGACCACCCTGTCAAGCTCATTTCATGGTATAACAATGAATTTGGCTACAGCACCTGTAGCCAAACCTTATGGTCTGTATGGCCTCCAAGGACTAAGAACCCCCTGGACCACCAACCTGAAAAAGAGCAAGAGGAAGAGAGAAGCCCTCAGCTGCTGGGGAGTCCTTGCACTGAGTCATCCCCCAACACAGAGAATCTTCTGACTCCCAGTTACCATCCCAGACCCACTGAAGAAGAAGAGGGGCTGAGGGAACTCTACTTTATCATGTACCATGGATAAAGTATACTGTACCGTACAGCCCCCTCCCCAAAATGTTTGTAAACTATAGGAGTGCAATATGGATGAATGGAAAAATACAGAAAGGAAGAGATTAGAGTTTTCATTCTTTTGTTTATATTTTTTTAACAGGATAGAAAATGTTTCACTTTATAAAGTAAATGCCAGTTTTCCTATACTTTATTCATACTCATCAGCAATGTAGGACTATTTTAATTCCTACACATTAGTGTTAATAAAATTTTTTAAAACATTTTATTTATTTATTCATGAGAGACACAGAGAGAGGCAGAGACATAGGCAGAGAGAAGCAGGCTCCTCACAGGGAGCCCGATGTGGGACTGGATCCCTGGACTGGGATCACTCCCTGAGCCTAAGGCAGATGCTCAACCACTGAGCCACCCAGGTGTTCCTAAAATTTTCTTTTTTTCTTAAATTTAGTTATTTTAGCAAACAGGGAGTGTCATCTTCCTGTTGTTTTCCTGCTTTCTATGAGGAGTGGTTAAGGAAAATATGACATATATGGATTATGTAATATCAAGATATAAAATACATATATCATAGAATATAATACATATATGTGCACCATTCAGTCTTTCAAAAAGAAGAAACGGAAGAAAGAAGACATTAGTCCATTTTGGACAAAGTTGATGAGCCTGGAGGATAAATGGAATAAGCCACACAAAATTGCAAATACTGTTTTATCTCAATTTTATCTCTAGTCTAATAAAGTTGAGCTTCTAAAAGCAGAATAGAATTGTGATGCTAGGACATGGCAGAGTGCAAAGTGGGAGGCGTTGGTCAAATGGTGCAAAATCTCATTTATGAAGGAGGAATAAATTCTGGAGATCTGAAGTACAGCGTGGTGACTGCACATTATTCTAGGTCTATTACACTTGATATTTGCTAAGAGAGTATATCGTCAATGTTCTCAACAAAAATTAATTTAAAAATCAGAAATAAAAACTTCTAACACTATGAGGGCATGGGCATGTTAATTAGCTAGATTGTTTTAATCACGTCATAACGTATACATATATTTATGTTTTGTTACTTAACAACTACTGAACTATTGAATCTGCAGGAATAGAAAACAGGATTCTGGGTGGAAGGCTGGTGAAGCACACAACGTAATGATAAAAACAGAAATGAAAAAAAAAAAAAAAACAGAAATGAAGGCACGAAAATATAGGGTCCTTTGCCCATTCATTGGATTCTGGGTTTTGGTAATTGTGAGCACCAGCCCTGGAGAGATGAAAGGAAGAGCCACTCAGAATCGGATCTCCTCTAATCTGTCCTGAGAGTGGAGGAGATCCAGAGCCAGGCCAGGCCAGAGCTGCACACAGCCTCAGAAGGGGGGTGGATCTGGTTTGGCCTAGGGAGGAAGCTGGTTGTAGGCCCTGATATCCCTGACTCTACTTCCAGCTCTGTCATTCCTAAGCCTGCTCAAAGAAATTCAATACACTGAGTTCACATTATTTTAATCAATTTTGTCTCTTTCCTAGTTTAGAAAATAAAAGAAAAAGCAAGTTAACATAAATGCTTGACATTTTCTAGGACAATTAGAAAACTTTTTTTTTTTTTAAGATTTATTTATTCATGAGAGAGAGAGAGAGAGAGAGAGGAAGAGACATAGGCAGAGGGAGAAGCAGGCTCCATGTAGGGAGCCTGACACGGGACTCGATCCCAGGGTTCTGGAATCATGCCCTGAGCCAAAGGCAGACACTCAACCACTGAACCACCCAATCGTCCCGAAAACTTTTTAATTTTAACAAGAATGCAAAATAAATGCTACAGCTACTAAAAAGTCTTTGGTCCAGGGAGGACTCATCGCAGGTGACACCAGAACTCACGTTCTGGTGAGGTGGTACACTGAAACAAAATCCCATGTGTACCACCTCTTCCTCAAATTGACTCCACAATCCTGAATTCAACCATGTATCCATTGGTTCTAACCTAAAAATTTCTAGATATTATGGATCATGATTCTTCGTCTGTTTTTCTAATAACCAATTGCCATGGAAATAATCAGTTTCTATCTGTTTGCATCTCTACACTTGCTCAGTGTTCTTTAGTACAGTGAGGAACAAAGGGACTTTCATCTGGGTACCACAAGAGACTTCTATGGAAGTAGGAGAAGATCCTGGATGACTCACTTCTACTTCTGAGATGGAAACAGATTCAAATTCTACAGTTTACACAGGACATCCCCATATATCCCAGAGTCCCTGATATTGGAGAGTGTGTCCCAGTGAGACTGACCTGATGCTCCCATAGGGATGTAGGTAGTGGAAACCTTATCTTAGTCTGGACCATCACATAGGGCACAGACCTGTCCTGGTGGAGCAGTATCCTCTGACGCAGGTGTGATGATTCTTGTCCCTAAGCAGGGCATTTGAGTAAGAAGCCTCTATTTCAGTTAAGCATATATTAAAGATAGCTGTAGTTTTGTTCATGATTCTAGGGATCTTGTGGGTCTTAACCATGAACTGCTAACGGATTTTCTCCCCTCCTGAGGTTGCATGAGGGCAGGACCTAGTGTGGCAGGTTTTAACACTTGTGCTTGAAGCTACTCATGTGTACATGAAAGCTCCACTTGTGCTTGATGTAGAGATTTGGCACTGACCAACAGGAGTGCCAGTTTGTTGAAGGACCATCAAAAATGTTAATAATCTTTGTGTAACGGTCTTCAAAACCGCACGCCCAGGTATATATTAGAGAAATATATCTTATATTGAAAGATATACATTCAAGTGTAACTTGTATATCTCTACTTTAGGAGAAACTGTTTCATTACTGATTGGACTCTGACCTTATCTACTGGGACCATTAACACAACATAATTCTGTGGATAATTAGAAAAGGATTCATTGTACAGCTATAATTTATAATTACTGAAATAGATTCCCTATGTTATTCACAATTTTACCTACAATGTGGCTGACCTGTAATTGTACATAACACTCTGTGAGGTGTGAACATATAAATGACTGATATGGAGAAAAACAGACTACATTTTTCTCATGAGATGAGGAAGTTCTGTAATTCCTCCAGGATAGAAGGACCTAGGACACAGTGGTCATCACCCAAGAGAATAAAGGGGCTGACAGATGGGAAACATAAATGATAAAGGCCAAGTTGTTCACTTGCTACCAGGTAGTCTAATGAAAGAGAATAATTACAATGATGGCAGAGAGGGTATAAAAAGTTACAAAGGTGCTCCCTAGGACAAGAATGTTTGAGTTAGTAGCTGTTATCTCAAGGGAAGATCTAGGTGAGATACTGTTCCTATGAAGGTGTTGGCCCCCCACTGCTTGTAAGTGCACAGAATGACAACCAGAATAAGTCCTACACACAAAACATCTGGGGTACCTCTGGATGCTGCATACACAGCAAATCTATGTGTTTACCACAAAATACAGCAGAAGAGGTTCCAATATTTACAGTGTTTGTGATGTATTTATTGATCTTGTCACACACATACATAGCAACTGTGATATTTACAGCTCCTGTAGGATCCAGCAGAGGATACTGGAAAGACTAATGGAATGTGGAACCATAACTTAATGCTTTGCCTGTCACCTGGAGATCCTAGAACTGATGATGATGGCCTGGAAGACACTTAAGGGGCCAGAATTGCCAATGGACACAATTCTGGACTCTCTGTGAAACTAGAAAATGAGTCTGCATCCAAAATCATGGAGATGATGTTTTTTTTTTTTTTTTTTTTTTTTTGAGATGATGTTTCAAGCCAAAAGCTACCAAGGTGTCTGAGATAACACTACAAGGAATAACCAACACTTGAGTACATTCAGATGACTGAGGAAAACTTCTCAAACACGCCCTTAGTTCCACTGCAGTAACGGGAAATAATGATGACATAAGATGTAGAACTCCAGTAGATTTCCAGGGAAAATCTGGACCAGGAAGATCATACCCAGTGTGAAATACTCAGCTGCCATTTTCCATGGTTCAATAGTTAATTCAAAAATAGAGCAAATAGCATGAAAACAGGAGTTATGGACTGGTTTTTTTTTTCATGAAAAATGACATCTACAATATTCATCAAAGTCTAAAGTCATCGTATAGTGATTACAATGTACATTCCAGTTATTAATGCTTTATAGTCATTATTTTAATGTTCATAATTTTATGCATTTGGACTAATATTATTACTTTCTTACTGATGTCAAATAATAGAATACATATATATTTGGCAGAAAGCTCCAAAAACTTACAGCAGAAGCAAATTTTTGTTTTAAAGAAGTGACTCTGGGAGGGGGAAGGCTTCTGGATGGGGACTGGCCACCAGAAAGACCAAGCCATAATCCGAAGCTTAGAACATTCAGCTTCATCTCCCCACCCTCCTTAATCCAGAGAAAGGAGAAGGGCTGCAATTGGGGTTAGGACTACTCATGTGTACATGAAGGCTCCATAAAATCCCAGTAGTATAGAGTTGGGAGAGATTCCAGGCTGGTGAACACATCCACACAGGGAAGATGACACACGAGAACACCATGGGGACAAAAACTCCCAATCATGGGACCTTCCCAGAATTCATACTATGTATTTCTTCATCTGGCTGTTCATCTGTATACTTTATCATAGCCTTTATTTTTTTACTTTTAATATTTATTTATTTATTTATTTATTTATTTATTTATTTATTTATTTGAGAGCGAGAGATTGAGAGTGTAAGCAAGCACATGATGGGAAGAGGAAGAGGGAGGAGAGAAAAACTCAAGCAGACTGTGCTGAATGCAGAGCCCCATAAAGGCTCAATCTCAGGAACCTGCGATCACAATCTGAGCTGAAACTAAGATTCAGAGGCTTAACCAACTGTGTCACCCAGGCACTTCTGTGATAGCCTCTAATAAGCTAGTAAACATAAGTGTTTCCCCAAGGTTTGCAAGCCATTCTAGCAAACTAATTGAATCCAAAGAAGACATTATTAGAATCTCTAAACTATACCTAATCATTCACAAATATGGGTAACAGAATGAGCTTGTGAAGTGTCTAAAAATATGTAAGGTAGTGAGCAACAGAGGGAGAGGCCAGTCTTGTGGGATTTAACCCATATCTGTGGTATCTGAAAATATCTCTGGGTAAATAGTGTTCACAATAAAATAAATTATAAGACATCCAGGTGGTATTGGAGACTTGCTATTTTTGGAGGGGAAAGCACCCCCAACCCATACTTGTGACCAGAAGCATCAGAAGTAAAGTGCTCCGCATAGTAAGAGGGATACAGAGCAGAGAAACACATTAGGTAAGAACTGGTTTTATCCTTCATAGAAAAGAAACAACAGGTTTTGTTTTGTTTTTATAACTGACCAAAATATTTATTTTTTTAAAAAAAGGATTAACGATCATCTAAATATTGGTAGAGTCAGAATTGGTAGAGTCAGGTACCGAGGTACCTGGGAACCTGCAGCAACAGGAGGAATTCCAATGACCTTCCAGAAAAAGAACTGTTCTTGGATTCTCTCCTATGTTTGACAATCAATGCTTCATCTAGAAGTCTCTACACAGAACAGCCTCTAAGGTCTAAAGACTTAAGAGTATAAGGTCCAGTCCTGGACACACACATAAAGCCTGAAGGGGTATTTAATTGACTACTGAGGACCAGGTACACAGGTCCACCTTCCAGGGTTAAAACCGAAGCACAGCATGAGTGCAATTTCACATCTGGAGAACCAGGACCACAGTCCACTTAAAACAATTCATAGTCCTTTATGCATTGTCTGCATTTTTCATGGGCTAATAACTTCATTTGGGCTAATATCTTCATTGAACATGTCAACCATAAGGATGCCCATAGATATTCATAGATATTCATTTTCAAAGCAGGTTCCCAAAACAGGCCCAGTGGCATCACCTGAGAATTTTGAGAACAGGAAACAGAGGGGCTACAGACTAGCCCAGAACTATTGAAATGATAACATGGGATGATGCCTAGAAATGTGAGATTTTACAAGTATACCAGGTGGTTCTGATGCAAGATAAATTGATAGCCTCTGTAGTTACTAAGTCACAGATCATCCCCAAATTATGCAAATAGTCATTCAGATATTCTCTGTGGTGATGTTACTTATATCACACACCTACAACATACACATTTTCCATATTCATAAATAGGACCATAACAGTCTTGGCTTCCTCCTCTTCCAATATGTCACTTCCCTTAATGTCCTCCATCCCCAGCTTCCTGGCATCACCCATAAATAGACTTCCCATCACATTCTTTCATCAAAATAATCCAATTTAGAGTGAATTGGAATGTATTCAAATATTTCATCAAACAAGATATGAAACACATACAGCCAGACAAGATATGATAATTTATAATGGATTTGAATATAGAATCCTCACCTCGAATCTGCATTTAATGATTTTTACTATGAGAGCATAAATAAATGCAGACTTAAAAAGCTCTTCATGCCCAGCTATAAAGAATTAGCACTTAGTTTCCATATATGATAAAATTCTTGTAAATCTGAGTAGGCACACTCTAAATTTCAGGGCCTTTTCATAGCATCTAATTCTAGTGCAAAGCATAATGTCCTTTGTGTCAAATGTCTTCAAACCATTCAGGTTAACACTGGCCATTCCCAACAAACTTACACGTCTACCTGGGTTATAGGTATGTTGTTACTTAGAGTGGTCTCTGACAACGTTCTGGTCAGTGAGATGAAGAGAAAAGCTCCTAGAAGAGGTTGGCCTTCCCTGACTAAAAAAGGAGTGGTTCTAAAACAAATTCCCTGAGTCCTATCAGATTTACACTGCCTCAGGATGCCTGGGTGGCTCAGTGGTTAAACGTCTGCTTTCTGCTTAGGGCATGATCCTGAGTCTCACATCCGGCACCCCGCAGGGAGCTTGCTTCTCCCTTTGCCTGTCTCTTGTGAATAAATTAAATATTTTAAAAAATAAAAAGAAAATACACTTACAGTAATGTACTATAAAAAATACATAAATGTAGGTGGACATGCACAGTTCAATCCCATGCTGTTCAAGATTCAACAATACTTTGTAGTTTCAGTCTCTTTATTTTTATTTATTTTAGTATTTTTAAGATTTTTTATTCATGAGAGACACAGGTAGAGAGGCAGAGACACAGACAGAGGGAGAAGCAGGCTTCCCACAGGGAGCTCGATGTGGGACTGGCTGGATCCCGTGAGACAAAGACAGATGCTAAACCACTGAGCCACCCAGGGGTCCCTATAGTCTCTTAACCTACAACTTTGTTTAATGTGGAGTAGGTTAGAGATAGTGCAAGAATAACATTTCTTCAGTACACATCAGTGTTAACACATAAGAAAAAAATTCAGTTTAATAGTTAAGTTCAAACATAGTCTAAACAAACTACTGGAAAATCACCATACGATCCTTGGTCAAAATACAGATTATGAGTATTCAACAACCCCTCCTGTTTCTGATGACAGTTGTAGTTTCCAATATTACAAATTTATGTTAATCAAACTGTTTATGCTTTCAGTAAGGTTTCTGGTCAACTGCAGAATAATACTAAGTTAAAATTTGGTACACACACACACAAACTTTTTCCTAGTTCTCTTACAGCTAAATTATATCTTAAGCTTTGTTTATTTATAATTTGCATTCCATGCATACCAAAACCATGGGAATCTTTTGTTCAGTACACGCAGAAAAAAGACAAAGAATATTATAGAATAAAACTTTATAAATAGTAATTTACAATTCTGCAGGTATCGCCTATAAGTATATTACTAGTGACTTTGTTACATTAGCATTTTAAGATTTTATTTAATTATTCACGAGAGACACACACAGAGAGAAAGAGAGAGAGGCAGAGACATAGGCAGAGGGAGAAGCAGGCTCCAAGCAGGAAGCCCAATGTGAGACTCAATCCTGGATCTCCAGGATCACCCCCTGAGCCAAAGGCAGCCACTCACCACCACCAATGCTTCCCTACATTAGCATTTTTTAAGTAGAGCCCCGGGGAATTGTGTAGTAAGCCAAGGTTCAATAGAAAAACACCGAGGAAACTGAAATACACAAGTTCATCACTCATAGATCCTAGAGGATGTACACAATAGGTCTTGAAAAGTACAAGATGAATTCAAGGAGGGCAGGCTGTGTGGCAGAACTGGGGCAGATGCCTTTATTAGGGTCCATGGTTGGAGAGCCTTGCAGTTCTAGAGTCAAGTTATAGAATGCACAAGTCAAACCAAAATGAATGGAGTATGGTAACCTCTGTGGGGGGTCCTCTGGACAGGGTGTACAAGTGAAATATACTGTGGAATGGCAACTGTTGTTCACATCAGCAATTTACACTAGCCTGTGGCTTTGAGGGCTGTTATTTAATGCATTTGCTAGCAGAAGCTAGTATCAGTTCATACCACCTGCAGGCAGCCTGGTGATATCAGAGTCCAAGGTATTCCAGCAGTACCAAAAGCAGGAAAGCTACATTTTTAATATATTTTTAAATATTCATTTCATTATTTATTTGAAAGAGAGAGACCACAAGCAGGAAGGGCAGACTGAAGGAGAGAGAGAGAGAGAGAATCTCAAGCAGACTTGGCACTAAGTGCAGACTGTGACATGGGGCTTGATCTCGGGAACCTGAGTCAGGACCTGAGCTGAAACAAACAGTTGAAGACTTAACTACCAACCAGGCACAATACTTCTATGTCATGTACAATATAACCATCATAATGTCCTAATAGTTATAAAAAGGATGAAAATATGCAACATATAAGTTTGGGAAAAATAATCTCAAATCATTTGAAGCTTAATGCTACTGGGAAGAGGGAGTATTTGTGATGCAATCCCATTGTATTCAGAAGTACAGTTCACTCTGGAACACTGCAGGGGCTGGGTTTCTCCTAGATACGTATACTCTGATATAAACGAAGTTTTGAGCAATGCTCAAAAGCTTCACAAATTTTTGTGAAATTTTGTTTACATTTGTAAGACTTCATCCCAGCACATATTCTCTGAGTTTATTAGAAAGACCTGTGTGCTGGTAAAGGGCTTTGCCACATTTTTTTCATTGTTAAGGTATATCCCCAAGAGGTATTCTCTGATATCCAGGAAGGCTTGAATGCTGGGTAAAGGCTTTCCCATATTCCTTACATATGGTAAGGTTTCTTCTCAGTATGAAGTTTCTGGGGTTGAGTGAGTTTTGAAGACTGCTTTAAATCTTTGACATATTAACTACATTGGTAAATCTCTTCAGGAAGGATACAATGAGGGCAGCTCGGGTGGCTCAGCTGTTTAGCACCTGCCTTCGGCCCAGGGCGTGATCGTGGAATCCCGGGATCGAGTCCCATGTCGGGGTCCCTGCCTGGAGCCTGCTTCTCCCTCTGCCTGTGTCTCTGCCTCTCTCTCTCTCTCTGATGAATAAAGAAATAAAATCTTAAAAAAAAAAAAAAGGAAGGATACAATGAAATATAAAAAGGTCAATAAAGCTTTGATAAAACTTTCCAACGTTTTTTTGAGCTTAAGTCAGACACTCAACCACTGAGCCATGTGTTTCTTTTATAATGGTATCTGGAAACTAGTTCTTCAAAATTTTTTTTTCCTTAAGATTTTATTTATTCATGAGAGACGTAAAGAGAGGCAAAGACATAGGCTGAGGAAAAGCAGGCTCCCTGTGGGAAGCCTGATATGGAACTCAATCCATGACCATTGAGCCACCCAGGCATCCCTGGAAACTGGTTTTTAAAGTTTATTACGATTTACCCTTGTTAATTTTTATTTCCAGATTTTTCATATTTATAAGTTCTCTCTCCATTATAACTCCATAATACTGAAGATCAAGTCTTCAACAAAATGCCATCCAAAGTTCATTACACATAAAATGTTGCTCCAAATTATGTTATGTGGTAACTTATTGAAAGGTGATGATTGAATAAAGACACTCTAATATTTATTAAAATTAGGGACTCTGGGGATCCCTGGGTGGCGCAGCAGTTTAGCGCCTGCCTTTGGACCAGGGCGTGATCTTGGAGACCCGGGATCGAATCCGTCAGGCTCCCGGGATGGAGCCTGCTTCTCCCTCTGCCTATGTCTCTGCCTCTCTCTCTCTCTCTGTCTCTCTCTCTGTGTGACTATCATAAATAAATAAAAAATTTAAAAAAAAATTAGGGACTCTGGAACAGTAGAGATTATTTCTCAGTAGAAGAATCATGAACCCTCAGGAAAGGAATTCTGAAATTCATTATACTTAAGACTTGGATTTAATGAAGGGTAATCGTCCCAGTTTGTTTACATCCATAATTAACATACTTTCTGCCCTTTACTTCCTGCTATCACCTTCTCAGTCTTTTTTTTTTTTTTTTTTTTTTTAATTCATGAGAAACAAAGAGAGGCAGAGACACAGGCAGAGGGAGAAGCAAGCCCCACGCAGGGAACTGGATGCGGGACTCGATTCCAGGTCTCCAGGATCACTCCCTGGGCCAAAGGCGGTGCTAAACCACTGAACCACCCAGGTTGCCCACTTCTCAGTCTTTCATTAATTGTGATTTCAAAACCACCATTTCCATACCTTCTCAATAGCATGTTATGAAATCAATCTTTTCTGCCTGTTTTTGTGAAAAATCTCATGTCATGAGAAGACATACCACATAAATTATCCCACATGCTACACCTGCATGTATATACTATAAAATGCTAATGTACAAAATTAATATCCATCATAGGACATTGGGATGATACAGAAAGAGGAAGCTGCTCCATGAAAACACAAACTATCCAAATTGCCTTTTTGAGTGCTCCAGGTGGGAGAACACAGTACCCTCATGTAAACACAAATGAAGAAGAGCCAGACTGAACAAAGAAGGAAAGTTTGTTACCTTGCCCACAATAGTTGCTCATCCTATCTGTCACTCCGTGGTAAGACAGTGAGAAAACTTGACTCTGCTCAGGAGAGAAAGATATGAGGGAACTTTGTGGGCAGTAATTTGGCTTCTTTGATCTTCCTGGGGACTTCTTTCTTTGATGCATGACATGAAGGGCTGAGGGAATGGGAACACCTACTTGACGCATTGTGGTGATGACTCACAGAAGAGGTAAGTACTTGCTCAAAAACTAGAGACTGCAGGGGTGAAGAACATTGAGAAGAATATATCATTAGTGCTATTTGAGTATTCCTCAATTAACACGAAACAAGCAGCAATAATTTAACTGTGAAAGTAGAAATACTCACACATAACACACCCCTAAGAATGTTTGATAGACCCCACAATTATAGCACAGATAGCTGTTATTTGTGTTCTCCATAAAAGCAAGTGCATAAATCCTGAGTTCAGGACTGGTTTTCAAATTCCCAAACATCACCAAAAGATCACAAGGCATATGAGTGAACAGAAAAATGTGTTCCAATTAGAGGAACAAAAGAAAATTCCAAAACTGGCCCTAAATTAATAAAGAACTATAAATTACCTGACAAAGGATACAAACTAACATAAAGATATACCTGAAGCAAGAGAAAACAGGTAACTAAATGATATCCAATAAAGTATGTATGATCAAAATAAAAATCCCAAGAGACAGAAAGTATAAAAAACAATTGAACAGAAATTAGGAGCTGAAAAATACAAAGTGTATTTTAAAGTACTCTAAAGGGTCAGCAACTGACTTGATCAAGCAGAAGGAAGACCTAGACAAGCTAAAGCTTCCTCATTTTAAATTATCCACTGAGGAGAGCAAAAAATACATGAAAAAGGACCGGGTCTAAAGGACTTATGAAGACATGTTCAAGAAGCTCAGTGAATTCTGAGGAGGATAGAGGTCAAGAAATAAACACATCAATACATTATAATCAATTTACCAAAAATCACAAATGAACACAGCTTTGAAGTAGCATGAAAAAAGTAATTCCTCCTGTGTAAAAGACCTCCTCTAAGAATATAAATGGTCTTTCAGCAGAACTTCACACAAAGAAATGCAGGGGCTATCTTTACTGGAAAAAAAAAAAAAAAAATCAACCAGAAACATTGTATCTGGAATAAATGTCCTTCAGAAATGGAAACCTAGGAACATCTGGGTGGCTCAGCAGTTGAGCATTTGCCTTCAGCTCTAGGCATGATCCCGGGGTACCAGGATCAAGTCCCACACTGGGTTCCCTGCATGGAGACTGCTTCTCCCTCTACCTATGTCTCTGCCTCTCATGAATAAATAAATAAAATCTTAAGAAGAAAAAAACAAAAAAAAAAAAAAAAAAAAAGAGGGGCAGCCTGGTGGCTCAGCAGTTTAGCACCGCCTTCAGCTCAGGGCCTGATCCTGGAAACCCAGGCTCCGTGTATGGAGCCTGTATCTCTCTCTGCCTGTGTCTCTGCCTCTCTCTCTCTCTCTCTGTCTCTCATGAATAAATAAATAAAATCTTAAAACAAAAATGGGAAAAATAAAGACATTCCCAAGTAAAATCCCCTAGAAGTGTACTATTAGGCCTATCCTACAAGAAACTTTAAAGAAAGTCTTTCTGGTTAAAATAGAAAGATTCTAAACAGTAACTCAAACCACATGAAAATATAAAGCTCTCCGATAAATGTAAATGTTTATACAAATATGGAAACCTAAAATATTATGATGAAGTACCACAGATTGCTATATTCTTATTGAACATAATTATTTTAAAGAATAAAAACATAGGGGCACCTGGTTAATTTTGGATCAGGTCAAGATCCCATGGTCATCAGATCGAGCCCTACCTTGAGGTATAGGACCTACTTAAGATTCTCTCTCTCCCTCTCCATCTCTCCCTTCCGCCACTCACACATGCTCTGGCTATTTCTCTCTTTCTAAAAAAACAAAATAAAAATGATGCATTGAAATTATAAAGTACACAACATAAAAGACAAAATTATTAAATATAGGGTTATCAGTGACATACAGTGTGTACAGGTATGGATATGTAGTAGAGTTGAGTATGCTCTTGACAATATTAGGTTAAAATGGCTTGTTACAACTTTGAGAAGGTTTTATTGTTGTTTAGATTTTATCTTTTTATTTGAGAGACAGAGTGAGCCTAAGAGAACACAAGCCTGGAGAAAGGGAGAAGCAGACTCCCCGCTGAGCAGGGAGCCCAAGACCAACAAGGGGCTTGATCCCAGGATCTTGGGATCATGACCTGAGCTGAAGGCACATGCTTAACCAACTGAGCCACACAGGCTCCCCAGCATTGAGGTTTCTATTTTTTTTTAATATTTTATTTATTTATTAATGAGAGACACAGAGAGGCAGAGACACAGGCAAAGGGAGAAGCAGGCTCCACACAGGGAGCCCAACATGGGACTCGATCCTGGGTCTCCAGGATCATGCCCTGGGCGGAAGGCGGCGCTAAACTGCTGAGCCACCCGGGCCATCAGCATTGAAAGGTTTTAAGTAATCCCCATGCTAACGGGGGGGGGGGGGGGGGGGGGGGGGGGGGGGGGGGGGACTACAGAAGACATAAAAAGGAAGTGAGAACGGTATCAAAGTATGTCATTATAAAAAGAGGGAAAGAGGGATAAAACAACCACAAGAAGAACAGAAAACTATGAAAAAACAGCTGCAGTAGTACTTCCCTTAATAATACTTTACTTTGATGACTAAATTTTTTTTAATTTTTTTTAATTTTTATTTATTTATGATAGTCAGAGAGAGAGAGAGAGAGGCAGAGACACAGGCAGAGGGAGAAGCAGGCTCCATGCACCGGGAGCCCGACGTGGGATTCGATCCCGGGTCTCCAGGATCGCGCCCTGGGCCAAAGGCAGGCACTAAACTGCTGCGCCACCCAGGGATCCCAGTAAATTTATTTTTTTAAAAAGATTTCATTTATTTATTCAAGAGAGACACAGAAAGAGAGAGAGAGAGAGAGAGAGAGAGGCAGAGACACAGGCAGAGGGAGAAGCAGGCTCCATGCAGGGAGCCTGACGTGGGACTGGGACTCGATCCCGAGTCTCTAGGATCACACCCTGGGCTGAAGGCCGCGCTAAACCGCTGAGCCACCGGGGCTGCCCTGATAAGTAAATTTAAACTCCCCTCATTAAAAGACATAAATTGGCTGAATGAATAAAACAGAAGATGCAACAATTTCCTGTCTATTTGAGAGTCACTTTAAATCTAAGGACATATGTAAGTTGCAAGTAAAAGTATGTAAATGCACATTTCATGCAAATGGAAACCAAAAGAGGGCATAGATAGCTGTACTAGTATTATACAAATACGTATGAAGTTCATAGTTTCAAAACAGAAAACCAGTGTATATGTATACATAAATACATGAAATTACCCAGATACTATAACAATTATGTGTGCACCTAACAACAGAGACCCCATATATGCGAAGCACAAAAGGCAGAATTAAAGCAAGAAATCATTAGCATAGTGATAGTAGCAGAGATTAATATCTTGATTTAACTGTACAGAAAGACCACATTCAAGGAGGAGAAGGAGACCACACTCGAGAAGGAGAGCACTTGAACAACATTATTGTCAATCAAATACAATGGACGTTTACAGAACACTCCACCAAAAAGAGCAGAATATACAAGCTTCTCAATCACACAGAGAACATTTGCAGTATAGACAAATTGTCTACAAAACAAATCTTAACAAATTTAAGAAATTTAATGTCATAAGTATCATTTCTGACCACCATGGAATAAAAGTATAGCAGATGGGAAATTGGAAATGTCACAAATATCTGGAAATTGAACATGTTCAATTGAACAATCAATGGGTCAAAATGAAATTAAATAACCAGTAAATACCCTGAGAGTAATGAAATGAAACTATATTCAAATATGGAAATCAGAAAAAGTCATTTTTTAAAAGATTTTATTTATTTATTTAAGAGAGAAAGAGAGGAGAGAGAAGGCATGAGCAAGGGAAGGGGCAGAGGGAGAGGGATAAGTAGATCCCTGCTGAGTGCATAGCTGGAAGCTGAGCTCAATTTCAGGACACTGAAATCACACCTGAGCCACTGTTATAGTGTGGCGTCTATGTTAAGACGTTTAACCAACTGAGCCACCCAGGCACCCACAGAGAAAGTAATTCTAAGGAAACACTCAGTGGAGTGAAAAGGCAACCTGAAAAATGCATGGGAATTTTTTACAGAGTTTATAGATCATAAGGCTGTAACATCTAGAATATAGAAAGAACTTTTGCAACAACCAAATAGCAACTAGCAGGACTAAGAACAGGACAAAGTTTTCTTTTTCTTTTTCTTTTTTTTTTTTTGACAAAGTTTTCAATGGGCACAATCCAACACAGATTACAAATGGGCAAGGCAGACGAAAGATGCTCAAGGGCAGCCCGGGTGGCTCAGCAGTTTAGTGCTGCCTTCAGTGCAGGGCCTGATCCTGGAGACCCGGGATCGAGTTCCACATCAGGATCCCTTCATGGAGGCTGTTTCTCCCTCTGCCTGTGTCTCTGCCTCTCTCTTTCTGTGTGTGTCTCTCATAAATAAATAAATAAATAAATAAATAAATAAATAAATAAATAAATAAATAATCTTTAAAAAAAAAGATGCTCAAGCTCACTATTCATTGGAGAAATACATATCAAAGACTGACTCATCTCCTCTCACCTGTTCAGCTCCCACTATTAAACATGAATTTTTAAAAACCTGTGGGTATTGGAGAGAATGAGGAAAGACTGGAACCCTTATGCACTGCTAGACGAAATGCAAATGAAGTAATCATTATGGAAAACAGAATGGAGGTTCCTCAAAGAGTTGTAAATCATTTTACCATATGATCTAGCCATACCAATTGACAGTAAATACCTAAAACAATTCAAAATGGGATGTGCAAGACATATTTGCACAGGGAGATTCATATGTCGTGAACCGAAGGAAGGAAGGAGGGAGGGAGGGAGGGAGGGAGGGAGGGAAGGAAGGAAGGAAGGAAGGAAGGAAGGAAGGAAGGGAGGGAGGAAGAGAGAGAGAGAGAGAGAGAGAGAGAGAGAGAAAGAGAGAGAAAGAAAGAGAAAGAGAAGGAGAAGGAGAAAGAGAAAGAAAGAGAAAGAGAAAGAGAAAGAGAAAGAGAAAGAGAAAGAGAAAGAGAAAGAGAAAGAGAAAGAGAAAGAGAAAGAGAGAGAGGTACCAGGGTCTTAGAATAGACAAATGTGTAAGTGGCTACTTGAGAGATATTAAGTTTTGCAGAATGAGAAAATTCTAGAAATCAGTATTCCAATAATTTCACACACTTAACACTTTAAAGTGGTTAAAATAGTAAATTTCATGGCATATTTTTCACCACAATTAAGAATAATGACACCTAAAACTGAAACAGAAAGATAAGCTTTAAGAATTACTTTTAATTCGGGATCCCTGGGTGGCACAGCGGTTTGACGCCTGCCTTTGGCCCAGGGCGCGATCCTGGAGACCCGGGATCGAATCCCCACATCGGGCTCCCGGTGCATGGAGCCTGCTTCTCCCTCTGCCTGTGTCTCTGCCTCTCTCTCTCTCTCTGTGACTATCATAAAATAAAAATAAATTAAAAAAAAAAAAAGAATTACTTTTAATTCAAAAAGGTTTTTCTCTCAAGAGAATATGAATTTATTCACAAATAGATGATGACATTAATTCCATGTGACAGTTCACCCAGGATAAACAGACAGTATAAAACAACCACTGACAACTAACAAAGAAAAGAAACAAACAAGGTAAGTCATGAACCAACACTGTACGGGTAATATTTATACAAACAAATACACACATAATTTTACTGGCATTTGACATATGGCTGATTCCTATTTCAATTAAACCCTACATTGTCTTTGAACTCCTAAGTTGAAAATTGTTATCCAAAACTATAAAATATAAAAACCAAAAGCGCAATTCATTAATGCTGTTGAAACTATCAGTAAAAATGAAGCTTTCTTACTGAATTGCAATACAAGAATGAGAAATTTTCATTGCAGGATGCCTGAGTGGCTCGGTTGAGTGTCTACCTTCAGCTCAGGACATGATCCCGGTCCAGGGATTGAGTCCTACCTATATCAGGCTCCCTGCGAGAAGCCTGCTTCTCCCTCTATGTCTCTGCCTCTCACGAATAAATAAATTTTTTTTTTTTAATTTTAAGTGCAATAATTCTGAATGAAACACAGGTGTGCTAGTACAAAAGGATCCTCCCATATAGCTATAATTTTAAACTGAGACTGTGTACTCAAGAAAAGCTTGCACTTGAAGCACTGGCATAAGTTATGTGGCATAAATTGTGCTCAGAAAATTCACTACAGTCAATCATAAAATGATCTAATAAAAATTTTATGGATGAGCTTCTAAATGACATTAGAAAATTTGTTAAGAGATATTCCCACTTTTACAAAGAATGCCAAGGCTGTAATTCATCCTTTAGAAGCAACAAAAATGAACATATAAAGAGAGACCATGATTGTTGTAAAATATGCTGAGTTTCACTGCTCTATAAAATAAACATTTTGGTATGAATTATACCACAATTCACATATATTTTAAGATAATTATTTCAAGAAGTACGTCCCAAATCACATCTTCAGGTGTGATCGCCTCCTTGACTTTTGTACTTCCCCTCTGTCATCTGCTTTACTCAGTCCCACCTACCTGGATGTAAGGCTCCTTTCTCTTCACATCCCAGGGCTCCTTCTTGGCTCCAAAAAGGTGAATAGGTGTCACTTACAATAAACAAGACTCATTTATTTTAAAAATAGGAATAGGAGTTGTGTTGGATTCTTTAATTTTCAATCCTCTATTGTCCTCAATAGAGAAGAGAGAACATTGTAGAACTCTAGAAAATGGTTTCCCCAGTGTTATAAGTTTCAGCAGAACAATTTTATGGCAATTTCATGTGCTACCAGAATACAAAGAATAGCAATACTAATCCTTTTTAAATATTAACCAATCACCAGATAGTATTATAACAATCTTTTATAAGTTAATGCAAACAAAAAATCCAGCAAAATAATTTGAGACCAATTTTTTTTCTTTTATGAGACTATTTCGCCAAACATCCAATAAATGGAAGAAATAAGGTTTTAACCAAGGTTATCTGAGAGTTTATGTAACATGACACACAGGTCTACATAGAGACATTAAAGCTACATTCTGTAGGGACCAAGGGTAGGCTGCCCCTATGATGGACACTTTAGCATGAATATTCTTTTGGGCTAAAAGTAATCAATACCCCAGCTTAAGCAAAAATGTTGACCCTCCCTTAACTATGTAGTAGAGTCTAAATTGGGGAGTCTTTCACAGAATATAGGCTAGTACTAGGGACAAATCTTTTTTGTGTGGCCCACCTGTGACATGGCAAACATCTAATTACCAAACATGTGCTCTTCATCTCACTGCCTTATGAAGTGTATTTCTCCACTTGACAATCCCAGATTCTCCTCCTCCAGTTCAGGAAGATGTATACACCTCATTTTGCTTGAACTGCCTTTGGGATCTCCCTACCTGTGAAGGTTCCTTACACTTAGAAAATTTAGTTTGATTTTTCCTGATCATCTGTCTCATTTCAATTGGATTCTTAGTCCAGCTAGAAGGACCTTAAAAGGGACAGAAATTCAAGATCCCTGACAGAGTCAACACAAAATTGATCTTCTGAAGCCAGCATTGATCTTCTCTGTTCATCTGAGATAATGCACACCACAGGTCATATATCCCCAGGCACAGCCATACCATACCAGATAAGGAACGTGGAGCCTAGGCTCAAGACATAACAATGTGACCCCACTCGCTTACAGTAAAAGTACATCCTACAGATAAAAGTACAGGATGCAACTCATAAAACCTCTCAGATAAAGAAGAAAGATATGTTTCTGATTCAAAGTGTTTTGAGATGAACTACATCTTTAGGGTATAAGGTGAAGCAGCACCAGAATTTATCAAGGACACCTGTTAACATGATCTCATGGGTCTATGAATTTTGTTTTTTCCAGTTTTAACTTAGGCCACAAAATTACACCATTTCTATTATTTGTGAAGAGTTCACAACTATAGAATTGTTCAAATTCACCCTATTCTAAATAATAAGGCAATGAAAGTCTGAATTGTCTATAAATGTTCTCTTTGTAACAAAAGAATTTCAAATATGCTTAAATTCAGAGATTTTTATCACACAATTTGGTTTTCACATCAATAAACTATTAGATATATACAAAGCACAAATAGTGAAAACAGGTCACAATAAACCAAAAGTGGAGACACCATTTTGCTCAGTCACTAAAGAAAGCCCTTGACACTTCCAATTTCATACCATCAAATGTATCGTTCTTGCTGATTTAAAAACACAAATCAGGGTGGCTCAGTTGGTTAAGGATCTACTACCTTAAGCTCGGGTCATGATCCCAGGATCCAGGGATCAAGTCCTGAGTCAGGCTCCCCGCCAAGCCTGCTTCTTTATCTCTCTGACCCTACATCTCTACTCTCGTTCTTTCCCCACTCACTCTGCTCTTTCAAATAATAAAAGCTTTAAAAAAATTAAAATAAAACAACGGGCAGCCTAGGTGGCTCGGCGATTTAGCACCGCCTTCAGCCCAGGGCCTTGATCCTGGAGACTCGGGATCCAGTTCCACGTCGGGCTCCCTGCATGGAGCCTGCTTCTCCCTCTGCCTGTGTCTCTGCCTCTCTCTCTCTCTATCTCTCATGAATAAATAAAATAACAAATAAACAAACAAACACAAATCAAATTTTGGTCCAGGGCTTACTTTCAGAGGTATCAGCATAGATAACTCACTACAGTGTTATCATTTGGAAGTAAGTAGGGATCAGCAAATCACGGGATGAAAGAGTGAATAAGGTACTTTTTTTCCCTTAGTGTCAGCAGGCTAGGATTATTATGTATCTTATATCTTAGATTTTTCTGGAAAAGATTTGACATTTTCTCAAATAATCAATTAAAATATATTTTGCTTCTGAGCCCTACACTAGCATTTATGTCCTTGGTTTGAATATAAAAGAATGAGGATTTCAAAATTTTATTTTATAAATTTACATAGTCTGGATAGTATTGGCAAGAGTATAACTGCCCAATCTAATATTTAATATTAGATATAAAAAGGGATGCAAGAAAAAAAAAGGGGATGCAAGAAGTTATTAGGTAATGATGTCACACTATATATACAATTTTCTTAATTTAACGTATTACATTCTAAAGAGCAGCAGAAGTAATGCATTTATATAGCAAGGAGCGTTCTAGGATTGTAATATTTGTAACCCGTTTACATTTGTTCTGATATAGACCCATCACAAAGCACCTGCCCAAGGGCCCAAGAGCCCATTTGATCTCAACTTACATATTAAGCAAAAATTCATGTCAAAAGCAATTCTATTTTGTTTATATTTATTTTGTAAAAGATTTTACTTATTTATTTGAGAGAGCACAAGTGGGAGGAGGATTGCAGAGAGGCAGGAGGAGAGGGAGAAGCAGGCTCCCCACTGAGCAGGGAGCCCAATGCAGGACTTGATCCCTGGGTCCTGGGATCATGACCTGAACCAAAGGTAGGTGCTTAAGCGACTGAGCCATCCAGGTGACCCCAAAGCAATTCTATTTTAGAGGTATAAAATAAGGGTGCCTGAGTGGCTCAGCTGGTTAAGCGTCTGCCCTCAGCTCAGGTCACAATACCAGAGTCCTAGAATAGAGTCCAGCATTGGGCTCCATGATCAGCAGAGTCAGTTTCTCCCTCTGCCCTTCTCCCCTGCTCATGCTCGCTCTCTCAAATAAATAAAATCTTTAGAAAATACTTTTTACATCAAAAAATAAAGGTACAAAATAAAATTTAGAATTAAACTGTCATGAAACAACAAAGAAAGTTTAGTTTAAAAGGACTGTGCATATCAAAAACTTAGCTTTAAGTAGCACCTGGTTAGCTCTTTCGGTTGTGTGATTGACTCTTAATTTCTGCTCAGGTAAGGATTTTAGGGTCATAGGCTCAAGTCCCAAGTTAGGCTCACCACTTAGTGGGGACTCTGTTAAATATTCTTTAATTTATCCTCTCTCTGGCCCTAACCCCACTTGTAGGGCCTCTCTCAAATAATCTTAAAAAAGTAAAAACAAAAAAGTTGGCTTTAAAAAGTCTATGATAAAAAAAATAAATAAAAATAAAAAATACAAAGACTATGATAGAAAATATATAATTACTATACTCGGGTATAATGCTTTATTTGCCAGTGAGAGAAATAAGGTAGCTGGCCGGGAAGATCTCTCTTGTTAAATACCTTAGCATGTGACAATACCAGAGAAATTTCTTATTACTTGGATGGAGTTTCATCATAAGCTCCTTCTGATAAGGACTAGTCCTCTTCTGATTGTAACAAGTTACAGAATCTCAGAGGCTTTGTGGTCCTGGTTCTGTGCTTGTGTTGTTTTTGGCTAGCAATGGGAAATGTTTCTGATCTAGCTCAGAACCCATTAGGCTGCCTGTTACAAAATCAGTTGGTGTTCAGTTATGATTCTACGAAAAGGAAGGTGATCTTCTTTTGTAATATTGCATGGCCACAAAACACTTGAGCATAAGGAGAAGCACAGATTGTAAATATGTGGCACAGATGAAATCTTTCTCTTAGAAATTTAAAATTCTTCACATTGTGGCTTGACACATTCCATAGATGAGATTCTGAAGACAAAGGACATTACTTCATCTCAGTAGAAAGTGGCACAAATTCAGCCACCTGGCAGCCACCCCAGAGGGATTCCCATTCCCAACACAAATAATTTCTCCATCAAGAGAAGCATAGAAGAATCAGCCACTTAAGCTGAGCAAAACCAAGACACAAAATACAATCAACCATCTCCATCCAGGGTGACACCTGAAGGAGCAAGACCACTCTAATTACCACAATTCAGAACTAAAATGCCAAAGGTAGTGCTGGGCATTTCAACCAATTAGGATGGAGAATAAACCATAATAGGCAAAAGGGAATAGACAACCACTTTCCAACAATCTTGTGGGACTCATGTTTAATACACAGATTACCTATTTGCAAATATCTAAACAAATAGAAAAGTATACCAAAGATTTTAATGCTCAAGTAGTCTAAATGAGAACTCCTTTGGATACTTAATTTGTGTATTTATACATCCTCAAGAGAGCCATCCATTGAACTAAACAAACTGAGAAAAAAAAAACTGAGAGATACATATTTTAACTGTTACTTAGAAGCTTTTGTAACAGATTTTTAAAAAGATTTACTTACTTTAGAGAAAGAGAGAACACAGGGTGGGGGAGGGGCAGAGGGCAAGGGAGAGACTCTCAAGCAGACTCAGCATTCAGTATGAAGCCCAATCCCGGGGCTCCATTTCATGACCCTGAGATCATGACCTGAACCAAAACCAAGAGTTAGATGATTAACCTACTGCACCACCCAGACACCCCTACTTACAAGCTCTTATATTTTTAAGATTTTATTTATTTATTCATGAGAGACACAGAGAGAGAGAAAAAGGTAAAGACACAGGCAGAGGGAGAAGCAGGCTCCATGCAGTGTGCCGGACATGGGACTCGATCCCGGGTCTCCAGGATTACGCCCTGGGCTGAAGGTGGAGCTAAACTGCTGAGCCACCTCAGCTGCCCTAATTACAAGTTTTGAAAGGGAACAGTGATAATATCCCTGCAGGAAACTAAATAAAGGAACTTCTGAAATAGGGTCAAAACCCGAGCTCAAAAATATTAACTCCTGTACAACTATTTTCTACTGCTACACTTTTTTTACTTAAATACCAGGAAATGAGGCATTAAAATTAAATTGCCTCAACAAATACTTGTCCCCTCAAAGATCTTTTTAGCTAGACTAAGAATCAAATTCACATGAGACAGATTATCAGAGGAAAATAAAATTTAATAGGTGTATGTGCAGAAAAATCGACATACGGTGGAAGCTCCAAAGACTGTCAGTCAAGATGAGGTACAAATACCATCATTAAAGAAAAAGGGGTAGAGATCTGGAGCTTCGCAGGAAAAAAAAAAAAAAAAAAAAACACTTTGCACGGTGGTAAGAAGAGTACATATTTGGTAAATTAGCTTTTTGTCTTACCTTACAGATGGTTCAGGGATAAACTTTGTCACTGTTAATATATTCTGGAAAGACCCCCCAATTTAGATTCTTCAACTCCAATTATCCAAAGTGGCACATTCTGGGGGAAGGTGGGTAGAGAGAGGTTGTCCTGAAATCCTTCAGTTCCCCCATCTGAAACTTCCTTGGGTGTTTCAAATATTAAAAGTTGAAATGGTAGATTATTTCATGTTACTGATCTAGCATTTTACCCTCGCAATAGGACATTCTAGTCAAAGCCAGGGTTATATAACCAGTATTTATGATTTTATCTTGTCATCATGAGAACAGGTTCTAAGAAAAATTATACAAATATATATATATGGATAAAAAGTTACTGAGACTGAATTCTGGAAGAATCAGGGAGAAAAGATATATGTTCCAATTTGTTTACAAAGGTATATTTTGTGCAACTTCTTCAAGTCAGTTAACTTAAGGGAAAAAATTTCTTAAATCTTTAAAAAAACAAAATATTTTTTAAAGGTTTTATTTAAATTCCAGTGAGTTAACATGCACTGTCATATCTGTTTCAGGTGTACAATAGTGACTGAACAATTCAATACAAAACCCAGTGCTCAACACAACAAATGCACACCTTTATTCCCATCACTTATTTAACTCATCCCCCAATCCACCTCCACTCTGGTAATAATGACCAGTTTCTTCTCTATAGTTAAAAGTCTATTCCCTGATTTGTCTGTCTTCTTTTTTTTCCCATTGCTTGTTTCTTATATTCCACATATGAGTGAGATCATATGGTATTTATCCTTCTCTGACTTCTTTTGGTTAATATAATACTCTCTAGCTCCATCCATGTCATTGCAAATGCCAAGATTTCACTCCTTTTTTAAGGTTAAATGGTATTCCATTCTATACATATAGCACATATTCCTTATTCATTTATCAGTCAATGAACACTTGCACCAGACTGACTGAAGCAGAAATGCTGTCACTGACTGCTGTACCACTCCTCAATGAATCCATGGCGTAGACAGGGCCAGAGCATGGGACTATACTCATCATGGTGCTCACTAAAGGGAGGAGGGTCCCACAGAGCAACACATCACCTTCCATAAAAGGTTACTCTTCTATAGTGAATCTAAACTATGTTAGGCTTATATATCTAGCATACTAGTGCTTTGAGCAACCACAGCACACACCTTGCTGATCCTATGTATATCAGTGTCCAAAAGGCTTCTTCATCTCCAATATCTATCTACTCTGCCATGTGACATTTTGAAGCTATGCACTAAATGACTGCATCATCCAATACTCCTCCTGCACCTACTGCCTCTGATCTAGGCCTCGGCAGTCATCATTGTCATCCAACAGCATCTGATGCTAACACACAGGAATTCAACTCAATCATGAAGATAAAATAGGACTTCCGTACTCCTCAGAAGCCACCACACTTTAAAATTCCTTTGTTCCGTTACATTTATTCATCAGATGACACCACCAAGAGCTGCCTGTGCCTTTGCAGTGACTAAAGGGAGCCACCTCCAGTTCCCTCCCCACATTGGAAAGAGTTTTTCACACTTCCTTTTAATAGGACTTATCTTTCTAAGGACAGTACCATCATTATGTTTCATTTATATTTGCCTCTCACATGCCAATGCTAAATGTCTGAATTTCTGAATTGTTACCCATTGGCCTTACCTGTCTCTAATCAAAATTAAGAGGTCCATAAGAACGCTTTAACCACAACACAGGCAAAGAACATTTGAGATGCCTATGTAGGTTGAAATAAAACTGGGTATAAATAGAAATGGAAATCTGGAGATAATTAAGAAAATAAAGAAGTATAAATTATTTTTCTAAATCCAAGGAGTCAGTTATACAACCCAGGAAAGATGTCATCTCTCCACATGCAGAATTCATGCCAATTCCTCAACTTCTGTATTTTCTCTTACCTGGGGCTACAAGATCATTCCTAATGGAATATATTTCTCTAACTTATGGGTTATCTATTACACAACAACCATTGTTAAAAGTGTATGTTTACTTCACAGAAACATGAAAAAAAAACACCCACACTTATGATATGGGGCACATACTGTTATTAGGGGCTATGGGAGAGTGCTTTTAGAGTCCCTGATCAAAATCCAGATTAGGCCATTCAAACTAAAACAGGTTTATGTAAGCTCTGAGTCTTCTCTAAGGGACACAGGAGGGGAAAGTCATGGGAGACAAGAAATGGTTGCTCAAAAGCGTAGGCTGGGAATGTCAAATTGGAAGGTACATTAATTTCTGATTCTATAGGGTGTCATGTACGGAATGCACTAGTGATATGGTCTTGTTTCACTTCAAGTCCCCTGCAAAACTACTGCGCATACAAAATGTATGCCAAATGGCATTATCGTGGAGTACTTCAATCAGTCAATAAGACCCATATACTATCTATAGTATATCCATTATATTATCCCACTAGTCCCAAGGAGGAGAAAATGATACAATAGATATGCTAAGGGAAAAAAATAATCACACATTATCTAAACATTAAGGCCACTGAGAAAATGGATTACTAGATATATTTCCACTGCATTACAAAATAGGTGATAGATACCATCAGCTACCTACAACCTTATATAAAATGAGACTGGTTAACACTGGTAGTCGGATAACATTTCATTCATTACATATCCATATTAACATGGTAAAAACCATTGTTTTATTAAGTAAAATATATTAAGTTCACAAATAGACTAAGTTATGCATTTCAATCCCCTTCATAATTCTTGCTCAAGGATTATATCCTTACATCCTTCTACAGAAGCATTAAAAAGTATTCAAGCACTGATGTGGGAGTAGTGATTTCAATAATTTTCAGGCATGAGGTATTCTCACCAAATGTGGATGTACAAATTGTATGTCATGTCGAGGAAGAGTTAGCTATCCTCTTTCTACTGTAAGGATTTCTTCCTTTCAACCACATCCACTAATATTATCTACTTCTAACTATTGCTATCATGAGGATACATCAGTATTTTACTGGATTTCCACCTCTTTTTCCTACAATACCAGTTGGTAAAATATTTAAATTATAATATTCAGGAAGTTCTTTAGTTTTAATAAATGGAGAATGATGTTCTGAACATGTACATCATGACAACTGTAGTTAATATTATAACCACAAACAATATCTTTACTTAGATTTTCTTTATATATTGTATATTATATTGTCCTTCCTTTTCCATGGACACTTAGATATGCATGAGGCCCACCTAATGAAGCTGGGATCTCATATCTTTGATGTAGCAACATCAGTCATATAATGTCACACACACTAAAAATAAATGAATTTGCTGAAGTGACTTGAGAGTAGAAATACATTATTTACTAGACACAAATCTCAAATACGGTCAATGTAAAAAAAAAAGCACATATTGAAATTGAAATTAATTAGACCTATGCAAATATCCATCAACTTAATCTTCTGAAGCATAAGAGCATATACATTTTCTAACAGTTTAACTTTATTATTATTCCTTATCATGAGTATTTTGATGATGTAGTGCTTTCTACTTGATTTCTATGGCATTTTCGACATTTGAAGTTCACTTACATATATTTCTAAATATTTGTGTCTTTTAAGTTATTTTCCTTTATGGTCTCTCTGGTGTTTGCTACAGTGTATATTAAAATGAAGGTCTTTCTTCATTCATTACATTTGTAGGACTTGAATCTAGTGTGCATTTTCAGATATTAAGGATTGAATTCAAGTTAAAGGCACTGCAATTTAGTTTATATTTTACAGTTTCTATGCTGTATGAGAATTATGATGTTTGAGTAAGTTGTGAGTTCCAGCTAAAGGCTTGAGACATTCTTTTACCTTTGTAATGTTTCTCCTCAGTATGAACTCTGAGATGTTGAGTAATGGTTAAGCAATCATAAAGGTTTTAACCCATTTTTTACATTTAAGTTTTTTTTCTCAAATATGAAGTCTCTGATGTTGAATAAACCTTGATTCTGATTAAAGGGCTTGCCAAATTAATCATGTTTGCAAAATCTCCAGTATAAATCCTCTGATCAGGAGTTAGGCTTTAGCATTGCTTAAAGGCCTCGACATATTCTTTACTTTGCTTAGGATTCCCTCAAGTATGAATTCTGTGATGTCGAGTCAGATGTGAGTGCTGGATAAAGGTGTCACCACATTCTTTACATATGTAAGGTTTCTCTCCACTATGAATTTTGTGATGTCGAGTAAGATGTGAGTGCCGGTTAAAGGCCTGGCCACATTCTTTACATATGTAAGGTTTCTCTCCAGTATGAATTCTGTTATGTTCAGTAAGCTTTGATTGTTGATTAAAGGCCTTACCACATTCTTTACATTGGTAAGGTCTCTCTCCACTATGAATTCTGTGGTGTCGGGTAAGATGTGAGTGCCGGTTAAAAGCCTGGCCACATTCTTTGCATATGTAAGGTTTCTCTCCAGTATGAATTCTGAGATGTTCTGTAAGCTTTGAGTGCTGATTAAAGGCCTGGCCACATTCTTTACATATGTAAGGTTTCTCTCCACTGTGAATTCTGTGATGTCGAGTAAGGTTTGAATGCTGGTTAAAGGCCTGGCCACATTCTTTACACTGGTAAGGTTTTTCACCACTGTGAATTCTGTGATGTTGAGTAAGGCTTGAGTGATGATTAAAGGCCTGGCCACATTCTTTACATTGGTAAGGTCTCTCTCCAGTATGAATTCTGTGATGTTGAATAAGATTTGAGTGCTGGTTAAAGGCCTTGCCACATTCTTCACATTGGTAAGGTTTCTCTCCAGTGTGAATTCTTTGATGTCGAGTAAGCATTGAGTGCTGGTTAAAGGCCTTTCCACATTCTTCACATTGGTAAGGTTTCTCTCCAGGATGAATTCTGTCCTGCTGAATAAGATGTGAGTGGTGGATAAAGACCTTGCTACATTCTTCACATTTGTAAGGTTTCTCTCCAATATGCATTGGCTGTTGAGACAATGATGAGTGCCAGTCAAAGGCCTTACCACATTCCTCACAAATATAAGTTTTCTGTTCAGTAGTGACTGTGTTATGTATGTTTAGTTCTGATGATTGACTCAACATGTTCTCAGGTTTATTACATCTATGCATGTGAATTCTCTGATAATCACCAACATTGGAGGACTGATTACCAGACTTCCCACATTCATTATATTTATAAGGATTCTCTCCCATAGGGTTACTCTTATGTATAATCAGGTTGGAGCTTTGATAAAAGACTTCCACACATTTGTCACATTCATAATGATTCTCTGGAAAATGAATCCTTAGGTGTTTATTAACATTTGAACCCTGGTTAAATTTTTTCTCAGATTCATTGCATTGAGCAATTCTGTTTTCATTGAAAATGCTCTGGTCGTTTTGTAGGGTTAATTCCTCAGTAAAAGGCTTCTCAAATGGATCCCACTTAGCACTCTGTTCTTCATTTTTAAATCTCTGATTTTCAGAAATATTTGACTCAAAGGTCAATCCAATTCTACTTTCAAGGTGGTTCAAATAATTATTTTCAGGATGGACTAAGTAACTTTCCAGATTTTCCAACTTTTCGTTCTCCAAATATGTATCTTTCACCATTTGATTTGAGCCTTTGCTTATAGAAACACACTGCTTTGCAGAAATAGCAGACTTAAGGGATGTTTTCCAAAATGTTTTATATCCTTCACCATTTTGGGCAGTGAGATTCATATTACGGACAGTTGTCTCAGTTTGGATATGTCCTTCATGATATCTTTGATGCTCTTCACTCTCCCCATCATTTTTCCAGTCTATCATTAAGTGTAAATTCTCAAGGGCACTATGTTTATATCTACCCACTGCCACGTTTTGGAAAGAAGCTTCTATGCACAGCTTTGACAGGAAACTCTGGGTGCCATGCGAAGATACAGCTGAAAGATATTGAATAAGAGAAAAGTAAAATCATTCCACTTACTACTCTCAGATGAATATAATGAAAGCTTCTAATATGCAAAATTAAAATCAATCACAGAACTTCAGCAATATGGCTGAGAAAGAAACATCAAGACTTCATTCCTCCAGGAGACATAAACGTGCAGACCATGTCAAGATCGCATAGCCTATCACATAATTCCATAGTACTGTCATGCTGAAGCACACATCACATTCCTGTACCTCAAAAAAAAAATCAGAAGTACCATTTGAGCCCAAAAATAGCAGAAGGAAGAAAATTTAAACTTAAAATAGAAACCAATGAAATAAGAAAGCAAAAACAGGAAAACATCAATAGGAAGACTGCATTTTCAGGAAAGATCAACAAAATTGATATACTTTAAACAAAGAATGAAAGAGAGAACACTAAGAAAAATGAGAAGTAAAGAAGTGAAACCAGACACAATATAACTGATACCATAGAAATAAAAACAATTATAAGAGGTGACGATGGATAATTATATGCCCACAGACAGATATCAAAAAAATGACTATAAATCTCAAAAAGGTATAACCCACCTGACTTCATTATGGAGAAATTAAAAAAAAATACAAATCTCAAGTAATCTACCACTACTAAGTAGATTGAAAAAATAATAATAAAAAAACTCCCAACAAAGAAAATCCTATGCCAGATATATTCACTGGATAATTCAAACATTTAAAGAGAAAATACTTCAAATCGCCTCCAACATTTCCAAGGAGTAAAGAGAAGGGACACTATTAATCTCTGTGATACCAGCTTTATCAGGTTATCAATGCAAAAGGAAAACACTATAAGCAAAGAAGACTACAAACTTCTACCTGTGAGGAATAGTTATACTAAACCCACAATAAAATGAAGCAAACTGAATCAAAAGAGTTTTATTATTTTACAACATAATCAAGTGAGAACTCTTCTTAGAGTTCAAGGGTCTTTAAGCATTTGGAAATCTATAAATTTAAGAGTGTGTATTAACAGAATGAAGGTCAAACATTACATGTTCATATTAATTGGTGCAGAACAAGGAAGTGAACATATTGGACACCATTTCATGATTAAAAACATTCAAGATTAGGAACAGAAGGAAACCACCTCAGCCCAATATAAGACATATATGTACTGAAAGCTGAAATCTAACATAGTAAATAGTAAAAGGCTGAAGCTTCTTCTGTATGACCAGAAACAAGATAATGGAGTGACTTCAGTACTTCCATTCAACATAGTATTATATATTCTAGTCTCAACAATTAGGCAAGAAAAAAATACTTAAAAGGAATCCAATGGAAAAAAAAAACAACTCTGTTCATAGATGACATGATCTATAGAAAACCCTAAAGAATGCCTATTTTTATTTTTATGCTGTTTTATTGCTTGGTCATCATGTGTAATGCTTATTTCTGCTCATTTTCCCTACTAGACTTTCACTTTTAAAATTCTATATATGAAAAACATAAATAAAATAAAATAAAATAAAATAAAATAAAATAATAAAATAAAATTCTATATATGCTTGAGTTTAAAAAAAAGTTCAAATAAACTTTACACTATAGGGAACTAGAAAAAAAGAAACAAATAAATTTAGGAAAGAAAGGATATAACAAAGAAAAACCAGACATAAATAGAGATCAGAACAAATAATAACATTACTGTTTTTATTTCTATGAAAATTTCCATCAGAATCCCAATGCCATATTTTTTGGCAGAAAAATCAAAACCCCTTCTAAAACTCATGTGGATGTCACAGGATAACACCAACAGAGTAATTTTCGATCTGAACAGTACGTTGGTGGCACCATACTCCCTGATTTAAAACATACAACAAAGCCACAGTTACTAAAATAATGCTCTACAGACATAAATACAAGAACAGAACAATGGAAAAGTAGGGGTGAGCTAGCCCTGTCCTTCTCCTCCCAAAGTACATAATACTAAATGAGAAAAACTATTAACCTTATAGTGGACGGATCTGGCACAGAACACAGAGGAAACAAGGTGCATGAACCTCTAATAATGGGTCACACTGGCGTCAGATGTCTAACGTTTCCAAAGGACATGCAATAAGTGCTGTGAAATAAATGTCCAAAATGTAAACACGAAAACATCCATATTATTCAAATATCAAGTCACAGGTAGAATCCACACTCTGTAATCTAGAACAATGTGTTTGGGCTTTGTCTTTCAGGTGTGAACACAGGCTTTCACAGGCTCCTCTTTGCATTCTAATAAGCTAAATCACAAAGGCTTGGTCCAGAGACCCTGACATGGGAGGTTAGCTGATGAATGACAATTGTGGAACTCTCATCTCTTGGAGATGCCCTGCCCTCACTTAATAATGTCCTCCAGGGGGCAGCCCGGGTGGCTCAGCGGTTTAGCACCCCTTTCAGCCCAGGGCGTGATCCTGGAGACCTGGGATCAAGTCCCACATCGGGCTCTCTGAATGGAACCTGCTTCTCCCTCTGCCTGTGTCTCTGCCTCTCTCTCTGTGTCTCTCATAAATAAATAAATAAAATCTTTAAAAAATAATCATAATAATAATAATGTCCTCCAGGGTTCCGGAAACACTGTGGGATTTCTTCGCTACAGCACAGATGGACTGGAAGGTTGGATACAAGTCCTAGTCCTCATGCTTGACTAACGTCCTGTCCCAATTTTTTTCTCTCAGTATAATGTTCTATTCTTTCCTCAGCATGTCCATAGCAAGGTATCTCTGTGTACAATGTTACTAATCTAGTCAAGTGGAAAAAGAACAAAGTTCATTTAATGCCAGGACTAATCTATGGCTTCCCTACCTCATTTATCTCTCAGGTTTAACCAAAAAATGACAAAAATTGATTCCTTTCTAGGTCGTGGAAAACTAGAAGGAAGAGGCACACCTCACATGGGAACCAAGGGATTGAATCAAGGATTCGTGGAATCCAGATTAGGTTCAGTCAAGAGCACCAAGTATACTTAAAAAAAAAAAACAAAAAACAAAAACAAAAAATACTTCTATACTCTGAAGTACTCTGCTGCTTCTGGGCAAACGTTGAGCATGTAAGGCTCCAGACAGAATTCCAGACCTGCATCACAGATGAGGTTTCAAAGGGTTCCTAAACACCAGGAAGAGTTAGGTGAGCCTGGAGTCCTTCCTTCCCTTTACTTTTCTTTCAAGCTGACTCCACCCCTGCATGGTGAACTCCATCAGCCACTCTTCTCTGGGCCTCTTTTTATTTATCCTTCTTCAAGTCATCATGTCAAACATATTTGTGGAAGTAGCATCCAAAACAACAAGTAACACAGGTGCAATCTGCTTCTGATACAATGTTGGATTTCTTAGCTTGGACCTCACAGATTACACAGATTTTTAAAATATAAAGGTTTTCCTGCCCTTTTACTAATTCTCAGTGCTACATGCTACAGCATCTCTTCTGTTTTCATGTCAGACTTCTTCCTAAAACCTGACTTAGCCTAAACTGAGCACAGGAAATAAAATCAGTTGCAATATCCTGTATCCTCAAAAGAATGCACTTATTCAGAAAAGCACTCATGAGACATGTGGCCATTATTACATACATGTCACTGGTGAGAGAGAGGAGAGAGAGAAAGAGAGAGAGAGAGAGAGAGAGAGAGAAAGTACTGCAGGGAAAACTATTTAAGAAATTCTCACACGATGGGATCCCTGGGTGGCGCAGCGGTTTAGCGCCTGTCTTTGGCCCAGGACGCGATCCTGGAGACCTGGGATCGAATCCTACATGGGGCTCCTGGTGCATGGAGCCTGCTTCTCCCTCTGCCTGTGTCTCTGCCTCTCTCTCTCTCTCTCTCTCTCTCTCTCTCTCTCTCTGTGTGACTATCATAAATAAATAAAAAATTTTTCAAAAAAAATAAAAAAAAAAAAGAAATTCTCACACGAATGACTGTTCTTCCATGTCTTAGGCTGCTCAGCCAGTGAGTACTCCAGGCTCTTCTGTGTCCTATTCACTTCTTCACCCTGCCACGAACTCACTCCTCTCTCCCTAGTCTTCTCCTTTCTTCAGCAATTTACCCTTATCGCCACTGTGTTACAGATTAATTTGCTTTCCTAAATCTAATCCTATTATGAATACGTAGGATTAGCTTCATTTGGAGTAGGTTAGCTTTCTTTACATGCAAGTTTTAAAGAACGTAGTTGAACCTATATATGTATATGCACCCCTCTCTCTCTTTTTAAGATTTTATTTATTCATGAGAGAAAGAGAGAGAGGCAGAGACACAGGCGGAGAGAGAAGCAGGCTCCATGCAGGGAGCCCAATGTGGGACTCAATCTCAGGACTCCAGGATCATGCCCTGAGCCAAAGGCAGACGCTCAACTGCTGAGCCACCCAGGCATCCCTCTATTTTGTTTTGTAGTAAAGTATAATCGTATTAAAGTATAATTGACATAGATTGTTACACTTGTTCAGGTATACAAATGGGGATTTGACAACTCTATAAATTCTACTACGTTCACCACAAGTGAACTAATGTCTGTCACGATATAATGCTATAATAATACCACTGAATAGGGCAGCCCAGGTGGCTCAGCGGTTTAGCGCCGCCTTCAGCCCAGGGCCTGATCCTGGAGACCCTAGATCGAGTCCCACGTCGGGGTCCCTGCATGGAGCCTGCTTCTCCCTCTGCCTGTGTTTCTGCCTCTCTCTCAATCTCTCTGTGTCTCATGAATGAATAAATAAAATCTTTAAAAAATAAATAATAATACCACTGAATATATTCTTTATGCTGCATCTTTTATCACCATGACTTATTCATTCCATAATTTGAAGCCTGTACTTCCCATTCATTCCCCTTTACCCATTTTGTGTACTGTCCCTCTCTGTTTCACTCAGGCAACTAGTAGATTGTTAACTGTATCTATGGGTCTGTTTCTGCTATTTTGGTCGTTTCTTGCCATTTGTGACAATGTGGATAGATCTAGAAGGTATTATATGCTGTGAAATATGTCAAAAAAAATATATGATTTTACTTCTATCTAAACAACAAAACACATGAAAAAACAGAAGTAGAAACAGACCCATGAATATCTAGTTTGATTTGAATAAAGTGCATGGATAATGTTGAAAACTATAAAAATTCCAAGACTGCACATATTCTATAATACGAGAAGTTGGCCTGTAACAAATTTCCAGTGCTGGTAGAAGACAAGAGATCCTGGATCAAAGTCCAAGGATCCTACAAGCTCATGACACAGCAATTATCATAGTCTTCTTCCGGATTACACTGATTTCACAAACCAATCCCCCAACCACAATTCATACAGATAGATGCTGCACATGAAGTAGGTTTTTGGCCACATCTGTGAGATTCTGAGCATAGGAAACCACAATATATTAAAGGAACACCTAGCATATCTGTCCATACTCCTGTCATAAAAGAAAACAATCCCATTTCCTGTGCAGTAAATAAATCCATCCTCTACTCAAGAGCAAGATGAGGGATCCCTGGGTGGCGCAGTGGTTTAGCGCCAGCCTTTGGCCCAGGGCACGATCCTGGAGACCCAGGATCGAATCCCACATCAGGCTCCCGGTGCATGGAGCCTGCTTCTCCCTCTGCTTGTGTCTCTGCCTCCCTCTCTCTCTCTCTCTCTCTCTCTGTGACTATCATAAATAAATAAATTAATTAATTAATTTAAAAAAAGAGCAAGATGATATCACTACATTTCAAAGCCTTTTTATACACAAAGATCAATGGAAAGACAGAATAAAAATTTTCAATGCTTCTATCAATAACACCTAGAGAAACTGAAACCCATAGATAATCATCTCCCAACATATCCACTATTCAGCTTGATCCTGACTTTGCTCCTGCCTATTTTTCCTATGTGTACACCATCTTGTGAAATACTCATTAACCTGACACAGGATCTGGAATAAAATGTATTCAACTTGCACCAGGAAATGTTTTTTTAAGGTTATAATCAGCAGGATACAATACAGAAGAATCATGTGAGCTACCACATTCATTTCTGCACTGTCCCTGTGGGCCCTGCATTCAACCAAGTAAAGAAATCCCAATACCCATGACGGTCTACCTTAAATTTCTGTTGTGAGCTTTCTAAGGGAGATGGGTGAAGAAAGAACAAAACTGTGCAGAAGCATACAATTTACATGTGAAAAGATGAGTGGATTTTGTACTCTTTACCCTGGGTAAGTAGAACAGATACAGTGGAAGCATGGCTTAATACAATAAAAGTGATGGGAATTAGAAAACACATAGGAATTAGGGCAGAAGACTTCAGCAAAGGTGTTCACCAATCATCAATGTGGAATATTAAAAAGACAAACACAGGGATCCCTGGGTGGCGCAGCGGTTTGGCGCCTGCCTTTGGCCCAGGGCGTGATCCTGGAAACCCGGGATCGAATCCCACATTGGGCTCCCGGTGCATGGAGCCTGCTTTTCCCTCTGCCTGTCTCTGCCTCTCTCTCCTCTCTCTGTGACTATCATAAATAAATAAAAATTAAAAAAAAAAAAAGACAAACACAGCCCTAAAGATACTGGACATTGTGTAAAATGAGATGGTCACAAGCGCAAAAATATTATCGATAACCCTGAACTTAGGTGAAGAACATTGATCCTATGAATGTACTTGACACACCCTTTGTGCCTGTACTGGATGAAAATCATGGAACCTCTGGTCCAGACTATGAGTTCACAACATGATTTCAAGGAATAATAACAATACAGTATACAGCAAATGTAGGATTTGGTTCTGATATGCACAAAAGTATCCAATACACTTCCCTTCATATTTTGCTGCTCATTTGGCAGTGACATACAGCAGAATATTAAAAACTCTTGTACTCGGAAGTTTTTACTCTAAGCTGCTTCCAACAAGCACCACAGAGCTAATGCTAAGGATTTGAAAGACACCCAAGACCCACACTGTACCATACCGAACACACCTCTGGCCACTCTGTAAACATGCAAATGAAGTATCCACCCAAAACCATGGCAGAAATATTTTCACCCAAAAGCTGTCATAGTTGGTGGGAATCCTTTAGAGTCAATGACCAATGAGTTGAATACACTCACAGGTTTGGCAATAAAATCTAGAGAACTTAACCTAAACCCAGTGAACTAAAGAGAGAGGTAAAGGTAAAACAGCTATCAGTTTGCCAGGATTCCTGCTTCAATACATAACAAGAAGATGACTCCTATTGCCAAGACCTTGGATGCCATTTTGCTATGGGAATATAGGAATAATTCATCTGAGCAAAGAGGCCCATGGAAGGTTTTGACAGACATCAAAACTGACACTGGGTGTTTGGTCCTGTGAGACTGGTAAACATCACTAGAGACAGGAAAAGATGGAGAGAAATCAGAGAAGTCTGCTTCAAGATCAAGGTGATATTTACTCATATTAGGAAATGACTGCAGTAAACAAATTATAAGTACAATACAATATTTTCAGAATATATTTCAATTGATCATCAAATCTGATGGAAAACAGAAAACAGTCATTACAGAAACCACACAACACATTCATTCTTAATAAATTTCAGATCGAAATTATAAAGATAATGATGCTTTTAGAAAAGCACAAAAATATTCTATCTCAGTGGTCTTGGTATAAGGGAGATTTCTAAAAATGATAAAAATCACTAACCACTAAGGGTAAAATAACTGGATTGCATTAAAATTAAGAACTTCTCTACATCACAAACTGAAGAGAAAGAAATAGAGACACAGAAAGGACACAAAGGACCTATATTCTCACATATACAAACTACAAAGATTGAAGAAAAATATATAACAGTAAAAATGGTCACAATGACCAATTAGATATTTTAAAAAGAAGATTATCCAAAATTTAATTCCCAACTCCATACTAACAGGAAGTAATATACAAAAACAAAACAGGAACTAAAGCCACAACTTGGCAATATCCAAACCAGAAAGCTACTGTGAAAATACTTAAAATAGATCTTTCCTCATTGGGATTCCTGGGGAACCTGTGGTGCTGGACCACTGGGGATCCTACAGACATGAAGAAGGTGGGTAAGGACTTACAACAGCTAGTGCTCAGATGTTCGAAGACTGACAGACCAGACTGTGTTCCACCTTGCAGTAACACCCAGAGATACGGTGACACTGCCCAACTGCAGAGCTGAGATGGACACACCTGGTTGAGGAGTGTTGTCAACAGCTGTGCCTGACTTGGGTTTCCGGCCAATAAATAGGTTGAACTAGAGCATGGAGGCCACTCTATGACCCTATATGGGCAGGCATACAAGTTGGAAGTCTCTTTCCACTGCTGAGCACAGGCTCCACTCACCACCACCACCACCAGGAAGTCTGAACAAAGACCCTCAGCAACCACAAAGACTATCTCACAGACCTATTGGGGAGAGCCAAGCCAGCACCATCATCCAAGTGTTGAGCATAACCCTGATTATGCAGGACCAGAGCGCTTGAACAGGGAACCAGGGCAGTCCCAGAGCCTAGTCTATCGTACTGCCCAGCAACAGAGAATGGCCTTCAGTCCTGCCAAATGTCTGAACCTCTGGCTCCACCTGACCAGGGAAGTGCCAGCCAGCATGGACTTGGAAAGCACTCAGGGGCCCTTAGCTCCCAATGGACACACGTCTGCTCTCTGAGAACAGAAAATATGGATTGCAAGGAAAATCATGACCAGAGAGATCATCCCAATTTTCAAATGCAGAGAGGCTATTTTGCAGTTGTATTTCAAGGTTCAATATTCACATTCAAATGGAGTGGATTCAGCATGAAACATGACTTCTGGACTACCTTTTTCATGAAAAATAAAATCTAAATTATTCACTTAAGTATGACATGTCTGTTTTCATAGTGTGTACAATATCATCAGTATCACATTTGTTTAGCTACACTCTCAATACTACTTCTATATTAACCTTATTAAAAGCATCATAATGTGCCAAAGGTTACAAAAAAGAAAAGCTATAATACGTATGTGAGAAAATTAATCACAAATAATGTGAGGTTTAAGGCCAACACGAAAAAGATTATTAGTGATATCATCCCACTGCTTTAACATGTACAAGTGACCCTTGCATAATGCAGGGGGAGTTCAGCGTACACACCTCAAGCAGGTGAAAACCCATGTATAACTCTGACTTCCTAATACTTAATTTCATAGCCTACCATTGACAAGAAACCTTATCAGAAAGTCAATTAATATATATTTTCCATGTTATATGCAGTATTCCTACAATAAAGGAAGTTCAAGAAAAGAAAATGTTAAGAAAATCAGAAGGAAGAGAAAATATATTTACAACACTGTATTATAAATAAATTTTGACTATAGGTGGACCATATTTCAAAACCCATGTTGTTCAAGGGTCAAGTGTACTTTGTTTACTGTCTGTTTACCAGCAACCTTGATGAAGGTGGGTCAGGATAAGGTTGCGTAGGAAAAACATTTCTTTCATTACACATTAGTGTTAGTGTTAACACATTAAAATCCACTTAGTATTATTAATTAAAATATATTAAGTTCAAACACACTATAAGCAAAACACTGGGAAAAAAATCATTATGAGTCTTGATGTAATGAGTCTTAAAATGCTCATTACATCATTCAAGAATATTCTTGTCTTGATAATAAGGATCTGTGAGTTGTGCTTTCCATGTTATTCAATTGAGGCTAATTATTGAGTAAATGTGGATTTACAATAATTCTACACCCTTTTTAAAAAATATGTTGTACTTATTTATTTGGCAAAGAGAGAGAGCACAAACAGGACCAGGAAAGGGAGAAGGAGGCTCCCTGTTGAGCAGGGGAGCTCAATGCAGGGCTTTGATCTCAGGACCCTGGGATCATTACCTGAGCTGAAGGCAGACCTAAGTCATCCAGGAGCCCACATTTCACACCCTTTTATGGAATAGTTAGCTATACTTTCCTCAGACATCTGTGAAAATTTCTTTATTTCAACCAAATAACAAATATTCTTGATTAGTATCAACTGCTATGCAGAAGATATATCCAGCTTTAAATAAACCACCAATGTATTCTCCTTTAACAGCAAATGGCAAAAATATTTAAAATTTAGCATGTTTCTGTGCTTTACTTGAATGCAAATAATGCCCTGAATCCTTACTAAATCGGTAATTATTTCACTCTTATACATCAAACACACACATCTCAATGTGGACTTTCTTCCTGTATTTCACATTATAGCCTCTATCTTCCATGGAAAAGTAGGTATAAATGAATTCCCCATCACAGAAGCACCCTCATGTTGGTGAGATAGCAAGAATCAAATCATTTTGCATGCACACAAGCAATAAAAGCTTAGCATGAGATGATTTCAGAGTAAAATTAATAATATTTGCCATGCAAAACATCTCAAATATCATCAAAGAGAAAAAGACACACTGAAACTAATTATCCCTCTCCAAACATCCATTCCCCCTTGATCCTTTCAGGCATATTAACAAATACATAGTTTAGCATGATATCATGGGTTTGAACAGTGTAGGTCAATATACAAACACTTTTTCTTTTTTATGAATATAGTGTGGTGTAATAAACATGTTTTCTCTTTGTAATGATTTCCTTAATATTTTCTTTTCTTAATCTTTATTATAAAAATACTGTATAGGATACAGACAACACAAAAAGGGGATGATTAACTGTTAATGTTATAGGTGAGGTTTCTGGTCAACAATACGCTATTTCTATGGAGGTATGGTTTTAAGTTTTGGGAACTCAAAACTTAAGTACCGCTGCAGGGGCACCGGAATGGCTCTTTAATTTTTAAAAAGATTTTATTTATTCATTTGAGAGACAGTGAGTGAGACAGAGAAGGAGCAGGGGAGGGGCAGAGAGAGGAAAAAGTAGTCTTCCTGCTGAGCAGGGAGTCCAAGGCAGGGCTGGATCCCAGGACTCTGGGATTATGACCTGAGCTGAATGGAGATGCTTAACTGATTGAGCCATCCAGGTGCCCCTAAATAAAATCTTTTTTTTTTTTAAGATTTTATTTATTTATTCATGAGAGACAGAGAGAGAGAGGCAGAGACCCAGGCAGAGGGAGAAACAGGCTCCCTGCAGGGAGCCTGATGTGGGACTCGATTCTGGGACTCTCCAGGATCATGCCCTGAGCCAAAGGTGGATACTCAACTGCTGAGCCACCCAGGACTCCCCCTAAATAAAATCTTAAAAAAAAAAAAAGAGTTACACACAGATTTCCCCTTCCAGAGGGGGTTGGTACCCCTCCTGACTCTATAGTCCAATGCTAAAATGTAACTGATCTAAATGTTTTAACTTTTGATATTTCTCTGTAATAAATACTGCGATTTAGAATCATGTCTAAAACATGGTACTGCCTTATTGCTTTCTGCTGTGAGTGCTCTGATTTATTTATATTTCCTTTCTATTGCATACTTTGTGAATTGTTTATATCTTTAATGTTTTTATTTTTTATAAAAGACTTTTTTTGAGTAAGGATCTGCTCCAGGTAAAGACTTTGCCATCATTCTTAACATTTGTAAAACATCCCCCAGTATATATCATCTCACATTGAATACTTCTGGTTATGCATTAAATTCCTTGCCACATTCTTTACATTTGTAGAGTTTCACATAGTATGCACTCTATGATGTTCAGAAACTGTGTAGTTATGCTTAAAGACATTGCAACATTTTTTAACATTTGTCAGCACTGTCCCCACTACATATTACCTTTCTTTTTTTTTTTTTTTTTTTTTTTTACATATTACCTTTCATTGATAAGTTTTGAATGGTAGTAAAGGCTTGGCACACTGTTTACATTTGTAAGATTTCTTCCCATTATGAAATGTCTGTTGTTGAATGAGCTTTTAAGAGTAAACAGTTTGCCACCCTTACTATATTTCTAAGCCTTCAGTTTAGTAAGGATACAATCAATGATGTACACTAAGATTTCAGCTTTCACAAAAGACACATTTACAACTATAATACCAGTACTGTGAAAACTAGGATCCCTGATGTTTAATAGGATTTAACCCTTGATTGACGTTTTTCCCAGATTCATTGTATTGGTATGTTCTGTCTCCGTTATATACCCCTCTATAATTATGGAAGATAGAGCCTTCACTAAGATCTTTGTAAGATCAAAACATATGAAAGTTGCTCCAAATTAAGAATTATGTATATTAAGTACTGCACAGTGATATTTGGATAAAGACTCAATGGTTTTTTGGGCAGCCCGGGTGGCTCAGCGGTTTACGCCGCCTCCGGCCCAGGGTGTGATCCTGGAGACCCAGGATCAAGTTCTGCGTTGGGCTCCCTGCACGGAGCCTTCTTCTCCCTCTGCCTGTGTCTCTGCCTCTCTCTCTCTCTCTCTGCCTGTGTCTCTGCCTCTCTCTCTCTCTTTCTGTCTCTCATGAAAAATAAATAAAAATCTTAAAAAAAAAAAAAAAAGACCCAATGGTTTTTATCAAAATTAGAGACTTTGGAACAAGGAGAGATTATGTATTGGTAGAAGTATAATGAACCCTCTGAAAAGCACTTCTCAAATCAATTACATTTAGACATTTTATTTTCATTTTTAAATGTCTAACGTTCAGAAATGTGTCAGGGAGTGATTAAACCAATCTTATTATTTGAAATGGTTTGAAAGCTTGCTTTCAGCATGGACTAGGTGGCTTTCCAGAATTTCCAAATACTCTTCAAAAAAATATGTATGTTTAAAAAATGGATTATCATCCCTGGGTTGAAAGATACTGTCTGCAAATATAACTGACTTAAGGTGAGGTTTTCCCCCTGAATGTTTTATGTCCTTGATCTCTTGTGGCAGTAAGGATTTCATTATGGGAATTGTCCCAGTTTGCTTATACCCATCATGTCCTTTCTCTCCTTCACTAAGCCCAGTCACCTTCTCTTTTTATTTTATTTTATTTTTTCCAGTCACCTTCTCAGTCATTCTTAAGTATAAATACTTATTCCCATGGCTTCCACATCATTCCATCATTCTACAAATTCAACTCCTTTCCCTGTCTTTCCCAATAGGCCTTCGGTGTTATGAAAAGACTAAAGGATACAAAATAAATTATATATATATATAAAAAAAAAACCATCCCAAAATAAATTGTCACACTTACTACACTATAACATGCATACATGTTAGAATACTAATGTACAGAATTAATATCCATCATAGCACATCAGATGAATGGAGAACCACCAGGACTTGCTCCTCCATGGAGACAAAAATGGACTAAATTACCTTTTACAGTGCTCCATAAGCCAGTTAGGAGAACATAGCACCTGCAGGCAGGTACAAATGAAAAGCCACATCAAAGAGATGAGGAAAGTTTGTGACACTTGCCCACAACAGCAGCTCACCCTTCCTGACTCTCCACGGCACACTGTGAGAAAACTCTTACCTCTCCTCAGGAGAGAAAGAAATGAGTGACTGATATGTTCAGTGATCTGGCTTCTTGGCTGCCTGAGGGACTTGTTTCTGTCATGCATGACATGTAGGCAGAGGGAACGACAGCACCCTCTGGATACATTGTGATGGCTGCTCATACCAAAGGTGAGTATTTGTTCAATCAATGCAGACAATGAGCTGAAGACAGAGAGAGGAAAGGATCACGGACTCCATAAAGGTAACTACACATATAAAACCAGGAAATTACAATTTTCAGACATGACGAATGCCCCTGAATGCATGTGACAGACTCCAGAATTGCTACTATTTGTGTTCATCTGTACAAAGCAATTCCATAATCCTGGGTCCAGAGATTGCTTTTTTAAAATTCCCCAATATTGGGATGCCTGGGTGGGTCAGTGGTTGAATATCTGCCTTTGGCTCAGGGCATGATCCTGGAGTCCTGGGATCGAGGCCCATATATCAGGCTCCTTGCATAGAGCCTGCTTCTCCAATCTCTGCTTCTCTCTGTGTCTCTCATGAATAAACAAATAAAATCTTTATTAAAAAAATAAAAATAGGGATGCCTGGGTGGCTCAGTGGTTAAGCCTCTGCCTTCGGCTCAGAGCATGATCCTGGGGTCCCAGGATGGAGTCCCACATCAGGCTCCCTGCGTGGAGCCTGCTTCTCCCTCTGCCTGTGTCTGCCTTTCTCTTTCTGTGTCTCTCATGATAAATAAATAAAACCTTTAAAAAGAAAAGGGTTTTAATTAATTAATTAATTAATTAATTAATTAATTAATTAATTAAAAAATAGGGCAGCCTGGTGGCTCAGCGGTTTAGCGCCACCTTCAGCCCAGGGAGTGATCCTGGAGACCCAGAGTCAGGTCCCACGTTGGGCTCCCTGCATGGAGCCTGCTTCTCCCTCTGCCTATGTCTTTGCCTCTCTCTGTCTCTCTTTCTCATGAATAAATAAATAAAACCTTAAAAAATATTAATTATTTAATTAAAATAAAAATAAAAAATAAAATTCCCCAATATCAACAAAATATAATAAGGCATACAAAGAACCAGGAAAGGGGCGCCTGGGTGGCTCAGGTGGTTAGCATCTGCCTTCGGCTCAGGTCATGATGCCAAAGTCCTGGGATCAAGCCCCACATCAGCTCCCTGCTCAGAGGGGAGTCTACTTCTCCCTCTCCCTCTGCCCATCCCCCCTCCACCTTGTTCATGCTTGCTGTCACTCTCAAATAAATAAATAAAATCTTAAAAAAAGAAAAGAACCAGGAAAACATGCTCCAAACAGAGGAATGACATAAATCTCCAAAACTCACCTTAAATTAAGAAAGAACTATTAATTGCCTGACAAGGAATTCATATACCCATCATAAAGACACTCATGGAGAAAGAAAACAGTTAATTAAATGATACCGGGAAAACTACACATGACCAAAACAAAAATCCAAACAAAGTTTAACAACAATAAGCCAGAAATTACGAGCTAAAGACTACAATTACTCATTTTACAAATAAACCAAGGGGTCAGTCACAGACTTGAAGCAGAAGAAAGAATCAGATATCTTAAAGACATCTTATTTTAAATTCTCTACTTAAGGCAAAGAAAAACATGCCAGAGTCTCAGGGACTCATGGGACACCAATAAGTAGACCAGTATGTACATTAAGGAGAATGAAAGGGGCAGAGTTTACATTAAGTAGAAAAGGCTTGTACTGCCCATATATGTGGAAAGAAAAAACTAAATCAACAAGCTCAATAAATTCAAAGTAGGACAAATCTCAGGACATAAACACAGGGACACATCAAAATGAACTTATCAAAAATCTCAGGTGAAAAAAGAATTTTGAGAGAACATGACAAAACCAACGCATCTTGTTAGGAAAGATTTCCCATTAGTAGTGGGATTCTCAGCAGACATGATAGGAAGAGGTGCATGAGATAATATATCCAAGTACTAAAGGATCAAAAAATAGCCGCCAAGAATACTTTACTTGGCAAAACCATTTTCCATGTATGTAGAAATAAGACTTTCCCAAGGAAAAATGCTTCTAAGTTTACCAGTACACCTGTCCTATGAGAAACATTAAAGGAAACCTTTTTAGGTGAAATAAAAGGATGCCAACAGTACCCGAAACCACATGACAACATAAAGCTCTCAGCTAAATATAAATATTAATCAATCAAATTATAGAAACTTGTAGTGTTGTAATTAAGGTGCACATGTCACTTTTATTTCTCCTATAGAATTTTTAAAAATAAAAGCATACAAACCATAAACTTCAGTAATAAAATACATAACATAAAAGACAGAATTTGTGGTATCTGTAACAGAAAGTGGGTGCAGGGGTAGAGATGATAAATACAAGAGTCTTGTATACAACTGAGAACAGAAGTTTAAAATGGTTTATTTTACTTTTAAAATAATATAACTATTTAATATAACTATTATGAAAATAAGTACAGAAGACACAAATGTTAATGAGAATGATATCAAAGCATATCATAGGTATAACACCACAATTAAGAATATAATATAACGCCTCAACATGTTACGGAAGTATAAAATGTTTAAAAATTATGTTCAATTCACAAAAATGTTTCTCATGCAAAGGGAATATAAATTCACCAACAGATGAAATTAATTCTATTATTATAACAACTCACCTAGACATGATACAACACTCACTGAACACTAACCAATAAAAAAATATACACAAGATGAGTCATATAATTAAGTATGTATGAGTGGTACAAATACATATATAATCTATTTGTAAGAGGGCAAAGCTGATTCATATTTTAGTTAAACTTACATTGTCTTGAAATCTACGGAGTTGAAAATTGTCATTCTAAAATAAAATACACAGGTAACAACAATACCACAACTAAATAACGTTGCGGAGGATCCCATACAAAAGGTAGCACATTATTATGGAATTGCAAAAGCAGAATAAGACCAAATTTAACCCAAAGAATTCTACATAAAAACAGATGGATTTTTGAACAGAAACCTTCTATAAAAGTATGATTTTAAATTGTGACTATGTACTCATGAAAAACAAATATTTTGAATTATTGGCATGCCTTCACTGACAGTAAGATTGTAAAGAATATTCATTAAAATCAAGCATGAATAGCTCGAATAGAAAACTTTATGAATAAGCACTTAAAAGACATTAAAAAATGTATTATTAACATGTCCCTCTTCTTACATAGAATGCAAGGCTATAATCCATTCTTTAGAAACAAGCAGCCTGGGGTGCTGGGTGACTCAGTAGGTTAACGTCCAACTCTTGATTTCACCTCAGGTTACAATCTTGGGGTTATGGGATTGAGCCCCTCAGACAGTCTGTTTAGGTTTCTCTCCCTCTCCCTCTGCCCCTCACCTTGTAATTGCTGGCATGCATGTGCACACACATTCCCTCTGTCTCTCATAAATAAATTAATTAAAAAGAACCAAGCACCCATAGAAATATCTTTCGTTTTGAAATAAAGAAACATCAAAATTGTAAAATATGCCAGCAATTACTTTGTAAAAAATAAGCATTTGGAATTAAATTCAGATACATTCTTGGTAAAGTAGAAGAAAAGCCTAATGATTAATTTTTCTGAAGTAAAATTAAACTTACAAGCAGAACCTTTTTTAAAATATGGAAATTTTACTAATTATCTACCTTACTTCTTACTGGCAGTCATATCACAACTATTCATAAGAAAAGAAATCAGAGATGAATCTGATATATAACTAATAAGAAAGTAAAAACACACATGACAAAATCACAAGAACTTCATATCATACAAAAATATGAAATGATACAATATTAAGAGATAAGAAAACAATGGAGACTATTAAGGCTGCAAGTTCTAAGTTCTAAATGTTCTAGCTCCCTTATGGAATTAATTTATAAGTTATGTAGGAATTCTAGAATACAAATAGATACATTACTTCACCACTGAGAAATGCAACAGAGTGGAACTTTCTAATATTAGTCAATACAAAGAAAAATGAAGGGAAATAAAGCATTATATTTTCTCATTTTAGGGAGATGCTTTATTATCTGATGAGATTACTGAGTCTCAATTTTGTTCAATTAAGATTAAAGCCTTCAAAACATTGGAAAGCATAAACCAGAAAACATGGATGTCTGTGTCCAGTGTTCCTGGATTTCTGCACCAAACCCCAGTATGTCCCACCACTATCATGACACATTTCTCACACGAGGCAAAACAGAACTTAGAAAGGGTTTAGCATAGAGTTCCTCAGAAATATAAAGATTTCCCAGGGCCCTCAAAGCAATGGAGAAGCTCTCGGATTATAGAGACCCTCCCTACTCCTGGGGTAGTCTCCTGGCCCTCCAGTGGAAGTGATGAACCATCACTGGAGCTGAAGGAGAATCTTTAGACAATGTAAGAGCTTGATAATGTTGGATAGAACATGTCCCTCTGTGAGAAGGAGAGAAATAAAACTAGGCTTTTCAAACTAATTCCCATTCGAGAAAAGCTACCTAAAACATATTTTAAGGTCAATCTTCCTGCTTCACATTTGGACCACCCTTGTCATCTGCTTCATTCAGTCTCACCTACCTGGGTGGATGGTTACTTTCTTCTTTCTCCTCATATCCCAGAGCTCCTTCTCTGGCTCCAAAAAGATGACCAGGTTTGGCTTCGATACAACGAGATCTGTTTAACCAAAAAAAGGAATAGGAATATTGCTGGAGAGTCTAACTTTCAATCCACTATTGTGCTCAGTAAAGAAGAGAGGACATTATAGAAGTCTAGAAAACGATGCTCCAAATGCTACTGACCAATAGCCCCTTTAGAACACGCAGGAAGGGGGGAAAAAAAAAAACAAAAAACAAAAGAACACGCAGGAAGGGATGGATCCCTGAGTGGCTCAGCCGTTTAGCGCCTGCCTTTGGCCCAGGGCGTGATCCTGGGGTCCCGGGATCGATTCCCACTTCGGGCTCCCTGCCTTGAGCCTGCTTCTCCTCCCTCTGCCTGTGCCTCTGCCTCTCATGAATGAATAAATAAAATCTTAAAAAAAAAAAAAGAACACGCAGGAAGAGTTTCAAACATTCACATTATCGGGACACATGGGTGGCTCAGTGGTTAAGCATGTGTCTTCAGCTCAGGTCATGATCCTGAAGTCCCAGGATCAAGTCCCACATCTGGCTCCCTGCATGAAGTCTGCTTCTCCTCTCTCTGCCTATGTCTCTGCCTCTCTCCGTGTCTCTCATGAATAAATAAAATATTTTTAAAAATTCACATTATGACCTCCACTTCCAAGTACTACCGATACAATAATAAGGAGTAAAAATTTGAGTTTAGGATGTAGGCAGTACCATTTTATGCCACTGACTATGTAGAATTATCACTAATCTACAGAATTGGTGATACTACCCTAAGGAAGGAGAAGCTAAAGCTGGAAGGAAACATCATGAAAATTTTTCTCTACACCTACAAAACACTACTTATTTCCCTTATTGCCTGGACCTGCATTCCAGTCGTGCAAAGAATCTTCAATGAGATGGTCTTCAAGAAGGAACAAATCCCTGAGTGTGGTTTGGAAATCTGGAAGGAGTTATTATCACCCAAGAAGAGGTTTCCACAGTTCTGTATCATCACATCTCTGTACAATTCCCACTGTGTGTGGTTCAGGCATCTCCACTCCTCCTGAGTGAATTCTATGGAGAAGAGAATCCCTGAATATCAGCATTGCTGAGCACCGAGCCCGACTTTGGGCTCCAGCCCAAGACCCACGAGATCATGCCATCCAGGTGCCCCTTTTAATTAGATTCATACTCTGATTTACTTTTGGGCAGCAACAAGAACACAGTAGTTATAATGTGTCCTTCAGTGTGCCTCAAGCACTGGTATCAATTTGCTTATTATTACAGCGATGTTAACTTCTTTCACTTGGCTTGATGTTCTCTTCCGGATACCTCTTGCATAATGTGAATATATCTCTTAGTCATTCATAAAGATTGGATGGATTTACTGAAAGATGTGCAAAATCCATCATTCAAACTAGAAACTCCATTCTTCTGAATTTCTCTTTGCTTGTATTTACATTAGAAAATGAAGGCTCTCTCTTTTGTGCAGTGGAGATAGTGACTACTCTGAGTAGTGGTTCCAAGTCGGTGAAGCCCCCAGCTTTCACACTCATGTCACAGACACATTCTTTTATTTGCTTATTTGTATTTTTAGGAAAAGAAGACATGAATCACATTTAACATGTTGAAGTGTCTGTGTTCAAAGTTTTGACTTTTCATGTGAGTACATAAACTTATTTTGCATGGCACAGAGGTTAAGACAGAATAGCATATACCATCAATATACCATTTGCTGTCATGAGTTAAAAAAAAAGGTGAATACCATGGTAGCACTAGAGAAACTGTACTAAGGAAGATGGACATCAGGGAGAACAATATATCATGGGCTCTCAAGAAATAGAGAAATCTGAGCATCCCTGGGTGGCTCAGCGGCTTAGCACCTGCCTTCGGCCCAGGGCGTGATCCTGGAGTCACAGGACTGAGCTCCACATCAGGCTCCCTGCATGGAGCCTGGTTCTCCCTCTGCCTATGTCTCTCCCTCTCTCTGTGTGTGTCTCTCATGAATAAATAAATAAAATCTTAAAAATCAAAGAAATAAAGAAATTTTTGTTACTAGTAAGTTACACATACGGAGAATATACCTGACCAAATGGGTTTGACAAGTCGCAAATTTACTGTCTCAGATAACTGTTATGGGTGTTCTTCTCCTGAAAAAAGCAAGTCCATAAAGACTAGGAGACCTAAGTTGTTTAAATTCCCAAATCTCAAATAAATAAATTCTCAAATCTCAACAAAATATCAAAAACCATACAAAGAGGAAAAAAGGCATGTTGAAAGAAACAAAATACATCTGCAGAAATTGGTTGTATGTAATAGACATCTATATTACATGATACACAATTAAAATAACTATCTTAATAATAATCAAATAGCTAAAAAAGTAAATAGATGAATTAAACAAAATACTGAAACTACATTAGAACAAAATCAAAATATCAGTGAGACAGAAACTATAATCAAGGAACAAACAAAAAATGAGAGCTGAATAGTGCAATAATTGCATTTGAAAATTCATTAGAGGATTAATAATAACTTGATCGAGCAAAATAAAGAAAAAACTTGAAGATAATTCATTAAAATTATCAAGTTAGAGGGAGCACAAAATAAAAATGGGGATATCAAAGAGACCAATATACACATCAAAGGGCCCCAATGAGGTAAAAACAAAGAAAAGGGGGCAGAGAGCTTATATGAAGAATTAATGGCTTGAGGAAAGAAACACGCCTACAAAAATCAAGAAGCACAAGGAGTTCCAAATAAAATAAACTGAAAGACATCTACGTAGATATACAATATAATCAACAATCAAGTATCACAAACAAAAAGAGAAATTTAAAAGGAACAAGAGTATGCAACCCAGAGTGTACAAGAGATTCTACAGCATTATCGCTGGATTTTCAGCAACAACCCTGTATAAAAAAAAAAAAAGTACAGAATCTATTAATAATCATGAATGAAGAAATATTATCGGGATCCCTGGGTGGCGCAGCGGTTTGGCGCCTGCCTTTGGCCCAGGGCGCGATCCTAGAGACCCGGGATCGAATCCCACATCAGGCTCCCGGTGCATGGAGCCTGCTTCTCCCTCTGCCTGTGTCTCTGCCTCTCTCTCTCTCTCTCTCTCTCTCTCTGTGACTATCATAAATTAAAAAAATTAAAAAAAAAAAAAAAGAAATATTATCAACCAGGAATACTCTCAAATTGAAAGACAAGTAAAAAGTTTCCCAGAGAACTATTTGGTATAATTTTATCACCACTAGACTATCCCTACAGGAAATGCTCAAGTGTCTTTCAAGTTCAATGATACAAGAGTCTAGACACAAACAAACAAACAAACAAACAAAAAAAAAAAAAATCACCTTTCACACATTGTATATAAAAACATAGAATTTTCTAGCATTTTCATGCTGTAGCACAAATCACCTTCTTATACACCAAAGAATCAGAAAAAGAAACAGGAATAGTCCAAAAATTAGCAGAGGGAAGGAAATTTTAACACGCAACATAATCATCAAAATAGAATATAATAGCAAGGGGCACCTGAGTGGCTCAGTCAGTTGGATGTTCAACTCTTGATTTTGGCTCAGGCCAGGTCACAGGACTTGAGCTCCACAAAAGGCTCTGTGCTCAGTGTGGAGTCTGCTTAGGGTTCTCTCTCTCTCCCTTCCCCTCTATCCCTCCCCCTTGCTCTTACTCTCTAAATAAATATTTCTTAGAAAACAGGATATAGAAAAAAAAAAAAGAAAAAAAAAGAAAAACAAAAGGAAGAGCTCGTTTTTTGAAAAGATCAAGAAAAGCGACACACTTTTTAACTACATCAAGTAAAAGTAACACTCAACTAAAGCCACATAAAATGGTTGCCACAGAAATAAAAGATGCTTCAAAACAGGCCTACAATTACGAAATAGATTTAAAAAAAAAAAAAGGCAACCAAAAAACTGAAAGAAATTGCCTAACCCAGTTAAATTTTTGGGTAATTCAAGGAACTATTCAATGAAAACTTACATCAATTTTAAACACTACCAAGGAATGAAGAAAAGAGAATTCATCAGATCACTTTCTAGGACACTAGCCTTACTCCGGTATCAAAGCCAAAGACACTACATGTAAAGAATACAACTACCCAAGATGAATATTCATGCAAAAGTCCATGATAAAATACAGCAATCTGAGGGGTGCCTGGGTGGCTCAGTTGTTAACGCATCAGACTCTTGGTTTCTACTCAAGTCATAATCTCAGGGTCTTGAGATCCAGCCCCTTTGGGTTTAGTGCTCAACAGAAGTCCGCTTGGGATTCTTTCCCTCCCCTTCTGTCTCTCCTATTGGTTGTTCTCTAAATAAATAAATAAGTAAATAAAGTCTTTATTTTTTTTTAAAGATTTTACTTATTTATTCATGAGGGACAGAGAGAGAGAGAGAGAGAGAGAGGCAGAAACATAGGCAGAGGGGAGGAGAAGCAGGCTCCATGCAAAAAGCCCAATGTGGACTCGATCCCGATGTGGGACTCGATCCCAGGATTCTACGATCACATCCTGAGCCAAAGGCAGTTGCTCAACCACTGAGCCACCCAGGTGTCCCAATAAATAAAGTCTTTAATAAAAAATAAAATACAGCAAACAGATGGCAAAAGCACATTTTAACATTCTAAAGCATGAACAAATGGGAATACTTCCTCAAATTCACGAGTTTCAACATATTGAAAACAATACATAAGACTACTCCCAATAGCAGAATAAAGATTAAAAATAACATGATCATTTGAATTAACGTGGAAAAAGAATCTGACCATATTCAACACTGTTCCACGATAAAGACTCAACAAAGTAGGAAGAGAAGGTAACCACCTCAATGAGGTAAAAGCCATAAATGAAAATCCTAAAGGTAAGAGAATAATCTAGTGAGACTGAAAGCTTTTCTTCTCTGATCAGGTGCAAAAGAATGAAGTAAATTCAACACTTCCATTCAACATACTACTTGATGTTCTACTTAGAACAATTAGATGACAAAAATCAATAAAAGGCATCCAAATTGGAAAAGAAAAAGTAGTTATTTCTGTTCATAAAACACATGCTATTATATATAGAAAAGCCTAAAGAATCTACATTTTAAAAACCTTTCTAAGGGCCCCTTAATTAATGGCTCATTCGGTCAAGTGTCTGCCTTCGGCTCAGGTCATGATGCCAGGTCCTGGGATCTACTCAACATCAGGCTCCCTGCTCAGTAGGGAATCGGCTTCTCCCTCTCTCTCTCCTTCTCCCCCTACTCACGCTGCTCCCATCAAGCAAATAAATAGTCTTTTTTAAAAAAATAAACAAATGGACACCTGGGTGGCTCGGCGGTTGGGCATCTGCCTTTGGCTCAGGGTGTGATCCTGGAGTCCCAGGATCGAGTCCCACATCAGACTTCCTGTGAGGAGCCTGCTTCTCCCTCTGCCAGTGTCCTGTCTCTCAGGAATAAATAAATAATAAAATCTTTAAAAAAAAAAAAAAAAGATAAAGAAAAGTGTAGCATAAATATACCATGGAGTATTTTTCAAGTTTGAGTAAGAAACAGATTTTGTGACATGATACAACTTGAGTAAACCATGAAAACATTAAGTGAAGTAAATGACTCACAAAAAGACAGATACCATAGGATTCCACGGAAGTGAGATGGATGCATTGTGGTGGCTGCTCAGAAAAAAAGCTGAGTGCTTATTCAAGCACTGGAGAGACTATATAGCTGCAGATAAACATCAGGGAGAGTAACGTATCATGGGCTCTAAAGAAGAAACAGGGCGTTTTCTAACTAGGATATTACAAAAATGCAGACATTACACATCCCCAGAATATGTCTGACAGGCCCCAGGATTATGCACACTAATACAGTTGACTGTTATTTCTGCTCTCCAGTACAAAGCAAGTCTATAAAGACTGAGGTTTTTTTTATTTAATCCCTAAATCTCAGCAAAAGATCACAGGCATACAAATAGAAAAATGTGTTCCAATCATAGGAACAAAATGAAACTCAAGACTCGCCCTAAATTAATAGAGAATATTTTTTTTTTAAGATTTTAATTCATGAGAGACACACAGAGAGAGGCAGAGACACAGGCAGAGAGAGAGGCAGAGAGAGAGAGAAGCAGGCTCCATGCAGGGAGCCCAACGTGGGACTCGACCCCGGGTCTCCAGGATCACGCCCTGGGCCCAAGGCAGGCAAACTGCTGAGCCACCCAGGAGTCCCAAATTAATAGAGAGTATTACCTGACAAAGATTTCAAAGTAACGATCATTACAGTGCTCATGAAGAAAGCAAAGAGGTAGATAAATGGTATCTGGAAAACTATGCGTGACCAAAATAAAAATCCAAACAGATAGAGGGTATAAAAAAACTAAACAGAAATTGGGAGCTGAAGAGTTAATAACTGAATTTAAAAATACACTACGGGGTCAGAAACAGACTTCATCAAGCAGAACAAAGAATCAAACATCTTAATAGCCCCTTGTTTTAAATTATCCATTCATGAGAATGAAGAAAATATGGAGGACAGAGCCTAATGGACTTATGGGACACTAACAATGAAGCAATTTATATATTAAGGGGTTCCCATAAAAATAAGAGTGAAATGGGCAGAAAACGTACATAAGAACTAATGGCTTAGACTTCCCACATTTATGGAAAGAAACAAATTCAAGTAACCACATGAATTCTAAGCAGGATAAATGTGAAGACATGAACACAGTGACAAATCATAACTAACCTATCGAAAAGTACAGGTAGGGACGCCTAAGTGGCTCAGAGGTTGAGCGTCTGCCTTCTGATCCTGGAGTCCGGGGATCGAGTCCCACATCAGGCTCCCTGCATGGAGCCTGCTTCTCCCTCTGCCTATTTCTCTGCCTCTCTCTCTCATGAATAAGTAACTTAAAAAAAAAAAGTACAGGGATCCCTGCGTGGCGCAGCGGTTTGGCGCCTGCCTTTGGCCCAGGGCGCGATCCTGGAGACACAGGATTGAATCCCACATCGGGCTCCTGGTGCATGGAGCCTGCCTCTCTCTCTGCCTATGTCTCTGCCTCTCTCTCTCTCTGTGACTATCATAAATAAATAAAAAATTTAAAAAAAAAAAGTACAGGTGAAAAGAGAATTTTGAAACAGCATGACAAAAGCAACTCATGAGAGAAAGCTCCTGTAAGATTATTAGTGAGATTCTCAGCAGAGGAAGAGGTGCATGGGACAATATATTCAAGCACTGACAGATAAAACATACATACCAAGAATACTCTATCTGGCAAAACGGTCTTAATATGGAGAAAAGACTTTCCCAGGTAAAAACCCTGGAAGTTTACCACTACATCTACAGAGAAAATTTTTTTCAAATGTGAAAATGTCTTTCAGGGATCTCAGGGTTAAATTAGTTTTTTTGTTTGTTTTTTAAAGATTTTATTTATTTATTCATGAGAGACACAGAAAGAGAGAGAGAAAGGCAGAGACACAGGCAGAGGGAGAAGCAGGTTCCATGCAGGGAGCCTGACATGGGACTCAATCCCAGGTCTCCAGGATAACACTCTGGGCTGAAGATGGCGCTAAACCACTGAGCCACCCAGGCTGCCCTCTAAATGTTTTAATATGTCTTGGTATCAGGTCATCACTTGACATTCTGTCTTGAAATGTGTGTCAAAGAAATAATCTATCTCCCTTGTCAACTGCATTGTAATGAATCTCGTCAGATCATTCAACATATCCATTTTTTAGTCCTTTGTCATTTATACTTATTGTTCTGATGCCCTATATAATGTGTTTCATCTTCAAGGGGATTTGTGAAAAGGAATTTTGATAAACACAGATTTCTGATATCATGGCGATCATAAAACTAAGCTGACAATTTCCTGGATGAACGGGAAAACTGCATTCCAACTGAATGGGAATTACTAACACGAGACTGAATTAATTGAGGAAGATGCTTATGGATTTTATGACTCTTGCCTAAAACACTGGTGGTTCTCTCATGTTTGCTCTCCTGGACTTAAGAAAACTTTTTCTCTTAAGATATATATGATTTACAGAAAGTTGGTAAAATATTCCTTTCTGAACTGAAATATTTATTTTATCTCCCTGATCCCTCGAAAAGTCAGAAACTGTATTATTTCTTTCATGACACGTATAAGAATTCAATAAATCTGAATAGGAATAAATCCGATAGGAATCTGTTCTCTTTGCAACAAGACACTTTTGGAAGCACTGGTCATATTCACGAGGCTTTGAATGGAATGTCATATTTGAGAGAGGCAGGTACACATTCAGATAGGACCACACTTAAGAAACTAAGGTTGACTTGGGCAGCCCAGGTGGCTCAGCGGGTTTAACTCTGCCTTCGACCCAGGGCGTGATCCTGGAGACCTGGGGTCGAGTCCCACATCGGGCTCCCTGCATGGAGCCTGCTTCTCCCTCTGCCTGTGTCTCTGCCTCTCTTTGTTTCTCTCATGAATAAATAAATAACATCTTTAAAAAAAAAAAAAAAGAAAAGAAAAAGAAGCTAAGGTTGACTTTATGGAACCAATAAAAGGCCCTTGGAAATGGTGGCCTCATAACTTGTTTACAGAGTGCTCAGCAGCCTTACCAGGTAAGTAAAGGATGTCATGTCTTGGCAGGTATAGGAACCTCAGGATATTCAGAAGACATCAGGAAGAGAGGAATTCACCCAAATCGCAAGTTATTACAAGCAAATCTAATGGCAAATATTTGATTTGTCTTCTGACTTCAAGATACTATTAAAGTTCAGTCTAAAATTCCTTGTAGAAAGTTGCAGCAGGGGCACCTCACCTGGCTGGCTCAGTTGGTGGGGCATGTGACTCTTGATCTCAGGATTCTGAATCCAAGCCCCACATCAGGTGTAATGTTCACTTAAAAATAAAATCTTAGGGAAAAAAAGAAAAAGTTCCAGCAAAGCACACTTAAAAGAACCTATACATGGTCAAACACTATTCTTGCTGTGCTTATGTGAATAATTAGACCAAATGTGTTTAACCTGGAATTCTGTTACAAATGAGGTAGTCTTCAACATCTTTGATAGAAATGAGGGTAATTTCAGAGAGAAAAACTATGTTTTAATAGCACATGTTTGTAGATGTCAGATTCTAGTTCTGATCATCTCTATAAAATGAAACACAGAACATAAAACATAAAACAGAGCTGAGGGACGCCTGGGTGGTTCAGTGGTTGAGTATCTGCCTTTGGCCCAGGGCGTGATCCTGGAGTCCTGGGATTGAATCCCACATCGGGCTCCCTGCTTGGAGTCTGCTTCTCCCTCTGCCTCTTTCTCTGTGTCTTTCATGAATAAATAAATAAAAATCTTTAAAAATAAATGAATGAATGAATGAATGAATAAAACAGAGCTGAATCCTGAATTCTACTTGCCTCCTCAAAAATCTGGCTATGACTCTACAACCAGAGGTTTCTCATTTTTCTCTCATTGTCTTGACTTGGAATCACTGGAAACCAAAACTGCCCTTTTTCCTGAAGCCAGATAATTTGAACTTCAGAGAAATTGCTACTATAGCCCATGTTTACACAATCTTCATGCCTGCTGCTGTATGGGCTACTCAGAAAGACCCCCGGAGACCTCTGAAGGACACACCAGAATTCATCAGACTGCTTCTGCCTGCTCCCACTCCACTGGAGGGTACTTCAAGCCTGACATCTAAAAATCCTCTCACTGGCAGCATTCAGGAGCACTCAGACACTGGGTTTTTAATTTGCTCTAACCATTAACCTGTGTTTTTCTTTGGTTTCCACAGAAATGTCTCTTAATAATTACCTGATTGCTTGCATAATATAAGCCTAACTTTAAGAGTCCACCTCCAGGACCGCCTCCTGAAATGAGACAACTTCAACCGAACTAACCTATTCTGAAGACTAAGACTGGTTCATAAGACACTAAACAAACTTCTCACCTAAGGTCCAGAGCAGAACAGTTAAACTCCATCTAGAATGAAACAATGCTGATCTATGCTGTTTTTCTAAGAAAATTTTTGTCAAAAGGAGAGATTTTGCAATTGCCACTAACTCCTTCCCAACCTATAATGCATGATCCACTAAAAGACAAGTTCTAGAGTTTATATACCAGTACATTCATGAGAGTCCTACATGGAAATCCATCCACACACCCATTAACAGTAAAAGGAGGCAACTGATTGTTTCATATTCACACAATGGATTTGGATTCTGATGAATGATGCACAATAACACGCAGTAATTCACAAACAACATAGGGAAAGAAAAAAGCTAAATACAAAAGAGATCCCAGTGCCTGAATACATTTATATAAAGCATAAAAATGAAGACAACAATCTATTGCTTTACATGTTAAAAGAGTGCTGAGCTTTGGGGAAAGTTCCTGAGGAGCTAGAGAAAAATTTTACAGGACCAGCAATATTCTCTTTCTTGATCTCAGTGGTTTTGGAAATGTAATTAGGTCGCAAATTCCATTCAGCTATTTACTTATGATTTGTACAAGTGGCTTTATTTTTAAGATACACTCATCCTTACAAAAAACTGGAAATAAGTAAACAGATTAGTGTCAAAAATACTTATATAGGCAAGATTGAAATCAAAGGTATGAAGTAGGGCAGCCCGGGTGGCTCAGCAGTTTAGCACTGCCTTTGGCCCAGGGTGTGATCCTGGAGACCCGGGATAGAGTCCCACGTCAGCTTTCTGCATGAAGCCTGCTTCTCCCTCTGCCTGTGTCTCTGCCTCTCTCTCTCTCTCTCTCTGTGTATCTCTCATGAATAAATAAATAAAATCTTAAAAAAAAATAAAATAAAATAAAAATAAAGGTATGAAGTAACTTCAAACTGTGACCAGTATATGTCATTATGAAATGTTGAAAACTGAACATTCCAAGTAACAGAATAAAATATAGAATTATTTTCTTAAAAAATAAAAAAATAATTCCTGGTACCATCAAACTTTGCTTGAATATATTCCACTGGAATATTCCTAGAGCTGTAATAGGATTAAATAATAATAGGATTAAAGTGAAGAAAAACAAACATGCAGTGATAACCAATCAAACAACCAAAATGGCAGTATATCATATAGAATACTCTTTAACACTGAAGGAGTTTTTCATGGTTAGTAATAGTGTTATTTCTCTAAATGTATACTGCTTGCTGGAAAACAAGTCTACATGATGGAAAACAAACAATCTGTATTATTTACATACATAAATATACACACATGTGTATATATATGCGTATGTGTATGCATGATGAAAAATAATCTGTTTACATAAATATATATGTATATTTATATACATATATAAATACATACACATATGCATATAGTTATACAGGGAAAAGCTGATTTTTAAGTCATGAGACATAAAAACATTGATCCCCGGGGGGGGGGGGGGGGGGGGGGGGGGGGTGAAATCATCCAAGCTGGTGAAATGGGTAGCTCCCACTTCAGTCTTTCTCACAGAATGCTCAACTAGCAACTATCCACACAAGGCACCATCAGGCACAACTCAGTACTCAGGAGTGAGGCTGAAGCACCCTTGGAGCACAGAGATCTTTCTTTCTTTCTATCTCTTCTTTCTATCTCTTGCTATTTATGAAGACATATCAAACTTCAATGAACTGTGCGCATTTCCTCCTTAAACAGCAACAGGTAAAACTACTGAAAATTGAGAATGTTCCTCTGTTTTATTTTAATGCAAGAATGATGCCCTGGTGCGTCGGGAGCAGGGTCCAGTGAGGACAGCCCCTCGTCCCAGGAAACGGGGCACAGTCGGAAAGGGGGCCGTCCCCTCATCCATCACGCAACACACATTCATGGGGAACCAGGTACTAAACCATTTGTAGACCACCTGCTTCTGGGTCAGGGTTTCGGACGTAGCAGAGCAGCTCCCTCGCTGTGATCTATTGAAAGTCAGCCCTCGACACAAGGGTTTGTAAAATAAAAGTAATAACAAAACAAAAAAAATGAAGAAAAAAAAAAGAATGATGCCCTCAACACATACTTCATGGTGACTTTTTTTTTTTTTTTTTTAAATATTTATTTATGATAGTCACAGAGAGAGAGAGAGAGAGGCAGAGACACAGGCAGAGGGAGAAGCAGGCTCCATGCACCGGGAGCCTGATGTGGGATTCGATCCCAGGTCTCCAGGATCGCGCCCTGGGCCAAAGGCATGCGCCAAACCGCTGCGCCACCCAGGGATCCCATGGTGACCTTTATCAGTGTTAATACATTGATAAATACAAACAGTATCTTCATTCAGATTTTCTTCACACGTTGCACATTAGTGTCCTTAATCTCCCATGGAAAAGTAGGTATAAGTGGATTCCCTACTGTACAAGTGCCCCTCGGATCTGTGAGACAGCAATAATCAGCAAATGATTTTACATGCACACCAGCAATGAAGGCATGAAATAATTTTAGTGAATTTAATACTCAATATGGTCAAAAGGAAACACACTGTCTTAAAAAGTGGGGCTTTCCTCGAGATATTTTATATCCTCAATCTCTTCTGGCATTAAATTTCACTATGGGTAATTGTCCCAGTTTGGTTATATCCATCATAACATCCTTCCTGCCCTTCACTCTCCCTCTATCAAATTCCCAGTCATTCATTAAGAATAAATACTCAGGGCCACTGCTTCCATATCACTCTAAGGAAAGAATATTCCTTTTTTTTTTCTTAATTTATTTATTCATGAGAGACAGAGAGGCAGAGACACAGGCAGAGGGAGAAGCAGGCTCCATGCAGGGAGCCCAATGTGGAACTTGATTCCGGGACTCCAGGATCACACCCTGAGCCGAAGGCAGACTCTCAACTGCTGAGCCACCCAGGCATCCCAAAGGAAATATTCTTTACCTGTCTTTGCCAGTAAGTGTAGGTAGGGTGTCAGAAGACATAACTGAAAGATACCAAATGATTATTGCACTTGCTGTATTTACATGCATATACATTAAAATGCTAATGTACAAAACTAATGTCCATCATAGCACATCAGTAGAAGGGAGAAAGAGGAAGCAACCAGACTTTACTTTTCCATGGAGACAGAAATGGACCAAACTACATTTTCCAGTGCTCCAGAAGCCAGTTAGAAGAACACAGCACCTCCAGGCAAGTACAGATGAAGAAGAGCCACATTGAAGAGACAAGATGAGTTTATAACACTTGCCCACAATAGTTACTCACCCTACCTAGAGTTTCACAACAAGATTGTGAGAAAACTCTCACCTCTCCTCAAGAGACAAAGACATATGTGACCTCTGTGTTTAATGATCTGGTTTTGTGCAGCTCCCTGACAGACTTCTTATCATGCTTGACATGGAGGGCTGAGGGAAATGGAAGCACCCTCTGAATGCACCGTGGTGGCCACTCAGAGAAAATATGAGTACTTATTCAAGCACCAGGGAAACTGCAAAGCTAAAAGCGAACATCAGGGAGAGGAGAAATCTCAGGCTCCAAGAAGAAAAAAAACGCTCTTATAAGTGGAAAATTATAAAAACTCAGACATTACACATCCCCAGAACATGTCTGACAAGCCCCAGAATTAGTAGCACAGCTGTTATTTGTGTTCTCTTGTACAAAACAAGTACCTAAAGCCTGGGACCCAGAAGCTGTTTCTCTTGTTTGATTCCCAAATTTCAATAAAAGATCACAAAGCATACGGAAAAACAGAACACATTCCTATCAAAGAAACAAAATTAAGTCCCCAAACTGGCCCTAAATAAATAGAGAACCATTAATTACCTACAGAGAATTTAAATAACCATTATAAAGATACCCATAGAAGAAGAGGAAAGATAGGAAAGTAACTGATATCAGGAAAACTATACATGATCAAAATAAACACCCAAAGAGCTAACAAGTATGAGACAACCAAACAGAAATTGGGAGCTGAAAAGTACAATTACTGAATTTAAAAATAAACTGAAGAATCAGCAACATACTTGATCAAGCAGAAGAAAGAATCAGACATCTTTAAGATGCCTTGTTTTGTATTATCTATGAAGAAGAACAAAGAAAAATGTGGAAAAGGATGGAGTCTAAGGGACTCATGGGATACCAATGAGTGGACCAATATGTACATAAGGGGATCCCAAAAGAGGAGGAGAGTGAAAGGAACATAGACTTTACATGAAAAACTAAAAGCTGGTACTTTCTACCTTTCTGGAAAGAGTCAAATTCAACAAGCTCAGTAAATTCAAAGCAGGATAAATGTCAAGACATGAACAAAAAGTGACACATTGTAAGTAACCTAGCAAAAATCACAGGTGAAAAAAGAAATTTGAAACAGCATGAGAAAAGCAACTTATCCTATATGATTATTAGTGGGATTCTAAGCAGAGAATAATTTCTTATAAAAGTAGTGCATGGGACTATATATTCAGGTGATGAGATCAAAAAATATCAACCAAGAATACTCTATCTGGCAAAACTGAAAAACTGTTTTGCAAAAATGGAGCAATGAAGGCTTTCCCAAATTACAACCCTTAGAACTTTACCAGTTAACCTGCCCTACAAGGCACATCAAGGGGAGTCCTTCCAGTGGAAATAAAAGGATTTTAAACAGTAACCAAAATCATACAAAAGTATGAACCTCTCTGCTAAATATATTTACATTGGGGCACCTGGGTGGCTCAGTCAGTTAAAGCATCTACCTTCAACTAAGATCATGATTTGGGAGTCCTGGAATCGAGCCTGTCAGGCTCCCTGCTCAGCAGGGAGTCTGCTTCTCTCTTTGTCCCTCCCCCTGTGAGCACAAGCTTTCTCTCAAATAAATTAAATCTTTTAAATAAATAAATACACATTCACATAATTATAGAAATCTATGGTGCTATAATGCTACAGGATTTTTTTTTAAATAAAAGTATAAAAATCATTAAGTCTGGGACGCCTGGGTGGCTCAGTGGTTAGGCGTCTGCCTTTGGCTCAGGACATGATCCTGGAATCCCAGGATGGAGTCCCACACATCAGGCTCCCTGCATGGAGCCTGCCTCTCCCTCTGCCTGTGTCTCTGCCTCTCTATGTGTCTCTCATGAATAAATAGATAAAATTAAAAAAAAAAAAAGTTCCTTCAATTCTAAAAGTGTTTCTCTCATGCAAAGAGAACATAAATTCTTCAATAAATAGTTAATGAAATTAATTCTATTACTATGACAACTCAACTAGACATGATAAAACATTCACTAACCACTAACCATGGAAATACGGGAGTCACAAACAACGTATGGTTAATATTTAGACAAATATGTACATAATTTTCTTGGCAAAAGACATACAATTGATCCATATTTGAGTTGAACCCACATCATCTTAAAATGAGATGAAAACGGTTACCCCAAAAATGTAACATGTAGGTAAAAAGCAAAAACACAACTAACTAATATGTTAAAAGTCCCATACAGGGCACCTGGGTGTCTCAGTGGTTGAGTGCCTTCAGCTCAGTTCATGATCTGATCTGGCTCAGGTTGTGATCCCGGCGTCCTGGCATCGAGTCCCATATCAGGCTCCCCACAGGAAGCCTGCTTCTCGCTCTGCCTATGTCTCTGCCTCTCTCTTTCAGTCTCTCATGAATAAATAAAATCTTTAAAAAAAAAAAAAAAAACCATAAAGTCCCATACAAAAGAAAGTACATTATTATGGAATTGCAAAACCAGAATAAAACAAAATTTAACCCAAAAAATGTTACATAATACATGTATTATTAGGGCAGCTGGATGGCTCAGTCAGTTAAATGACTGACTCTTGATTTCAGCTCGGGTCACGATCTCAGGCTCTCGAGATGGATGGAACCTGGCACTGGGCTCTGCACAGGACATGGAGTCTGAGATTCTCTCTCTCCCTCTCCCCCTTCCCTCTGCTATCTCTCTTTCTCTCAAAAAACAAAAATGTATGCATTATTTAAAAAGAATTCTATTTTATTATAATCTTAGACTGAGACTGTGCATATATAAAAATCAAGTATTTTGAATCATTACCATGTCTATGTGGCAGTAAAATTGTGAAGGAAATTCATTATGATCAATCATAAAAACGTCTACTGGAAAATTTTATGAACAAGCACTTAAAAGACATTAAATAAATATACTATGTTATTAATATGTTCCGCTTATTTTTACAAAGAATATATAACTGTGATCCATTCCTTAGAATCAAGCAAACAAAAGCCCTTCATTTCTAAATAAACAACACAGAAATTGTAAAATATACTGATAATTCTTTTATATATAATAAATATTTAGGATTAAATTCAAATAAATTTTCAGGAAAGCAGAAAAAAGTCTGAGGATTAATTTTTCCTGAAATAAATTACACGTATGAACAAAACATTTTTTAAAATATAGAACTTGTGGGCAGCCCTGAAGGCTCAGCCAGCGGTTTAGCACCACCTTCAGTCCAGGGCGTGATCCTGGAGACCTGGAATCGAGTCCCACATTGGGCTCCCTGCATGGAGCCTGCTTCTCCCTCTGCCTCTGTCTCTGCCTCTCTCTGTGTGCGTCTCTCATAAATAAATAAATAAAATATTTTTTAAAATAAAAATAAAATATGGAACTTTTATGCATTATGTAACTCATCTTTTTTTTAGGATTTTATTTATTCGGGGATCCCTGGATGGCTTAGCGGTTTAGCACCTGCCTTCATCCCAGGGCATGATATGATCCGGCAGTCCCAGGATAGAATCCCACGTCAGGCTCCCTGCACGGAGCCTACTTCTCCCTCCACCTGTGTCTCTGCATATCTGCCTCTCTCTCTCTCTCTCTCTCTGTCTCTCACGAGTGAATAAATAAAATCTTTAAAAAAAAAAAAAAGATTTTATTTATTCACTCGTGAGAGACACAGAGAGAAAGAGAGGCAGAGACATAGGCAGAGGGAGAAACAAGCTCCCCTGTAGGGAATCCGATGCGGGACTTGATCTCAGGACTCTGGGATCACACCCTGAGCCAAAGGCAGATGCTCAACTGCTGAGTCACCCAGGTGTCCCTATAACTAATTTCTTATAAAGCACAGGCCTATGTCATATCAGAACTTCCCATCTCAAAAATCAAATAAATCTAATATAAAAGAAATTAGGAAGTGAAAGCATATGACACAGTCACAGGAACTTATTAAACCAGACAAAATTATAAAATGATGCAGTTATTAATAATTAAGGTAATAACTGGGACTTTATTTCTTTTTAAATTCTATTTATTTTTTTAATTTATTTTTAAGATTTTTTTAAACTTTATTTATTATAATCACACAGAAAGAGAGAGAGAGAGAGAGAGAGGCAGAGACACAGGCAGAGGGAGAAGCAGGCTTCAAGCAGGGAGCCCGATCTGGGACTCGATCCCAGGACCCGGGGGTCACGCCCTGGGCCGAAGGCAGGCACTAAACCGCTGAGCTGCTGAGCCACTCAGGCATCCCTTAAATTTTATTTAAATTCAGTTTGTCAACATAAAGTGTAACACCCAGTGCTCATCTCATCATGTGGAACTTTATTATATGCTATCAGTTCTAAGTACTAAATGTTCTAGCTCCTCTATGGCATGACTTTATGTAGGAACAAGTAGAAACATTAAACTGAGGAACTGGAATGCCTTGAGTTGCAATTTCTAATCTCAGGCCAGATGAAAGAAAGGAAACTGTAAAGTGAAATGAAGCATCAGATTTTCTCATTATAGGGAGGTGCTTTGTTATCTGAAGAAATTACGGTCTCAATTTTGTACGGTTATATTTAAAGTCTCCATATAATTGGAAAGCATAAAGCAGAAAATAGATGATATCTGTCTCTACTGTTCTTGGGATTTCTGCACCCAACCCCAATATTCCCACCACTCCCCTCACACACATCTGACCTGAGGCAAAGCAGATCTTAGAAAGGCTTAACACAGATTTCCCCAGGCCTCCAAAAGCAATGGAAAAGCATTCAGATCATGGAGACGTTCAGCATCCAAGTAGAGCATGTTGTCCATGCTGTGAATATAAAGGAAGATCACTAGAGATGAAGGAGAATCCTCAGAGGATGTAAGAACATGGTAAGTGTTGGACAGGGCATGTCCCTCTGACAGCAAGAGAAATACAACTATGCTTTTCAAACTTATTTCTACTCAAAGAGAGCTATCCAAACCACAATATATGGTCTACCTTCCTCCTTGACCTTTGGCCTCACTTCTGTCATCTGCTTCATTCATTCCCACCTACCTGGATGGAAGGCTACTGTCTCCTTTCCCTTCACATCCCAGAGCTCCCTCTTTTGCTCCAAAAAGATGATCAGGTCTGGCTTTGACACAACAAGACCTGTTTATTAGAAAAAAGGAATGAGTATTGCTAAAGATTCTAATTTTCAATCCAGTATTATGCTCAGTAGAGAAGGGAGGACATTTTAGAATTCTAGAAAATGACTTCCCAAAAGCTGTTGTCCAACAGCCCTTTTACACACAGGAAGGATTTCCAATGTTCAGATCTTGGGTTCCACTTGCAAGTACTACATGTAATAATAAGGAGTGGAAATTGGAGTTTAAGATGTAAGGAGTATCATTTTATGCCTCTTGATGTCTAGAACTGCCACTAATCTACAGAAGTAATGATGTTGCTTTAAGGAAGGGGAAATAAAGCCTAAAAGGACACATCGTGAAGATTTTTCTCTCCACCTATAACCCCCTACTTACTTCCCTTAATGCAGCGATCTGAATTCCAGTCGTGCAAAGAAGACTCTTCCAAGAGATGGTCTTCAAGGGAAGGAACAAAACCCTGAGTGTGGTTTGGGAAGTCTGGAAGGAAGTTATCCTCACCCAAGAAGAGAAGGTTTCCATAGTTCTCTAACATCACATCCCTGTACAATTCCCGCTGAGTGTGGTTCAGGCATCCCCACTCCTCCTGAGAGAATTCTATGGTCACATCCCTGAATGTCAGCAGTCCCTGCAATAAATACCACAGTTACCAAGTGGCCTTAGGCAGAGTTCACAATGTACCTAAGATGAAAGAGGGAGTTAGCAACACCAGCTAGACCCCATGACTTGACTTTTACTGCTCACCTACTAGCACCCACTTACTTTTGTACCAAATTTTCCTTAAGCTCTTTCTTCCAGCTTATCTTAAAATTCAGGCAAAACAAAACAAAACAAAACAAAAAACCCAGGGACATAGTCTCCCATGATGGAAACAAAAACAACGGTACAAGCAGTAAATACTGCCCTGACTAAATGCTCCAGTAGCCAGACCACCCAGATCAGTTTGGGCTTAACTGCCAATTCAACCTGTGCAGATGCACATACAGTGACCCTTAGAGTGACGTACAGTTACCTTTATCTCATTATAATACTAAATCCTTCCCCCAGGAGTACAAACCTCATATATATAACAAAGTATGCATAGAATGGTTTCCTTAAGCCAGATGCATGACCGTATGCCCACCACCTCTACATAAGATGACAAGGCTCCTCTTTCTAAATATTCATTCTAAGCCTAAATAAAAGGAACCCATTCACTCTTGCTCTGGGGGGTCTTAGCTTTGGAAGTTATACTCAGTGATCCCCTTATTTGCTGTAAATAAATTTTCCTTTGTCTGACAACCCCACTATGTAGTTTCTGTGACTCATCAAAGAGCAAATTCACTTTAGTTCTGTTACAAATTTGGTGATCCAGATGGGACAGGTGTCCTTCTCAGGTTCTGGCCTCTGTTCCCTGGCTTCCAACAGATGCAGCAGTGGGTACCACAAGCTCACCCTGGCTAACTTGTTCAAGTTACTGGGCCTGCAGGCAGATTCCTTGGGGGAGGGAGACGCTCTCACTCTTCACACCTGTGACTGCCAGCCTGGTGTTCTGACATCACCTGATATCCAGCAGCCACTAAAACTACTCTTAGAAGGATTTCTGTTGGAATAAGTTACACAAGGTATGTGGCACAGCTTTGAGGTAAACGAGAGTGGTCTCCCAGAGTCTGGGCAAGTCAGCATAATGGTCAGAATGGGAGAATTGAATACTCACTTGAGTCTAGACATCCCTGGTGACAGATTACAGTACCCAGTCTTTCATAGGCATTGGATGATCTAACCTAGCAAAATGGGAGTGACCTAATGGAGACTAGTCTGTGAGGTTGAAATCTCCATCCTACCTGACTGTTTGGTTTGTTGTTCCCAGTTTGTTTGTTTGTTTTTAAGATTTTATTTATTTATTCATGAGAGACACAGGCAGTGGGAGAAGCAGGCTCCATGCGGGGAGCCCAACGTGGGACTCGATCCCAGATCTCCAGGATCACACCCTGGGCTGAAGGCGGTGCTACACCGCTGAGCCACCTGGGCTGCCCTGTTGTTCCCAGTTTAAATCTCTACCCCTAGCTGCTTAGTCCTAGAGCACTTCCTCCTTTCCTTACAACCCCAGAAAAAGGAGGCAGGAACCCCCTGGGTCACTGGAAGCATGTACTTCGAACAGGTAAGAGCTCTATTTAGCTGGTTTAAAAACAGTTAAAGCGGGGGAGGGGGATTCTAAAATTCACAAAAATCTAAGGTAACACAAATTTTTTCACATCCATATATATAGGATCATTTTTGTAGATTAAAGTTTAAATTTGTTCACGTAATTAAAATAGACATGTCTTTTGGAATTATCAACATCAAATATAATAGATACCCTTCAACCTACCTGAATTAATTATATCTGTTACAATTTGTCACCAAAAAGAACTTAAAATGATGGTTAATTTTTTATCTGTCCCGTAAAATTTTCATGGGTATTTATTATTGTTAAAAGAGTAAATAAGGCTGAGTGAAGTAAGTCAGTCGGAGAAGGACAAACATTATATGTTCTCATTCATTTGGGGAATATAAATAATAGTGAAAGGGAAAATAAGGGAAGGGAGAAGAAATGTGTGGGAAATATCAGAAAGGGAGACAGAACGTAAAGACTGCTAACTCTGGGAAACGAACTAGGGGTGGTAGAAGGGGAGGAGGGCGGGGGGTGGGAGTGAATGGGTGACGGGCACTGGGTATTATTCTGTATGTTAGTAAATTGAACACCAATAAAAAAAAAAAATAGAAAAAAAAAATAAATAAAAAATAAAAAAGGAAAAAAAAAATAAAAAAAAATAAAATAGTAAAAAAAAAAAAAAAAAAAAAAAAAAAAAAAAAAGAGTAAATAAGTTCAATAAATAAAAAAGCTTATAGGTAAATTTTTAAAAGCTTCCAAAATCTTTGATAACTTATCACTTTAAAGTTTTGCTAAATTAAATGATAAGATATCTAAACATTTTCCAAATAACAATACTGAAACACTGATTACTAAACATGAGGTTTATCTGTTTTTATTACAGAAAAACTAAAGATAAATTCGGTCCGTAAGGAAATGTTTTATGCTTTATTAAAAGGTTATACTATTGGGCAGCCCGGGTGACTCAGCAGTTTAGCGCCGCCTTCAGCCCAGGGCCTGATTCTGTAGACCCAGGATGTGTCCCATGTAAGGCCGCCTGCATGAAGCCTGCTTCTCCCTCTGCCTGTGTCTCTGCACGTGTGTGATGAATAAATGAATAAAATCTTTAAAATAAAAAAAAGTTATACCATTTAAAAACCACAATCGTGGAAATTATGACACATGTCACACGTTCATAAATTTGCCAATCTAAAGAATTCTGGTGTTAACAGTTCAATTGGTTATTACTTATCTTTTCCTGGAAATTAAATTTTCTAAACATTAAAATTCTGATACATGTAACTCAGATTGCTAGAAATGATAAGTAAAGCAATTCTATATGCAAGGAAAGTAAGATATGTTTTTGTTAAGAAAGGTAATGATGAGTAGGATTACATTTTTGTTGAGAGAAGACTGCTAAATGCAAACATGGAGAAATTAAATATGGCAAGGAAATCCCCAGGCTGTTAGCAGCCACACATAAGCCTAAACAACTGGCTGTGGTTCACTGTAGAGGCCATCAAAAAAAGAAATCAGAGGGAATGGAGGTTTTAAGTTTGGCAGATGCAGGGGCAAATAGAGCTGCCAAGTCTGGGGAGACTTTGCATTTGCCACTCCCACTTACCACTATATAAGCGCGCTCCATCATACTACCACGATGAGCTAAAAGAGGCTGCTGTAAAATTGGGCTACCTGTGATCCCCGACAGTCAGGAGATGAATGGTGAATAACCTGAGAATCTGGGTACCTATGAAGGCTGCCTGTAGACTCCTGAAGAGTGTACCTGACTCATCCATTATAAGGGAGCTTTATACCTATGGCTACTAAAGACTATGAGCACCCCAGTGATGAAGGAAATTATTCAGAAAATAATAAACCAATGTGCCCACTGTAGACTAATAAAATACAAACCAGACCTCTGGTACCCCTCTAGTGAGAGCAACTCAAATCCAGCGGGCAATGCCAGGGAAGGACTGGTAAACAGACTTTACTATAATGCCAATGCCCCTGGAGCGTTCGAATACCTTTTGGTGTTTGTAGATACATTCACTGGATGGATGCACAGAGGCCTTTGGAAGGACAAACAACTAACAAAGTAACAAGCACCTTAGTAAAGGAGAAAGCTCCTCAATTTCAGTTGCCAAGGTCAATCCAGAATGACAATGGGTCAATCTTTATATTCAAAAGTCATTTCTGAGCCATGGCCTGAAGTGTCAAGTGGAAGTGACACTCTGCCTGGAGACTCCATCTTCTGGGAAGACAGAATGGGCAAGCAGAACCCTTAAATAGACTCTGGCAAAGTTGTGCCAGGAAACAGGAACACCGGTTAAAGTTACTACAATAGCTCTCACCAGAATGACAGCTGCCCCACAGGGCAAACTAAAATCTCAGCCCATTTGTGATGACTTATGGGGGGCCTTTCCAAAATGCTCTTTCTCACCTCCATACCCACAGATTTCTCAGGCCATTAAGCATATAATTAATCTCCGACAGGTGATGGATACACTCAACAAATATGGAAATTTTTCCTCCCTCTACCCTGAAATTGAGCTTCACCCAAATCAAACTGAGGACTGATATACCTCAAAACTTAGAAAAATGGGTCACCCCAGGATCAACTCTACCCTATTTGGACAAGGCCCCACCCAGTACTACTAACCACACGCTCTTCCTTCAAATTAGAGGGAGTCCTACCTTGAATCCACCACACTAGAGTAAAATAGACATGTATCTACACAGAGGCCCAGGGGGAGATGCCACCAGCACCAGATAACAACAAATACTCCTGTGAGCCACTCACTGCCATGAAACTTCTGTTGGAGAAATTCACAGGATTAAAAGAGCCTCAGTGCATAAGGGCTCTCAAATTTAAACCACAATAATCTCTGTATGATACTAATTCTGCTGCTCTCGTATCTTTGGCCTTATTGTTTGCTGCCAGGCCCTCCTTAACAGACTCAATCATTCCCTCTAAGACTGTTGAGTAATAAATATCACGGCTTATTGTTTTTGTTTTTTTTAATTTTTATTTATTTATGATAGTCACACACAAGAGAGAGAGAGGCAGAGACACAGGCAGAGGGAGAAGCAGGCTCCATGCACCGGGAGCCCGACGTGGGATTCGATCCCGGGTCTCCAGGATCACACCCTGGTCCAAAGGCAGGCGCTAAACCACTGCGCCACCCAGGGATCCCAGCTTATTGTTAATACATGGCAAAATAGGGGCAGCCCGGGTGGCTCAGTGTTTACTGCCACCTTCAGCACAGGGCCTGATCCTGGAGACTCGGGATCGAGTCTCCCTGCATGGAGCCTGCTTCTCCCTCTGCCTATGTCTCTGCCTCTCTCTCTCTGTCTCTCTCATGAATAAATAATAAAATCTTTTTAAAAATGATTTTATTTGGGGCTCGGAGTGAAAAAAAAATGATTTTATTTATTTGAGAGAGACAGAGAGCGCAAGAAAGGAGTGAGCAGGAGTGTGGACAGGACAGAGGGAGAATATCAAGGAGACTGTGTGGAGTGCAGAGCTTGATACCTTACCAGAATACAGTGGATTTATACAAATTACAAGCCAAATGTAGCATCCATGTCCTGTAATGTCTAGTTCATTTTATTTGTTTTTGTGTATTTTGGGGTTTTTTTAATTATTTATTTATTTTAGGGAGAGAGAGCATGAGCAAGAGGAGGAGCAGTAAAGAAACTCAAGCAGACTCCCCAATGAGCATGGGAGCCGGATCCTGAGCTCACCACGACCCTGAAATCAGGACCTGAGCTAAAATCAAGAGTTGGGGCATTCTAGATGGCTCAGAGGTTTAGCGCCGCCTTCGGCCCAGGGTATGATCCTGGGGACCCAGGAGAGTGTCCCACATCAAGCTCCCTGCATAGAGCCTGCTTCTGCCTCTGCCTGTGTCTCTCATGAATAAATAAATAAAATCTTTTTAAAAATTAAATAAAATATAAGGAACCCACTCACCCTTGTTTGGGGAGTCAAGGCTTTGGAAGTTATTCTCAACAATCTATTTGCTGCAAATAAAATTTCCTTTGTGTCACAACTTTACTTGGTGTGCTTTCTATCTGTGACTCACCAAAAAGTGAACTCATGTTCTTTCAGTTATGTTGAGAACTGATTCTAGCTTCAGTGTTTCCTACTGTTTCCATAAGATATTTTTTAACACACTAATGTGTTCTAGTGTATTCTCTAACTCTGAGGTAAGAGAATGGCATATGATCCACAAAACCATTATAAATACTTTGTTTAGCTAAGATAACTTGTCAAATGAAGGCATCAACACAGGCATACACATTTCTGAGTACTGCATTTCTATCATACAGTATAGTTGTGTCTATTTCTTTTTTTAAGATTTTTTTTCTAGATTTATTTACTTATGATAGACAGAGAGAGAGAGAGAGAGAGAGGCAGAGACACAGGAGGAGGGAGAAGCAGGCTCCACGCTGGGAGCCCGACGTGGGACTTGATCCCAGGACTCCAGGATCGCGCCCTGGGCCAAAGGCAGGCGCTAAACCGCTGAGCCACCCAGGGATCCCCAGTTGTGTCTATTTCTTACATGGAAAGCTTTGGTGGGGGATCCCTGGGTGGCGCAGCGGTTTGGCGCCTGCCTTTGGCCCAGGGCGCGATCCTGGAGACCCGGGATCGAATCCCACGTCGGGCTCCCGGTGCATGGAGCCTGCTTCTCCCTCTGCCTATGTCTCTGCCTCTCTCTCTCTCTGTGTGTGACTATCATAAATAAATAAAAATTAAAAAAAAAAAAAAAAAAAAAAAAAGAAAGCTTTGGTGGGGATCCCTGGGTGGCTCAGCGGTTTAGCGCCTGCCTTTGGCCCAGGCGCGATCCTGGAGTCCTGGGATCAAGTCCCACGTCGGGCTCCCAGCGTGGAGCCTGCTTCTCCCTCCTCCTGTGTCTCTGCCTCTCTCTCTCTCTATCATGAATAAATAAATAAAATCTTAAAGAAAAAAAAAAAAAAGGGAAAGTTTTGGTGGGTTACAAATGTACCTAATAGATTCCACTGTGAGTTAGAATTTCACTGTTGTGAAATGTCCAAGTGCTTTGGACATCTTGTGAAAATGCAGATTGTGTTCCAGACTTCAGGAGTGGGATTCGAGTCTGTATTTCAAATGGAGGTGGTAGCCTAAGGGCCAACGGATACATTTTTTCTTAATAACAAAGAGGTATAACTCTATGAATTCTTGGAGGACTTGTAACTGAAGGCATTTTATAGCCTTACAGATTCTACTATAAGAGCAAGAATGGGGCAAGCCCCCAGTGGCTCAGTGGTTTAGCATCGCCTTCAGCCCAGGGTGTGATCCTGGAGACTGGGGAGGAGTCCCACGGCGGGCTCCCTGCATGGAGCCTGCTTCTCCCTCTGCCTGTGTTTCTACCTCTCTCGGTGTCTCTCATGAATAAATGGATGAAATCTTTAAAAAAATATTAATAATAACAGCAAGAATGGCACAATACTTTTTGAGCGTTTACTGGTTATTAGGTAGCACTCTAATGATTTTTCACAAATTAAGGCACAAATAAATAATAAGAATCTATAAACATATTATTCTTTTTATGAGAATATTTTGACAATTGTGACAAACATCCAGTACATGGAAGGGATTAGCTTTTAATCTGGGTTGTCTGACCTACAGTCGATCTAAAATGACAGCCAGGACAATTTACAGACAACCCTGCTGCAATCTGAGAAGAGTGATGGAAACAAGGCACTGACACAAAAGTGATCTACCTTTTACATTTTATGCACACATCCACACATGTAAAAAAGCACTTATACACACATTAAAAGTGATAGCATAAAACGTCATGGTAACTTAAACATTTTCATTGGCAATAAACTTATAAATCCACATGTGGATGATGATGCTTCTATCTTTTAATCACACTATAAAGACAAACAGAATGGTATAAAGAAAACAGCTATACACTATATATACGTTAACTAGAATTTAAATAAAAATTGGAGGAAAAAGAAAACCGCTAACATTTCTGAGTCTAGTATTTCACTGAGAATTCTCTTTCAAAAATCATTGATGCTCTGTGTTAGATTTGAGAATATTAAGATGCTTGAACATGTTAATTATGTGATTCTTGGTTTTTGTTTTTGTTTTTTTCCTGAAAATATGAGTATGTCTGAGATATGAGTGTAGAGTAAAACAGAAACCTGCAGGACAACAGCCTGAATTATTTACAACCACCACTCCCAGAAGTATCTCCCGTACACAGAAGAGAGAGCCTTCATTTTCCACTGGAAACTACATGCAAAAATAAACTCAGGAGTTCCCAGTTTGAATGTGAAGGCTTCTGCATATCTTTCAGTAAATCCATCCAATCTTCATGAATGAGAGGCATATTCACATTACACAGGAGGAAATCTGGCAGAGAGCGCACAAAACCAAGTAAAAGTTAACATCAGCTGTAAAGAAGCAAATTGTTATCAGTTCCTGCAGCACATAAGACACATTATCCCTGCTGTGTTCTTGTGGCCCCCAAATGTAAATCAAAATATGAACCTAATTATGAGAAAACGGTGGGTTTATACAAATTACAAGCCACATGTAACGCCTATGTCCTGTAATGTCTAGTGTAGATTTTTATTTTTTTTAAAGATTTAAGAGAGAGGGAGAGGAAGTGCGAGTAGGGAGAGGGGCCGAGGCAAAGAATATCAAGCAGACTCCCCGCTTAGCGTGGGAGCCAGACACTGGGCTGAATCCCAGGACCTTGAGATCACGACAGGAGCTGAAATCAACAGCCAGTCACTTAACCGACTGAGCCACCCAGGTGCCCTTCTAGTGTATTTTAAATTGAGCATCTTTCACATTCTAAACAGCAAAGCTGTCTTTTCCAGACCTTTCCGAGTTATCTGGGGCGCATCCATCCTGTTTATTTGCACATTTTCTTAATCCCGGTATACATACAGCCATCAAAGTATCCAGATGGGACCTAACCATGAAATGTTCCCCTTGGCCGATATCCCAGGAATCGACCACATCCACACAACAGACATCTTTGATTCAGTGCTTTCCCTTGTGGATCTGTCCCAGAGGGAACATTTCTGATAGATGCAAGACATTAATTCAAACTCACAATTGTTCATATGTTCTACTGGAAGGCAGGTTGGAGGGAAGGGAAAGAGGGCTCTGGAATGTGGGAAAGTATTCTAAGAGCTAAATAGAAGTATTCTTTAAATTTAAAAAACAAGGTATTATTTATTTTATTTTAGAGAGAGGGAGAGAGTGCGTGCGTGTACTCGCTAATTTAGCTCCTAGAATACTATATTCTTTCTAGGAGCTAAATTAAAGTAATCTTTTAAAAAAAGGATGGTCTTTATTTTAGAGCGAGAAAGAGAGTGCGTGCTCGCGAGCTGGGAGGGGGGAGGGTGCAGAGGGAGAGGGAGGAGGAGAGAAGCAGACTCCCCAATGAGCGAGAAGCCCCATTCCGAGCTCCATCTCAGCACCCTGAGATCGCAACCGGAGCCAAAATCAAGAGTCCAATGCCTCAGGGACTGGGACCCTCAGTATCCTTTTTTGAAAAAGGATTTTTTTTAAAAAGAGATGAATACACTCCTAAGACAGGAACATCATCAGAACGAGAGCAATCAGCATTGGCAACTTGGAAACGCTCGGAATTTCAGGAGACAAAGATGACACGGCCTGTGATGTGGGACGCGAGGCTCACCTGGGAACTGGCCATTTCTTCTCCTTTCACCTCATTCCCTGGACTTCTTCCTCAGAGGAGATTCGTGGAGCAATCACAGCCGCCTCAGGAGAAAATGCCCTCGGAGCCACCGACAGAGCCTCTTACCCCGTAACCTGCTCGCCTGCAGGCAGGACGGCGAAATGCAGAAAAGGCCCCACTTCCTGGTCCTTTGTGTCAGGAGCCGCTCAGAACAATGAGCTCCTCTTGGACGCCGATCCCTGAGTGCCCGCGGGTCGGTTTCTATCCGGGGCGGGGGGGCAGGCGGGCGGGCGGCGCCGCTCTCCCCGGACACCTGGACCAGCGCAGACAGACGACGGCGGCCGCCCAGGACGGACGTCAGGTGCCCGCCCGGCAGCGCGCCGCCAGGAGCCAGATCAAACCAGCCGGGCCCAAGATGGCGGCCGCCATGACCGGAAGCGCCCGACCAAATAAGGAAGAAAAGGCGCGGAAACGCGGCTTGCGAGAAATTCCCACCCCGGGTCGTACGCGGTCCAGCCCCCTCCTCGACAACAGTCAGTCACGCGCAGAAACCCGCAGCCCCCGGCTCCCGCTCTCTCTGGGGGTCTCCTGCTGTCACATCTTGAAAGTGTACTTTGTTTTAGAAAACTTTCCTGTTTGTGTCACTCATTTGCTGACCTGTGTGCGTCCCTGAATTCTTACGGTGACAAGATGGGGACACCGGAGCAATATATTTGGGATGGGCTGCATGGAGGGCCCAGGGTCTCCCCAGGCCACCTGGAAATGCTTTCTTTGGTTTGGTTTGTTGTTGTTGTTGTTTTTAAGATTGTATTTATTCATGAGAGACACCCAGAGAGAGAGGCAGAGACACAGGCGGGGACAAAAGCAGGCTCCCTATCTGGAGGCAGATGCTCAACACTGAGCCACCCAGGTGCCTCACTTGGAACACTTCTTTAAAACAACACTGTTGTTTCCACCCACGCCAATTGATAGAATCTAAGGAGGAAGGCTCTAACAATTGAGTTAGGGACAGATAGGACTAAGCAGGGAAAGATAAGGGAAAGGCCCCACAGTCAGGCTCCCATAAGCTCCAAGGACACTGAGAAGCAACAAAAACACAGATAAGTAAATCTGGTCCTTGGCTCCAAAATGCTAGGGAGTACCTTCCTTTGACTGCTATCAAGTAATCACCAGACTCAAAACAGTCATTTTCATTCACTCAAGATGTCACAAGAGATCTCGAGGCCATCAGCTTCCTAGTCAGGTTTTCTATAAAAGGCCAGCCAAAAAAGCCCTCAGTGGCAACGCTGTTGAGACCCCTCTCACTCCTGAGAGTTTTCTCTGTATCCTTGCTTAATAAATTTATATCACTTGGGCAGCCCAGGTGGCTCAGCGGTTGGCGCCGCCTTTGGCCCAGGGCGTGATTCTGGAGACCCCGATGATCCAGTCTCCCGTTGGGCTCCCTGCATGGAGCCTACTTCTCCCTCTGCCTCTCTCTCTGTGTCTCTCATGAGTAAATAAATAAAATTTTTATAAATAAACAAATTTATATCACTTTACTCACTCTCTTTCATCCTCAAGATTCACTCTTCAACTCCGTGAAACAAGAACCTAGTTCTCCCGCATCACAGTGATCCTTTTTGAAACTCCACACTTAAAAAAAAAAAAAAAAACTCCACACTTGATTGCCGTATTGGCAAGCATTTGGGAGGTGACCAGGCAAAGCAGTAACCATGGGTATGGTTATTGTCCAGATTTAAATCCATGCCTTCTCCACTGATCAGTGTTTCTGGAGATTGACACATTCTCCCTCTTTCTGCTACACAGAGGGAGCTGGGTAGGGAACTGTGTAGGGGACTTTATAAATACAAATGTCCCTTACAAAAGGAAACCAAAACTTCAATTTCAGGTCTCAGAGTTTTTCCTTTATCTGCTGTATCTTTAAAATAACCAGTCTAAAATAATCCTTGTGCCAAAGAGACATACTTTGCGATAAACGTTCCCCTTGATGTGAAAGCAAAAGCAAGAGAAAAAAATAATAAATAAATGTCCTTACTTCCTACAGCCCTTTGACAAGTCCTTAAAACAGGTAGAGTGACCTTCCTCTGGGAGCTGGGCTTCCTTGATGTTAATACTTTGCTAAGGGAATGGCAACCTTAGCTTAACATTATCCCAATCGCCTTCCACTCCCACAGGAGCCTGTAAGTCTACTTTAACATATAAAAATTATTTTGGAAACTTCCATTATCTCTACCCCTAAGATATATGTTGGCAATCCTCCTCCAAGCATATGACCCACTGATGTATACCTGAAAGGTCTCATGACTAAGATCTTTTTAGACATAATAAATTATCTTTACTTAACAATAGCTCATCCCTCAAGGTCCTGGAAATCTTACTTCCAGAATTCCTTAGGGAACTACATTATCACTAACCGCCTCCCCACTTGAAAGTGTATAATGGGTCACTTCTCATGACCCCAGCGCAGCTCTTTCTGCCCAAAGGTCCTGTCTCATTTATAAAAATGGTGAGTGGGATGCCTGGGTGGCTCAGCAGTTGAGTGTCTGCCTTTGGCTCAGGGCGTGATCCTTGCAACAGGGATAGAGTCCCACAACCAGCTCCTTGCAGGGAGCCTGCCTCTCCCTCTGCCTATGTTTCTGCCTCTCTCTGTGTATCTCATGAATAAATAAAAAAAAATTTTTTTTAAATGGTGAGTAATAAAACCACCTTTCTGCACTGAAGATGGTTTAAGAATTCTTTCTTGGCCATGGGCTCTGATCTCTAGTATATTTCCTACATCACCCTTTAGTAGGCAAATGTTTATTTTCATAAGTAACTGTCAGTTTTCTTTTTTTTTTAAGATTTTATTTATTTATTCATGAGAGACACAGAGAGAGAGAGGCAGAGACACAGGCAGGGGGAGAAGCAGGCTCCATGCAGGGAGCCTGACGTGGGACTCCATCCTGAGTCTCCAGGATCACGCCCTGGGATGAAGGTGGTTCTAAACCCCTGGGCCACTCAGGCTGCCCAGTAACTGTCAGTTTTCTACAGTGAATACACTTTTTACACTCCCATCAGCAATATATAAGAATTCTAACTGCTCATAGTATCCACTGAAATTTGATATTATCATTTTTTCCTTTATGTTAGCCATTCTAGGTAATAGTATGTGGTTTCTCATTATAAAATATGAAGTGGTCTTACTACAGTTGTCCTAGTGATTGGGATGAATGCATAGGACAGGAAAACTCTTCTCCCTTCTGGATTCTTTGGCTGGTCTAATAATTAAACCAACATAAGACAGATTATTCACCGGAGAAAGAACAAATTTAATTTCTTCATTATAAGAACTCCAAAGATAGGGGATCCCTGGGTGGCGCAGCGGTTTGGCGCCTGCCTTTGGCCCAGGGCGCGATCCTGGAGACCCAGGATCGAATCCCACATCAGGCTCCTGGTGCATGGAGCCTGCTTCTCCCTCTGCCTATGTCTCTGCCTCTCTCTCTCTCTCTGTGACTATCATAAATAAAAAAAAAAATTAAAAAAAAAAAAAAAAAAAAAAGAACTCCAAAGATAGGGATCTCTGGGTGGCGCAGCGGTTAAGCGCCTGCCTTTGGCCCAGGACGCGATCCTGGAGACCCGGGATCGAATCCCACATCAGGCTCTCGGTGCATGGAGCCTGCTTCTCCCTCTGCCTATGTCTCTGCCTCTCTCTTTCTCTCTGTGACTATCATAAATAATAATAAAAAAAATTAAAAAAAAAAAGAACTCCAAAGATATTAGGCTCACAGACAAGCAAATGATGCTTATAGGCCATTCTGACCTAAGGAGAAGCCAGTAGGAATTTAGAATTTCAAAAAGGGGGAAGTATAGTCACAAGAAAAAGGAAAGAGCAAATGTTGGCAAATATTTTCCACAATAGGCAGGCAAATCTTTCTCATAAAAAAATTATTTCTAGGGGTGCCTGGGTGGCTCAGTTGGTTAAGTGGCTGCCTTTGCCTTGGGTAGTGGTCCCAGGGTTGTAGGATCAAGCCCCTTTTAGGCTCCCCACTCAGTGGGCAGCCTACTTCTCCCTCTCCCTCTGCTTGTTGTGCTCCTTCACTTTCTCTCAAATAAAAGTAAAAATCTTTTTTAAAAATTATCTCTAATATTAGCTCTCTTTGTGATTGAGGTCCCGTATCTAATTTCTTTTGGAAGTTAAATGAGAGGCAAAATAACATTACCTGAGTCTGCTGGATCTTAATTGCCTTCAGCTCAAAACAATCCACAAGCAAAGTGATTAATCTTGAAATCACATATTCTCTCCCAACTGAATAAAGAAAAAGTAACTTGTGGGTTGTCTGGATGGCTCAGTTGCTTAAGTATCCAACTCTTGACCTCAGTGTTGTGAGTACAATCCCTGTATTGGGCTTTGCTCAAGAAAAGAAAAAAGTAATGTGTGTGTGTGTGTGTGTGTGTGTGTGTGTGTGTGTATTTTAGCTTCAAAAGTGAAGGAAATCTTTCCATTTGCAGCAACATGATGTACTCGGAGGACATTTTGTTAAGTTAAATAAGCCACACACAAGGGATACTTGGCTCAGCGGTTGAGCGTCTGCGTTTGGCTCAGGGAATGATCCCAGATTCCTGGGTTCCAGTCCCACATCAGGCTCCTTGCATGGAGCCTGCTTCTCCTCCCTCTGCCTGTGTCTCTGCCTCTCTCTCTGTGTCTCTCATGAATAAATAAATAAAATCTTAAAAAAAAAAAAAAAGCCACACACAGGAAAAAAACAATTCTGAATACAATCACGTATATTGGAATCCATAGAAAGTTAAAATCTTAAATGTGAAGATTAAAATCAAACGGTATAAAGATTAATTTAGAGGATGCCTGGGTGGCTCAGTGTTGACCATCTTTGGCTCAGGTCATGATCCTGGGGTCCTGGGATTAAGTTCCACATCAGGTTCCCCATGGGAGCTTTTGTCTCTGCCTATGTCTCTACCTCTCTCTGTGTGTCTCTCATGAATAAATAACATCTTTAAAAAATTTCACTTAGGCAGGATAAATAATTATTGGAGGTCTATCAGCTAGTGCTTTTGCTCAACTACAGACCTTAGCAGTAAAAACCAGAAATAGACAAGAAGACCGCTTAACTCATGCTCTGAAACCCACTATTCTTACTTCTTTTTTTTTTTTTTTTTTTAAAGATTGTATTTATTTATTCATGATAGTCACAGAGAGAGAGAGAGAGGCAGAGACACAGGCAGAGGGAGAAGCAGGCTCCATGCACCGGGAGCCCGACGTGGGATTCGATCCCGGGTCTCCAGGATCGCGCTCTGGGCCAAAGGCAGGCGCCAAACCACTGCGCCACCCAGGGATCCCCTCTTACTTCTTATCACACTTTATTTAGGCATTGATGAAGATGTTTTGAAATGACCAGGATATTCCAATCGCCAGGCCAAAAAAGCCCTGATAGCAACTGAATGCTTACAAGATCTCATCCACTTCTCTGCTCCTTCTCTGCTTATTACGGTGCACTGAACACATACCAACCACCATGCACAGTCATGTGCTCCCTGCCTGCTCTCTTGTGTGAACCCCCCCTGAACCTCTCCCTGTAAAACACTAGGCTTCTATCCTATTGGCCGAGAGGTCTGTTGTTAAAGGCTTGAGTCTACCTCCTGTCCCCAAAATAAGTTTCTCCCTTTCACTCTCCCAATCCCTTATCTCTTGAGTTCTTAACTTCTCTTGTGATGAGTTTATATGAGTTGTTTCAGCAACAGGTGTTGGCAAAACCAGCCAGGAGCTATCCTTTCACTTTGTCCAGCGCCTTAGGGATTCCCCGGGACCGAGCACTTATCCATAGCAATGCCCAAGGTCTTACCTCTTCATTTCCTGAGCTATGCTAATGGTCTAATACACATAATTATGGCTATAATTAATAGTAGAGTATTGTATACTTGAGATTTGCTAGAAGAGAGCATCTGAAGTGTTCTCACCACACACATAAATCTTAGCTATGTGAAGTGAGGGCTATGTTAATCATTTTACAATGTATATTTGTAGGGATCCCTGGGTGATGCAGCGGTTTAGCGCCTGCCTTTGGCCCGGGGCGCGATCCTGGAGACCCGGGATCGAATCCCACGTTGGGCTCCCCGTGCATGGAGCCTGCTTCTCCGTCTGCCTATGTCTCTGCCTCTCTCTCGCTCTCTCTTTGTGACTATCATAAATAAATAAAAAATTTAAAAAAAACAATGTATATTTGTACTTTATTTATTTTTATTTGAGAGAGAGACAGAGAGCACAAGCAGGTGGAGGGGCAGAGGGAGAGGGAGAAGCAGACTCCTGGCTGAGCAGGGAGGACCCTGGGAACATGACCTGAGCCTAAGGCAGAGATGCTTAATCAATTAAGCCACCCAGGCACCCCTGTATTTTACTTTTTTTTTTAATTTTTATTTATTTATGATAGTCACACACAGAGCGAGAGAGAGGCAGAGACATAGGCAGAGGGAGAAGCAGGCTCCATGCACCGGGAGCCCGACGTGGGATTCGATCCCGGGTCTCCAGGATCGCGCCCTGGGCCAAAGGCAGGTGCTAAACCGCTGGGCCACCCAGGGATCCCTACTATTTTTTTTTTTTAAGATTTTCTTTATTTACTCATGAGAGAGACGCACAGAGAGAGAGAGAGAGGCACAGACACAGGCAGAGAGAGAAGCAGGCTCCACGCAGGGAGCCCAATGTGGGACTCGATTCTAGGTCTCCAGGATCACACCCTGGGCTGAAGGCAGGCACCAAACCACTGAACCACCCGGGCTGCCCTGTATTTTACTTTTTGAAACTTCTTGAGCAGGGCACCTGAGTGGCTCAGGTGGTTAAGCATCTGCCTTCGGCTCAGGTCATGATCCCAGGGTCCTGGGATCAAGCCCTGAATCAGCTCCCTGCTCAGAGGAGAATCTGCTTCTCCCTCTCCCTCTGCCCATCTCCCCACCACCTGGTTCGTGCTTGCTCTGTCACTCTCTCAAATAAATAAATAAAATCTTTTTAAAAAATAAAACTTCTTGAGCAAGTATAGGATGTTCAGAAATAGGAAACAAGGTGCTGAATGGGTTGGCTCTTAAAGCCCAGGATTTTTTTTTGTTTTTAGATTTTATTTATTTATTCATGAAAGACACACAGCGGGGGAGAGAGAGAAAGAGAGAGAGAGAGAGAGGGAGAGAGAGAGAGAGAGAGACGCAGAAACACAGGCAGAGGGAGAAACAGGCTCCATGCAGGAAGCCGGACCTGGGGCTTGACCTTGGGTCTCCAGGACCACACCCTGGGCTGAAGGCGGCGCTAAACTGCGAGTCGAGCCCCCGCCCAGGATTTAATAAGACAGAATTTAGGAACCACAACATAGAGCTCTTTGCTACCGTATATCAGCTTTCAGGTTTCAGCAAAACGTGAGCACCTGCCAATTGAGATGTAACCAAACTAAAGTGAGTTTGCTCCTTTGGTGAGTTACAGGTAGAGTACAGGCTACACCAGGCAGAGTTGTCACAGAAAGGAAGATTTATTTGCAGCAAATAAAAATATCCTTAAGAATAACTTCCAAAACCAGGACTACCTGAGCAGGAGCGATTGGATTTCCTTTATTTAAGGTTAGGATGAATATTCAGAATTATTGTCATCCCTTGAGAAGTCAGGCATCAGGTTACACTGGTGCCCCGTAGAGAGGCATCCTAAGTTCTGTTCCTGAGGCTTGTCCTCCTCCTAAAATGTTCACATGATAATGAAGCAGAGGTAACTGTCGGACTAGGGGAAGGGCTGATGAGCCATCTCTCAGAGCCTGTGCAAATGGGACGGGGCTTTGGTCTCCTTGTATAATGAAAGGAAAGCAGAGCCTTGGTTACTTTTGAAACAGCACTAGTAATTTGTGCCACTGATTTATTGTCTCTGTGCAGTCTGGTTTGGCCAGACTGTTAGTTTTCTCATTCCCTTTGTTTCCTTTAAAATCTTGAACTACTGGGGCATCAGGGTGGCTCAGTGGTTGAGCATCTGCCTTTGGATCAGGTCTGATCCTGGAGTCCTGGAATTGAGTCCTGCATCAGGTTCTCCCCAGGGGGCTGCTTCTCCCTCTGCCTGTGTCTCTGACTCTCTCTGTGTGTCTCTCATGAATAAATAAATAAAATCTTTGAAAAAATAAAAAATAAAAGTAAAATCCTGAACTACTGAGGTTTTTGCATTGGTCTGTAATTCTGACACATTCTAGGAAGTATGCTAAGGCAAGCAGAGCTGGAAGGCATAGACCACAGAAAATAGCTGCGGACTTAAAACGACTCCTTTCTCTTTTGCTGGGGATCCCTAACTCTCTCTGCTCATAATGTGGGAGGATTAGCAAGCCAAAAACTCATCTCCTCTCATCTGACCATTGTGTCAGGTGCGTGAAACAGTATGGGTAAACGCAGTCATTACTGATGATGTTCTCACACGTCCACCTCCAGAATAGACATATACATATCTATATATTTAAAGATATTATTTATTTATTTGAGAGACAGACAGCAGAAACCGAGGGAGGGGCAGAGGGAGAAGCAGACTTCCCACTAAGCAAGGAGCCTGATATGGGGCTGGGATCCCAGGACCCTGAGACCATGATCTGAACTAAAGGCAGACATGTAAGTAACTGAGCCACCCAGGTGCCCCAAGACATATATGTTTGCTTCAAGTGGCCATATCACAGTGTTCTGGTCAATGAGATAGAAAAAGTAGCATTCAGACAGGGAAACTAAAGGACTCGTAAAAATCTGCTTTTTGCTCCTTTTCCTGCTTCTATTTTTGCTAGGACCTGCACCCCCACTTTACATGTGCTCCATAGAACAAATAAGGTATGTCTTCCTTGTATGAGACAAGGAGCTAATAAGTTCTTAGCTAATGATTCCGTAAATAGGTAACACCTATTAAGTGACCAGAGGAAGTCATCATGTACATATTTGAGACCACCGAAGCTAAATACCTGGATACCAAGCCCCCCTGTTATGGGGAACACCTGGGCTCTTAGCCTTGTCCTAACTAGTTCCTGGATGCCAGAGAGGACATATGTAGCAGACCACAATCCTCAATAAAATCCATAGGCCCTGGGGCACCTGGGTGGCTCAGTGGTTGAGCATCTGCCTTTGGCTCAGGGCATGATCCCAGAGTCCTGGGATCAAGTCCTGCATTGGGCTCCCCATGGGGTCTCTGCTTCTCCCTCTGCCTGTTCTCTGCCTCTCTCTCTCTCTGTCTCTCATGAATAAATAAATAAAAATCTTCAATTTAAAAAAAAATCCCTAGGCCCTAAGAAAAGATGAGACTCTCTCCTTTCCTTTCTGAGTCTCACAGTCTGTTACCTGCAGACAGTCCCCCTATACCTTCAGTAAACTCTGCTCTCACCTCCTGCTGGCTCATATTTGATTTCTGTCCTGTGTGTGGCCAGGATAATGACCACTCTTGGCTGGTCCTGCAGGACCCACTCTAGGTCCTTGGACCCAACCTACCCACATCATCTTGGCGAGCACAAAGGGACATTCAGAGGAACAGCGAGTGAAACCCCAAAATTGACTCTGTGCAGCAGTTTGACTTTTGGGAGCTGGTAAGTTACCCGCCTGGGAAACAGAGTTGCTTTAACAGCGGTATAATTTCTGTCTCTGTGCTTTTCTGTGTGATGGTCTATTCCCTAAGGGAAGAAGGAAAACTGGAAGAACTAGCCTGGGAACCTGTTCTTATTTCCCACTTGCTTTGCCCTTTGAGCTTCGAATTACTTCAGTTTTCTCTGCCACCCTGAGTATCTGGTTCCTCTGGGAATCCCAAGGCAGAGCAGTGAGCCCCAGAAGCTTGCACCAGGGCTCACTCGTCTGTTTCCCAGCCTAGAACTCCGACAACTCCAGGACGTCACCCCCCCACTCCCTTTGTGCTACTTTAACTGGCTCTGGGGCTTCACCTTCACTATAACTGCAAACTTTCTTTACTCTGACTTCTGGACAATTTTAAGGCTGTTAGTTGGGAGGAGAGTCACTCAACTCCAAAGAAAAGCAACACTTGCTCCTTCCCTCAAAAAGGTGTTTTTAGGTGACTGAGAACTGAGAGAAAGTGTCTCTGAGGTTATTCCTTGATGCCAGTGGTCTCATAGGGAAATCCCCCATGATTGATTTCTGGATTACCAGTGGATATACACATAAAGACAGATGGTTCAGTGCTTCAAGTCCCCAGGGCAGTTCTAGACTACTGCTGGGAGAAACTGCGGCACATAGAGGGGGAAGATCACCCCATTGGTGACTCTCTGAAAGCTCTTCCCACAAAACAGCATACCCGATCCATCACCTGTCTCCCTGAAATAGAGTCTGGGCTCTAACTTTCTCTTCTTTGCTTTCTGTTCACTGCCAGGTGGCTGTCTCTTCATCAGCAATTCTGGGATGCTGGAATTGTGTTGAGGATGAGTGTCCAATCACTGTTGTTAAGGATGGAAGCTCTAGAATAGAGAATTAACCTGCCACTCCCAGTTGTACCTGGTTTCAGCTTATGAGGGAGAAGACACGCAATCCTGACCACATATAAAATTCTTTCCAAGGCTTCTTTCTTTTTTTTTAAAGATTTATTTATTTTATTTAAAAATATTCTATTTATTCATGAGAGTCAGAGAAAGAGAGGCAGAGATACAGGCAGAAGGAGAAGCAAGCTTCCCACAAGGAGCCGGATGTGGGACACATCCCGGGATCATGCCCTGAGCTGAAGGCAGACGCTCAACTGCTGAACCACCAGGCATCCCTCCAAGGATTCTTTCAACATAAACCTACAATAAACCTACAACTTTCTTTTTTACATTCAGATTTTGTCCTAATTCTTTTCTTCTTTAAAGAACCACTCTTTTTTTTTTTAATATTTTATGTATTTATTCATGAGAGACATACAGAGAGAGAGAGGCAGAATCACAGGCAGAGGGAGAAGCAGGCTCCAAGCAGGGACCCCGATGTGGGTTTCGATCTCGGGACTCCAAGATCACACCCTGGGCCGAAGGCAGGCGCTCAACCGCTGAGGCACCCAGGAATCTCCCCCATGTATTAGAATTCTTAATTCAGGGACACCCAGGTGGCTCAGCGGTTGAGCGCCACCTTCAGCCCAGGGCGTGATCCTGGAGACCTGGGATCAAGTCACGTCGGGCTCCCTGCATGGAGCCTGCTTCTCCCTCTGCTTGTGTCTCTGCGTCTCTCTCTCTCTTTCTCTCTGTGTCTCTCATGAATAAATAAATAAACATAAAAAAAAAAAAAAAAAAAAGGGCAGCCTGGGCGGGTGGCTCAACGGTTTAGCACTGCCTCCAACCCAGGGTGTAATCCTGGGGACCCAGGATCGAGACCCACGTCGGGCTCCCTGCATGAAGCCTGCTTCTCCCTCTGCCTGTGTCTCTGCCTCTGTGTGTGTGTGTCTCTCATGCATAAATAAATAAAATCTTAAAAAAAAAGAGAGAGAGATGACAGAAGTTCATACAGGCTAGAATGTCTCCTGGCAAACACCTCTGAGAGCTGGCACAGCCAGACAAAGAGAGAGAGGCTTGGATTTAACTGGTCACCATAGAGTACCCCAGTAAGCATATCATCTGGATGATGGAAAATAAAGAGGATACTCTCATTGGTGCAAAGCCAAGCTCTTAGGAGATAGAGCAAGACAAAAGGAAAAGTTTGACAGCTTTATCTAAGCCTTGGGTCTCTTGCAGTCAAACCAATACCTTATGAGGCATGAGCCATGGGGCTGGGAACTGTGTGTTATTTTACCCGTTATTGCATGGAAATTTTCTTGAGGTTGGCAGGTGACCTAATGACAATCTAATGCATTCTGTGACTAATTTATCACAGGAATCTTCTAATGTGGTGTATTCTCTAACACCTTTTAAGTACTAGATATGTGCCTATCAATTTTGTGACTTTGGCTTCAAAGATGTCCCTTAAGAACAAACAATAAGCAATGTAAAGATACAGACAAAGGGGAAAGTCTGGGTGGCTCAGCGGTTGGGCATCTGCCTTTGGGTCAGGGCATGATCCCGGAGTCCTGGGATCAAGTCCCACATCGGTTCCCCGCAAGGAGCCTGCTTCTCCCTCTGCCTATGTCTCTGTGTGTCTCTCATGAATAAATAGATTAAAGAAAAATTTTTTATTCATTCAGAGAGAGAGAGAGAGGCAGAGACACAGGCGGAGGGAGAAGCAGGCTCCATGCAGGGAGCCTGATGTGGGACTCGATTCCGGGTCTCCAGGATCATGCCCTGGGCTGCAGGCGGCGCTAAACCGCTGAGCCACCCGGCTGCCTTCTCAAGAATAAACAAACAAACAGACAAATCTTTGAAACAAACAAAAAAAGATACAGACAAAAGAAAACAAAGACATCCCCAAGAGGAAAATGGATCAGTAATTAACTACTCTACCAAATTTAACAGAAGAGTTGCCAAGTCCCAAGGACCTAGTTCCACAAATATTTTCATTGGCTAAATCTAAATCTAGAAAAAATGAAAAAGAACTCCCAACACTCTTGCTACATCAGAATCCACAGGTAGCAATTCTGGAAGGCTGACATGGTGAGAAATCTTAACTTCTGCAGGCTGAATGGCAGATGTGCCAGGATCTAGATCTGTCAGATGCAGCATTGTCTGGTGGCAAGCAGTCTTTAGCAAATTAAAGACATCCTGCCAGCTATGCCAGTTGTTGGGGAGCAAGATTTCCTGTCCCCTCAAAAGTCCTTCTACCTGGACTGGGAATCAAATGGACATGAGATAGATTAGCAGGAGAAAATCAAATGTAATAGACATATGTAAGGAGAATCCACATAGACATGGAAATTCTAGGCAGTCAAGCAAAACGAGGTATATATTTTATTTTGACCTAAGGAGAAAGGAGTAGGCATCTGGGATTTCAGAGGAAAGAATGTACTTCACAGAGTGATAAGAAGAGCAGATGTTTGGTAATTAGATGTTTCACTCACTAGATGGGTCACTCAGATACACTTTACCTATGTTAATAACTCTTATTCCAGAAAAGACCTCCAATTTAGATTCTTCTGTGTGGTTAAGGAAGGGACAAAATTTCTCCTGAACCTGCAGGGTCTTAAGTGCCTTCAGCTCAAAATAATCTAAATGCCAAAGAGGCACATTCAAGGAGTGGGGGCTTTTCTGAACGCCATCAGGGCCAATAAAGCCCCTTGCAATAAGTGGCCTGGTACTTTGCTTACAGGCTTTCTCAGAGCCTTACTAGGTGAGTAAAGAAGGTCACTTCCTGGCAGGCTAAAGCACCTCAAGATATTTGGGTGACCTCAAGAAGAGAAGTGAGTCTGATGGAAGATAATTGGCTTTGCTTCTTAACCTAAAAAGTCTGCTAAAGGTTCAATCTTAAATTTCTTTTTTAGAATTTTTTGTTTTAAAATTCATGAAATAAATGGAGAGAAAGGCAGAGACATAGGCAGAGAGAGACACAGGCTCCCTGTGGGGAGCCTGATATGGGACTCTATCCCAGGACCCCAGGACCACGACCTGAGCCAAAGGCAAATGCTCAACCACTGAGCCACCAGGTGCCCCTCAATCTGAAATTTCTTACAAAGAATTCCAAAAAAGCAGATTTTAAAAAGAACCTATATAATCAGTCACCATTCTTGCTGCACTCACATAAATTATTAGGCCAGGTTTGTCAAAACAGGCTTAGGGCAACCCAGGTGGCTCAGCGGTTTAGCGTTGCCTTCAGCCTAGGGCCTGATCCTGGAAACCTGGGATGGAGTCCAACGTCCGGCTCCCTGCATAGAGGCTGCTTCTCCCTCTGCCTGTGTCTCTGCCTCTCTTTCTCTCTGTGTGTGTCTCTCATGAAAAAATAAGGTCTTTAAAACAAACAAACAAACAAACAAACAAACAAACAAAAAAACCGGCTTATTTTACAAGAAAATTAGTCTTTTTTTTTAAGAAAATTAGTCTTAATTTGACTATCTTTGGTAAAAATGAGGATAATATTAGAGAGAAAAATTGTATTTTAGCACTACATCTTTATGGATGCTAGATTCTAGTTCTCATTAAGGATTTATATATATATATATATTTTTTTTAAGATTTTGTTTATTTATTTGACAGAGAGAAAGAGAGAGCACAGCAGGGGGAGCAGCAGGCAGAGGGAGAGAGAGAGGCAGGCTCCCCTGGAACAGGGAGCTCAATATGGGCTTCAATCTCAGGACCCTGGGATCATGACCTGAGCCAAAGGCACACACTTAACTAACTGAGCCACTCAGGCTCCCCTATTTTATTTTTCTTTAGATTTATTTATTTATTTGAGAGAGAGAGAGAGAGAGAACATGCATAAGCAGGAGAAAGAGCAAAAGGAGAGGGAAATCAAATCTTCAAGCAGACTCCCTGCTGAGCTTGGAGCCCACAAGGGGGTCCATCCCATGACCCTGAGATCATGACCTGAGCCAAAATCAAGAGTGGGCTGCTTAAACCACTAAGCCACCCAAGTACCTGTTGGATGAGTTATTTCTAAATACCTATTGTTTGCCTATAAAACTTGGCTGGATCCTGAATTCTGATTTCTTTGAGTATCTGTCTATGACTCTTCAAAATAAAGTTTCTAATTTTCTCCATTCTCTTGACTTGAAGTCACTGAGAACTAGAACTGCCCTTTTATTCCTGCAAACTGAAGCTAGAAGACACCAGGTCTACCTCAGAGAAATTGCCACAATGACCTGTATCTACAGTCTTCTTGTCTGTTTCTATATGGACCACTCAGAAAACTCACACAGACATTCCAACTACAGACCAGGAAAATGTCTCAGGCAGCCACTGCCTGTACTCACTCCATCTGAAGAGGCCTGACGTCTAGAAATCTTCCCATTGATGGCATTCAGGACTCAGACACTGGGTTTATAATTTCTTTCAACCATTTACCTATGTCTTAATCCTGCAATTTCTTTGATAAACTCAGAAATCCCACAAGTGAGAAAAGCTGTTTTTCAAAATAAGATGACTTCGGACAGGGACGCCTGAGTGGCTCAAAGGTTGAGCATCTGCTTTTGGCTCAGGGTGTGATCCCAGAGTCCTGGGATCAAGTCCCACATCAGGCTTCCTGCCTGGAGCCTGCTTCTCCCTCTGCCTGTGTCTCTGCCTCTCTCTCTGTGTCTCTCATGAATAAATAAATAAAATCTTTAAAAAGAAAAGATGACTTCAGATATATTGATAGCATCACAAGGAGGGACTTCTGGCAGTACATACACAGAATGTTGTACCTTCATTGCGGGTGAGTGACCATATAGAGAACCCAATATCAGCCTTGGATGGCCCAACACCCAGGCTTAAAGAAATGCTAGCTAAAAAAAAAAAAAAAAAAAAAAAAAAAAAAAATGCTAGCTAAGTGGTTTACTTCTAGAAATTCTTTGCTTAAATCAATTTTATTTTTTTTAATTTTTATTTATTTATGATAGAGAGAGAGAGAGAGAGAGAGAGGCAGAGACATAGGCAGAGGGAGAAGCAGGCTCCATGCACCGGGAGCCCGACATGGGATTCAATCCCGGGTCTCCAGGATTGAGCCCTGGGCCAAGGGCAGGTGCTAAACCGCTGCGCCACCCAGGGATCCCAATTTTAATGTTTATAGCTATGCCATCAGCCCTTTTACCGTACAAATTGTTACCTTTAAAAAAAAAAAAGATTTCATTTATTTATTCATGAGAGACACAGAGAGAGAGAGAGAGGCAGAGACACAGGCAGAGGGAGAAGCAGGCTCCATGAGGGGAGCCTGACGTGGGACTTGATCCTGGGTCTCCAGGATCATGTCCTGGACTGAAGGTGGCGCTAAACCGCTGAGCCACCCGGGCTGCCCAAATTGTTATCTTTTTGTTGTGTACAGTGATCTACTCAGACTCACTCTAAACTAATGATAGTAAAATATCTAGATGCTATTAATAACATATGCACTTCTGCATAAAGGTTGACAGTTTATAGATAGGCATGTTGAAACGGCTCAGGGCACAGACGCACATCGAATTCCAGAGTCACAGGGTCAAATTGGGAACAGTTGCCTATTTTTATAGATTCCCCATGGAATTAGATCAACGTTGTAAAAATTATTAAACTCAACAGCCTCTTCTCCTGGATTCCTTAAGGTGCACAGTACATATTAAAAATATTTTTTCCATTTAGATTGACATTTTTGTTAATTATCTTCCTAATTTATCTTGGTACAAAGTGGAGAGGAAGATGCTGTTCTAAGACTGTGCATGAGAGTTTCAAAATAATAGCTTTGTGAAGAATGAGCTCTCAAGCTGGTACTAGGGAATGTCTGTTAATGTGGTCATTACCCTTGTCCCTCACAAATGACTAATGATGAAAAAAAAAAAAAAGAGGACATTTGAGGCCACCATCTATCTTTGTCAGTTCAGATAACAGAATAAACACTAGTGATTATATTGCCCACCAGGCACAGCTGAACTGACCAAAGAACACATACATGTAGGCTCAAGAAATAGGAATGCAACCCCACTAGCTTACAAATGGTTAATCAGCATGACTTTTTTCTTTTTTTAAATTTTATTTTTTTATTCATGAGAGACACAGAGCAAGAGAGACAGAGACATAGGCAGAGGGAGAAGCAGGCTCCATGCAGGGAGCCCAATGTGGGACTCAATCCAGGGTCTCCAGGATCATGCCCTGGGCTGAAGGCGGTGCTAAACCACTGAGCCACCCGGGCTGCCCAATCAGCATGACCTTAAAGATATAGTCACAAGAGCCATCTAGCAGAATCTCTAACATAAAGAATAAAGGTGTTTTTCAGACTCAGAGTCTATTGAGATGAAATAGACTCTGGAGTGCCAGGCAAGGCAGCACCAGGAGCTCTTACATAACATCTGCTAACATGACCTTATGTACACCCACCTTTTCGGGAGGCCTTTGCTAATGTGACCCCATGGACCTCCAATCAATGACATCCACCTTCTTAGGGGACCCCTCGTCCAAATTTTGCCCTTAAAAAACCTCGGTTGCAATAGATAGATAGATAGATAGATAGATAGATAGATAGATAGATAGATAGATAGATAGATGACAGATAGAAAGATAGATAGATAGATAAGAAAAAAGGAAAAAAACCTCACTTGCAAGCAACTGGGATGATCAGAAGTTCTGGGCATCAGCTCCCCCTTCTCCTGGGAAGCACCACACCAATAAAAAAACCACAGTTGCAGTAATTGGCTGGCCACACATCAGGTACACAAACCCTCATTTGGTTCTGCTGCACTAATACCTTTTACATTTTTATTTTTTATTTTTATTTTTTATTTTTTTTATTTTTTTTTTACCTTTTACATTTTTAGCACAGTTTCATATTTTAAAAAATTATTATATACACATTGAAAGTGCTAGAGTAGAAAATTGTCATAGTGGACTGAAATTAAATATATATATATATTTTAAAGATTTTATTTATTCATGAGAGACACAGAGACAGAGAGAGAGGCAGAGACACAGGCAGAGGGAGAAGCAGGCTCCATGCAGGGAGCCCACCGTGGGACTCAATCCTGGGTCTCCAGGATCACGCCTTGGGCTGAAGGCGGCACTAAACTGCTGAGCCACCCGGGCTGTCCTAAATATATTTTTAAAAGATTTTATTTATTTATTTGAGAGAAAGAGAGAGAGAGCATAAGCAGGAGAAGGGGCAGAGGGAGAAGAACAAGCAGACTTCCTGCTGCTAAGCAGGGAACTGGAAGTAGGGTTTGATCCCAGGACCCAGAGATCATGACCTGAGCCAAAGTCAGACACCTAACTGACTGGACCACCCAGGTGTCCCAAAATTTAAAAATATTTTCAATGGCATAAAGCTTGTAAATTTATTTATGGATGATACTGCTTCTTTCATTTAATCACACTTTGAGGATAAACACACATAGAGCCAATAAAATAGCTGTTACTTCTTAGTGTTGTACTTCATTGAAATTGTTTCATTTATTATTTGTGCTATATTTTAGAATTTTAAGACAGTTGAATGTTACTCTTAAAAACAAAAACTACCAGTTATTTTACCAGCAGAAGATGGCTTTATGTTGCAACCCAGGACACACAAGATAAGACAAAACTGTGGGTAATTCCAAGAAACAAAAGAGAAGGGGACGCCAGAGGTAGGCTCAGTGATTGAGCATCTGCCTTCAGCTAGGGTCGTGATTCCAGGGTCTGGGGATGGAGTCCTGCATCAGGCTCCCCAAATGAAGCCTGCTTCGCCCTCTGTCTGTGTCTCTGCCTCTCTCTGTCTCTCATGAATAAATAAACAAGAACTTAATAAAAAAAAAAAAAAGAAGAAGCAAACAAAGAAACAAAGGAGAGGTACACATTTTAAGGAGGAAAAGGTTAAGTTATGAAGCTAAAAGTCCACTGGAGGGGCAGCCTGGATGGCTCAGTGGTTTAGTGCTGCCTTCAGCCCAGGGCATGATCCTGTAGACCCAGGATTGAGTTCCACGTTGGGTTCCCTACATGGGGCCTGCTTCTCCCTCTGCTTGTGTCTCTGCCTCTCTCTGTCTCTTGTGAATAAATAAATAAAATCTTTAAAAAAATAAATAAATAAAATTCTCTTTAGGATTTTAAATAAATAAATAAACAAACAAATAAATAAATAAAATAAAAGTCCACTGGAGTAAACTGGGAGTTTGAAGTATTGTGGTTTTTCATTAGCTGAGGTGTTTCCCCAGGGGTGGGGTTAGGGGAATAAGCAAAATGTCTCCTCCAAAGGCTGAGATAGTAGAGTAGTACACCTAAATGAAGTCAGCTTCATGTCAGGTCAAGTCCATCTCTTCCTGTTGGTCCACAATTGACCATGAGGTCTGCCAAACCTCCTGACTCTATTTTAGTGAGGTTTCTTATTATTAACTTTCAACAAACATGTTACTAATGAGATTCTTATTTTATTTTTCTGAAAATACAAAGAAGTACGGGATCCCTGGGTGGCGCAGCGGTTTGGCGCCTGCCTTTGGCCCAGGGCGCGATCCTGGAGACCCAGGATCGAATCCCACGTCGGGCTCCCGGTGCATGGAGCCTGCTTCTCCCTCTGCCTGTGTCTCTGCCTCTCTCTCTCTCTCTGTGACTATCATAAATAAATAAAAATTAAAAAAAAAAAAAAAAAAAAAAGAAAATACAAAGAAGTACAAAGAAGAGTATGTCTGTGACATGACTGTGCTATAGAATAGAAACTTACAGGATGGAAACCTGATTTAGAACTTCTGATCACAAAAGCTGGTATCTCCGGTTCACAAAGGTGAGACCTTTCATTTTCCCAGGCAAACTAGAAGCAAAGTGAAACTGAGAAGAAAATGGAATTTCCAGATTTTAACATGTGAAGTTTTCTGCACACCTTTCAGTAAAGCCCTCTAAGATCTATGAATGATAAAGGGGTGTAAGAGCCAAGGGTAGACCACTTCAAGTTAGATCACTATGGCAGGAAGATTATTTTAGGTGAAAAGCAATCAATACCCAGATTCAGGAAGATTCAGGAAAAGCTCCTTATGTGCCCTTCAACTGCCTAAATTTCCATTGAAAGGAGAGCCTGTACCAGGAAGAGGGATATTAATAGAAATTCCTCTTTACCAAAGACACTTACCTGCATAAAAGGACATTTGTTTTCTAACCATCTCCTCTCACCTTCCTGCTACCCCTCTTGTTAGCTCAGATAAACTGGGCAGCTCAGTTCGTTGGGTGTCTGATGCTTGATTTCGGCTCAGGTCATGACCTCAGGGTTGTAAGGTTGAGCCCTACATCAGGCTTTGTACTCAGAGCAGAGTCTACTTGATATTCTCTTTCTCCCTCTCCCTGTGCCTCTCCTCCTGCTCTCTGTCTCTGTCTCTGTTTCTCTCTCAAGTAAATAAATAAAATCTTTTAAAAAATTCATGTAGCTTCACTGTCTTTGGAATTTCATGTCTGTATGAATTTGCCTTACACACAAAACTAAATTTCCTTTTCTCCAGTTGATCTGTTTCATGTCAAATTGATTTAATCCAGCTAGAGGAACCTTGAAAAGAAGAGGGAACTCTTCTTCCCTCAGAGTGAAAAATACTTACTTTTTTTCACTTTATAGAGGGGGGATTTGGCAGACAGCAGCAAACCCTATAAACAAACTTAACATCAATTTGTGTAATAACACAAACTGATATCAGCTGCCTGAGGAATGTCAAAGGACACATTATGACTGCTGTGTTATCACCCTCAAAAAAGTAAATCAGAATATGAATCTAATTATGAGAAGATGGTAAACATATGCAAATTTCAGGCCACATAAACCTTCCATGTCCTGTGATCTTCAATGCATTTTAATTTTTTTTTTTATTTATTTATGATAGTCACAGAGAGAGAGAGAGAGAGGCAGAGACACAGGCAGAGGGAGAAGCAGGCTCCATGCACCGGGAGCCTGACGTGGGATTCGATCCCGGGTCTCCAGGATCGCGCTCTGGGCCAAAGGCAGGCGCCAAACCGCTGCGCCACCCAGGGATCCCCTTCAATGCATTTTAAACAGTAAATCTGGAGGATCCCTGGGTGGCTCAGTGGTTTAGCACCTGCGCTTAGACCCAGGGCATGATCTTGGAGTCCCATCTCAGGCTCCCTGCATGGAGCCTGCTTCTCCCTCTGCCTGTGTCTCTGCCTCTCTCTCTGTGTGTCTCTCATGAATAAATAAATAAAATCTTAAAAATAAATAAATAAATAAATAAATAAATAAATAAATCTGTCATATTCTATTTTTTAAATGTTTTATTTAAGAGAGAGAGAGACAGAGGCAGAGACATAGGCAGGAGAAGCAGGCTCCATGCAGGAAGCCTGATGAGGGACTGGATCCTGGGTCTCCGGGATCATGCCCTGGGCCAAAGGCAGGCACCCAACCTTAGAGCCACCCAGGTGTCCCAAATCTGTCATATTTTAGATAATAGGGCTTTTTATTTTTCACAACTTTCTGAGTTATTCTGGGTTACATATTCATCCTGTTTATTTGTACATTTTAAAAAGTAATTTGTATACCCAATTTACAACCCTAGGATCAATAGATGCATGCTCTCCTGACCCAGCCAGCCAGTGCCCCTGTATGTTTTCTTAATCCTGGTCTATATGGAGCATCGAAATGGGACCTAAACATGAAATGTTCTTCACAAATATTCCAGGACCAGGGATGCCTGGGTGGCTCAGCAGTTAAGCGTCTGCCTACAGCCCAGGGCCTGATCCTGGAGTTCCAGGATCAAGTCCCACTTCTGGCTCCCTGCATGGAGCCTGCTTCTCCCTCTGCCTCTCTCTCTCTCTCTCTCTCTCTCTCTCTCTCTCTCTCTCTCTCTCTGTCATGGATAAATAAATAAAATCTTTAAAACAAAACAAAACAAAACAACACACCGTTTCCCATTGCTAGCCAAAACAACACAGGTATAGAAACAGAACCACAAAGCCTCTCACATTCTGTAAACTATTATAACCAGAAGAGGATTCACTCTTACGAAGATGAATTTATGATGAAACTCCAACCAAGTAATAAGAAATTTCTCTGGTGTCATTACATGTAAAATTATTTACCAAGAGAAGTCATCCAGCCAGCACCATACTCGAGTCATTTCACTTTTTCCTTCATAGTCTTCTTAAAGCTAAGTTTTTGATCTGCACAGTCATTTTGAAGCAGGAGAGCTAGGTTGTCTCTTGGAGTTGAAGAATGAATCTTGTAGACAAAGGAGAGTGAGTAAAGTGATAAAGTTTATTAAGCATTAAGCGAGGATACAGAAAAAGCTCTCAGGAGTGAGAGGTTTCCCAACAGAGTTGCTGTGGCTTGCAGGCTTTCTTTTATTGAAAACCAACCAGGGAACCTAAATCCTTTTTAACATCTCTATTGATATCATCATTGAGTAAGGACTAGTGATAACTCCTTCAATGGTTTACTTTTTTAGACCAGTAATTCTTTGTTGGTCACAAGTAGCTGTTATCACAAGACCCCACCTCTGACACCTAGGATAGGATGGTCTGGTTTCTTTCCTTATCTCTAGTTTCCTTTTACCTCTGCATTTTTGGAATTTTTGTGAGCCTGATCCTATAGCCCACTACCTGTCTCTCCCTACCTAGACCCACGTGTCCTTAACTCAGTTTTAAATTAACCTTTTTTTTTTTTAAAATTTTGTTTTTTTATTTATTCATGAGAGACACACAGAAAGAGGCAGAGACACAAGCAGAGGGAGAAGCAGGCTCCTTCCTGGGAGCCCAACATGGGACTCAATCCCAGGACTCTGGGATCACACCCTAAATTAAAGGTGGCTCAACCACTGAGCCACCCAGGCGTCCCTTAAACTAATCTTTTAATTAATTTATTTACTTTTGGTTCATGTCAGTTTAATTCTAAATTTTATTTTGTACCTTTAAAATAGAACAGTTGGGGGGCACCTGGGTGGTTCAATTGATTAGGCATCTGCCTTTGACTGGGTCATGATCTAAGGGATAGAGCACCAAGTCATGCTCCCCTCTCAGCCGGGTGTCTGCTATTTCCTCTGCCCCTCCCCCAGCTTGTGCTCTCTCTCTCTCTCTCTCTCTCTCTCTCTCAAATAAACAAATGAAACCTTTTAAAAAATAAAAAAATTGCTTTAAAAAATATTTTTAATAGGCAGCAGGAGGGCATGTGTGTGGGGGTGGGGGGAAGATAGCAGCAAAGGGAGAGGGAGAGAATCTTCACCAGACTCCTCACTGGGCCAGGAGCCTGACCAGGGGTTCCACCTTAAGAGATTATGAGTCAGCCCAAATAGTCAGACGCTTAACAAACTCAGCCACCCAGGCACTCTAACTTTTTAATATTTTATTTTCATTCCAATGAAATTGGAATATAGTTCATAAAGTGTTTTCTTAGTTTCAGGTGTACAATATAGTGATTCCACAAACTCCATATGTCACCCAGAGCTCATCAGGACAAGTGCAGTCCTTAAATTTTTTTTTTTTTTTTTTTTTTTTTTTTTTATTTATGATAGTCACACACAGAGAGAGAGAGGCAGAGACACAGGCAGAGGGAGAAGCAGGCTTCATGCACTGGGAGCCCGACGTGGGATTCAATCCCGGGTCTCCAGGATCGCGCCCTGGGCCAAAAGCAGGCGCCAAACCGCTGTGCCACCCAGGGATCCCAAGTGCAGTCCTTAATTCCCAACCCCTATTTAACCCTTCCATCCACCCACCTTCCCACTGGTAGCCATCAGTTTGTTCTCTCTCATTAAGCATCTGTTTCTGGATTTACCTCTATGTTGTCACTTACTGATTGATTAAATTTCTGATGGAAAGGTAGACTATGATCACTGGAAAGGGTCTTCTCATTGTTCTTCTGATTGTTCATTATAATAATAGTTGTAATTTGTTCTCTACTTTGCTTTATTTCCTTCTGTTGTTCAGATATATGCAAGCAGTTCCTGACTGCTTCCTGCTGTGAACAGATGGTGCTTACTACTCAAAACAAATTCACTACAATATCCTTCTATGGCCTAAGGATATCTAAGGCCTTCTAACAATGGCCTTCTATAATGGTTACACGTAGAGGCAGATAGTGACCAATATTGTCCATAGGTAGGGACATCTGTACAACACCTATCACCATGAAGAAGGTATAGAAGATGAGTCCTTCATCCTTAAACAACTTTAAAAATTTAAGGACTGATATATATAATGGAATATTACTTGGGTATAAAAAATAATGAATTTTGCCATTTGCAATGCTGTGAATGGAGGTAGTATATTATGCAAAGTGAATTCAGTCAAATAAAGACAAATACTTTATGAGTTCACTCACATGTGGAATTTAAGAAATGAAACAGATGAACATAAGGAAAAAAACAAGACATCTAGATAAACCACAAAAGAGAGTGTTAACTGTAGAGAACAAACTCAAGATTGTTGGAGGGGAATGGGTAGGGGCTGGATGAAATGGGTGATGGGTATGAAGGAGGTCACTTGTGGTGACCAACAGTGGGTGTTGTATGTAAGTGATGAATCACTAAATTCTACTCTTGAAACTAATACTACATTATATGTTAACTAACTGGAATTTAGATAAAAACTTGAAATTACAAAAAAAAAATTAAGAGACAATTGGTTAATCCTGAAATGATGAGAGATAGAAACAGAAAATGTTTATTTTTAGTTCAGAAAGCTGACCTGTAGCCTGCATAGTTTTGATAAGGATCCAATAAGTGCTGGCTGCTATATCTTTAAAGGGTCTCATGACTTCCTTCACCTCTCATAAATAGTTAATATTGAGCTGACTGTTAAGCACCATAGACATTTTTCAAAAGTAGTTTCAGGCTCAGTGGCTGAGCATCTGCATTCAGTCCAGGGCGTGATCCTGGAGACCTGGAATCAAGTCCCACATCAGGCTCCCTGCATGGAGCCTGCTTCTCTCTCTGTTTATGTTTCTGCCTCTCTCTCTCTCTCTCTCTCTCTCTCTCTCTGTCTCTCATGAATGAATGGGTAGAATCTTAAAAAAAAAAAAATTAGTTTTAGGTGTAGAACTTTAAGGAGGGGTGCCTGGGTGTCTCAGTTGGTTAAGCAACTGACTCATAATTTAGGCTCAGGTCATGATCTCAGGATCATGAAAATCAAGCCTTACATCAGGCTACCAGCTCAGTGCAGAGTCTGCTTAAGATTCTCTCTCCCTAGGGATCCCTGGGTGGCTCAGCAGTTTAGCGCCTGCCTTTGGCCCAGGGTGCGATCCTGGAGTCCTGGGATCAAGTCCCGTGTCGGGGTCCTGGCATGGAGCCTGCTTATCCCTCTGCCTGTGTCTCTGCCTCTCTCTTCCTCTCTATGTCTATCATAAGTTTTTTTAAAAAAATTCTCATTTAAAAAAAAAATGATTCTCTCTCCCTCTGCCTAAACCCCTACCTGCACTCTCTGTCTTTCTATCTAATATAAATAAATCTTTGGGGGAAAAAAAGATTTGAGGAAATATTTATGATCTAATACTCCCTGAACGACCCACCCCCTTGAGTGCTAAGTGCATAACCACCAGCTTCAAACATTAAAAATATATCTTTTGGGGTGCCTGGGTGGCTTACTCACTTTAGTGCCCGACTTAGACTGGGTTCTTGTCTCAGGGTCCTGGGATGGAGCCCTGTATGAGGCTCCTTGCTCAGAGGAGAGCCTGCTTCTCCCTCTCCCTCTCCTTCTGCCCCTTCCCCCCACTCTTTCAAATACATAAAATCCTGAGAAATAAAATTAAAAAAATAAAAGTGTAGCTCTTCTGAGCATGAATCTTGTCCCTCTGCTACTTGAATAAACTTAATAAGTTGAACCATGAAATATCTCCAGAATTCTTTCTTACCATTGTGGTCGATGATCCCACAATTTTGTACCCCAAAACCCAAATTCAGCTGCCAGTCACTCAAAAAACCAATACATATGGTACAGATTTTTATTGTAATTAAATATTAGCTTTACTCAGGAGGCCAGCCGCTTGAGAAGACAGACTCATGTCCAAAAACAAACTCTAAAGTTTCTGCCTGGTCCATGGATTTTTAAAGGACTTGAGGGCAGTAAAATGGAAGCATGGTAGCCTGTAACACTTCTTGATTGCCAGCGGACCCAATGGTGCCACCTACAGGTGTTATGGAGGTGCTTCGAAGTTCTGTATGGGTGCCCCAGAGGGAGGTTGTAAGGAAAGGGGTAAAGTATAGGCAGGGAGAGAAAGGAGGCTCTTGACTGGGTTCTGAAGGTATTCCTGGCAGACAACGAGTCTAAGGCAGAGCAAACAAGAGATAAGGGAACAGACCAGACTGATATGTGAAGAAAGGCAGATGAAAAATTATTAAATTTCCTTACTATCTATAGCTCATCAACAAGTCCTTGAAATAGGCAGAGTGATATTCCTCTAGGAACTCAACTGTCTCGATGTTAATGCTTTGCTAAGTGCAAAAGGCAATTTTATTCCAACCACTAGGATCCTGTAAGTCTACTTTAACACATAAAAATAAAAATTCATTTGGAAACTTCCTTTATCTCTACCCGCCCCCCCCCCCAAGATACTTGTTGGCAATCATCCCCAAACATATTTCCCACCAGTATACATCTAAAGGTTCTCATAACCCAGGTTTTATTACACAGTAATAAATGACCTTTTCCCAAACCCTATCAGGATCCTGGAAACCTTGCTTATAAAATTCCTTAGAGTCTTACCCTATCTGTAACCTCCTCCCAACTTGAAAGTATATAATTGACCATTCCTCATGACCTCAGTGCAGCTTCTATGCCTATGAATCCTGTCCCTGTGCATTAATAAAACCACCTTTCTGCACCAAAGACATCTCAAGAATTCTTTCTCGGCCATTGACTCCCAACCTGATTGACATTGAAAACTACATCACAGCATCACAGGGGATCCCTGGATGGCTCAGCAGTTTAGCCCCTGCCTTCTGCCCAGAGCTTGATCCAAGAATCCTGGGATCGAGTCCCACATTGGGCTCCTGCATGAAGCCACATCGGCATGTAAGCGTCAACTGCCTGTCTTTTAGCCTCATGTCTCTGAGGTTCCCATAATTAAATTAATTTTTCTCTTTTGAAAAAAATAAAAAATAAAAAAAATAAAAATAAATTTTTTTCTCTCTTGTGAATGAATCTGTCTTATATCAGTTTAATTATTAGGCCAAAGAATCAAGAATGGAGGAAGAAAAACAAGTTTTCCTCTCCTAACATTCATTCTGTTGTCGACAAAAGATCTCTGTGCTTCAGACCCAAAATATAACCTGAAGACAGAGTTGGGGATAAAGAGCTAGCTTTATTGCTTTGCCAACAGAGGAGGCTGCAGCAGGTCAAGGCCTTCAAAACTGCAAGGTAAGGGCTGGGTTTTTGTGGGGGAAATATAGGAGTTAGCAGGTTTCCACAGGAATTGCGTGACTGTGCTGCCAGCCCTGTTTCTCATGTTGTCAGTGTGGAACCAAGTTCCTTAAACTAAAGGCTGAGAATGTAGGGGTTGAGGTTTGCAGGGGAGAGGGAAAAGGCTATTTAGTTTCAAATGCAGCCTCACTGAGGCATTAATGCAGCCATTTTGATTTTTGTTAAACTTGGTGCTTATAAGTTGGTTCCATTTCAGTCACCAGGACAATTGTAGTAAGACCAGTTAGTTTGCAGTGAGCAACCAGTCAATTTTTTCTAGAACGGTTAAAATAAAGAAAAAAGGATAATACCAAATTTTAGTGAGAATGTGGAGGAATTAGAATTCTCATATATTTGTGATAGGAGTGATGTAGTTTTAGAATAGAGATGAGGTTTGGTGGGGTGAAGTCTGGAACCAACAACCATGAAAGAATTAATGAGATGTTAATTGTCCAAAATGGTAGTCTTATTGCAGCGCAGGTCAGGACCCATAGGCAAAAAGAGCTGTACTGGGGTCATGAGGATGGCCCATCAATATAATACTTTCAAGTTGGGAGTGGGTTAGGGATAGTGCAAGTCTCTGAGGTATTTTGGAAGCAAGGTTTCCAAGACTTTGAGGACTTTGAGGGGGCTGACTATTGTGGGGAAAATGTCATTTATTACCCTCTATTAAACTTTAGTCATAAGACCCTTCAGGTGTATATCAGTAGGCCATATGCTTGGAGGATATTTGCCAATGCGTATCTTGGGGCGTTTATAGATAAAGGACATTTCTATAGGATTTTTTCTATGTTCAAATACATTGACAGGATCCTGGGGGTCAGGCTAAGGTTATCTTTTACCTTAGCAAAGTATTAACATCCTGGCAATTGAGTCCCTAGAGAAATCTCACTCTGTTTCAAAGACTTGTCAGTGGGTTGTAGGTAGTAAATACATTTAATAATTTTTCTTCTGCCTGTGTTCCTCACATGATTAACAACCATAGCCATGGTGACTGTGCTTTGCCTGGTCACCTTCCCAAATTCTAGCAACAGGATCATATGTGGAATACCAAAAAGGATCCTCACAGGTGCCCTCCTCCTCAGAATCTGTCAATTGGTGTGGGTGGAAAAAGCATGTTTTTAATTAAGAGCTCCAGGTGATTCTAAGTGAGGCCAGGGAATAACTTGAGGGCATCTGGTTATTTTGAGAATTGAGAACAGGCTTTCCTTCCAGTGGAAGTAACTGGGTCTCTGCTACGTAAGTCTGGGAGGGTCAGGTCCATGCAGCACATGGTTCCTAAGGTGTAGGTGAATGTGTGGGCATCTGTGAGGGGGGAGACCCCCTGAAGCAGAGAAGGAAAAGTCCAGGATTGGTTTCCAAGTAGGAACTCATAGTTTTCTGAATAACTCTTGACACAAAGGACTAAAAAGTTGGGACTTTTCTGCATTTCTAGTAAAAATCTAAAGGACAAGGTAAAAGAAACGGCCAGTTCTCAGGTAAGCCTCCTGTCCCAGGAGAGGCCATGTCATCTTTTTCTCTTGAAATTCCTTGCATTTAGAAATTGCAAATGTTGATTCCTCTAGCTCTGAAGTTCTGCCTCATGTTTTCACCTAATTTTAACACCTTTTCAGAAATGATAGTAAAGGATAGGTCTTTGGAACCCTTCTCCCTTATATCCCTGAGCCTTCTCTCCCTTTTCTCTAACCTGCCTTCTAGGAGGTCATCAACAGTGGTCATTTTGAAATAAAGTCCTGAATGTATTGAAATATTCCCATGGTGATGGATCCAGAGGGGAAGAAGGCACTAGTCCAACACTCCTTTTTTTTTTTTTTAAGATTTATTTATTAATGAGAGACACAGGCAGAGGGAGAAGCAGGCTCCATGCAGGGAGTCCCATGTGGGATTCGATCCTGGAACTCCAGGATCAGGCCCTGGGCCAAAGGCAGGCACCAAACTGCTGAGCCACCCAGGGATCCGAGTCCAACATTCCTAATGCTGATGAAGTCTGTTCTGGGACACCAGTGAAGGAAACCATTTCTCATTTAGGTTCCATCTGGATGCTTTATCAGCTCTGTGTAGCTCAGGAGTAAGAAATGCACAACTAAACATGATGGATATGAAGTCTAGAATAATTCTGAAAATTCTCAAAAAATTGGGGGAATGACTCTTGCCCTTTATTTTTTATTTATTTATGACAGTCACAGAGAGAGAGGCAGAGACACAGGCAGAGGGAGAAGCAGGCTCCATGCACCGGGAGCCCGACGTGGGATTCGATCCCGGGTCTCCAAGATTGGGCCCTGGGCCAAAGGCAGGCACCAAACCGCTGCGCCACCCAGGGATCCCACACTTGCTCTTTAGAATAAGAAAAGATACTCTATTAAAATACCAGATGGGTACCTGGGTGGCTCAGTTTGTAAATCGTTGGCCTATTGATTTCTGATCAGGTCATGATCTCAGGGTCCTAGAGTGGAACCTTGCTTTTCGCTCTTAGCTCAACAGTCTGCTTGAAAATCACTCTCTCAGGATGCCTGGGTGGCTCAGCAGTTGAGCATCTGCCTTTGGCCCAGGGCGTGATCCTAGAGTCCCAGGATCGAATCCCACATTGGGCTCCCTGCAGGGGGCTGCTTCTCCCTCTGTGTCTCTGCCTCTCTCTGTGTCTCTCATGAATAAATAAAATTTTAAAAAATCACTCTCTCCCTCCCCTTCTGCTCTTCCATTCCTCTCTCGGTAATGGAAATCTTTAAAAATTTTTAAAATAAAAATAAAAAATTATACCAGCTAATACAGGACACAGAAACTGTCAAAATGTGTTGTCTTTACCAGTCAGATGAGGGCCCCAGCTATGGGATGATGATTGGTTTGAAGCTAGTCAAGTGGCAGTTGAAAAGAATTCACCTGCGGTCAAATGATCTAGAAGTTTGTTGAATCCACTGTAAGAGAGCAGGCAGGACAGCAGAGGGGAGGCAGTGAGTAGAGGCTCTGTTTAAAGGGGGCAGGTGAGGAGGTAAGGAATCTTAGCATATTTTCCCTGGTTTGGTCACTGTACCTGCTTGTCGGTAGCCCATTGGTTAGTGAGGGCATATGGATATTTTGAAATGTGTCCCCTGATGGGCCTGTGTTCAGCCGGCGGGTGAGGGGGTGTCACTGGGGGCCCTTTCTACATTCCTTTGTTAAGCCTGCTGCCTAGAAACAGCTTCTATGGAAACTACATATGATGGAACTGGGTATAAATCCACTGTTTTCATAATTAGATTTCTATTCTGAATTATTGTTTTCTGACCACAAGAAAACACCTGTGATGGTGTGTCCTGTGGGGAGTCTTAGGCACTGATAGGAATTTCTGTCCATACAGTGATGTGAGCTTCTTTTATTGGCTTGGGGGGCAGCCCTGGTGGCTCAGCGGTTTAGCACTGCCTTTGGGGGATCCCTGGGTGGCGCAGCGGTTTGGCACCTGCCTTTGGCCCAGGGCGCGATCCTGGAGACCCGGGATTGAATCCCACATCGGGCTCCCGGTGCATGGAGCCTGCTTCTCCCTCTGCCTGTGTCTCTGCCTCTCTCTCTCTCTCTCTCTCTCTCTGTGACTATCATAAATAAATAAAAATTAAAAAAAAAAAAAAAAGTTAGCACTGCCTTTGGCCCAGGGCATGATGGTGGAGTCCCATGTCGGGCCCCCTGCATGGAGCCTACTTCTCTCTCTGTGTCTCTGCCTCTCTCTCTCTTTCTCTCTCTTTCTCTGTCTCTCATGAATAAATAAAATCTTTATTGGCTTGGTGCTCTCTGCCAGATTCCTCCCCTGTAATGTTCATATTTTCCCTCTTAGATGTTGTGAGCGATATGCAGAAACCATATTTCAAATGGAAACTTATTTATTTGAATTTCTCTTGCTTGTAGTTTCTTTCTTTTTCATTAAAAACAAAAACAAAAACCCTGGGTGAAAATCTGATCCCTTCCACGTTACTGGATGTTTGATAAATTATTCCCATAAAAATAGAAGAATAATGTTTGTTTTCTAAAGACTTTATTTTTTTTAAAAGATTTTATTTATTTATTCATGATAGTCACACAGAGAGAGACAGAGAGGCAGAGACACAGGCAGAGGGAGAAGCAGGCTCCATGCACCGGGAGCCCAATGTGGGATTCGATCCTGGGTCTCCAGGATCACGCCCTGGGCCAAAGGCAGGCGCCAAACCGCTGCGCCACCCAGGGATCCCTAATGTTTGTTTTCTGAGAATATTATTATTCATCTTCTGTTAATTTATGAACAAATTTTAGATGCTCTCTAGTAAGCAGGAATTGCTGAGAAAGAATTGTTGGCTTTCTTGCTATTCCAGCAGAATTTGTAAATGGTATAAAACTCCTCAGGGAACACCTGAGTGGCTCAGTCAGTTAAGTGTCTGCTTTCAGCTTGGGTCCCTGGGCTAGAGCCCTGTGTTGGGCTCCCTGCTCCGGGGGCAGTCTGCTTATTCCTCTCCCTTGCAAACCAACCCCTCTTGTTCTCTCTCTCTCTCTCTCTCTCTCTGTCTCCAACATATAAAAACCAATTAAGAAAATGCCAACCATTTCACTTCCAAGTCTGCCAAGAATTCTTGCCTTAGCTTCTTCCTCTTTCTTACCAAAAATGCATTCCTTGGTCTGTAGGCTGCTGCGTTAGAAATGCAGACCACTATCCCGCCCTAGTACTCCTGAACAAAATCTCCTTTTTCACAAGACCTCTCTAATGTGCTGTATTGAAATTCTTTTTTTTTTTTTAATAAAGATTTTATTTATTTATTCATGAGAGACACAGAGTGAGAGAGAGGCAGAGACCCAGGCAGAGGGAGAAGCAGGTTCCATGCAGGGAGCTCGATGGGGACTCGATCCTGGGACTCCAGGATCACGGCCTGGGCCGAAGGCAGGCGCAAAACTGCTGAGCCACCCAGGGATCCCCTGTATTGAAATTCTAATTCACATTAGAATTTGATAAGTACATATGTAACACAGTAAAACCTTCCACCTAAGAAATGGACACGATTTATACTGTGTGATTTTTTTTTTTTTAACTCACTACTCCACAAACTGTGTATGCCTGTATTGATGCCTTCATTGGACAAGTTATTTTGGATAAACACTTAGTATTTATACTGGTTTTGTGGATCATATGCCATTCTCTTAAGATCATAAAATACATTAGAACATATTACTGTGTCAAAAATTATCTTAGAAACTCTAAGTCAGAACCAGTTGTACTGTAATTGAAATACGATGAGTTCACTGCTCATTGAGTCATGGATACAAACTACACCAGGTGTGGTTGTCCTACAAAGGAAACTTGATCTACAGCAAATAAGGAGATCACAGAATAAATTCCAAAGTAGAGACTCACAGAGCTAGGGGGAATGACTTCCTTTTATTTGGGATGAGGGTGGATACTTAGCAAGCAGAGCCTTGTCATTTTATGTAGAGCTGGGCATAATATGGCACAAGTGCCTCAAGAAAACACTTCTATACCCACTTGGTAGATCAACGAGGTTTGTGCTCCTCCTTGAATGGAGATTTCGATATCCTACTGAGGTAAAGGTAACTGTAGATCACTCCAGGTTACTTGTTGATCTGCTTAGGTGTGAGGTTGGCTTAAGCTCAAACTGGGCTGGTCCAAGCTCTTCCTCAGGGCAGTCGGGACTTTTGGTTGGATAATTTGTTTCCCTCACAAGAGACTGACTCTGTGTGTAATACCAACGCTGGTCACAAGGACTGGTCTGTTGTTGTTTTTTCTAGATTTCATTTATTCATGACAGACAGAGAGAGGCAGAGACCCAGGCAGAGGGAGAAGCAGGCTCCATGCAGGGAGCCCGCCGCGGGATGCGATCCCGGGACGCCGGGGTCACGCCCTGGGCTGAAGGCAGACGCTCAACCACCGAGCCACCCAGGCTGGAGGACTGGTCCGTCCACAGACTCTGGTCCCAGCTTGCCCGCACTGTGACCTCAGGCGTGTGGGCTTGGTTGAGGTGCCACCGCTGACGGAGGGGTACAGGACCGCAGATTTAGGCCCAGAGTGGGGCGCGGTCTGTGCCACAAGCCCTCCGTGCGCAGGCGCAGCACTTGGCGGGCCACTCTGCGCAGGCGCTGTGGGGAGCCATTACCAAGGGTTCTGGCGAAGTGAGGGCAGAATCGCTTTGGCGTGTTGTGTGCGTGTGCAAGATTGGGCCTGTGGGGCGGGGAAACCAGCCGCCCGGAGTTTCGTGCCCGCTGCCACGTGAGCAAGACGTTTAGGCCGCTTGAGTGGTCAAAATGAAAGGTGGTACTGTTGATCTTTAGCGATGAAGTGATGTACGTTCAAATTTTCCATAGTAATTTTGACCAGTAGGTTTGTCCAAATGATTAGTCATGCTCCCCCTGGAAGAGGTAGCGATGAGGTTTTTATAGAGAGATTCTGGGAGGTAAGCAAGGGCAATGTTTGATTGATATACCGTGAGCTGTTGCCTTATTTTTGGAAGCCCTCGTTGACTGCAATTGTCTTGTTCATTTTCTTCCATTCCAGTGAATTGGCTGTGAAGTTGTGGTTTGCGTACAGAGGCTACCAAGACATTAAAGCCGCCTGAGTCTGTGGTTTCCCAGCTTAATTATTTTAACAGTGGAAACAGTTGGTAGAACGTTATGCGGTTTTGTGTGTCTTGTGTGTTTTTTTTAAATCAGTTTTCGGGGATCCCTGGGTGGCGCAGCGGTTTGGCGCCTGCCTTTGGCCCAGGGCGCGATGCTGGAGTCCGGGGATCCAGTCCCGCGTCAGGCTCCCGGCATGGAGCCTGCTTCTCCCTCTGCCTGTATCTCTGCCTCTCTCTCTCTCTCTGTCTATCATAAATAAATAAATAAGAAATCTTAAAAAAAAAAAAATCAGTTTGCAAGGGCTATTCAACAGTTGTGCACTCGCTGTAAGAACGTACAGTCATGGATCTCTGAGTGGCTCAGGGCATGATCCTGGAGCTCCGGGATCGAGTCCCTGCGTGGAGCCTGCTTCTCCCTCTGCCTGTGTCTCTGCCTCTCTCTCTCTCTGTCACTTATGAATAAATAAAATCTTAAAAAAAAAAAAAACAATCATTTTTTATAATAAATTTATTTTTTATCGGTGTTCAATTTACCAACATACAGAATAACACCCAGTGCTCATCCGGTCAAGTGCCGCCCTCAGTGCCCGTCACCCATTCACCCCCACCCCCCGCCCTCCTCTCCTTCCACCACCCCTAGTTCGTTTCCCAGAGTTAGGAGTCTTTATGTTCTGTCTCCCTTTCTGATATTTCCCACACGTTTCTTCTCCCTTCCCTTATATTCCCTTTCACTATTTATATTCCCCAAATGAATGAGAACATACACTGTTTGTCCTTCTCCGATTGACTTACTTCACTCAGCATAATACCCTCCAGTTCCATCCACGTCGAAGCAAATGGTGGGTATTTGTCGTTTCTAATGGCTGAGGAATAAAAACGTACAATCATGATGGTGCAACAGTCTCATGTCCCAGAACCACCCAGTAGGTCACATATCCAAATCAAAGATACATATTTCATGATGTGTGATACACTTATGTATAAATAAGGAGGGGTTTCAACAAGGGTGTTACAATTATGCTGGGATAGGAGTATTAGAGACGCAGTAAATCCATTTCTACTGCTATGAAGACAGCACCTTCATATAGCATTGGTTAAGGAAAGCAATTTCATTGACGGTTTGGCACAAGTGCTCAAGAAAAGGGCCTCTCTGCCTGTGTGTGTGTGTGTGTGTGTCTTGTGAATAAAGAAATAAAATCTTTAAAAAATCAAGGTTTCAAAAAAAAAATATCAAGGTTTCATGAGGCAACAGATTTTCTCTGTAGTCTCTAGGGTGGAATCTACTAAGAGGACCATGCAGCTGGTTGGCAAAATACATCTTTTTTTTTTCTTTTAAAGAGTTTCCTTATTTATTCATGAGAGACACACACAGAGAGAGGCAGAGATATAGGCAGAGGGAGAAGCAGGCTCCCTGTAGGGAACATGATGTGGGTCTGGATCCTGGGACTCCAGAATCACACCCTGAGCCAAAGGCAGACACTCAACCACTGAGCCACCCAGGCGTCCTAAACCTGAATTTTGTTCAGATCCACTGGACAGGGAAAACAGTTATAATTGATTGTTGACATCTTCTAGTGAATTTTCTAGCATCTTGCGAAAAGTTAGGGATCTGTGTGTTTGGATCCTGTTCATCATGTTCCCATTGGGCTAGTTTCATCTAATGTTTGGCCAGACCTTACTGCAAACATGTGGATCAATTGATATACATCTGAAAAACCAGCTTTGGAACTTTGAATAAATATGTTAAATTCTTCAGTCAGTTTAGGGAACTCTTTATTGCTCAATGTTCAGCCCTATTCCAGGGAAAATAAGATTCATTGTGGAGTGCCTGGGTGGCTCAGTTGGTTAAGCATCTGCCTTCAACTTGCGACTGAGAATAGGCAGCCAAAGAAAATTTTGATCTCCTCCCACCTGTTCAGTGAGGGGAGATCCCAGAGTGGGGCCAGCCTGGACAATCTCCAGAAGAGGGAGAATCTGGGTGGGGCTGTGAAGGGTGAGGGTTCTTGGCTTCTGCTCTCCCTGCTTCTGGTGGATTGCCAGTTCTGTCTTCCCGAGTTTGTGTAGAGGACAATGGCAGGCTGCCCTAATATGTGCCCCTTGGCATATTGGTTTTTTGATATAAAAACTATTTAGGAAACAGCCAATGCAAAAAGGATACTCCGACCCTGAGAAATTAGAAAATCAGTCTCCCATGTTATAGATACCTTTTCTGTACGAAGAGATAAAGAGGTATTCTTAGGGAATTAGGAGCTGAGACGTTGCATGAATAGACTGGTTACTTTTCACTACTTTATTACCACTACCTAAATTCCACTCTGAATTATCTACTAATTGAAGGCCCAAACGGGAGTTTTTCTGACACTGTCAAATTCTCACAGATGTGTTATCTCTTTTTTCTAAAAAGCATAAATATTATCAACATTAGTAATTTTTATGGGTCTCACTTTCATTATTGGGCCTTTGGATGTATGTAACCAGACTTTGGAAATTTTTTCACCTGTAATCTGTCTCTGTCAATTTGATACTTAGACTAGGTAAAATAATTCTGAATGGTAAAGGAATACTGTTCCTCCTCAATAATTTATCTCTAGGGATGACTGGTTGGCTCAGTGGTGGAGCGTCTGCCTTCAGCTCAGGGCGAGATCCCAGGATCCTGGGATCAGGTCCCACATCAGGCTTCCTGCAAGGAGCCTGCTTCTCCCTCTGCCTATGTCTCTGCCTCTCTCTCTCTCTCTCTCTCTGTGTCTCTCATGAATAAATAAATAATTCTTTTAAAAAGATAATAATAATTTTTCTCAGGACTCCTGGGTGGCTCAGCGGTTAAACGTCTGCCTTCTGCTCAAGGCGTGATCTTGGAGTCCCAGGATCCAGTCCCACATCAGGCTCTCTGCATGGAGCCTTCTTCTCCCTCTGCCTGTGTCTCTGCCTCTCTCTGTCTCTCTGTGTCTCTCATGAATAACTAAATTTTAAAATAATAATAATAACAATAATTTTTCTCTAAAATCTTAACGTATGTACAGGATTGAAAATGTATACATTCCTACCTCAAAAGAGGCATTCTATTTGCATTCATAATGAAGTTCTTGTGCTTCCAGGTTAAGCATATTCTCACATTGAGGGATTTTCATGACATCTTATTACAGTGCCAATGGCGATGGCCATTGTGTCAGATGCTGTGACACAGTGCAGGTAAAAATGGCTATTTTTAAAGATATTCTTGAGTATCCACTTTTGCTGTACACATGGTGTTGCTTACAGAGCCATCTGAGAGAGCTCTGGTCAGTCCCTGAGCTCTGGAGAAGTGTCTGTGCAGTACCCCGAATGAATGAAAATGAAATAACTTTAAGTCAAAACCCCTATAGGGGCACCTGGGTGGCTCAGTGGCTGAGCATCTGCCTTTGGCTTAGGTCGAGATCCCGTGGTCCTGGGATCCAGTCCCACATTGAGCTCTCCGCAGGGAGCCTGCTTCTCCCTCTGCCTGTGTCTCTGCCTCTCTCTGTGTGTCAGTCATGAATAAATAAATAAAATCTTTAAAAAAAAAAGTCCCTATGTTCTCTCATATTTCTTCTTATTCCTTAGTAATGGAACAGGATTTTTTTAAAGATTTTATTTTTATTTATTCATGAGAGACACAGAATGAGAGAGAGAGAGGCAGAGACATAAGCAGAGGCAGAAGCAGGCTTCCCACAGGGAGCCTGATGTGGGACTCAATCCGGGGACTCCAGGATCACACCCTGGGCTGAAGGAAGGCGCTAAGCCGCTGAGCCACTCAGGGATCCCATGAAACAGGATTTGATGCCTACTGGTGGGGCAACCAGTTTTGGGCCATGAGAGATGAAAGATGAGCACAAGGCTGTTAATGGATAATAGAAGTACAAAAAAGGGGAAATAGAGCTACCCCATATGATGTCTCAGTCATTTTATCAGACATGGGCTTCCTACATATTCATTGTGTATATAACAGAAAATATACATCTTTTTTAGAAGTATTTGTCATTCTTGGTATAGCTGAACACAAAGTCACAGGTACAAAATGAAATGGATTCTTTTTTTTTCTTTTTTAAAGATTTTATTTATTTATTCATGGGAAACAGAAAGAGGCAGAGACAAGGCAGAGAGAGAAGCAGGCTCCATGCAGGGAGCCCGACACAGGACTCAATCCACAGTCTCCAGGATCATGCCCTGGGCCAAAGGCAGTGCTAAACCGCCGAGCCACCCAGGCTGACCCAAAATAGATTATTATATTTCAATTGTAATAATGTTAAATGTGAATAACCTGTTATCCAACTTCTTTGCACTGGATTTCACAAGTAATAGAAATCCAAGTTCCACTCCAGACAGGATGGGTAAAGGAGCAGCAAGGGCTGTGAAGGACCACGGAGATTTGTGGCCAAAAACTGGGTAGATTGAGGCAGAGATGCTCACAACCTCTGACTACTAACCTGTGTCCCCACTCACTGGCAACAAGCACAGAGCCCAGAGGACGTGACTACCCTAATCATGGGCAAGATAGAATGAGGGAGTGATCAGCATTCCTGGAAGATCATCCATCTGTAGTGGATCAAACCGATGTTGGAGTTATACACCTGGGATACTAGTGGTTTGTGGAATCATAGCACATGCCTTGCTGATCCTGCCTATTAGAGTGTCCCCAAGGCTTCATCTCCAACATCTAATCTGTGATATATCTTTTTTTAAATTTTTTTATTTTATTTTATTTATTTATGATAGTCACAGAGAGAGAGAGAGAGAGAGAGGCAGAGACATAGGCAGAGGGAGAAGCAGGCTCCATGCACCGGGAGCCCGACGTGGGATTCGATCCCGGGTCTCCAAGATCGCGCCCTGGGCCAAAGGCAGGCGCCAAACCGCTGCGACACCCAGGGATCCCTAATCTGTGATATATCTTAAAGTATTGTCTATGATGCTTCCATCATCCACTACCCCTCACCATCCACTGCCAATAATTTAGACCTGAAGAAGATCAGTAATCTCTGTATCCAACAGAATCTTATTGCTTATTAGTAACACCAGGGAATTCAGTTAAATCATGAAGAAAAGTAGGAATTCCTTGGTCCCAGGAACTCACCATATTTGCCAAGTCCCCATCTCTATTACTTTTATTCATCAGGTGACACCATGAGCATCTGACTTGGACTTTGGAGCGACTACGTGTTCCCTCCAGTTCCCTCCCTCCATTTCAAAAAGTGTTCTCCAGGTATATGTTTTAAGATTTTCTGTATTTCTTTGACAGACAGTGAGCACTAGCAGTGGGAGCAGGAGAGGGGGAAGCTAAGCAGGGAGCCTAAGTTGGGGCTTTGTCCCAGGACCCTGAGCTCATGACCTGAACCACAGACAGATGCTTAACTGACTGAGCAATCCAGGTCCCCCTCCACATATGCGTTTATTTTTTTTGATGGTATTTTTATGGTTTTATTAACACAAATATGACACGCACATAAGCTGTCTATTCATTTTCTTCGCTATGCAGCCTGGCAAAAAAATATGGAACGCTTCACGAATTTGCGTGTCATCCTTGCACAGGGGCCATGCTAATCTTCTCTGTATTGTTCCAATTTTAGTATATGTGCCGCTGAAGCGAGCACCACGTATGCGTTTAGTAGGTCTTATCTTGAGGCACCTCGGTGGCCACTTCCTTTGGCTCATATCATGACCCCAGGGTCTTGGGATCCATGCCCCTGTCAGGCTGCCTGTTTCTCACTTTCCCTCTGCTGCTTCCTCTGCTGTGCTTGCTCATGTGCACTCTCTATCTCCCTTCCTCCCTCAAATAAATAAATAAAATATTTTTTAAAAATAGCGTTGGGTGCCTGGGTGGCTTAGTTGATTGGGTGTCTGCCTTTGGCTCAGGATTTGGGGATCCAGCCCTGCACTGGGCTCCCAGCTCAGTGGGGAGCCTGTTTCTCTCTCTTCCTCTGCTATTCCTACTGCTTGTACTCTCTCTCTTTCTCTCAAATAAGACTATTTTTTTTAAAAAATATTTTATTTGGGGATCCCTGGGTGGCTCAGCGGTTTAGCGCCTGGCTTTGGCCCAGGGCGCGATCCTGGAGTCCCAAGATCGAGTCTTGTCTCGGGCTCCCGACATGGAGCCTGCTTCTCCCTCTGCCTGTGTCTCTGCCTCTATATGTGTATCATGAATAAATAAATATTAAAATAAAATAAAAATAAATAAAAATATTTTATGTTTGCACCTTGGGAATGTAGGTCATCATGTTTCAACTCTGTTCACACCCTTCTGGGTGTTAAATGTCTGAATTTATACTGTGGCCCATTGTCCTTGTATCCCTCTAATCTCAAGAGGTCAGTGAGGACTCTACAAAACGTACAAAAAATTGTCTCAGATACATTTGTAACTAGGAATGAAACTGAGATCAAGAAGAACTGGAGATGCTTAAAAAGTTAAGACAAGTAGAATTTGTCTTTCTGTATTCTGAGAGTCAGGTGTGTAACCCAGTAATAGGTGTCCTCTCTCCACATGTAGAATTCATGCAGTTCTTCTTCCTGTAATTTTTGTTTCTCATGCCTTTCCTCGTGTTGGAATACTTTTCTCCACTTATGGGGTATCTATTATACACCGAGTACTGCCACATGTAGATATTGAGTTCATTTACACGTCAAAGGAAGCTGTCCATCATGACAGGGGGCTCAATCTTCTATTTGGATCTATGGGCAGAGAGTGTCTTTGAGTTCCTGGGTCAGTCCAGATGGAGCCACTGAGACAAAAACATATTTAGGTAATCTCTGTGGGGATCTTCTCTACAGGGTATACAAGAGGATGCATAGGTTGCCAGGGGAGATGGTTGTTCACAAGGGCAGTGGTTGAGGTGTCACGTCAGAAATTATATTAACTTGTGACTCTGCAGGGTGTTGTTTAGGGAATGCACTAGTGAGAAGGTATTGTGTCAGTTCATGTCCCCTGCAAACCAACTGACTACACAAAATGGATAGCAGGCAGCACACCATCAGGAAGGAGTTTACCTAACCTGCCAACGGTCCCCCGATATAATATGTTATATATCCATGTGGATGTCTCAGCAGTTAAAAGGAGAAGAAAATGATACAATAGATAAACTGTTGGAAATATAATCACACATTATTTGATACACTTAATGGTGTATTAAATGTATTTAATACACTTTTAAATATATTCTCAGAGGCCACTGAGAAAAGGGATTACTGGTGATATTACATCACCATTATCAAATGGCATGGTAAACACCACCTGTTATCTACATTCTTTTTTTTTTTTTTTAATTTTATTTATGATAATCACACACACAGAGAGAGAGAGGCAGAGGGAGAAGCAGGCTCCATGCACCGGTAGCCCGACGTGGGACTCGATCCCAGGTCTCCAGGATCACACCCTGGGCCAGAGGCAGGCGCTAAACCGCTGCTCCACCCAGGGATCCCCTGTTGTCCACATTCTTAAGGTAAGGTAGGTTAATGTTGGTGGCGGGATAATACATTATTCCTGTACACATCAGTATTAACACATTAAAAACCAATATATTCTATCATTAAAATATCTTATGATCACACATAGATAAAATTATGCATTTTAAATCCACTGTATGTTCCTTCTTGAAAATACAGATTACAGGGACGTCTGGGTGGCTCAGTGGTTGAGCGTCTGTCTGCCTTTGGCTCAGGGCGTGATCCTCAGTCCGGTGATCAAGTCCCGCATCAGTCTCCCAGTGAGGAGCCTGCTTCTTCTCCCTCTGCCTGTGTCTCTGCCTCTCTCTGTTTCTCATGAATAAATAAATAAAATCTTTAAAAAAAAAAAAAAGAAAGAAAGAAAAGAAAATGCAGATTACAAGCACTCAAGAAGCGTTCTTTTTAAAAAAATTTTATTTATTTATTCATGAGAGACAGAGAGAGAGGCAGAGACCTAGGTGGAGAGAGAAGCAGGCTCCATGCAGGGAGCCTGATGTGGGACTCAACACCAGGACTCCAAGATCACGCCCTGTGCCAAAGGCAAATGCTTAACCGCTGAGCCACCCAGGTGTCCCTTAAGAAGCATTCTTGTTCTGATATAATGTCCTAGGAGTCATGATTTCAATACATTAGGCCTGAAGCAATAATTAAGAAATGTCAATTTATGGTCGTATGCGTTTTTATGGAAGTGTTAGCTCTCGTCTGCTGATATCTGGGAAGGTTTCTTCATTTCAACTGCATCAGATAATATTCTTTACTTCTATCTATTGCTATTATATAGATACATCAGTATTTTAATGGATTGCCATGAGCTTGTCTTTGATTTTGACTCTTTAGATTTTTAATTTCAGGGGCACCTGGGTGGCTCAGTGTTGAGCATCTACCTTTGGCTCAGGTCTTGATCCCATGGTCCAGGGATTGAGTCCCACATGGGGTTCCCCATGGGGAGCCTGCTTCTCCCTCTGCCTATGTCTCTGCTTCTCTCTCTGTGTTTCTCATGAATAAATAAAATATTTTTATAAAAAGATTTTAATTCCAGTTAGTTAAGATAAAGTGTTTTATTAGTTTCAGGTGTATAATACAGTGGTTAAAAAAAATTCTATACCTTACCTGGTGGTCATCACAAGAATTGCAGTCCTTTATTCACAGGACCTATTTAACCCTTCACCGCACCCACCTTCACTCTGGTAACTATTGGTGTGTTCTCTATCATTAAGAGTCTGTTTCTTGATTTCTCTCTTTCTCTCAACATTGTCACTTAGCAATTGATTAAATTCCTCATGGAGAGTGGAGTATGGTCACCTTAAATGGTCTTCTCATTGCTCTTCTGATTTTTCATTATAATAATACTCTAAAGAAAAAAATACTCTAATGTGTTCTCCTTTTGCTTTGTTCTCTCCTGTTGTTGAGATATACGTAAGCAGCTCCTGACTCCTTTTCCCAGCCAAGCAATCATACTGATTCCTCAAAATAAATTCACCCCCACCCCCATCCCCTCTGGACTTTACAACAGTGGCCTTGTGAAATAGTTATAGGTAGGGACAGATAGGGCCCAATTTCATTGCATGGGTAGAGACACCTCTACAACAATGTCACCTTGAAGATGTTGCACAATAGAACCCCTTCACCTTTCAACAACCCTTAACATTTAAGAACCGATAATTGGTCAGAGGTAAAATGATGAGGGATGAAACAGAAAAATGTTCACCTTTAGCCCAGAGAGCTGACCTATAGGCTGCAGAGTTTTGATACTGATCAAATACATACTGGTTGGCACATTCTTAAAGGGTCTCATGACTGCCTGTACATCTCACCCATAATACTGAACTGAGTGAAAAGGACCAGAGAAATTTTGCAAAAGTAGTTTTTCAAGTAGAAATTTGAAGAAACATTTATGATCTAATACTCCCTACATGTCCCCTCCTCCTTGAATGTTAAGCGATAAGGACCAGCTTCACATAGCCAAAATGCAACTCTTTCTACCTGGGCATCCTATCCCCCTGCTATTTGAATAAACTAAGTTGCACCTTAAACATCTCAAGAATCCTTTCCTGCTGGATGGGCTCAACAATCCCACAATAGTTTTGATACTGAAAGCTCCATTTTTCGCTTCCAGTGGCTCGAAAAGCCAATACTCAAGACATAAGTTTTGATTGGAAAGGAAGAAGAGCTTTACTCAGGAAGCTGGCCACTGGCGAAGAAGGTGGAGTCTTGTCCAGAAACCAACTCCAAGGATTCAGCCTGGCCCAAAGATTTTTAAAGGAATTTGAGGCCAGTCATCAGTAAAAGAGGAGCCTGATAATCTGTAACACTTCTTGATTGCCTGTAGACTCTGTGGTGCCAGCTACAGATGTTATGGACCTGCTTGGAGATTGTGTATGGGTGTCTCAGGGAGAGGTGATGCAAAAGGCTTCTGTCCCTATTCTTTCTAGGAAACAATGCATGTTCAATAGATATATAGAAAGAGGTGTGGTTTATCGATTACACAGCCTAGAGGTTCATCCAGAATTTAAAAACTACTAAATTGGTTAGAGGGGTACTTCTATGTAACTTCTGTGTGAACAAGATCCTCTATGATTATTCTGTTGCAGCAAATGGTAGGATTTCCTTGTTTTGTGAGGTTGGTTATATACCAAGAATAAAATAGATGGGAGAACTCTATCAGTAATATAGCTGATATCAGAGATTACTTTTTTTTTTATTTTTTATTTTTTGAGATTACTTTTTTAAAAGATTTTATTTAGTTATTTTTTTCAAGATTTTGTTTATTCATGAGAGACACACACAGAGAGAGGCAGAGACATAGGCAGAGAGAAGCAGGCTTCATGCAGGGAGCCCTATGTGGGACTGGATCCCAGGTCTCCAGGATCACGCCCTGGGTCAAAGGCAGGTACTCAACTGCTGAGCCACCCAGGCGTCCCATTTATTTAGTTATTTGAGAGTGAATGTGCATGTGAACACGCAGTGGGAGTGGTTCCATCCCAGGACCAGGGAATCATGACCTGAGCTGAAGGCAAATGTTTAACTGTGCCACCCAGGAGCCTCAGAGATTAACTTTTTATATGATAAAGAATTACCTGCCTGGTGTGGCAACCTATTCCTTGGCAAACATTTGCTCTTTCCTTTTTCCTGTGAATATGCTTCCCCATTTTTGAAATTCTAAATCCTTACATTCTGCTAAGTGACAGTGGCATGCATATAAGCACTAATTGCCTGTCTTGAGCCTCATATGTTTGGGGTTCCCATAATTAAGAATTTTTTTTTCTCTTGTGAGTCTGCCTCACATCTGTGTAATTATCATTCTGGCCAAAGAATTGAGAACAGATGAAGAAAGTGTCAGATTTAATCGGATTGGTCGTGAAATGAAATAGGCCAGGCAAAAGTTGGCCAAAACAGGCTTTTAATGGGATGCGCTCTCTGGAAAGTTTCTGTGGCCCGCAGGGGAGGGAGAGAGCAGGGAGTCAAGGGCCTGGGAATTCGCACACATGGAGGGCAAGTGGGCTTTTTAAGGGAGGGAGGGGTAAGGGGATGTGTGTCCATACAGGGTGATAGGTATTAGGGCATATTGCTGGTGAAATCAGCCTGGGGCAATAACTGCCCATGCCCTTATATGGGATCTGGTTAAGGAATGGTTCAGGTTTCCTGCATAGGTCCTGTCTCCCCCTGATGACATGTCCTCGGGCAGTCTGCTGGTGATGGGAAAGTTCCGAAGTGGGGGCAACAAGGTGGAGGGTCTGCAGCCATTTTGTTGGTGCCTCCTGATCCCCCTTGATCCCGAAGGCCCAACAGAAAATGTTTCCTCTCCTGCACATTCATTCTGTTGTCACAAAGTGACCTCTGTGCTTTAGGGCAAAAATATGACCTGAAGACCGTGTTGGGGATGAAGAACAGTAGCTTTATAGCTTTGCTAGATAGAGGAGGATGCAGGAAGATAAGACCCCAGAAGTAGAAGCTCACTCTGTGACTGGGGCTGAGGGGTCTCGCAGGCATGTATAGGATCTGGCCTGTTGCAACAGGAATGGTGTCTGTGCTGCCAGCCTTGCTCACCAGGTTTTCAGAGTGGTACTGGATTCCTGAAAACAGAAAACAAAGGCTAAGAAGGGGGGAGAGGAAGTTTGGCGAAAAGAGGGAAAAGGATACTTGGTTTAAGCTATGAAGCCTTGCTGTTGTTTTAATGCAGCCATTTGATTTTTGTTTGACTTTATACTCTTAAGAGGTTTTAGTTTGAGTCACCAGGATAGCTGAAGTAAGCCATGTCACATTTTACATTGAGAAACCACTCAATATTTTCTAGAATTCCTAAAATAAAAGGAATAAAACCAAATTTTAGTGTAAATATGAGGAATTAGAATTCTCATATGTTGCTGATGGGAAAGTAAGAAGTAAAATCACTTTGGAAAACTTGGGATCCCTGGGTGGCGCAGCGGTTTGGCGCCTGCCTTTGGCCCAGGGCGCGATCCTGGAGACCCGGGATCGAATCCCACGTCGGGCTCCCGGTGCATGGAGCCTGCTTCTCCCTCTGCCTGTGTCTCTGCCTCTCTCTCTCTCTGTGTGTGACTATCACAAATAAATAAAAAAAAATTAAAAAAAAAAAAAAAAGGAAAACCGTTTTGCAGTTACTTATGAAAATAAACATTTCCTTACTGACGGGAGCGGGGGGTGGGGAACATTTTGTTAGCAAAAAATATACCTCTTTAAAGATTTTTATTTTTTTTTTAAAGATTTTATTTATTTATGAGAGTGAGAGAGAGAGAGAGAGAGAGAGAGAGAGAGAGAGAGATGCAGGCTCCATCCAGGGAGCCTGATGTGGGACTCGATCCAGGGTCTCCAGGATCATACCCTGGGCTGAAGGCAGCGTTAAACTGCTGAGCCACTCGGGCTGCCCTTTAAAGATTATTTTAGACTGCGTTTGCGTTTTCTTGTGTATGGGGGGGTGGTTTTTTTGGTTCGTTTGTTTTGAGGGAGAGAGAGAGAGAGAAGGAAAGCAGGAGCCTGTGGGCAGGAGCCAGGAAGGGGGAAGAGGAGCAGAGGTGGAGCAACAGAATCTTAAGCAGGCTCCCTCCTCAGTGGACCCTGACCTCATGACACTGAGATCAGGACCTGAGCTGAAATCAAGAGTCACATGCTCAGCCTACTGAGCCGCCCAGGCGCCCCTCTGCTGTTATTTTAAAGAAACAGCAGACAAAGGAAAAGCTCTGAAACCCAGTTTGTTTACTTTTGTGAGAGACATTTTCATTTATATGGGAACGCTCCATTTGTAAGAGTATGTCCCTCTGTGTAGCAGAAAGAGGCAGAATGTGTAAAGTGCCGGAAATTCTGATCAGTGGAGAAGGCATGGATTTAAATCTGGATAACAATCATAGCCTTAGTTACTCTCCTTTGCCAGATCACTTCTCTCACTTGCTTTCCAGTCGGATAATTATGTGGAGTTTCAAGAGCGATCCTTGCTGGTATCCTCCCTCTATGTTTCTGTCAATTGGTGTGGGTGGAACGGACAGTGTTGTTTTAAATAACGGCTCTGGGTGATTCTAAGTGAGGTCAGGTTTAAGCATGAGGGCTTCCAAGTTATTTTATGAGAGTTGAGAGTAAGCTTTGGCCAAGGAGAGGTAACCGGTCTCCCCTACTGTGATTTCTGGAGGGTCAAGTCCGGGCAGCACACCCTTCGTAGGCGGTAGCTGAATTTGTTGTAGTCTGTTGGAGGGGAAGCCCCCTGAAAGGAGAGAATGAAAAGTCAGTGATTGGTCTCCTCGTAGGAACTCAGTTTCTGAAAGGCCCCTGAGGCAAAGGATTAGGAAGTTTTGGGGCCTTTTCTGCGTTTCAAAGTCCTGCTTTCTGGCGAGCAGTTTAGAGGTGCAGAGGCTCTGTTGGTGGCTTTAAAGGCATTTTCTCCTGATGCAGCTGTGATTTCTCCATGAATCTCTTCTGAGAAAGAAATCTAGAGGACAAAGTGAAAGAAGAAGAAATGGCCAGTTCTCAGGTAAGCCTTGCATCTGAGGTCAGAGGCTTTCATGTTTTCCTCCTGGAATTCCATTAATTTAGAAATTGCAAATGTTGGTTCCTCTAGTTTTGATTTTTCTGCCTTATGTTTTCACCTGATGTTTAAAACCTTTTCAAAAATGACTTTAGAACCTTCTTCCCTATATCCCAGAGCTTCTCTGCCTTCTCTCCAACATGGCTTCCAACAGCGCATCAACAGTTGTCCCTTTGAATTAAAGTCCTGCAAGTATTGAAAATATTCCCTTTGTGACAGATTCACAGGGCAAGTCTTTGAGTCCAACATTCTTATTGCTGATGGAGTCTGGTTGGAATATCAGTCAAGAAAAGCAGTTCTTATTCAAGTCCCATCTGGATGCTTTTTCACCTTTGTGTAGACCAAGGGGGATAATGCATAAATAAACATAATGGGTATGAGGCTCAGAATAACTGGGGAATTTTCCAGTGTGTGTGGGGGGACTGGGAAGGGATGGGGGGAGCAGGCAGTAATCTTGCTCTTTAGATTGTGAAAAAGATCCTCTATTTAAAATGTACTAGATATTACAGGACATGGAACCTATACTGATTGAAGTTTGTATAAATGCACTATATTCTCATAAGTCAATTTATATTCTGATTTAATGTTTGGTGGCAACAAGAACATACCAGTAATATAGGTCCTTTAGTGCGCCTTAGGCACTGTTATCAATTGGTTTCCTTAGAGCTCATGTTATCTTCTTTGACTTGGTTTGGTGCTGACAGATTTCTTTCCTATTCAGTTTATATTTTCTCCCTTAATATTCATAAGGATCTTAGATTTACTGAGTGATATGCAGGACCCATCCTATGTAAAGTGGAAACTTCTTTCTAGTCTCTCTTGCTTGTTGTTGCCTATAAGGAGTACAAAGGTAAAAGAAATGTAGAGAAACTGAAATTCAACTTGCAGTCCTTTGATAAATATCCAAGATTGGCAAAGTATGAGAAACTATTAGGAATTTACAATTTCCTTAATGTTAGGGCTTTGCTAGAGGCAAAAAACAACCAGCTTGACAATAGCCAGACCTCCAGGATCCCTTAAGTCCTCTTTAACAAATGAAAATACCCTACAGAAGCTTCCTTTAGGGATGTTTGGGTGGTTTAGTGGTGGAGCTTCTGCCTTTGGCTTGGCGGGGTGGGGTGGGGGGGTGGGGGGGGGGGTGGGGGGGGTGGGGGTGGGGATCCTGGAGTCCTGGGATGGAGTCCCACATAGAGCTCCCTGCATGGAACCTGCTTCTCTCTGCCTATGTCTCTGCCTCTCTCTCTCTCTCTCTCTCTCTCTCTCTGTCTCTCATGAATAAATAAATAAAACCTTAAAAAAAGAAACTTCTTTATTTCTGCCCCTCAATTTAAAAATATATAATCAATGGCTTCTCTCAAGGACAGTATAGGTCCTTCTGCCCAGGGGTCCTGTCCCTGCACTTTCATAAAAACAGTTTTTGCATCAAAAATGTCTCAAGAATTCTTGCTTGACCAGTAGCTCCCATCAGTTTCCACTGGACAATGGAGGCTCTCTCTCTCATGTAGTATAGAGAATGATTTCTAAGACTGAGGGTTCTAAGGGAGACCTTCTTCTTGATAAAGTTTAGGAATATAGGTGAGGTCCAGAGTTGACAACCAAGAAAGAATTGTTGAGACGTCTTTGGTGCAAAATGGTGGTTTTATTAAAGCACGGGGACATGACCCATGGGTAGGAAGGGCTGCTGCCCCAGGCTTGTGAGGGGTGGCTGATTATATACCTGGGAGTTGGGAGGGGTTTGAGGATAGCTGAACTTTTTAAGGCATTTTGGAAGCAAGGTTTCTAGGACCTAGAGGGGGCTAGTTATTGTTGGGAAAAGGTCACTAATTACCATCTAATAAAACCTGAGTTATGAGACCCTTCAGATATATATCAGTGGGCCATGTGCTTGGAGGATGATTGCCAAGATGTATCTTTGAGTTTAGAGATAAAGGAAATTTCTAAAGGAATTTTTATATGTTAAAGTAGACTTACAGGCTCCTGGAGGTTGGGCTAAGATCCCTTAGCAAAGTATGAACATCGAGGCAGTTAAGTCTGTAGATGAATGTACCTCTCCTGTTTCAAGGACTTGTCAATGTGCTGCCCCAGGCTTGTTCTTTGTCCTCAGCTAGTTTTCTGTTCCCCCATCAATCTTGTAGATTTTTATTTTCTTCCACACTTAGGTCACAGAGTTACCCTTCTATTTACTTCTTTGTATTTTCAGGAGGAAAAAAAAAAACTAAAACTAAAACAAGAATCATTAACATGTTTGAGTGTCTTAAAATCCTGAAATAGAGTCCTTGATAGAAACTCTACCAGGTGGGGTTATGACACAAAGGAAATTTGATTTGCAGCCAATAAGGAGATTATAGGGGATAACTTCCCAAGCAGAGACTCAGAGTCAGAGGGAATGGTTTCCTTTTATTTAGGGTTAGGATGGAAATTCAGCAAGAGGGGCTTCATCATCTTCTTATAGCTGGGTATAAGGTCACACAGGTACCTGCAAACAACACTTTTATATATTCTCTGTATGTTATGTAAATGAGGTTTGTGCTTCTCCTTTGGAGATTTTCTTTTCTTTTTTTTTTTTTTTAAAGATTTTATTTATTTATTCATGAGAGACACAGACAGAGGGAGAAACAGGTTCCCCACAGGGACCCCCATGTGCGACTCTATCCCAGGACCTGGGATCACACCCTGAGCCAGAGGCAGGCGCTCAACCACTGAGCCACCCAGGAGTCCTGGTGGAGATTTTCATACTAAGGTAAAAGTGCCATGGGTTATTACTCTTTGGTCCATCTACATAGTTATTAGTCAAGAGTTAAGGTCAAACTGGGCTGGCCCAAGCTCATTCTTTCAGCCATAATTTCCATTTTAGTTGGATAGTTTCCATTCCTTGATAGGAGAGTAGACCTTTGGGTCTTTGCCGGGAGTAAAACCTAAGGTGGAAAGATGAGGTTAAGTAAAATGTGGGACAAATGTCAGATAGTACAAGTAGGTGAGCAGGGAAGGTCAGGTCTTGGGGTCTAGCTGGTGACACTAACACCCTGTTCCACCTTAGGGACCATTGTCAACTCTGCCTGTGGCCCCTTGGTAACTGTGGTATTTATTGCAGGGACTGCTGACATTCAGGGATGTGGCCATAGAATTCTCTCAGGAAAAAAAAAAAAAAAAAAAAAAAAAGAATTCTCTCAGGAGGAGTGGAGATGCCTGAATCACAGTCAGCGGGAACTGTACAGGGATGTGATGTTAGAGAACTACAGATGCCTCCTCTTCTTGGGTGAGGATGACTCCTTCCAGGTTTCCCAGAGCACACTCTGGGTTTTCTTCCTTCCTTTAAAGACTGTGTCTTAGAAGATTCCTCTTTGAATGCTTGGAATTCAGATCCAGGCAGAATGGGAAATAAGGAGGGGTTTATTGATGTAGAGACAAAGCTTCATGATGTGTCCTCTTAAGTTCTAGTTTCCCCTTCCTAAGGGAACATCATTACTTCTGTAGATGAGTGGTAATTCTAAACAGAGTGGCATAAAATGCGACTCCCCACATCTTAAACTTATATTTCCACTCCTTATCATTGTGTCTACTACTTGGAAGTGGAGATTAGGATGTGAACATTGGAAATGTCTCCTGTGTATTCTAAAGAGGCTGTTGGGCAATATGATTTGGGAAGCCATTTTTTTTAGAATTCTACAATGTCTTTTCTTCTCTACTTAACACAATAGTGGATTGAAAGTTAGGATCTCCAGCAATACTCATTTTCCTTTTTTCTAATAAACAAGCCTCATTGTGTCCAAGCCAGATCTGATCACGTTTTTGGAGCAAGAGAAGCAGCTGTGGAATGTGAAGAGAAAGGAGACAGTAGTCTTCCATCCATGTAGGTGGGAATGAATGAGGCAGATGACAGAGGAGAGGTCCACATGTGACGTGGAATATAGACCTTAAACTGGTTGGAATAGGTCTCCTTGAATGGAAATGAGTTTGAGAAGCCTAACGTTATTTGTCTCCCTCTCACAGAGGGACATGTGGTATCCAACATTAAAAGCTCTCACCTTGGGATCCCTGGGTGGCGCAGCGGTTTGGCGCCTGCCTTTGGCCCAGAGCGCGATCCTGGAGATCCGGGATCAAATCCCACGTCAGGCTCCCGGTGCATGGAGCCTGCTTCTCCCTCTGCCTGTGTCTCTGCCTCTCTCTCTCTCACTGTGTGCCTATCATGAATAAATAAAAATTAAAAAAAAAAAAAAAAAAAAAAAAAAAAGCTCTCACTTTCACTAAGGATTCTCCTTCTGCTCCACTGATGGTCCATCACTTCCACAGTGAGGGCCAGGAGACTTTCCTGGGAAGGGATGGGCTTGAATAATCTGAGGGCGTCTCCTTTGTTAGAAGTTTCCTATGGAAATATCCCTGTTTCTGAGGATCTCTAGGCTAAGCCCTTTGTAAGTTGTTTTGCTTTGTGTCAGAAGTGTGTCAGTGTAGTTGTACACATATTGTGGTTTGGGTCAGAATGGCTGGGCACACTGGAGACAGATATTACATGTATTCTGGTTTATACATTCCAATGTTATGCAGACTTTAATCTTAATGCTACAAAATGAGATTCAGTACCTTCATTAGGTAATTGTGCACCTCCCTAAAATGAGAAAATCTAATGCTTTATTCAAAAGTTCTTTTTTTTTTTTTTTTAAGATTTTGTTTATTTACCCATGAGAGACACACAGAGAGAGGCAGAGACACAGGCAGAGGGAGAAGCAGGCTCCATGCAGGGAGCCCCCATGTGGGACCTGATCCTGGGACTCAACCACTGAGCTACCAGGAGTCCCAAAAGTTCATTTTTCTTTATATTATTAATGTAGGAATTAATGTTCAACTGTATGTATTCTGTTCTTCAATATTGAAATATTTTTTTAATTTTTTAATTTATGATAGAGAGAGAGAGAGAGAGAGAGAGGGGCAGAGACATAGGCAGAGGGAGAAGCAGGCTCCATGCACCGGGAGCTCGATGTGGGATTCAATCCTGGGTCTCCAGGATTGCGCCCTGGGCCAAAGGCAGGCGCCAAACCGCTGCGCCACCCAGGATCCCAACATTGAAATAATATAATGACTATTTGTTTCCTAGAATTCCTCTGTTAATAATGTCATATGGGTGCTAGAACATTTAGAACTCAGAACTTGCAGGCTTTTATAAAGTCTCAATTGTCACCTTATCAATAATTGCATCATTTCATAACTGTCATGTATAACATGAAGTTCCTGTGATTTTTCTTATGCGTTCTCACTTTCTCTTTAGTTGTATATGGGAGTCATCTCTGATTATTTTAGATAAATGTTCTGATAGGACATGGGCATGTTTTTTCTAAGAAGAGACTAGATAGTTAATAAACTTCCCACATTTAAGAAAAACTTTGTCACTAAAAGTTTACTTCAGTGAAAATTAATCGTACATTTTTCTTCTACTTTCCTCAAAATGTATCTGAGTTTCGTTCCATATATTTACTTTTTATAAAGTCATTGCCAGCATATTTTACATTGATGGTTTTCTTCCTTCCTTCCTTCCTTCCTTCCTTCCTTCCTTCCTTCCTTCCTTCCTTCCTTCCTTCCTTCCTTCCTTTCTTCCTTCTTTCTTTCTTTCTTTCTTTCTTTCTTTCTTTCTTTCTTTCTTTCTTTCTTTCTTTCTTTCTTTCTTTCTTCTTTCTTTTTCTTTCTTTCGAATGAATAGATGAAGGTTTCTAGGTTACTCAGTTGAATGTTTACCTTCAGCTGGATCATGATCACAGGGTTCTGGAATTGAGCCTCATGTCTGGTCCCCTGCTCAGCAAGGAGTCTGCTTTTCCCTCCCCTCACCCACTGCCCCTGCTTGTACTCTCTCTTACTCACTCTCACTTGCTCTCACTCTTGCTCTTGTTTTTTTTTTTTTTCAAATATAAAAATAAAACGTTTAAAGAAAATAGAAATGAAAGGATTTTGTTTCCTTGATTTTTGTTTTATCCATTTTTTTATTTTTAACAAATGAATTTTTTTCAGTTTTTAAAAAACTTTAAATTCATTTAATTAACATAATGTATTATTAGTTTGAGAGGTAGAGGTCAGTGATTCACCAGTCTTATATAATAATCAGTGCTCCGGCAGCCCGGGTGGCTCAGCGGTTTAGCGCCGCCTTCAGCTCAGTGTGTGGTCCAGCTCGCAGCCTGGAGCCTGCTTCTTCTCCTTCTGTCTGTGTCTCTGCCTCTCTTCCTGTGTCTCTCATGAATAAATAAATAAATTTTTTTTTTAAAAAAAGGAGGGCGCAACATGATGGATGAGCACTGTTTTTTTTTTTTTTTATTCATGAGAGTAAAATATATGTGTGTGTGTGTGTGTGTGTGTACACTTACATACATATAGAGCTCATCTTCTTTATCCTTTCATCTGTCCATAGCCATCTGGGTTCTTTCCAGAGTTTGGCTATTGTGGGTATTGCTGCTATAAACATTGGGGTGGAGGTGCCCCTTTGGATCACTACATTTGCATCTTTGGGGAAAATACCTAGTTAGTGCAATTGCTGGGTCATAGGGTAGCTCTATTTTCAACTTTCTGAGGAACCTCCATTCTGTTTTCCAGACTGGATGCACCAGCTTACATTCCCAACACTGTAGGAAGATTCCCTTTTCTCTGCATCCTGTGAACATCTGTCATTTCCTGATTTGTTAATTTTAGCCCAGATTCTGAGCAGTGTGAGGTGGTATCTTATTGTAGGTTTGATTAATATTTCTCTGATACCGAGTGATGTTAATTAAGCATTATTTTATTTCATTTTTAAAGATTTATTTATTTATTATAGACAGAGAGAGAGGCAGAGACACGGGCAGAGGGAGAAGCAGGCTTCATGCAGGGAGCCTGATGTGGGACTCGATCCCGAGGCTGAAGGCGGTGCTAAACCGCTGAGCCACCCAGGCTGCCCTAATTAAGCATCATTCTAACGTGTGTTTTGCCATTTGTACGTCTTCTTGAAGAAATGTCTGTTCATGTCTTCTACCCAGTTCTTGATTGGATTGTTTTTTCAGTGTGGAGTTTCACCAGTTCTTTACAGCTTTTGGATACTAACCATTTATCTGTTAAGACATTTGTGGGCAGCCCGGGTGGCGCAGTGGTTTAGCGCCGCCTGCAGCCCAGGGCGGGATCTGGAGACTCTGGATCGAGTCCCATGTCAGGGTCTCTGCATGGAGCCTGGTTTTCCCTCTGCCTGTGTCTCTGCCTCTCTCTCTCTCTCTCTCTGCATCTCTATGAATAGATAAGTAAAATCTTAAAAAAAAAAAAAAAAAGACATTTGCAAATATCTTCTCCCATTCTGTGGGTTATCTTTTGGTTTTCTCAAGTGTTTCCTTTGCAGTGCAAAAGCTTTTTATCTTGATGAAGTCCCAAGAATCCATTTTTGACTTTGTTTCCCTTCCCTTTGGTGACATGACTAGCAACAAGTTGCTGTGGCCAAGTCGCAGATGTTGCTTCTTGTATTCTCCTCAAGGATTTTGATGGATTCCTGTCTCACATTTAGGTCTTTCATCCATTTTGAGTTTATTTTTTTATATGGTGTAAGAAAATGCTGCAGTTTCATTTTTCTCATGTGGCTCTCCAATTTCCCATAATGATCTTTGTAGAAACTGTCTTTTTTCAGTTGGATATTCTTTCCTGCTTTGTGGAAGATTAGTTGATCATGGGTTGAGGGTTCTTTTCTGTGTTCTTTTTTCTGTTCCATTGATCTTTTGTCTGACTTTTAGTAGTACCATTGTGTCTTGATCATTCCAGCTTTCTAATAGGACCTGAAGTTCAGAATTGTGATGCCACCAGCTTTGGTTTTCTTTTTCAACATTCCTTTGGCTTATGGAGGTCTTTTCTGGTTCCATGCAAATTGTAGGATTATTTATCCTAGCTCTGTGAAAAATGTGGATGGTGTTTTGATAGGGATTGCATTGAATGTATAGATGGCTCTATGTAGCATAGTCATTTCAATCATATTTGTTCTTCCACTGCATGAGCAACAAACGTTTCTTTCATTTTGTTGTCTTCCTCAATTTCTTTCATAAGTGTTCCATAGTTTCCAGAGTACAGATCCTTTGCCTCTTTGGTTAGGTTTTTCCCTCTGTATCTTGTGGTTTTGGGTACCATGGTAAGTGGGATGGACTCCTTCATTTCTCTTTTTCTTCTGTCTTATTGTTAATGAATGAATAGAAATGCAACCAATTTCTGTGCATTGATTTTATCTCCTGCCACTTTTGCTGAGTTCCTGTACAAATTCTAGCAATTTTAGGGGTGGAGTCTTTTGGGTTTTCCCACATAGAGTATCATGTCATCTGCAAAGTGTGAGAGGCTGTCTTCTTCTCTTCCAACTTGGATACCTTGTATTTCTTTTTGGGGTCCCATTATTGAGGCTCAGACTTATAGTACTATGTTGAACCTCAGTGGTGAGAGTGGACATCCCTGTTGTGTTCCTGACCTTAGGGGAAAAGCTCTTAATTTTCCCCCATTGAGAATGATATGCAGGGATGCCTGGGTGGCTCAGCGGCTGAAAGTGTCTGCCTTTGGCTCAGGGAGTGATCCTGGAGTCCCAGGATGGGGTCCCACATCGGGCTTCCTGCATGGAGCCTGCTTCTACCTCCGCCTGTGTCTCTGCCTCTGTGTGTCTCTTATGAAAAAATAAATAAATAAAATCTTTAAAAAAAGAGAGAGAATGATATACAGTGAGGGCTTTTTGTAGATGGCTTTTATGATATTGAGACATGTTTCTTCTATCTCTACACTGTGAAGAGTTTTATTTTTATTTTAATTTTGATTTTTTAAAAGATTTTATTTATTCATGAGAGACCCACAGAGAGAAAGAGGGAGAAGCAGGCTCCATGCAAAGAGCTCGATGTGGGAATCAATCCCAGGACTCTAGGATCACGCCCTGGGTGGAAGGCAGGCGCTAAACCGCTGAGCCATCAGGCATCCCTGTGAAGAGTTTTTTTTGTTTGTTTGTTTTGTTTTTTAAGATTTTATTTATTTATTCATTCATGAGTGACAGATCGAGAGAGAGAGAGAGAGAGAGAGAGAGAGAGAGGCAGGAGAAGCTGGCTCCATGCAGGGAGCTCGACGTGGGACTCAATCCCGGGTCTGCAGGATCACACCCTGGGCTGAAGGCGGCGCTAAACTGCTGAGCCACCTGGGCTGCCCCGTAAAGAATTTTAATTAAAAAAAAAAAAAAAATGGACTCTGTACTTTGTCAAATGCTTTTCTGCATGTATTGTGAGGGTCATATAGTTCTTGTCCTTTCTTTCTTAATGTAGTGAATCACGTTTATTGATTTGCTGATGTTGAACCACTTTTGCAGCCCAGAAATAAATCCCACTTGGTCATGGTAAATAATCCTTTTAATGTCCTGTTGGATCCTATTGGCTAGTATTTTGGTGAGAATTTTTTTTAAAAGATTTAGTTATTCATGAGAGAGAGAGACACAGAGAGAGGCAGAGACACAGGCAGAGGGAGAAGCAGGCTCCATGCAGGGGGCCGGACGTGGGACTCCATTCCAGGACTCCAGGATCACGCCCTAGGCCAAAGGCGAGTGCCAAACTGCTGAGCCACCCAGAGATCCCTTATCGATCTTATTCATTCTTTCAAAGAAGCAGCTCCTCATTTCGTTGGTGTTCTGCTGTCCTAATTTCGTTAATCTGTTCTTCTGTTCTTTTGGTTTCTATTTCCCCGATTTTTGCTCTAATCTGTATTATTTCTCTTCTCCTGCTTGGTTTAGGCTTTAAGCACTGTTCTTTCTCCAGTGCTTTTAGGTGAAAAGTTAAGTCATGTATTTGAGACCCTTCTTGTTTCTTGAGAAATGCTTGTATTGCTATATCCTTTTCTTTTTTTTTTTTTTTTTAAGATTTTATTTATTTATTCATGAGAGACACACACAGAGAGAGAGAGAGAGAGAGGCAGAGACACAGGCAGAGGGAGAAGCTGGCTCCATGCAGGGAGCCTGATGTGGGACCGGATCCTGGGTCTCCAGGATCACACCCTGGGCTGAAGGCAGCGCTAAACCGCTGAGTCACTGGGGCTGCCCTGCTATATCCTTTTCTCTGAGACTGCTTCATTGCATTCCAAAAGCTTTGAACAGGTGTGTTTTTGTATTCATTTGTTTCCATGAATCTTTAAAATTCTTCTTAATCTTCTGTTTGACCCATTCATTCTATAGTCAGATGCTCTTTACCCTCCACATACTTGAATTCCTTCCAAATTTCCTCCTGTGACTGGGATCCAGTTTCAAAGCATTGTGGTCTGAAAACATGCAAAGAATGATCTCAATCTTTTGGTACCTGTTGAGACCTGATTTGTGACCCATTAAGTGATCTATTCTGGAGACTGTTCCACATGCACTTAACAATGTTCCACTTGGTTTAGGATGAAATGCTCTGATTCTATCTGTGAAGTCCATCTGATCCAATGTGTCATTCAAAGTCCTTGTTTCCTTGTTGATCTTCTTTTTTTTTTTTTAATTTTTATTTATTTATGATAGTCACACAGAGAGAGAGAGAGGCAGAGACATAGGCAGAGGGAGAAGCAGGCTCCATGCACCGGGAGCCCGATGTGGGATTCGATCCCAGGTCTCGCCCTGGGCCAAAGGCAGGCGCTAAACCGCTGCGCCACCCAGGGATCCACCCTTGTTGATCTTCTGCTTAGAGTATCTGTCCATTGCAGAGAGTGAGGTGTTAAAATCCCCTACTCTTATGATATTATTATTATCGATGTGTTTCTTTAATTTTATTATTAATTGTTTTATCTTACTGGCTGCTCCCATGGTAGTGGCATAAATGTTTACAATTGTTAAATCTTCCTTTGGATAGACTCTTTAATTATAATATAGTGTCCTTCCTCATGTCTTATTATAGTTTTGATTTAGAATCCAATTTTCTGGGGATTGCTGGGTGGCTCAGTGGTTTAGTGCCTGCCTTCAGCCCAAGGTATGATCCTGGAGTCCCAGGATCGAGTCCCACATTGAGCTCTTTGCATGGAGCCTGCCTTTCCTTCTGCCTGTGTATCAGCCTCTCTCTCTCTCTCTCTCTCTCTCTCTCTCTCTCTGTGTCTCTCATGAATAAATAAATAAAATCTTTTTTAAAAAATCCAATTTTCTGATATAAGGATTGTTACCGCTTGCTTGCTTGCTTGCTTTTATTCTTTTTCTTTTTTAAAGATTTAAAAAATCTGAGCCAAAGGCAGGCTCTCAACCACTGAGCCACCCAGGTGTCCCGGTAGCTTTCTTTTGATATCTATTAGCATAATAAATGATTTTCTATCCATTCACTTTCATTCTGTGACTTTGGGTCTAAAATGAATCTCTTGGGCAGCCCGGGTGGCTCAGCGGTTTAGTGCCACCTGCAGCCCAGGGCCTGATCCTGAAGATCTGGGATCGAGTCTCCTTCTCTGCATGGAGCCTGCTTCTCCTTCTGCCTGTGTCTCTGCCTCTCTCTCTCTGTGTCTCTCATGAATAAATAAATAAAATCTTAAAAAAAATAAAATGAGTCTCTTGCAGAGAACATATTGATGGGTCTTGCTTATTTATCCAATCTGATTGATATCCTATATCTTTTGACTGGGGTATTTAGCCCATTTGCATTCAGAGGAAGTATTGAAAGATATGAATTTAGTACCATTGTATTACGGGTAAAGTCACTGTTTCTGTATATTATTTGTTTCTTTGTTACATGTTACTTTTGGGCTCTCACTTTGCTTAAAGGATCCCCCTTCATATTTGTTGCAAGGCTGGTTTGGTGATCGCTAATTCTTTTAGTTTCCATTTGTCCTAGAAGCTCTTTATCTCCCTTTCTATTTTTGAATGACAGCCTTGCTGGATAAAGGATTCTTTGCTGCATATTTTTTCCCATGTAGGACATTGACTATATCATGCAGTCCTTTCTGGCCTGCCAGATCTCTGTGGATAGATATGCTGCCAGTCTAGTGTTTCTACCCTTGTAGGTTAAGGACCTCTTGGCTCAAGTTTCTCTCAGGAGTTTCCCCTTCCTCTGAGATTTGTAAGGTTCACTATTAGATATGTTGAAGTGTTCTATTTTTTTTAAGATTTTATTTATTCATTCATAAGAGACACAGAAAGAGAGGCAGAGACACAGGCAGAGGGAAGAGAAGCAGGCTCCATACAAAGAGCCTGATGTAGGATTCAATCCTGGGAATCCAGGATCAGGCCCTGAGTCAAAGGCAGATGCTCAACTGCTGAGCCACCCAGGCATTCCTCTTGTTTTCTTTTTTGAGGTGAGATTTTCTGTCTTGTCATTGTGTCTAATGATGATACAAATGAGATGAATGAGAACAAAAAATAGTGAAAACAGCATGATGACCCCAGAGATATATACACTAAATAAATCAAAGGAGATCAGAAATGGAAAGAAAAAAGAAAGAAATGCAATCTGGTGCACAGAACAGAGTAATACATTATATCCTGAGCGTACTTTGGTTTTTTTAGAAGAAACAAATCTAAAAACTATGAAGAAAGAAAAAAATATACATACAAAAAGAATATTCAGGACAGCCCGGGTGGCTCAGCTGTTTAGCACCACCTTCAGCCCAGGGTGTGATCCTAGAGACCCAGGATCGAGTCCCACTTCGGGCTCCCTGCATGGAGCCTGCTTCTCCCTCTGCCTTTGTCTCTGCCTCTCTCTCTCTCTCTCTCTGTGTGTCTCATGAATAAATAATAAAATAAAATCTTTTAAAAGAAAGAAAATTCAACACATTGAATGGACAGAGTGTAACTGTGAAGATGCATATTAAAAAAGACTGTATGGGGAAAAAAAGAAGAAAAAGGAAAAAGAATATGATCAGACAGGTGAAGAGAACAGAGTGATACATCACGTTCTGGGTGTATTTTGGCCTCTTAGATGAAATTTCATCTCAAAATTGTAAAGAAAGAGAAACATGTATACAAAAATAAAATTAAAGACATTGAAATGATAGAATGTAACTGTAAACATGAAGATTAATAAAAAATTTTTAAAGTGTAGATATAATAAATCAGTTAATAAGAAAAAGAAAAAATTAAAATTGAAAGATTATCTAATTGTGGAGAAAAAAACTCATGAATTCTATATACTATGTTCCCCTAGAGCTAGAGTTCTGCGGTTCTCTGTGTTTGGTAAACTTGGTCCTAGCCCGATGTTCTTGTTGATCTTCTGGGAGAGGGGCCTATTGTATTGATTCTCAGGTGTCTTTGCCCATTGGAATTGCACCACCCTTGCTGGGGGGACATGCTCAGTAAGGGGCTATCGATTGTTCTGTGTGGCTTTTGTTCCCTGAAAGCTTTCTGCTCTACTTTATTTTTTTTATTTTTTCTTTTTTCTGCTCTACTTTAGAGGACGAGAGTGAAAATGGTGGCCTCCCCATCTCCAGCCCCAAAGCTGAAAGCTTGGGGCCCCACTACTCAGTGCACCCTCAGGGAAAAGTAGTCAGTCACTCCTGTCTCTGTGGTCTCTCTTCTCACTCTGTGCTTACCCTGCCTGTGACTGAGCATTTCTGTCTCAGTCACATGACCCTGTTTGGAGTTTCTAAACCTTGCAGACTCCTGGGGCTGCACCTGCATTGCTCCTCCTGGCGGAGGAAGGAAGGTCTCCCTGTTTCTCCCATTTATTGGGCTCCTGCTGGGAGAACAGTCCTCCTGTGTCACTCCTTGTGGTATATGGCAGCTCCAAGCTGAGAGCCATGTCCTGGGCTCACTGAGTCAGCTGGCTTCCCCACTCTGATGTCTGAGAATTCTGCCTCCTGCAGGCAACCGGGGCTTCTTGTGAGCCTGAGGATCCTGAGCCCACGCTGGCCCATATAGATTCTTCCCACTTCGCCTCCTGAGTGCTTTTCAGTAGGGACATCCCTCACCAGAGCAACTTCTAAAAGTTCTGATTTTGTGCTCCACTGCTATATCACTTTCTGATGCCAGCTTAAGGAGGCTCCCACCTCCTGTGGTCTATCTTACCACGTATCACCTTGATTCACCTCTCCGTGTCTCCTACCTTGCAGAATGTGGTCACTTTTCTATTTGCAGAGTTGAGGCCAGTCTTTTCTTAGATCTCTACTTGAGTTCACAGATGTTCAGAATGATTTGATACCCATCTAGCTGAAGTTATGGGATTGTAGGAAAATGAGGTATCCTACTCCTCTGCCATCTTGGATTAGTCTTCTATTTGCTTGTTTTGTTTTGTTTTTTAGATTTTTATTTATTCATGAGAGAGACAGAGAGAAGGCAGAGACATAGGCATTCAGGGAGCCCGATGTGGGACTTGATCCCAGAACTCCAGGATCATGCCCTGGGCTGAAGGCAGATGCTCAACGGCTGAGCCATCCAGGCGTCCCTATTTGCTTGGTTCTATTTTTTTTAAGATTTTATTTATTTATTAATGAGACACACACACACAGAGAGAGAGAGAGAGAGAGAGAGAGAGGCAGAGACACAGGCAGAGGGAGAAGCAGGCTCCATGCAGGGAGCCCGATGTGGGACTCAATTCCAGGACTCCAAGATCACGCCCTAGGCTGAAGGCAGATGCTAAACCACTGAGCCACCCAGGGATCCCCTGCTTGGTTCTAAAGAATGAATCATACCTTACATTCTATGTAAAAGGAGGAATATATTAATAATATACATTTTTAATGTCTTTTAAGTGCTTATTGGTAAAATTATCATTACACCCCTTTTGGGTTGGTTTGAAGGAATATTCGTTAAAATTTACTATTAGTGAAGACATGCCAATAATTCTAATGCTTGTTTTTCAGGGGGTCATAGTCACAGCTTAAAAATACAGTTATACACTTATTTTCCTTTAAAATAATTCATCTAAGTTTTATGGAGAAATGTTGGGTTAAATTTGTCTTATTCTGGTGTTTCTAATTCCATGATAATGTGCTTCTTTTTGTCTGGGACTTTCCACAACATTAGTTAGTTGTAGTTTCATTTTACCAGTGTATTTTTTTGTTACAGGATGATGATTTTCATCTCAGTACATTTATTTTTTTTCCTTTTTTTTTTTATTGGAGTTCAGTTGGTCAACATATAGCATAACACCCAGTGCTCATTCCTGCCAAGTGCCCCCCTCAGTGCCCATCACCCAGTTACCCAAATCCCCTGCCCACCTCCCTTTCCACTACCCCTTGTTCGTGTCCCAGAGTTAGGTGTCTCTCATGTTTTGTTACCCTCACTGATATTTTCACTCATTTTCTCTCCTTTCTCCTTTATTCCCTTTCACTAATCTTTATATTCCCCCAAATGAATGAGACCATATAATGTCTGTCCTTTTCCAATTGACTTATTTCACTCAGCATAATACCCTCCAGGTCCCTCCACATCGAAGCAAATGGTGGGTATTTGTCGTTTCTAATGGCTGAGGAATATTCCATTGTATACATAGACCACATCTTCTTTATCCATTTATCTCAGTACATTTAAAGACAGTGTGAGTTTACCTCAAATATGAACCAACTTGATGCCCTTTGCCAATAAAATTACGTGTTTTTATCTCTATCAATATTCCTCATACATACTTGGCAACTCATCTTATGTATTTATTTCTTTCTTGATTTAGTGATCAGTGTGTGTTGTATCAGGCCTACGTGAATTGTCCTCATGATAAAATTAATTGCATCACTTATTTACTATTTACTGGTGAGTTTTTATTCTCCTTGCATAAGGGACATTTTTGAATTGAAAGCAATTTTGAAACATTTCCTACCTCTGTTTTAAGTTTAGGTATTATATTTTAATTGTGGCATTATACCCATGACATGCTTTGATACCATTATGTTGACTTTTGTCTTCTGTACACATTTTCATTGTAATTTCACATAGATTACTTAAAATAACCTAAAGGTTTTAAAAACCATTTTTTTAAAAGATTTTATTTATTTATTCATGACAGAGAGTGAGAGGCAGAAACACAGGGAGAGGGAGAAGCAGGCTCCATGCAGGAGCCCGATGTGGGACTCGATCCCGGATCTCCAGGATTATACCCTGGGCTGCAGGCTGAGCTAAACTGCTAGGCCACCGGGGCTGCCCTAAAAAAACATTTTAAAGTGATGTTCTGAATTGCATTTAAAATTATTCTACTTAACTCCATTCCTGCACCACTTTATGTAACCAATATTACCGATTTTATTTTTAAGTTGTGTACTTTATTACCTACCTCTATGATTTTTCTTTTTTTTTTTAAGATTTTATTTATTTATTCATGAAAGACACAGGGAGGGGGAGAGAGAGAGAGAGAGAGAGAGGCAGAGACACAGGCAGAGGGAGAAGCAGGCTCTATGCAGGGAGCCCCATGTGGGACTCGATCCAGGGACCCCGGGGTCACAACCTGAGCTGAAGGCAGATGCTCAACCACTGAGCCACCCGGGCACCCCTGCCCTGATTTTTATCTTCAATTTAAAAACATTTTGTAGTAGAAATAAAAGCAACTTGTGCTCCCTCATTACAATACTATTGGTTCTTATAAGAGTGGAAGTATTTGTATTTTGCAGACAGCTTCATATTTTCATATGGTTTTAGTTACCGTTTAGAATTCTTTTAATTCTATTAGAAGCACTTTAACCTTCCTCTTATAGCAGGTCTACTGATACATTTTTTTTTTTTTTTAAGATTTCATTTATTCATGAGAGACACAGAGAAAGGCAGAGACATAGAGGGAGAAGCAGGCTCCCTGAGGGGAGCCCAAAGCAGAGCTTGATCCCAGGACCCTGGGATCACGCCCTGAGCCAAAGGCAGATGCTCAACCACTGAGTTACTCAGACATCCCTTAATCTCCACTTATGAATGAAATCATATGGTATTTGTTCTTCTCTGACTTATTTGCTTAGCATAATAACTTCTAGTTCTATCAGTGCCATAAAATGGCAAGATTTCAGTCTTTTTTTAAAAATATTTTATTTATTTATTCATGAGAGAAAAAGAGAGAGAGGCAGAGACATAGGCAGAGGGAGAAGCAGGCTCCATGCAGGGAGCCTGACGTGGGACTCGATCGCTGGTCTCCAGGATCACACCCTGTGCTGAAGGTGGCACTAAACCGCGAGCCACCCAGGCTGCCCAGATTTCAGTCTTTTTTTTTTTTTATTTCAGTCTTTTGATGGCTGAATAATGTTCCTGTGTGTGTGCCTACATACACACACATCTATACACACATATATATAGTACATGTATAATATATATATATATATTGAATGAATAAATGAAAAATATTTTTTTAAAAAGGATTTGATATGTTAGATATATATATATATACATATATAGCTTTTATTAGGTTGATATAGTTGCTTTACATCCCTACTTCACTGAGCATGTTGATCATGTATGTTGTCCAGTATGTTTACATTTGTATCAAATACCACATTATTTTGATCTTCATTCTCTTAATGGAGAGTCTTCCATTTATTCTTTTCTATATGTCAGAATCTCTTACTTCCAGGATGATTTCTTTTAAAAAAAAATTATTTATTCATTCATGAGAGACACAGAGACAGACAGAGAGGCAGAGACACAGGCAGAGGGAGAAGCAGACTCCATGCAGGGAGCCCGACATGGGACTCAATCCCAGGTCTCCAGGATCAGACCCTGGGCTGAAGGCGGCGCTAAACCGCTGAGCCACCTGGGCTGCCCTCCAGGACGATTTCCCACGATTATGTTGTAAAATGATAAAATGTGCTGGATCACTTTGCTTAGTCTACCGTGGACTGTGGCTGAATATTCTTCACAAGTAGTAGTTTGTAGCCTTCTTTACTTGTAGTGTCTTCCCCTGGCCTGGATGACCTGGTAATATTGGTAGCACAGAGTGAGTACTTTGATAATTTCTCTAATTAACAATTGGTGAAAAATGTTTGAGATTTGAAGTACTTTCTCATTAAATGTTGGAATTCTCCAGTGAATTCATCTGGCACAGGACTTTTCTTTATTGGGAATTTTTTTCAGTATTCTTTCAACCTGTTTACTACTTGCAGATCAGTTTTTTTTTTTAAAGATTTTATTTATTCATGAGAGACACACAGAGAGAGACACAGAGAAAGACAGAGACACAGGCAGAGGGAGAAGCAGGCTCCATGCAGGGAGCCCAATGTGGGACTTGATCTCCAGTCTCCAGGATCAGACCCTGGGCTGAAGGCGGTGCTAAACCACTGAGCCACCCAGGCTGCCCTTGCATATCAGTTGTAATTTTTGAATATTTCTTCATGATGGAGTCCAAACAGATTACGTCTATTTTTTTTTTAAGATTTTATTTATTTATTCATTCATGAGAGACACAAAGAGAGGCAAAGACACAGGCAGAGGGAGAAAAAAAAGAACTGCTCATCCCTGCAGGCTCCATGCAGGGAGCCTGATGTGGGACTCGATCCCAGGACTTCGGGATCATGCCCTGGGCGGAAGGCAGGCGCTAAACCGCTGAGCCATCCAGGGATCCCAGAACATCTATTTTATTTGTTGTTGTCTTTGGGATCAATTTGTGGGCATAGAATTATGCGTCTTTTCCTCTTAATTACTTTTATTTTTATGGTATCAGTTATATTGTGTCTGCTTCCACTTCTACACTTTTCATTTTAGTTGGTCTTTTCTCTTTCACTCTTACTTGATTTAGTTAAAAGCCTGTCAATTTTGTTGATCTTTTGTGACAGCTAACTCATTGTATGTTGGTGTGTTATTTTTACAATATCCTATTTGCTTATTCCAGTTTTATGTCTAATTTTCCTCCTACTAATTTTGTGCTCCTGTGATATTTTTCCTGATTATTTGAGGCATAGGAAAATAATTTGTGCTATAACATGACAATAGTATAGAATTATCTATTAAGACACGTGGTCAGTGTGTTGTGTGCAAAGTTACGTGTCCATGGAGGAATGATGTCTTGATGACTCTATCTCAGCCACCTTTCTAATATTCTCTGATGGATTTCAAAGTTGTATTTTAGAAGTCATCAGTAGATTCATCTGAAATAGTAAGTGGAATGATGTGACTTTTATCTTCCTTGATATCTTTCAGCCATATCTTCACAGAATGCCCAGAGTTTCCTGCTGAAGCTAAGCATAGAAGTTTTTTTCCAGAAAGACTCAATGGGTGGATACATAAATAGTGCTGTTGAGAATTTACACTTCATGACATACTGCAACAGTGATGGGGAGAGTGAAGGGTGTCAAAGACATCGTGAAGGACATGCCAAACTGAGACATCTGCCTTTAATAAAAATCTCACTGCTGGTGGTGGTGAAGGACACACACCATTTTGGAAAACCACCTTTTTTAAGTCAGTTGCTTCTATGAAGCATGTGTCTCTAAGCAAAAGCTCCAATGAAATAATCAAACATACCTATTTGTGGAAAGACAATTTGCAAAAACTGGATAGTGACTTAATCTGTATTGTACATAGTGATTTGGAACATTTTGAAAATAGGATTGATTGACATTTCAGTCAAATATTTCTGATAAGCAGAGTTTGAAAAATGAAGAACCACATGCTAAGTGGGAAGCATTTGAGAAGTCCTTCACCGAGGACTCAACCCTGCAACATTACCAGAGCCATATCAATGGAGACAGAGTTGTTCAATGCAGTGAATCTGAGAAAATATTTAACCAGGGCTCCAATGTTAGTAGCTGTGTGAGGACTTGGTTTCCAGAGACCCATTATGAGTGTACTAATGAGGGGAAGTGTTTGACCAAAGCTCTAACCTTATTTTCCATAAGAGTATCCTTCTAGCAGAGAATTCTTATGAGTATAATCAATGTGGGGAAGCTCTCAAGCAGTTCTCCAATGTTGGTGATCATCAGAATTCATGAGGAAAAACACTCAGGTGCAATAAATCTGAGACCACTTTAGTCCATTTTCAACACTAAGTATACATAAAATAGTCCCTACTGTAAAGAAACCTGAGAAATATAAAGAATGGGGCAAGATCTTTAAATGGCACTCACTCCTTACTTGATATCACAGAATCCATACTGGAGAGAAAACTTACACATGTAAATAATGTGGAAAGGCCATTAACAGGGACACAAACCTTACTGGACATCACAGAATTCATACTGAAGAGAATCCTTACCAATGTAAGGAATGTGGGAAGGCCCTTAAGAGGCACTCATCTCTTACATGACATCATAGAATTCATACTGGAAAGAAATCTTACCAATGTAAAGAATGTGGCAAGGCCTTTTTCCAGTCCTCAAACCTTACTCAACATAACAGCATTCACACTGGAGAGAAACCTTACCAATGTAAAGAATGTGGTCAGGCCTTTAACAGGTGATCAACCCTTACTCAACATCAGAGAATTCATACTGGAGAGAAATCTTACCAATGTAAGGAATGTGACAAGGACTTTATCCAGCACTCAATCCTTACTCAACATCACAGATATCGTCCTAGAGAGAAACTTACAAACTTGATGAATTGGATATAGCTATTAAGAACTGCTTGGGCAGCCCAGGTGGCTCAGCGGTTTAGAGCTGCCTTCAGCCCAGGATATGATCCTGGAGACCTGGGATCAGGTCCCATGTTGGGCTCCCTGCATGGAGCCTGCTTCTGCCTCTGCCTGTGTCTCTGCCTCTCTCTCTCTCTCTCTCTCTCTCTCTCATGAATAAATAAATAAATAAAATCTTAAAAAAAAAAAAAAAAAAAAAAAAAGAACTGCTCATCCCTTATCCACATCAGAAAACTCATATTGAATATGAGAGTAACTATACAAATATTTAAAATGTCTCACAGGAACTCAAAACTTACTCAACATTACAGTTATCATATAGGAGCAAAACTCTAAAATGTAAACAAATTGGTCAAACCTTTAACTGGAATTCAATCTGTCCTTCATATCTCAAAATGCGTGCTTGATTCAAATCCTAGAAGTATAATGAATGGGGAAGACCTCATTTTATTATACACTCAAGCAAATATCAGTGCATTAAAGAGAGTAAATTGAAAAAAGAGTAAATTGAAAGATAACAATGTTGAAAAAACTATTTAAGTGAATACAAAATGTCAGTAAATGTCACAGAAATCTAGTAGACAGTGCATCAGTCACTACTCAGTATTCTGTTGGAAAATAGTTTCATAAGGAAATATAAAAAGTTAGACAACATGTATATGCTATTTATTTATGTTTCAACAGATTTTGTGGGTAGATTTTTAGTAAGGTATAATTTCAATATTTGATTTTCCCCATTGACCCTATTTGAGATTGTGATTAAAATATAATCATGTATTTTACTCTCCTATCACTTCAGAAAATGCATTTATTCCTAGGGGGTATATGACGCTATGAGGCTGATTGGTTCTGCAATAAAGATATGAGATGCCCTGCTTCATTAAATGGGACTCCTGCATATGTCATTTTCCATAGAAAATGAAGGACAGTATGATAAGAAAATCTAATTTGAGATGCTATGTATGTTTATTTTTTTTTTAAAGATTTTATTTATTTTTTCATGAGAGATAGAGAGGCAGAGACACAGGCAGAGGGAGAAGCAGGCTCCATGCAGGGAGCCTGATGTGGGACTTGATCCGGGGTCTCCAGGATCACGCCCTGGGCTGAAGGCAGGCGCTAAACCACTGAGCCACCTGGTCTGCCCGCTATGTATGTTTATAACATTCATGTAGGTTACCATGAAATAGATGGTCAGAACATTCTTCTTCATGCATTAAAACTAAAGAATTTCCTGAATATTAGAAATACAAGGTTTTACTAATTGCTCTTTAAGGAAAAAGAGGTGGCAGTTCAGTAAACTACTGATAAATCTTCATTACAGCAATGGGTAGAGTATGAGTTGATGTGAAGAAATCCTGAAAGAATTGCTAACTCATCCTACAATGCCATTCAGTTGTACATACACATTTCTTAAGAATGAACTCAGGCCTGAAATGTATGATAATCACTGTGCTCACATCATGATATCAGCACACAAAGCTTTTTAATGCTTATATTCTGTATTTTGAGCAGGGATAATACAGTGGATTTGAAATACATAAGTTAGTCTGTGAACTTAATTAGTAAAACATGATGGTTTTTGACATGTTGACATGAATGTATAATGAATGACATGTCATCCCAACACCAATGGGAACCTAGCTCATTTTATTGAATGTTATGGGGAATTGATGGTATCTACCACCTATTTGGTACCACTACCAAATGAAATAATATTCCTAGATCCATTTTCTCAGTGGTCTCTGGGTTTCAATAATCTGTGATTATTTCTCCCACATTTATGTATGTTATCACTTTCTCTTCTTTGTGAATATTGTGATACTATTATAAATATCTTACAGATTATATCTTACAGATATCTTATGGTGTTGATCTTTTAGCTCATGTACTGCATGATACTGCTATTTGGCATCCACTTTGTGTAGCCTCTAGTTTCCCTGGGGCCTTGACCTGACAGCAGCCTTCTCACTAGTGCATTCCCCAGACAACACCCTGCAAAGTCACAAGGCAATGTACCTGTTTGTTTTGTTTTTCTCTAGAGTTCTATTCTTGTACTCTACATTTTTTCCCATTTTTGTTCAAAATAAGTGTATCATTACTTCCTGCGTTTACTTCAATTGCACTGTATTGCACTTGGGGTTCTTGGAAGCAGTCCATACATCAAAGCTACTGTAAGAGTTTTGAAAATTACAGTTAATGTTTCAGAAGAAACCTCAGATTTGCAATTCTTTATCTTTCCATTAAAAGAAGGATTGAAGACATGCTTTCCCTGCTTCACATTTAATCAGATTCTTCTATATTAATGGATAAAAGCTTTGGACCAAATCAGTCTCAACCAGAAACAGTTTATGTTACACAATACTAAAATAAGAGCTAATACTGAATTTTCCACGTTCAGAATGTTTGAGAAAGCATATTTTAGTATTATGAGTTTATTTAACAAAAAGTTCGATATAGAAATGCACACAACCTGATTTTTTTTTTAATTTTTATTTATTTATGATCGTTAGAGAGAGAGAGAGAGGCAGAGACACAGGCAGAGGGAGAAGCAGGCTCCATGCACCGGGAGCCCGATGTGGGATTCGATCCCGGGTCCCCAGGATCACGCCCTGGGCCAAAGGCAGGCGCCAAACCGCTGCGCCACCAGGGATCCCCACAACCTGATTTTTATATTGTAGTTGAAAAGGTACGATGGAGAGGAGACATGTGGAAGCAGTTGGTTTCTTCTGATGAACACACCCATTGTTTATACTTGTTCCAAGAATTCTAACGTGATACTACTTCCTCCTATTACCACTATTCCAATATTGTTCTGTTGCCCACTGCTTGCTGCCTCCACGACTATCACAAAATTCATAAAAATATCAAACCCCCACAATATTCCTTTGCATATCTGCCACCATTTAATTTCAGTGATAATTTCTTGTCTATAAATTTTTTCAACTCGGGAGGGTGAGCTTTGCTCATGAAATCTATTTTTCAAGCTCAAATATGCCTCCAAATGGAATTCATAATGACCCTCAGGCTCCCACAGTAGGCTCAGTGGGTAATGTAACTTGTGATATAACATCTCCAGTTCACCCTAGTGAGTGATCACCTCTCCTTTTTCCCCGATGCTTTCCCCTCCCCTGTCTCTTATTATTTTCTGTTTTGTTTTTCTTTTAAGATTTTATTTCTTTATTTGAGAGGAAGCATGAGCAAAGGGAGAGGGAGAAGCAGAAGCAGACTCTCCATTGGGCAGGGAGCCTGATGCGGGACTCGATCCCAGGACCCCAGAACCAGGACCTGAGCCCAAGGCCAACGCCCAACTGACTGAGCCACACAGATGCCCCTCCCCTGTCTCTTAAAGACTCCCACAGACCTTCCTTTAACCTGTTTATTTTGAATGGTAAATCTAGACTTAGTCCTGGGGTTCTTTTTTTTTTTTTTTTTTTTAAGATTTTTAAAATTTATTCATCAGAGAGAGAGAGAGAGAGAGAGAGAGGCAGAGACACAGGCAGAGGGAGAAGCAGGCTCCATGAAGGGAGCCTGATGTGTGGGACTCAGTCCCGGGTCTTCAGGATCAGGCCCTGGGCTGAAGGCAGCGCTAAACCTCTGAGCCACCCCGGCTGCCCAGGGGTGTTGTCTTTCTGTGCCTATGAAGGACACCTGTGCATAATGACAGTCCAGATGTCTTAGATACTCCATAAGTAGGAGAAACTTATCCCAATAGGAGTGATAGGGTAGCCCAGGTAAGACCTAGAAAATGTGTAAGGTTAAGAATTAGGATGTGGAACAGGAAGACTGTCCTTGTTTGCACAAATGGCTGTGGATTTAGAAAAATAGTTTCTATTTGTTATATTTCCTAGTTATCTCCAGATCTGTAGTTTTATGTTAACTTGTTTTTGTTTCCAGGTATATAGGCATTGCCGACATTCTTTTTTTGACCGTATTGTGGCAAGAATGTCCTCACTAAATTGATATTAGAGAGATGGAGGGTGAATGGGTATTATTTCAGACATTTAGCACTGGGATGTAGGAGGTGAATCTAAGTAAAACTGAATGAAGTCACCATCCTTAGAAAATTAAGACTTAAAAAAAAAAAGAAAATTAAGACTTATTAAAAGAAGATGTGAAAAATTATTTCCCACATGGGGAGGGAACTGGAGGTGTCTCCCTTTAGCCACTACAAAGGCAGCTCTTGGTGGTTTCCTCTGATTAATTCATGCATTGGGATTAAAAAGGGTGGTGGGTTTCTGAGGAGTAGGGAATTCTTCATGATTTAACTGAATTCCTCTGTGTTGCTGAGGACCAGATGCTGTTGGATGACAATGATGACTGTGTTTGCCCAGGCCTAGATCAGGGGCACTGGAGGAAGGAGGGGTATTGAATGATGCTTTATATTTACATGATATTTGAAAATGAAGAAAACTCCTGACAGTGGATTAGGCAAGATTAGCAAGGTATGTGCTATGGTTCTTTTAGTATCCCAGGGATATAGTACCAAGCCCTAGCATCCCAGGGATACAACCCAACAGGTGTCAGATTCACTGTAGATGAATGGCCTTTTAGGGAAGCTGCTGAACTGCTGTGTGGGACCTTTTTGTAGAGCCAAGATGAGTATAGTCCAATGCTGTGGCTCTGTTCATGGCTCAATTGTCGGAGGAACAGTTCAACAGTGAGGGACAGTTAGCATTTCTGTCTCATGCAGACCAACCCAAGTGTCATTGACTACTGAATAATAAAGAAGAATATATATATATATATATATATATATATATCACACATATATATGATCAAATATTAATCAGCCTAAAAAGGAATGAAATTTTGCCATTTGCAGCAACATGGATGGAGCAAGAGAGTTTTATGGTAAGTGAAATAAATCAGGGAATGTCAAATACCATATGATTTCTCTCCTATGATAATTTAAAATCAAAGTAAGTGAGCAACAGGAAAGAAAACAAGAAAGGGAGGGGCAAACTAAGAATCAAACTAAAAAAAAAAAAAAAGAATCAAACTCAATTATAAGAACAAACTGATGGTTGTCAGAGTGGAGGTGGGTACATGGATGGGTTGAATAAGTAATGGGAATTAAGGCATGCACTTGTGATGAGCACTGGGTGGTGTACAGCAGTGTAAAATCATTGTTGTACTCCTGAAATAAATATTACCTTGTAAGTTAACTAACTGGAATCTAAACAAAAACTTGGACTGTAAAAAAAAAAAATTTGTTTTTTTACTGAATAAAAACCCTTTTTGTTTTAGATTGACTAACTTGCAGCAGTTGCACAAAATACATCTTTAGAACAAATGGAAACATTTATTTTTCCTCCTTTTTGGACCAAAATCAGAAACTCTCAGTGAATATTCCTGTTTTTATGCAAATATATGTATTTGCATAATTTCTATAACAATCTGTTCTATTATGACAAGACACAATTACAAACACTGGTTATATAACCAAAACTTGACTGGAGTGTCATAGCTGAGAAAGAGCTGCATAGACTCAGACATGACAAAACAGCTCTAAGGGACTATGATTGACTTTATGAACCAATGAAGCCCCCTTGGAAATATCAGCCTGATACATTGCTTTGAGAGTTCCCAGCAGCCTCACCAGGTCAGTAAAGAAAATCATGTCCTAACAGGTGCCAGGACCTAGGATATTTGGGGACCTCAAGAAGAGTGGAATTTATCTATACATGTATGTACTGCAGGCAACATCTGATGGCAAGGATTTTGCATGACCTCTGGCCTGGAGAGGCTATTAAAGTTCAATCTGGAGAATCATTGTGAATAGTTCACCAAAGTTATTTTTTAAAATCTCTAAGTCAAACCTCTATTCTTGATGCAATTATTTATGCAAAAATTCAGGCCTAGTGTTCTATTTTTTTTTTTAAGATTTTATTTCTTTATTCATGAGAGATGGAGAGAGTCAGAGACATAGACAGAGGGAGAAGCAGGCTTCCCCGGGGAGCCTGATGTGGGACTCCATCCCAGAACCCTGGGATCATGGCGTGAGCCAAAGGCAGACGCTCAACTGCTGAGCCACGCAGACATTTCCCAATGTTCTTTCTTGAACTACCTTTATTTTACGATGAATACAGTGTTCTTTTGGCTATGTTTGGTAACAGCGAGGGTGATTATAGAGAACAGTTTGTTTCAATAATACATCTTTGTAGAGAACTATTTCAGTACTATTCATTACAAACTAGGTGAGATCCTGATTTCTCCTGGTGTCATCCATAACTGGCTCCAAATCCCCAAATTAATATTTTGATTTTTCTCCCACATTTCTGCCTTGGAATCATTGAAAATAAATCTCCCTTTATTCATGAGATCTGTAGACTTAATATAAATGACCTTATGTAACAAAATCTTCCTTTAAAAAAAATTATTCATGAGACACAGAGAGGCAGAGACCCAGGCAGAGGTAGAATCAGGCTCCATGCGGGGGCCCAATGTAGGACTCGATCCTGGGATTCCAGGATCACGACCTGGGCCAAAGGAAGGCGCCAAATTGCTGAGCCACCCAGCCATCCCACAAAATCTTCCTAATAGCTCATGTATAGACCACCTTAATCACTCGATGTACTCCTGAACACATGAACAGATGCATTTCAACTATAAACCAGGAAGATATATCAGGTGGTTGCTATCTGTCCTCACTCTATCTGAAGATAGTTCAAGTCTGATATCTAGATGTCTGCTCAACTGGCTAGTCTTAGAGGTCAGAAACTGGCTTAGCATTTGTTCTAATCATTAACATATTTCTTCTTTTGTTTTCTTATAAATGCCTCATTTAATTATATTCCTTGAGCCACAGGGCTAACTTTGAAAATATACCTGGGTCATCGACTCCTGAAGTGACTTTGACTATACTGACCTATTGTTAGACTTCAATGCTGATCAGTGATGTCAAACAATCTACCAGGTCAACTTTTTTTTTTCAGGTCAACTTTTAACATGTGAAACTCCTAAGGAAGTTACAGATGGGAGAACTGAATTCTTCAGGACAGCCTCTCCATCCACCAACCACTAAATATACCTATTGGGTCTGTGGATAATTTGAGTTGAAGATACTTGAGAACCTGCAGGCTCAAGAAAACCTTTCCTGCTCCCTTAACCACACAGTAGATCTAAATTGAGGGTCTTTCCCAGATAAGGGTTATTCACAGAGACATAGTTTATCCCAGTGACCCACCTGTAAGGTAGGACACATATCTAATTCCCAAATATATTTTCTTCTTATCACTCTGTAAAGTGTTTTCCTCTTCTTTGAAGCTCCACACTCCTGACCCCTTTTGCCTTAGTTCATGATGCCATTTGTACCTCATCTTGCCTCACATTCTTTGGAATTTCGATGCCTACGTACATTCCCTATACATTCATCTATTTTTTTTTTTTAATTTTTATTTATTTATGATAGTCACACAGAGAGAAAGAGAGAGGCAGAGACACAGGCAGAGGGAGAAGCAGGCTCCATGCACCGGGAGCCCGACGTGGGATTCGATCCTGGGTCTCCAGGATCGTGCCCTGGGCCAAAGGCAGGCGTTAAACCGCTGCGCCACCCAGGGATCCCACATTCATCTATTTAATTTGATTTTCTCCTGTTACTCTGCTCATGTCCGTTTAATTTTTATTCCAGCTAGGAGGATATTTAAGGGGACAAGAATTCTTATTCTCTCACAGCAGATTTGGTTTTAATGCCTCATCTTCTGCATCCTATTTAAAGTATAAAAAGAAGGTGGGGCCGTAGGAAGTACTTCTTCAGGAGTTGATATTTTTTTAGTTCATTTTTTTGTCACTATTCCAGAAGATTCCATATATGTTTTCCTGCCTGGTTACTACCTTGTCACTGTTTCTTTACAAGGTTCTCAATACCAGTAAAATATTTATCCCCCTTGGTTCTTTTGTTTAATAGTTGGCCATCTTGAGGTGGGTACCTAAACACAAAAATTAGGTATATTGAAGGGTTCTCATTTAGGCCACTTGAGAATTAAGAGATCATCATTAGTGTGATTTTTGGTTCATTTAGACACTTGGGAATATATAATCCATGTGTGTTAAACATGTTTCCTACCAGATCGTTGGAGGTTGATTTTCTATTCCTTTTTGACATTGTGATTGTTTATTTCCATCCTAGTGGTTGAACTATTCAGCACTACCTAAAGGTTTTAGCTGTGAATGAGTGTGCTAGTTAGAGGGATCTTGCTCTTTCAGGTGTCACCATGGAAATGGCCTACAATATTTTGTGTCTCATTTTTTTCTGGAGTTAGCCTGGCTGTATTCAGAGTACTCATTGGCTGCAGTCTCATTGGCTGATTCTTCTATGCTTCCCCTGGTGGAGCAGCTAAATTATTTGTATTTTAAGTGGGAATCCCTGTGGGATGGCTATCGGGTGCTGAAGTTGACTGCCACTCTCTACTGATCGACATTGATGTCCTTTGTGTTTGGATTCATTCAGAATCTCATGTACAGAATGCATCAAGCATTTAAATCGGCCACAGTGGGGATCAGCGGTTTAGCGCCTGCCTTTGGTCCAGGGCGTGGTCCTGGGATCTGGGATCGAGTCCCGCATCGGGCTCCCAGCATGGAGCCTGCTTCTCCCTCTGCCTGTGTCTCTGCCTCTCTCTCTCTCTCTCTATGTCTATCATGAATAAATAAATAAAATCTTTAAAAATAATAAAAAATAAAAAATAAAAACAACGTAAAAAAAAAAATTGGCCACTGTGTGAAGAATCTTAAATTTCTAAGAGGCAGATGCATCTGTGCCACAGACCTGCCATCTGTGTTCCTCCTGCCCTAAAATGAATTGTGGCTATGTAGTAGCACAAAAGAAAATCATCAAAAAAAAGAAAAAAAAAATCATCTTCATTTTAATAGAGTCATAACACCAACATGAGCTCATTTTGTAACATGAGCATAATGGACTATGAGTGGGGAGCTAGATCAGACACACTGGTTCCCATTGATAGCCTTAAAACAACCTCAATCATACAAGCATAGCATCAGAATCACAAAGCCCCTCAAATTCTGTAATCTATTTTCAGCAGAAGAGGACTGGACCTCCGGAAAATGGCTTTAGGATGAAACTAAAAGCAAGCAACAGGAAATTTCTCTGGTGTCGTCACATGCTGTTATTTTACCCAGAGAAGTCTTCCCAGCCAGGTTCCTGTTTTTCTCACTGCAAACTGAAATCATCATACTCAAGTCCTTTCAGATTTTCCTTCATGGTCTTCTTAAACCTATTTATTTGATATGCACATTTACTTTTATTTTTTTATTTTTATTTTTATTTTTTTATGATAGTCACAGAGAGAGAGATAGAGAGAGGCAGAGACATAGGCAGAGGGAGAAGCAGGCTCCATGCACTGGGAGCCCGATGTGGGACTCCATCCCGGGTCTCCAGGATCGCGCCCTGGGCCAAAGGCAGGCGCCAAACCGCTGCGCCACCCAGGGATCCCAACACATTTACTTTTAAACTAACCTTTTACTTCAATGTTTTTTGGTTAATGATATTTTAATTATTAGTTATTAATTTAATAATTAAATTAATAACATAAAATAAGATAATTTAATTTAAAGGTAATTTATACCTTTAAAATAAAACAATTTTTTTTTGGTTTTTTTTTTTTTTTGGATAAAACAATTTTTTAATAAAAATTTTTTGAGAGACCACATGCAAATTAGATGAAGTGGGGGGCAGGGAAGGGGCAAAGGGAGAGGGAAAAATGTTCAGCAGATGCTGAGCTAGGCCCAGATCCAGATGTGGAGCTGGATCTTAGGGCCCTAAGAGCATGACCTAAGACAAAATCGAGAGTTGGATGCTTAACCAACTGAGCCACCTTGGCAACCCCCCCTTTTTTTTTTTTAATTTTTTTAAATTATTTATTTATTTATGATAGTCACACAGAGAGAGAGAGAGAGAGGCAGAGACATAGGCAGAGGGAGAAGCAGGCTCCATGCAGCGGGAGCCCGACGTGGGATTCGATCCCGAGTCTCCAGGATCACGCCCTGGGCTAAAGGCAGGCGCCAAACCGCTGCGCCACCCAGGAATCGGCAACCCCCTTTTTAATGTTTTATTTTCATGCCACATAGTTGAAGTAATAGTTCCTTGTAGGAACAGATAGTGACCTATTTTGGTCTATAGGTAGCAACACAGCTACAACCTCTGTCAAGGGGAAGAAGTTATAGAAGATGAGCCCTTCATCCATCAACTGCCTTAAAGATTGAAGGATTTTGGGATCCCTGGGTGGCGCAGCGGTTTGGCGCCTGCCTTTGGCCCGGGGCATGATCCTGGAGACCCGGGATCGAATCCCACGTCGCGCTCCCGGTGCATGGAGCCTGCTTCTCCCTCTGCCTGTGTCTCTGCCTCTCTGTCTCCCTCTGTGTGACTATCATGAATAAATAAATAAAATCTTTAAAAAAAAAAAAAAAAAAAAAAAAAAAAGATTGAAGGATTTTTATATACAATGGAATATTACTCAGCTGCAAAAAATAATGAAATCTTGCCATTTGCAATGACTTGGATTGAGCTCACATATTATGCTAAGTGACATAAGTTAGAGAAAGACAAATGCCTTATGAGTTCATTGATACATGGAATTTTTTTTTTTTAAAGATACATTTTTTTTTTTTTAAGATTTTATTTATTTATTCATGATAGTCACAGAGAGAGAGAGAGAGGCAGAGACACAGGCAGAGGGAGAAGCAGGCTCCATGCACCGGGAGCCCGACGTGGGATTCGATCCCGGGTCTCCAGGATCGCGCCCTGGGCCAAAGGCAGGCGCCAAACCGCTGCGCCACCCAGGGATCCCTGATACATGGAATTTAAGCTATGAGACAATTGAATGTAGGAGGAATAAAAGAGGGAACTCAGGGCTATGGAGGATATTGTTTAAGGAGTGGATGAAATGAGTGAAGGTGTAAGGAGGGCATGAGTGATGAGCGCTGGGTGTTGTATATATAAGTGATGAATCACTAAATTCTAGTGCTGGAACTATTACACTATGTGTTAACTAATAGTGAATTAAAATTTGAAACTACAAAAAAAGTTTAAAGACAGAAAATTGGTCATTGGTGAGATGATGAGAGAAACAGAAAAATATTCACTTTTTAGCTCAGATGGCTGTCCTTTCACCTGCATAGTTGCTTTTTATTGTTTATAATTTTTAAAGTTCTTATTTATTTATTTATTTATTTATTTATTTATTTATTTATTAGAGATACAGCACAAGTAGGGGGAGCTACAGGAAGAGGGAAATGGAGAAGCAGCCTTCCCATAGATCAGGGTCCCTGCCTTGGGTTTTGATCCTAGGTCCCTGAGATCATGACCTGAGTTGAAGGCAGGCATCCCTGCCTGCATAGTTTTGATGAGGATCCAATAAGTGCTGGCTTCTCTATCCTCAAAGGATCTCATGACTTCCTTTACTTCTCACCAATAGTTAATACTGAACTAAATGAAAAGCACCATAGAAATTTTTCAAAGTATTTTCAGGTGTATAAATTTGAGGAGTGATGCCTGTGTGGCACTGTCTGCTGACCTGCAGACACTTGATTTTGGCTTAGGTTTTGATCTCTGGTCCTGGGATGGAGCCCCATGGAGTTGGGCTGCCAGCGCAGTGCAGAATCTGCTTGAGACTGTCTCTCTCTCTGCCCCTCCCACCAATCCCATTCTCTTTCTCTCTCTCTGTCATACTCTCTCTCTTCCAAATAAACTAACCTTTAATTTTAAAAAAAAAGAAATCCAGGGATTCCTGGGTGGCTCAGCGGTTAAAGGCCTGCCTTCGGCCCAGGGCGTGATTCTGGAGTCCTGGGATCGAATTCCATGTCGGGCTCTCTACGTGAAGCCTGCTTCTCCCTCTGCCTGTGTCTCTGCCTCTCTCTCTCTGTCTCTCATGAATAAATAAATAAAATCTTTTAAAAAAGAGGAATTTGTGGAAATATATAGGACTTAATACCCCCTACAGAAGCATACCTCACCCTCCAGTACTAAGCATATAATCATTAACTTCAAACATTAAAAGAGTTGTTCTTGGGACACCTGGGTGGCTTAGTTGTTTACATATCTGACTTTGGCTTGGGTCATGATTTCAGGTTCCTGGGATAGAGACCTGTAGTGGGGTCCCTTACTCAGTGGAGACTCTGTTTGTCCCTTTCCCTCTGCCCCCCCACCCCGCCTGACTCTTTTTTATTTAAATTTTATTTATTTATTCATGAGAGACACAGAAAGAGACATAGGCAGAGGGAACAGCAGGCTCCTGGTGAGGAGCCTGATGTGGGACTCAATTCCAGGACCCCAGGATCATGCCCTGATCCGAAGTCAGATGCTTAACCCCTGAACCACCCAGGTGCCTCCCCCCCAACTCTTGCTGTTTCTCTCTCCAATAAAATCTTAAAAAGAATAAAAATATAAAATAAAAGTCACTCTTTCTGAGCCCAAGTCCTGTTCCTCTGCTCCCTCAATTAATTTTACATTACCCCATAAAGCATCACAAGAATGGTCTTCCCGTTGCGTTAAAGGATCCCACAATTTTCCCCCTAAACCCCAAGCCAGCTCCCATTCCTTCATGAAGCCAATACACAAGGCATGGGTTTTGGTTAGAAAGGAACTTCAGCTTTATTTAGGAGGCCAACCACTTGGGTAGAAGACGGACTCCTGTCCAAGAACCAACTCCAAGGATTTTGGTGGTCCTCAGAATTTTAAAGAAACTTGAGGGCAGCTAATCAGTAGAAGGGTAGCAGGGTAGTCTGTAACACTTGCTGATGCCTGTAGACCCACTGGTGCCACCTACAGACGCTATGGAGTGCTTGGAGGTTGTGTATGGGTGCCCTCGGGGACCTTGTGCATGAAGGTTGGAGTCCCTGTCTTTCTAGGAAACAGTGAATGACGTACACATATTCAAGGAAAAGTTTACTTCATCACTCACCCAGGCTAAAGGTGCATGCTGAAATTTACAGACTACTAAATTGGCCAGAGGGGCGCAGGCATGGCTTCAACAGAACTTTAAAAAACGTCCTCTAGGTTTATTCTGTGGCCGAAACGGAATTATTTCCTTCTTTTGTGAGGCTCATATATATATACGAACAATCAATTTGATGGGGACTTCTATGAGGAAGATAGCTGATACCATAGGTTAACTTTTTATATCATAATTGATGAAGTGAGGTCCAGAGCCGACGACCAAGAAAGAATTCTTGAGACATCTTTGGTGCAAAATGGTGGTTTTATTAAAGCCCAGAGACAGGACCCTTGGGAAGAAAAACTGCTGCGCTGGGCCTGTGAGAAGTGGCTGATTATATACCTGGGAGGTGGGAGGGGTTTTAGGATAGCATACTCTCTAAGGAATTTTGGAAGCAAAGTTTCCAGGACCTTCGTGGGGCTAACTATTATTGGGAAAAGGTCAATTATTACTGTCTAGTAAAACCTGAGTCATGAGACCCTTCATATGTATATCGGCGGGCCACGTGTTTGGGTGATGATTGCCAGCATGTCCCTTGGGGGTTTAGAGATAAAGGAAATTTCTAAAGGAATTTTTACACATTAAAGTAGACTTACAGGCTCTTAGGGGTCAATCTAAGATTGTCTTTTGCCCTTAGCAAAGTATGAACATTGAGGCAGTTGAGTCCATAGAGGAATATCCCTCTGCCTGTTTCAAGAACTTGTCAATGTGTTGCTTTGGGCTTGTGTTCTGTCCTTAGCTAGTCCTGTTTCCCCCATCATTTCCCCCCTGAACAGTTTTGACCCTTAAATCTTTGAGGTTGTTGAAAGTGGAAGGTCTCATCTTCTGTAACTTCTTCCTGCCGAGTAGGGGCATAGAAATGTCCCTACCTGTGGGTCAATATTGGTCACTTGGGGTATATATTGGGGAGTTATAAAAAGGAGAAGGCAGCTGAATCCAATGAGGACAACACATGAACCTCCTTGGGAAGATAGGATCATCTGTCATTTGGAAGTTATGGCAGTGAAGGAGTCTTCGCAGTAGGCAGTGAGACACGAGAAATCACAAAACAAGGTTAATATTAAATTGAGAAAGTGAAGACTTTTGACAGTTGACCTTTAATAATTTTCCTCCAGTTCAGGAGTTTAAAGCAACCACTAAAGGAAAGGTATTATTTAAAGCACCAATTTGAGTATTCATGTCAGATAGTAGCCCAGATAGATTTTTGTGGTAATCTGGAATGTATACACACAGCATTCCGTTATGATAGTGTAAGTTCTACCTTGTGCAACAGTTAAAACATCTATTTTGTAAAACTGCTTCACACGTTTGTGTTACTTTAGTATTTAATAGAGAAATGCTACATTGAGTGTCATTTAGGGCTTTGACCATGTACTTATTAAGAGTTCTATGTTCCGGGACGCCTGAGTGGCTCAGTAGTTGAGAATCTGCCTTCAGCTCAGGGTGTGATCCCGGGATCCGGGATTGAGTCCCACGTCGGGCTCCTTGTAGGGAGCTTGCTTCTTCCTCTGCCTGTGTCTCTGCCTCTGTCTCTCATGAATAAATAAATAAAATCTTTAAAAAAAAAAAAAAAAGAGTTCTATGTTCCAAACATCCTCTGGTCTCAAAGAGGGAACAAAGATGGATACTAGGTAATCATAACAGTGAAACAAAATGTGTTCACTGCTGTTTTAAATTTGGAAGGTTGGCTGGGGTGATAATGGAAATAATGCATCTGTGCATCCAGGCACAGCCTAGACTACAGTGGCCTATCCAGCCATAGCCTATCAAAGCCTGGCCATGAATTAGAGTGGCATAGCCATTGGGTCATATTAGAAGACAGTCATACAGTTTTGGGTATCCCTAAATGTATCATCTAATTCAATCATAAAGAAAATAGGGTCATCCATTATCTCTGTTAAGTTCATAGTTAACCCTAGAGTGAGGTATGTTCTGGCTTTTAGGAAACTGATTGTCATCCTAGCCATAGAGAATTGGTTAGAGTGCTAGCTGGGTTACACAATTTTGGAGGAAGCAATCCTATTCTTTTTTTTTTTTTTTTTTTAGCTGTTTCAATAATCATATGCCTATGGGGTCCTGTTATCCTGACAGAATAAGAAATAAGATGATTGTCTATACATGAGCTATTGTGGCAATTTCTCTGAGGTTTACGTCAAGTTGTTCAAGGTTAGGTAAACAAAGACAATCACAACTAGAATTTTACATTTGTGAAGGCGTGTTATTGAAGACATAGTTGCTCTCTATAATAACCCTCATTTTTTTAAGTCAAATTCTTTTTTTTAAGATATTATTTATTTATTTGACAGAGAGAGAGCACCAGGAGGGGGAGCAGCAGAGGGAGAGATAGAAGCAGACTCCCCACTGAGCAGGGAGCCCGATGCCGGGCTTGATCCCAGGGCCCTGGGATCATGACCTGAGCCAAAGGCAGAAACTTTACCAGCCAAGCCACTGAGGTGCCCCAATAACCCTCATTTTTAATCAGAGGTAGCCAAATAAGGGCTGGCCTGTCTGCAAAACAAGTCCAGTTTTAATAAACTTGGCCTATTTACTTAAGCTCAGCAAGAATAATGATTGATCATATAGATCTTTTAGAATCTGGGATCCCTGGGTGGTGCAGCGGTTTAGCACCTGCCTTTGGCCCAGGGCGTGATCCTGGAGACCGGGGATCGAATCCCACGTTGGGCTTCCGGTGCATGGAGCCTGCTTCTCCCTCTGCCTGTGTCTCTGCCTCTCTCTCTCACTGTGTGCCTATCATAAATAAAATAAAATAAAAATTAGATCTTTTAGAATCTGCTTTGCTGGAACTTTTTATAAGGAATCTCTAGGTTGAACTTTTAGTAGCCTCTCCAGGCCAGAAGCCAAGCAAAGCCAATTATTTGTCATCAGATATGCCTGCAATATCTGTAGATTTGGGTAGATTCCTCTTCATGAGGTCCCCAAAGTATCCTGAGTTTCCTGCACCTGCCAGGAAGTGACATTCTTTACTCACCTGGTGAGGCTGCTGGGAACTTTGTAATTATGCAAGGTATCAGGCCAATATTTCCAAGTGGCTTTGTGGCTCCATGTTTCATAAAGTCAACCTTAGTTCCTTAGAGCAGTTTGGTCATATCTGAGTCTGTGTATGTCTCTGAAATATGACATTCCAGTGAAAGCCTTCATAAAATAACCAAGATTCCAATGGTGTCCTTTTTTTTCTTCCCCCGATGGTGTCCTTTTACAAAAACATATTCTTAATGCATTGATGCAAATGACTGATTGCCATGGAAGAGTACTTACTAGAGACATTTTGAGTTTCAGAGTGTTCAAGTAGAGAGAAAACTTGATGCTTTAATTTGTTTACAAATGAATACTGTATCACATTTCTGTAAATCAGATATCTTAAGAGAAAATTTTAACCTGGGAGAGCAAACATGACGAACAGGGCTGGCAGCACACACACAAACTTCCCCACAAAAACTCAGCCCCTTCCTCTAGGTGGGCTTGCAGTTTGGAAGATCCTGACCTGCTGCAGCCTCGTCTGCTGGCAAAGCAATAAAGCTACTGTTCTTTTTTCTTAAGGATTTTATTTATTTATGAGAGAGAGAGAGAGAGAGAGAGACTGAGGCACAGAGACACAGGCAGAGGGAGAAGCAGGCTCCATGCAAGGAGCCTGATTCTGGGTCTCCAGATTCACGTCCGGGGCGGAAGGCGGCGCTAAACCGCAGAGCCTCCCGGGCTGCCTGTTCCTCTTTTATCCCCACCTGTCTTCTGGTTATATTCTGGGTATGAAGCGAGAAGGTCGATCTATACAACAAAATGAATGTTAGGAGAAGAAAACGTGGTTTTTTTTTTTTTTTTTTTTTTACTACATTCTCAATTTTTTGGCCAATCTAATAATTAAAATGATGTAAACCATTTAGCAAGAGAAAAAAAATAATTTCTTAATTATGGGAACCTCCAAGACAAGTGCATATTGCTTTCATGCCACTGTGACCTAAGAAGAAGGAGGTAGGATTTCCAATTTCAAAACAGGAGACATATATTCACAGAAAAAGGAAAGAGCAAATGTATGTTACACAATGCATTGCCACTCCAGGAAGGCAATTCATTACTAATGGGGAACAGAGGGCTAGTTGAGGACAAATCATGAGCCGGGGCAGCACATTGACAAGTGACTGAAACAGGCAGAGGGACATTCCTCTATGGACTCAATTGCCTCGTTGTTCATACTTTGCTAAGGGCAGAAGGCAATCTTAGCCTGACCCCCAGGAGCCTCCAAGCCTACTTTAACATATAAAAATTCCTTTAGAAATTTCCTTTATCTCTAAACCCCCAAGGTACATGTTGGCGATCATCCCCCAAGCACATGACCCACCAATATCCATCTGAAGGGTCTCATGACTCAGGTTATATTAGACAGTAATAAGTGGCCTTTTCCCAACAATAGCTAGCCCCTTCAAGGTCCTGGAAACCTTGCTTCCAGAATTCCTTAGAGACTATGCTATCCTCAAACCCCTCCCAGCTCCCAGGTATATAATCAGCCACCCCTCACAGGCCCAGGGCAGCCGCTCTTCCTGCCCGCAGGTCCTGTCCCCATACTTTAATAAAACCACCATTTTGCACCAAAGGACATCTCAAGAATTCTTTCTTGGTCATCAGCTCCAGACCTCACCTATATTCCAAAACTTCATCATAAGGATTATTTTAGGCTGATATTTTATTTTATTTTTTAAAGATTTTATTTATTTGAGAGAGGGAGAAGATGAGAGGGGGACATAAAGAGGGGCAGAAGCAGGTTCCCTGCTGAGGAGGAAGCCCAATGTGAGGCCACCCCAGGACCCTGAGATCATGATTTGAGCTGAAGACACTTAACCGACTGAACCACCCAGGTGCCCCTAGGCTAGTTATTTTAAATAAATGGGAGATTATGGAATAGCTTGGAAATCCTGAGTTTTCTTTTGAAAGAGATATTTACATTTATATGGGAAAGCTCCATTTGCTAGGGTGTTCTCCCTCAGTGCAGCAGAAAGAGGGAACATGTGTCAATCTCCAGACACTCTGATCAGTGGAAAAGGCAGGAATCTAAATCTGGTCACAACCACAGGCTTGGTTACTGTGGTTTGCCTGGTCAGCTCCCCAAATGCTTCCCAATAGGATCACTTGTGGCGTTTGAAAAACGATCGTTAACTGGTGCCCTCCCCTTCAGATTCCATTGGAGTGGGTAGAAATCACACCATTTTGTTGTGTTAATTAATGGCTCCAGGTGATTCTGAGTGAAGGGAGGTTTAAGCACATGTGCTTCCATTTACTTTAGGAGAGTTGAGATCACGTAACAAGGACAGGTTACGGGGTCTCTGCTCTGTGAGCTTGGGTGGGTCAGGTCCATGCAGCACACGGTTCTGAAGCTGTAGCTGAAAGTGTGGGCCTCTGTTGGTGGGGGGAGAAGCAGAGAAGGAAAAGTCAGGGATTGGTCTCCAAATAGGAGCTCATAGTTTTCCGAATAGCTCCGACACAAAGGACTAGGAAGGTGCATCTTTTCTGCATTTTATGGTCCTGCCTCCAGGGGGGCGTTTACTGGGGAAGAGGCTCTTTTGGTGGCTATGAAGGCATTTTCTTGAAAAGAAGCTGTGAGTTTTCCACAAATATCTCAAGAGAAAGAAGTCTAGAGGACGAGGTGAAAGAAGAAATGGCCAGTTCTCAGGTAAGCCTTCTGTCCCAGGAGAAGCCATGTCATTTCCCCCCCCTGAAATTCCTTGCATTTAGAAATTGCAATAGTTGATTCCTCTAGTTCTGAAGTTTCTGGCTGATGCTTTCTCCTATTTTTAAAACGTTTTCAGAAATGATACTCAAGGTTAGATCTTTAGAATGCTTCCATTAATCCCTATATCCCAGAGCCTCCTCTCTCCGCTCTCCCACCTGGGTTCCAATAGGCCATCAACAGTTGTGACTTTGAATTAAAGTCCTGCAAGTATTGAAAATATTCCCGTTGTGATAGATCGATCTATAGGGGAAGGCATTGAGTTCAACATTCCTATTACTGATGAGGTCTGTACCTGGAATATCAGTGAAGGAAAATATTTCTCATTTAGGTCCCATCTGGATACTTTATCAGCTCTGTGTAGCCCAGGAATAAGAAAATGCACAAATAAACACAATGGATATGAGGTCAAGAATAACTCGGAATGTTTTCATACTAAAAAGGGGGGCACAAGAGTCTTGCTCTTTAGAATGTGAAGAATATATATATATTTTTAAAAGATTTTATTTATTTATTCATGAGAGACAGAGGCAGAGACATAGGTATAGGGAGAAGAAGCACCACTCAGAGAGCCGGATTCGGGACTCAATCCTGGAACTCCAGGGTCATGCCCTGAGCTGAAGGCAGACACTCAACCGCTGAGCCACCCAGGCATCTCTGAAAAAGATATTCTATCTAAAATACACTAGAGGGTCACCTGAGTGGCTCAGTCACTAAAAGTGTCACACTCTTGTTTTCAGACCCTATGATAATAGGGTCCTAGAATGCAGCCCTGTTTCTGGCTCTGAGCTTAGAGGGGAGTCGGCTTGAGGTTCTGTCTCTGTCCTTGTGCTCCTCCTGTCCTCCTTCCAAAATATACATAAGTCTTTAAAACTAAAATAAGAAAATAAAATATACTAGCTATTACAGAGATGGAAATTGGTATATCATCCTGTTGTCTCTGCCAGTTAGATGGGGACCCCAAACAAGGATTGATGATTGGGTGGAAGGCAATCAAGTGGGCATTGAAACAAATTCAGAGGCCGAACAAAAAATATAGAATTTTGTTGAATATTCCCGTGGAAAGGCTTTGTGCAGGGACACAATGGGTGGGGCCTGCATTTAAAAGGGAAAGGTGAGGGATCCCTGGGTGGCGCAGCGGTTTGGCGCCTGCCTTTGGCCCAGGGTGCGATCCTGGAGACCCGGGATCGAATCCCACATCGGTCTCCCGGTGCATGGAGCCTGCTTCTCCCTCTGCCTGTGTCTCTGCCTCATTCTCTCTCTCTCTCTCTCTGTGACTATCACAAAAAAATAAAAATAAAAAATAAAATAAATAAAAGGGAAAGGTGAGGAGTTAGTGGACTTAGCGAATTTTCCCTTTTTTAAAAAAAAGATTTCCTTTTCTTTTCTTCTCTTTTCTTTGACTTAGCGAATTTTCTCTTTTTTTAAAAAAAATTTTCTTTTCTCTTTCTTTCTTTCATGAGAGACATATATAGAGAGAGGCAGAGACACAAGCAGAGGGAGAAGCAGGCTTTATGCAGGGACCCTGATGTGGGACTCCATCCTAGAACTCCAGGATCATGCCCTGAACTGAAGGCAGATGCTCAACCATTGAACCACCCAGGCGTCACTCGAATTTTCCTTTTTATGGTACCTGTACCTGGCTGTAAGTTGTCCATTGGTTAGTGAGGGCATATAGATATTTAGAAGTGGGTCCCCTGATGGTCCCATCTGTGTCAACCAGAGGGTCACTGGGGTCCCTTTCTATATTCCTTTGCTCAAGTCTGCTGCCTACAAGAAGTTTCTACAGAAACTATACTGGGTATAAATCCACTGTATTTTTGTAATCAAATTTATATTCTAAGTTACTGTTTTTGACCACAAGAAAGCACCAGTGATGGTGTGTCCTGCGGTGTGCCTTAGAGTGTGATAAGAATTTGTGTCTATACAATGATTAGGTTTTATTGGCTTGGTGCTCTCTGCCAGATTCCTTCCCTATAATGGTCATATTTTCCCTCTTATCATTTGTAAGGATCTTAGATGTAATTAGTGATATGCAGAAAACATTTTATTTATTTTAAAGATTTTATTTATTCATGAGAGACACAGAGAGAGAGGCAGAGACAGAGAGAGGGGCAGGCTCCATGCAGGGAGCCTGATGTGGGACTTCATCTGGGGACCCTGGGATCACACCCTGATCACAACCCAGGCCCACTCTGAACCGAAGGAGTCATCCTGTCACTCCTTGTTTGTAGTTTCTGATGAGGAGAACAAAGTCAAAAGAAGTGTGAATAAGATTAAATTTCCTTCAACCATTGATAAAAACCCGAGACAGGCAGAGTGTGACATTCCTCAAGAATGCCTCAATGTTAATGTTTTGTTGGAGGCAAAAAGCAACTTTAGCTTAACAGTAGCCAGACCTTCAGGATCCTATTAAGTCCTCTTTAACATATGAAAATTGGTTTGGAAACTTCCTTTATCTCCATCTCCCCAATAAAAGTAGGCTGTCATCCTCTAAGCATATGGCCCACTGATCTATATCTGAAGGGTCTCATGACTAAGGATTTACTGGATAGTAGTAGTGGAAATTATCATAACACCAACTAAGATGTCCAGATCCTGGAAACCTATATTCCAAATTCCTTACAGAGTTCACAATCCTTAACCCCCTCCCCACTTGGAGCTACATAATGAGTCACTGCTCCCAGTCCCAGTCCATTTCTTTCTAGACATGGGTCCTGACCCTATGCTTTCATAAGGTCTCATTTTTTGCACCAAAGAGATCTAAACAATTCTTTCTTCATCATTCACTCCAGAACCCCAACATTTCACATCAAATTGTCTCAAGAATTCTTTCTTGACCATGGGCTCCTATTCCACATCCCATCAATTTCACTGGACAAGGAGGGCTCTCACCTTTGTGTAGTTGATATATTTGACTTCTGGGAGTGGAGGTTCTCAATCATTCAGTCCTCCATCCCGTAGGTCTTTCTTTTACTCAAGTCACAAAGCAGGGAAGGTCATGTCTTAGGGTCTAGCTGGTGACATTAACTCCCTCTTTCATCTTAGGTACACTGTGAACTCTGCCTGTGGCCACATGGTAACTGTGGTATTTATTGCACGGACTGCTGACATTCAGGGATGTGACCATAGAATTCTCTCAGGAGGAGTGGGGATGCCTGAACCACACTCAGCGGGAATTGTACAGGGATGTGATGTTAGAGAACTACGGACACCTCCTCTTCTTGGGTGAGGAGACTTCTTACAGATTTCCCTAACTATGCTCTGGGTGTTCTTCCTTCATGTGAACAGTGTCCCTAGGAAGGGGTGTTACCCTCTTTGAATGACTGGAATTCAGATCCAGGCAGAATGGGAAATGAGGGGTTTCTAGACGTAGAGAAAAATCTTCATGATGTGTCCTTTTCAGCTGTATTTTCCCTTCCTTTAGGGAACATCATTACTTCTATAGATGAGTGGCAATTCTAAACATTGAGTGGCATAAAATGATACTGCCCACATGTTATACTCTTATTTTCTCACTCACTGTGAAGGGTAGTACTTGTAAGTGGAGTCAGGATGTAATCATTAGAAATGTTTCCTGTGTTCTAAAGGGACCTGTTGGGTAACATGATTTGGGAAACCATTTTCTAGAATTCTACAATGTCCCTTCTTCTCTGCTGACTGAGCACAATCATGATTAAAAGTTAGGCTCTCCAGCAATACTCATTTTCCTTTTTTCTAATCAACAGGTCTCAATGTGTCCAGGCCAGACCTGGTCATCTTTTTGGAGCAAGAGAAGCAGCTCTGGGATATGAGGAGAAAGGAGAAAGCAGCCTTCCATCCAGGTAGGTGGGAATGAATGAAGCAGAGGTCCACATGTGAAGGGGGAAGATAGACCTTAAACAGTGATTGGAATAGGTCTCCTTGAATAGAAATGAGTTTGAGAAGCCTTGTGTTATTTTTCTCCCTCTCACAGAGGGACATCTGCTATGCAACATTATCATGATCTTACCTTCACTAAGGACTCTCCTTTAGCTCCAGTGATGGTCCATCACATCTACAGAGAGGTCCAGGAGACTCCTCTGGGAATGGAAGGGTCACCATAATCTGAGAGCTTCTCCATTGCTCTGAGAGCCCTGAGAAAAATCCCTACTTTTGAGGATCTCTATGCTTATTAGCCCTTTGTAAGTTCTGTTTTTTGTCATGGGAGAAATGTGTCTCAGAGTAGGTGTAGTCATACTGAGATTTGATGCAGAAATCCTGGGAACACTGGAGACAGATATCTAATATTTTATGGTTTATCCTTTTTAATATTTTAGATGGTTTAAACTTCATGCTGCAAAATTGAGATTTAGCACCTTCATTAGATAACAAAGCACCTCCCTAAAATGAGAAAATCTAATGCTTTATTTCCCTTCAAAAGTTAATTTTTCTTCATATTAACTAATATTAGAAATCCCCAATTTATGTGTTCCATTCCTCATTGGAGAAATAATGTAATGTATCTACTTGTTTCCTAAATTCATACATCATTTTTTAAAAAATATTTTACTTATTTATTCATGAGAGACACAGAAAAAGAGAGGCAGAGACCTAGGCAGAGGGAGAAGCAGGATCCATGCAGGGAGACTGATGTGGGACTGGATCCTGGGACTCCAGGATCACGCCCTGAGCTGAAGGTGTAGGTAGAGGCTCAATCGCTGAGCCACCCAGGCGTCCCATAAATTCATCCATCATAAATGCCATAGGGGAGACAGAACACTTAGAACTCAGAACTTGTAGCCTTTAGTAAGGTCTTGTTACCTGACTTTTTTTTTTTTTTTTGGATTTTATTTATTTATTCATGTGAGACACAGAAAGAGAGGCAGAGACACAGGCAGAGGGAGGAGAAGCAGGTTCCATGCAGGGAGCCCGATGTGGGACTCGATTCCAGGACTCCAGGATCTTGCCCCGAGCGGAAGGCATAGATGCTCAACCGCTGAGCCACCCAGGTGTCCCATGTTGCCTGATTTGTTAATAATTGCATCATATTATAATTTTGTCTTATATCAAGTTCTTTTGACTTTGTTATGTGTTTCACTTTCATTTTCTAATTAGTTACATGTGAGACTTATCTCTGATTTTTTTTTTAGATCAGAATTCTGAAAGGACATGGGCATGTGCTTTATAAGAAGTGAGGAAGAAAATTAGTAAAATTCACACACACATATATATATTTATTTAAAGATTTTGTTTATTTATTCATGGGAGACACAGAAAGAGAGGCAGAGACACAGGCAGAAGGAGAAGCAGGCTCCATTCAGGGAGCCCGATGTGGGACTCGATCCTGGGTCTCCAGGATCATGCTCTCGGTCGAAGGCAGGTGCTAAACCGCTGAGCCACCTGGGCTGCCCAGTGCCTATATGTTTTTAAAATATTTTATTTATTTGTTTGAGAGAGAAAGACAATAAGCAGGATAAGGGTAGAGGCAGATGGAGAAGCAGACTCTCTGATTAGTAGTGAGCCCAAAGTGGAGCAGGATCCCAGGACCCTGAAATCATGACCTGTGCCAAAGACAGATGCTTAAGCAACTGACCACCCAGTCACCCCTAGAATCCCCATATTAAAAAGACCTTTTGCTTAGAAATGTAATTTTACTTTAGGGAAAATTAATCATTACATTTTTCTTTTATTTTCCTTACACTGCATCTGAATTTAATCCCAAATATTAATTTTACATACAGTGGCTGTCAGCGTATTTTACAACTTTCATCGTGTTTACTTAGAAATGAAGGTGTTGGGACACCTTGGGTGGCTCAGTGGTTGAGCATCTGCCTTTGGCTCAGTGTGATCCTGGAGTCCTGGGATCGAGTGCCACATTGGGCTCCCTGCATGGAGCCTACTTCTCCCTCTGCCTGTGTCTCTGCTTCTCTCTCTCTGTGTCTCTATGAATAAATAAATAAAATCTTTAAAAAAAATAGAAATGAGGGTGTTGTTTGTGTCCTCAGTCTTAAAGAATGGATTACAGCCTCAAATTCTGTATAGGAGGAATATAATAATAATGTAATACATTTCTTTAACGTTCTTTTTTTTTTTTTTTAAAGATTTTATTTATTCATGAGAGAGAGAGGCAGAGACACAGGCAGAGGGAGAAGCAGGCTCCATGCAGGGAGCCCGACGTGGGACTTGATCCCGGGTCTCCAGGATCACACCCTGGGCTGAAGGCAGACACCCAACCACTGAGCCATCCGGGCTGCCCAGTATATCAAATTTTTAAGTAGAATTACTAGAATTAAATTTTATCTTAGTCTGGTTTGGTAATTCCATAGTAATGTGCTTCCTTTTTTCTGGAACAGTCTACCACATTAGCGAGTTGTGGTTTCAGGTTTACTCGTGTATTATGTTATAGGATGAGAATTTTCACAACAGTACATTTAAAGACAGTGTGAGTGTCACTCAAATAAGAATAAGCTTAAGCCTTTTGCCAATGAAATTATGTGTATGTTTGTCTTGGATTTGTATATCACACATACATAGTCTGTGACTTCTGTTTATTTCTCTTGGTTAGTGGTCAGTGAATGTTGTATTATGTCTAGCAGAGTTGTCATAATGATGTTATCTAGTTATTGGTGAATTTTACTCTCTTTGCATGAGAGAAACACTTCTTTGATATCAAGGTAATTTTGAAACATTTTATACCTCTGTATAACGTTTTGCTATTAAATTTTATCCTTAATTGTGGTGTTATACCCATGGTATGCCTTGGTGCCATTCTCATTAACTTTTGTCTTCTGTATGTATTTTCATTGTAGAGACCTTAGAGATTACTTAAAACACATTAGAAGTGAAACAAACGATGAAAAAATCATCAGTTGCATGCAAAACTCTTCTACCTATTATTTTCACACTTGCACGCACTTTGTTACCTATATTACAAATTCTATTTTATGTTGTGTAATTTTTATTACCTAGATTTATGACATACTTTTATTTAAAAGAATCTGTATCAGAAATAAAAGTGACATGTGCTGCCTAATTGCAACGGTATAATTAGGTAAATATTTATGTTTAGCAGAGAGATTTATGTTGTCATGTGTTATCAATTACTGCTTAGAATCTTTTTATTTCATCTAGAAAGAATTCCTTTAACATTTCTTGTAGGACAGGTTTATGGGTAAACTTGGGTTTTATTTTGGAAAATCTTCATTTCTATATCTATGGAAGACAAATTTGCCAGGGAAAATATTCCTGGTGGCTATATTTTGATCTTTCAGTACTTGAATATATTATCCCACGCATCTCTTCTTAACAGGTCTGCTGAGGATCCCACTAGTAGTCTTTTTTTTTTTTTTTTTTTTTATTCATTTATTCATGAGAGACACACAGAGAGAGGCAGAGACACAGGCAGAGAGAGAAGCAGGCTCCATGCAAGGACCCTGATGTGGGACTCGATACCTGTACTCCAAGATCACACCCTGGGTCAAAGGCAGATCCTCGACAGCTGAGCCACTCAGGCGTCTCCCCAGTAGTAGTCTTTTTTTTTTTTTTTTTTAAATTTTTATTTATTTATGATAGTCACACACAGAGAGAGCGAGAGAGGCAGAGACATAGGCAGAGGGAGAAGCAGGCTCCATACACCGGGAGCCTGACGTGGGATCCGATCTCGGGTCTCCAGGATCGCGCCCTGGGCCAAAGGCAGGCGCTAAACCGCTGCGCCACCCAGGGATCCCTCCCCAGTAGTAGTCTTATAGGAACTCTCTTGTACAGGGTGAGTTGCTTTTTTATGCTGTTTCAAAATTTCTTTTTTTTTTTTTTTTGTTTCAAAATTTCTTTTCACATGTGATTTTTGATAGGTTAATTACACTGTGTGACTATGTTCATATCCTGATATTTATCCTACTTAGTATTTATCGACTTTGAATGTGTCTCTTTTTTTTCCATCTATGTGGCTCTCCTCTCATGAGGTTCCCTTATGTGTATATTGGACCACTTGCTGGTGTCCCACAAGTCCCTTAGCCTCTGTCTTGTTCCACATATTTCTTTGCTCACCTCAGTGGAGAATTTAGAAAAGGTGTCTTTAAGATGTATGATTATTTCTTCTTCATCAAATCTGTTGCTGACTACTCAGTGAATTTTTAAGCTCAGTTATTGTACTCTTCTTCAGCTCCTTATTTCTGGTTCATTGATGTTATACTGTCTCTCTCTCTCTCTCTCTCTCTCTCTCTTTTTCTGTCTCTTTGGATTTATATTTTGGTCATGCATAGTTTTCCTGATGATAACCTTGAGTTATTTACTATTTTCTCTTCTGCCTCTATGAGCAGCTTTATGATGGTTATTGGAATACTGTGTCAGGCAGTTAATACATTTTTTTTGCAATGAATAGTTCTTTATTAACCTAGGTTAGGGGATTTATTTTCTTCCTCTGATTGGAACACATTTTTCTATTTCTTTGTATGCCTTGTGATCTTTAGGAGGTATTTGGGAATTAAAAGAAAATAGCCTGTTTGCCCAGAGTTATGGACTTGGTTTCTTTAGGAGTATACAAATAATAGCAATTCTGGGGCCTGTCACACATTTCTGAGCATTAGTCATGTCTGAGTTTGTAATTTCCCAGTAAGAAAATAGAGTTACTTCTTTAGAATGCTTTGATACCTTCCTCTCTCTTTTTCAGTCTCTTCCTTGTTTGAGCAAATGCTCACTCTGAGCAGACACCACAATGCATCCAGAGGGTGCTGTCATTTCTTCTGTTTTCCATGTCAGGCAGGTGAAAAGAAGCCAGGTCACTGAATATACAGGTCACTAATTTGTTTCTTTCCTGAGGAGAGGTAAGAGTTTACGTATGCTGTTGACGCGAAGTTTTAGGGAAGTTGAGAACCTGTTGTGGGCGAGTGTCACAAACTTCCCTTGTCTCTTCCATGTGTCTCTTCATTTGTACATGCTGGGGGTGTTGTGTTTTCTTTCTTGGCTTCTGGAGCATTGTTTAAGGTAATTTGGTCCATCTTTGTCTCCATGGAGGAGCAAATTCCTGGTGGTTCCTATTTCTCCATTTTGTTGCCGCCCTATAATGGGTATTAATTTTGTACTTTAGCATTTTAACATATATGCATGTCAGTGTAATAAGTGATATAACTTACTTGACATCTTGTAGTTTTGTCTTTGCATTACACCCTAGGCTTGTTGGCAAAGACAGGGAAAGAAGATTCATTGCATAGAGTGATATGGAAAGATGTGGAATCATAGGCCTGAGTATTGTGCTCGCTTCGGCAGTATATATATATATATATTCATTCATTTATATTTAATGAATGACTGGGAAGGTGATGGGGGCCTAGGGTTAGTGAAAGCAGGAAGGATGTTATAATGGATATAACCCGAGTAGGACAATTACTCATAATGAAATCCTTAGTGCCAGAAGAGATCAAGGATATATAACTATGGGAGAAAACCCCTCCTAAGTCCATTATATTGGCAGAATGAAGTCTTTTAACCCCAAGTACCCAAATCCATTTTTAAAAAACATGTATTTTCTAAAAGGACATTTAGAAATTTTGGAAAGTCACCTAGTCCATGCCGAAAGTAATCCTTCAAAGCATTTCAAATATCAGATTGGATTAATTATTCCCTGAAACATTTCTGAAAGTTAATTATTTAAAAATGACATAAATTCAAAATGTGATTGGTTTGAGACCTCCCCTTTCATTCAGATGGTTCATTATTCTCCCACCAATACAATCCTGTCTTGTTCAAGTCTCTAATTTTGATAAACACAGGAGCACATTTATTGGCACATTACTTTTCAGTGGTTATCACATAATATTTAATTTGGAGCAGGTTTCACGTGTTATGAACTTAGGAGGATCTTTAATGAAGACTCTACCTTCCATAATTACAAAGGTGTTTTTAATAGAGACAGACTGCCCAATGCAATGAATCTGGGGGAAAATGTTAATCAAGGGTCAAATCCCGGTAAACCTCAGAGAACTTAGTCCCCAGAGAACCAGTATAAAAGTAATGAATATCAGAAAGTCTTATGGAGCTCAATTCTTACTGTGCAGCATTGTATCTTCACAAGAGAGAAGACTTACAAATGTAGTAACCAAGGAAAAGTTTTAACTTGTGTTCAAATTTCCTTCAACAGCTGACATTTAGAATAGGAAGAAAATTTAAAAATGTATAAAATGTGGCAAAGTCATAAAGTAGCACTTAAAACTTAACAGACTAAGGAAAGACATAGTGAGGACCAGGCTGGCAAATTTAAAATAACATGTGAGAAAGCATTTAAGCAGAACTGCAAAGTGTGTGAACAGCAGAGGGTGCATAGTGGAGAGAAGCTCTTAGGTGTAAAGAATGTGGCAAGGCATTTAATTCATAATCAAAACTATTCAACATGGGTTAATACATCCAGTGGAAATTCCTTACAGTTGTCAAGAATGGTGGCAAAGTCTTTTCCTAGAACTGCACCCTTACTGAACATCAGACAAAGTCTAGTTGGTAGAAACCCTAGGAAAGTAAAATTGATGCAAGACCTGTGTTTTTCTTTTCTGAAGTCTGTACTAAAACCAGACTCTTTATAAAGGATAAAAAACATTGAGGACATAAATAATTGCTAAACTGTGTAATGGAAAGCAATCTAAATAACATCAGAGAATTCACAGGAGAAAGCAGTAAGTCAATATCACTTTTCAGAGATTATTCTAAATCAGCATATTTGTCATAGAGAAGAAAAATCAAATAAATTACATTTTAGCTGTGGAAATGGTAGCACGAGAGGTCCCAACCCCTCCACAATTGAAAATCTGCCTGTATCTTTTGTGTTTCCCAAACTGAATACTATGCCTACTTTTGCATGGAAATAGCATATTATTGACCAGAAATCTCACCTAGAACATTAACAATCATCTCATTCTTTGTATGTAGTCTGTAGTATGTATTGTATTTTTAGAGTGAAGTAAGCTTCAGAAAATAAAATATCGGGATCCCTGGGTGGCGCAGTTTGGCGCCTGCCTTTGGCCCAGGGCGCGATCCTGGAGACCCAGGATCGGATCCCACGCCGGGCTCCCTGCATGGAGCCTGCTTCTCCCTCTGCCTATGTCTCTGCCTCTCTCTCTGTGACTATCATAAATAAATAAAAATTAGAAAGAAATAAAATAAAATATTATTGGAATCTAATGAAGAGATAGCACATTTACAGTAGTGCACTGTATTTATAAAAAAAAATCCCAGAATCCATCTGTGTATAAGTAGACTCACATTGTTCAAAACCATATTATTCAATGGTCACCTATATTTGTTAATATACCTGAAAGGATCCAGGGAGAGATGGATGTCTAGAGAGGGATACTTATTTTCACTGTGTCTCTTTTTTTCTTTTGACTACATTTGAGATTTCTTTACATGCAAATAGATGTCAAAAGCGAGAGTAGGAAAACTTTTAGTTTTGCTATCCTTCCTTCTTGTATTGTGTTTATCCTGCTTTGGTATCAGGGTAACCCTGACCTCATAGAATGGGTCTGAGTATATTCTCTCTATCCTACTGTCAGATGTTTTCTTTTATTTGTAAGATTTTTTAAAAAAGATTTTATTTATTCATGAGAGACACACAGAGAAAGGCAGAGACACAGGTAGAGGGAGAAGCAGGCTCCCTGCGGTAAGCCTTATGTGGGACTCAAGCCCCAGACCCCAGACCCCAGACCCCAGACCCTGGAATCATGCCCTGAGCCAAAGGCAGGCGCTCAACTGCTGAGCTAGCTACCCAGGTATCCTTATTTGTAAGATTTTGCTAAAGATTGTAATTATTTTTTTTAAAGATTTATTTATTTATTTATTCATGAGAGACACAGAGAGAGGCAGAGACACAGGCAGAGGGAGAAGCAGGCTCCTACAGGGAGCCCGACGTGGGACTCGATCCAGGGGGGTCTCCAGGATCACGCCCTGAGCGGAAGGCAGGCACTAAACCACCGAGCCACCCAGGGATCCGTAATTATTTTTTTCTAATGTTAGTTTCTTCTTCTTCTTTCTTCTTTATTGAACCATGGCTCACCATCGCTAATGCCCAGTAGTTCTACCTAACAATTGCTAATTGAATAAAGTCACTACAAATGTAATTATAAGCTATATCTACAGAATTCTCAGGGACTATTTATAAAATTTCATCCAATATTTTTATTTTCTCCTATTTTTTTGAGCACACAGAACACAAGTATAGTATTATGGGGTCTTGATATGCACAGAATGCAATGTGTTATGTTAAGCAATAGATGAATTTTGGAGGAACAGCTCTAACTAGGAAGAAGCACATGTATGTATATGTGTGTTTTGTACCTATATCTTCAGAAAGAATAGAAATACAGGTTCAAATGAGGTAATTTCCATGTTTCAAAATTGATGATTTCCTAGCAAACAAAAATATTATAGATTCATAATAGGACTAATGTTTTCTACATCATATTGTATTTATGCTTTGTAAATCTCATTTATCTTGGTTTGAGAATCCCCCCATACAAATGACATCTTGTGTACTTACTAACTCATGTAGAATCTACTCTGTTTTCCTTATTCCAATGTTCATGAGTCATTAACGTATATGGCTTGCTCAGGGATTTTAAGAATAGTCTCTATGAAATGACATGGTGTACAAAATTCAGTTTGAATATGGGAGTATTAAAAAAAGAATATGGGAATAATTCTCTAGTAAACATATTAAATTCTATTTTTTTAAAGATTTTATTTATTTATTCATGAGACACAGAGAGAGAAAGAGAAAGAGGCAGAGACACAGGCAGAGAAAGAAGCGGCTCCATGCAGGGAGCCTGATATAGGACTCTATCCCAGGACCCCAGAACTACGCCCTGGCCGGAAGGCAGGGGCTAAAATGCTGAGCCAGCCAGGGATCCCCAAATTCTATGTATTTTAATTGATATAATTCACTCCTTCCACTTCAATTGGAGAAGTAAGATTTCTTTATTTCTCTACTTTTCCCTTCTTGGAAGTGACATCCTTCAAGTTCACTTTACTGTAACAGTTTGATTAGGTGAAAACTTGGGAGGCTTCATTAGTCATGGGGTCGTTTTAACATTTATGTGAGGGAACAAAGCTGGGAGAGTGCTGGGTGTTCAGCAGATGTTCTAGCATGGGAAGAAAACAATACTTTATTAGCAGTGATGATGTAGCCCAAGGTAAGAGATGAAAAACATCTCAGCTGAAGTATCAGTATGAGTTCTTCATGTGGGGAGAGGACCCCTGTCCAAGGCTGCACTGGTGACTCTGAATCTAGAAAGATAAATTTTACTTATTTTCTTTCCAAATATTCTCCAATTGTTCTGTCTCCTCATCTCCACTCCAGTGATGTAGGCATCATAGGTGTCCTTTTCTGGATACCCCACTGTCACTGCTCTTTCCCTCCCACCTAAGCCATGCAGGCCTTTGTAGGTCCTTAGGAGTAGCTTGGAATTTTCTAATTCAATGGTAAATGGTTGGTAACAGGATCATTTGAGGCCATGTCTAAGATTTTTTTTTAATTTTTAAAAAAATTTATTCATGATAGACATAGAGAGAGAGAGAGAGAGAGAGAGAGAGGCAGAGACACAGAAGGAGGGAGAAGCAGGCTCCATGCTGGGAGCCCAACGTGGGACTCGATCCTGGGACCCCAGGATCGTGCCCTGGGCCAAAGGCAGGTGCCAAACCGCTGAGCCACTCGGGGATTCCCCGAGATCTTTTTTTTTTTTTTAATTTTTATTTATTTATGATAGTCACATCAGAGAGAGAGAGAGAGGCAGAGACACAGGCAGAGGGAGAAGCAGGTTCCATGCAGGGAGCCCGACGTGGGATTCGATCCCGTGTCGCCAGGATCCCGCCCTGGGCCAAAGGCAGGCGCCAAACCGCTGCGCCACCCAGGGATCCCTCCCTGAGATTTTTTTTAAAAAGATTTTATTTATTCATGAGAGACACACAGAGAGAGGCAGAGACACAGACAGAGGGAGATGCAAGTTCCATGAAGGGAGCCTGATGTGGAACTTGATCCAGGGATCCCTAGAGAAGTTCATTTTAGATCATTAGGTAACAAGTTATCTAATTTGTCATTTCAGCCTTCATCATTACTGTTGTTTGTTTGTTTATTTATTTATTCATGAGAGAGAGGCAGAGACACAGGCAGAGAGAAAAGCAGGCTTCATGCAGGAAGCCCAATGTGATACTTGATCTGGGGACTCCAGGATCATGCCCTGAGCCAAAGGCAGACGCTCAACTGCTGAGCCACCCGGGCGTCCCTGTTTTTTATTGTTTTTAGAAATTTTTCCTTATAGGGACCAGAGAGATAGAATCCTGTGTCTCTAAACAAATCATGATTTTTAACATTTCAATCAGAAATGTATTAAAAAAATCAGTGTGTTCTGTGGTTTCTGTGGTGACTGAGGTTTTCTTTTTTTTTTTTTCCAACATGAGTAAGAAATTGAAATGTATTCTTTTTTTTTTTTTAGATTTTATTTATTTGACAGAGAGAACAAGCAGGGGAAATGGCAGGCAGAGGTAGGGGGAGAATCAGGTTCCCCACGGAGCAGAAAGCCAGACATGGGCCTTGATTCCAGGACCCTGGGATCGTGTCCTGAGCCAAAGGCAGACTCTTCACTAACTGAGCCACCCAAGTGCCCAAGAAATGTATTCTGAAAATGTTGTATTATCCTCTTTTCATTTGTTTACAGAAGTCATTTCTTGGTATGGATTCACATGGCCACGATGCTTGGAGCAGACTCCTGTGATGTCTCCATCTTTTCCTACCTCTTGTAATGTTTATTATGACCACAGAACTATTGTCGGGTTTTTTGTTTGTTTGTTTGTTTTATTTATTTATTGAGAGAGAATTAGGGAGAGAGAGAGCATGAGCAGGGGAGAGGGCAGAGGAAGAAGGAAAAACAGACTCCCCACTGAGCAGGGAGTCTGATGTGGGACTGGATCCCAGGACTGTGAGATCATGATCCAAGCTGAAGGCAGACGCTTAGGCAGCTGAGGCACCCAGGTGCCCCCCAATGTCAGTTTTGATGTCCTAACCGTTCCATTGGCCTCTCTGCTCAGGTGAATGATATTTCCTCTATTCCCATAGCAGAATAGCCTCAACAGGGTTGGCAATAACAATCATCTTCCTGTTTAAGGCTGTAGTTGGAATCTTGCCACTCTGATAGATGTTTTACCTTTATCTCTATTTACTTCATTGGAGATAAGTTTTATTTCCAAACACATGAGTAGGGACACCTGGGTGGCTCAGCGGTTGAGCGTCTGCCTTCAGCTCATGGCATGATCCTGGAGTCTTGGGATTGAGTCCTATGTCGGACTCCCTGCATGGAACCTGCTTCTCCCTCTGCCTATGTCTCTGCCTCTCTCTCTCTTTGTGTCTCTCATGAATAAATAAATAAAATCTTTAAAAATAAACACATGAATATAGTTAACTCACTAGACAATGTTTCTTTCTTTCTTTCTTTCTTTCTTTTATTTATTTATTTTTTTTTTGGACAATGTTTCTAAAGGAGTCCCACCCACAGTGACAGCATTTGGGTGACAAGATTTCTGCCATGATTTTGCATACACGCCACTTTGGTATGTTCACTGAATGGCCAAGGATGTGCCCATTGTGGCACAGTGTGCCTCTTGAGTGTCTTCCAGACCATTAAGTTTAGCCCTATGGGTAATGATTGAAAGGATCTTAAATTAAAAGATTGCAGGCACATTTAGTTTTTTATTATTTTCTGCATGTCACTGCTGAATGAACAACAAAACATCATGAAGGAAAATGTACTGGATACTGTTGAGGATATCCGAACCAAGTCATACATTTGTTGTACACAGTATTGTTATTGTTCCTTGAAATCATATTTTGACCCCCTGATTTGGACCAGCATCTCCTTGATTTCCATCCAGTATAGGCACAAGGAGTGGGTTAAGTGCATTCCCAGGTTTAATATTTTCTCCATAGGCTCACCTAAGCTCAGGGCCAACCAATGAATTTTTGTACTTGTTACCACCTCTGTTTCATTTTATACAATCTCCTCTATCTTTTATGTGTATGTTCTTTTTAAAATTCCCTGATAATGGGTGGCACATGCCTCTTCCCAAATTCCTGTTTCCCAATTAGCAGCCTTGTGATTGTAATGAGCCATGTTTCCTCTGTATCCAGGACCTCTTAGGTTGGGAAGGGGGTACAAAATCTCTCATCTTGCTGATACATATCAATTGTATGCTTCTGCTCAATTGTTTCTTTACCCCTCTCCCTTAGAAAGCTTATGGTAGGGGATGCCTGGGTGTCTCAGTGGTTGAGCGTTTGCCTTTAGCTCCGGGCATGATCCTGGGGCCCAGGGATGGAGTCCCATATCGGGGAACAACAATCTCTCTGCCCATGTCTCTGTCTCTCTCTCAGTATCTCTCATGAATAAATAAATAATTAAATAAAATTAAAAAAAAAAAAGAAAACTCACTATAGAAATTTAAGATAGACCCTCACAGGTTTTTGTTTTCTTTACCAGGTTGAATGCAAAAATCACAGGGACAGTGCCAAGGTGAATGTTCAAGGTCACTCAATGTTTCTGCAGTGTAACATGCTGATCATAGTCATGGAAAATATTTTGTCATGGAAATTGAAGAGGTTTTTATCCCAGATCCTGTGTGAGATTGAGTGTTTGATGAGGTGGTATGGGAGGATTAGGCAGAAACCAAGACAGGGCAAATTGAGTATAGATATTGCTAGAAGACGATTCTTCATGAATTAAATTTATCCCTGTGTTATGAATGGACGCGTTGAATGTTTTTGTTACAATTGTCATTCCTCTGATTTTGTGTATAAAAAAAGCTTTGGAAGGTAGTGATAGTATCTTGCTCTTGTGGAGGACAGATTGGTTGATTGTACAGGAAAGCAGGTGCCTCTTTCCATGGCAAAGGATCCAGCAGACGTGCCAGACCAGGTTTACCAAACAGAACTGCAAACTCCAGTGCTAGGGGAATATAGCATCTAAAATTCATGCATTTTTTCCCCTCCACTATTCTTTAGTTTTTCAATTTTAATATTTTTCTGTTACAACCAATTTCTTATTTTATCAACTTTAAAAATCTTTTTAATTTTCATTTTTACAGTTATATTCTCTCTTTTCACTGTATTTAATTTTTTTTTTATCCATAAGCTTTTTTCTTTCTTTACAATTTTGGGATGCAGTTTCTTCTTTTTTTTTTTTTTTTTTTAGTAGGTATCTTTTTTTTTTTAAATTTTTATTTATTTATGATAGTCACAGAGAGAGAGAGAGAGGCAGAGACACAGGCAGAGGGAGAAGCAGGCTCCATGCACCAGGAGCCCGATGTGGGATTCGATCCCGGGTCTCCAGGATCGCGCCCTGGGCCAAAGGCAGGCACCAAACCGCTGCGCCACCCAGGGATCCCGATGCAGTTTCTTCTAACAGACATAAACCCAGAATCTAGTATATGGCTCTATTCTCTTCATCTATCTGATCATATTTTTCCCCCCTATTTTTCTTTTCTTGTTTTTTCCCTGTTTTGTTAGTCTTTTAATTTTCATTTTTACAGTTGCATTCTATCCTTTCAATATATACATTTTTTCCTTTTGTATGTATATGTTTATCTTTCTTTACAACTTTGAGGTGCAGTTTCTTCTAACAAACTGTTCAAAACACTCAGGATATGGTGAATTGCTCTGTTCTGTTCACTGGTCTGGTTTTTGTTTTTTTTTTTAATTTGTCTTTCAATTTTGTTTTACATTCAATCTTTTTATTGTATTTAATGTATCTTTTTTTGGTACATATATGTGTTTTTCTTTTTTTTTTTTAAGATTTTATTTATTTATTCATGAGAGACACACAGAGAGAGAGAGGCAGAGACACAGGCAGAGGGAGAAGCAGGCTCCATGCAGGGAGCCCAATGTGGGACTCAATCCCAGGTCTCCAGGATCACGCCCTGGGCCGACGGCAGCACTAAACTGCTGAGCCACCCAGGGACCCCCCTATTTTTCTTTTATTACAATTTTGGGATCTAGGTTTCTAACAAAGGGAGCAAAATACACACAAGATCCTGTGTACTGCTCCAGTCTACACTTGTTTGATTATATTCTTTTTAAAATTTGCTTTTTTGGTTTTGGGTCTCTTCTGATTTGTTTAGTGTATATTTCTCTGGAGTCATTGTTGCCATATTAGTATTATTTTCTCTTGTTCATCTAGTCTCCAGACAGAATGACAAGATGGAAAAACTTGCCTCATAAAAGAGAACAAGGGGCAGTACTGATTGCCAGGGACATACTTAGTAAATACATAAGTGAAATTTTGGAACGAGAGTTCAGAATAATGATTATAAGGATACTAGGTGGTCCTGAAAAAAGTATAGAAGACACTAGAGAATCCCTTTGTGGAGAAATAAAAGAACTAAAATCAAATCAAGTGAAATGAAAAGGCTATTAAGGGATCCCTGGGTGGCGCAGCGGTTTGGCGCCTGCCTTTGGCCCAGGGCCCGATCCTGGAGACCCGGGATCGAATCCCACGTCGGGCTCCCGGTGCATGGAGCCTGCTTCTCTCTCTGCCTGTGTCTCTGCCTCTCTCTCTGTGTGTGACTATCATAAAATAAAAATAAAAAAGGGGAAAAAAAAGGCTATTAATACGATATAATAAAAAATGGAGGGATGCCTGGGTGGCTCAGTGGTTGGGCATCTGCCTTTGGCTCAGGGCATGATCCTGGTCCTGGGATCAAGTCCCGTGTCGGGCTCCCTGCGAGGAACCTGCTTCTCTCTGCCTGTGTCTTTGCCTCTCTCTCTGTATCTCTCATGAATAAATAAATAAAATCTAAAAAAAAAAAAAAAAAAAGGAGGCTCTTTCCACTAAGATAAGTGAAACAGAAGAGAGTATTTGTGATATTGAAGACAAAATGATGGAGAATAAAGAAACCGAGAAAAACAGAGATAAACAACTTCTGGATTATGAGAGAAGACTTCAAGAGATAAAATGATATCATAAAACAAAACAATATTAGAATTTTTCAGATCCCAGAAGAAGAGCTAAGAGTGAGAGGCAGAAGATATATTGGAGCAAATTAGAGCTTAGAAATTCCTTAACAGAAGGAAGCAGGCATCTAAGACCAGGGGCAAGGAGAACCCTCTTCAAAATCAATAGAAATAGGTCAATACTGTGACACCTAATAGTGAAACTTGCAAATCTCAGAGACAAAAAGAAAATCCTGAAATCAATTCAGGACAAGAGGTCTGTACCCTACAAGATTAGAGACATTAAACTGGCACAGGACCTATCCACAGAGACTTGGCAGGCAAGAAAGGACGTAATGATATATTCATGGTGCTAAATGAGAAAAATAAGGCAAGAATATTTTATCCGATAAGACTGTCATTGAAAATAGAAAGAGAGATGAAAAGATCCCAAGACAAATAGAAACTAAAAGAATCTGTGATCACTAAACCAGCACTGCAAACAAATAAAAAAGGAGATTCTTTAAGTGAAGAGATAGCTCAAAATTAACAAGCCAGAAAGGAACAATGTACAGAAGTAGCAACTTTACATGTAATATGATGGCAGTAAATTAATAACTCTCAATAGTTAATCTGAATGTAAATGGACTAAATGTTCCAATTGAAAAAAAAAGAAAAATAAATAAATGTTCCAATTGAAAGACACAGAGTATCATAATGGATAAAAAAATTAAGACCCATTCCTGTGTTGTCTGAAGAGACTCATTGAGACCCAAACACACTTCCAGATTTAAAGTGAGGAGATGGAAAACCATTTATCATGCTAACAGACATCAAAAGAAAGCTGGGGTGGCAATCCTTATATTAGAAAAGTTCCATTTTAAACCAAAGACTGTAATAAGAGATGAGGAAGGACACTCAGGAAACAACAAGAGGGTGACGAGGATGTAGAGGAAGGGGAGCCCTCATACACTGTTGGCAGAGATACAAGCTGGTATATCCAGTCTGGAAAACAGAATGGAGGTTCCATAGAAAGTTGAAAATAGAGCTACCCTTCAACCCAGTAATTGCACTACTGGTATTTTCCCCAAAGATAAAAACATAGTGATCTGAAAGCATATCAGCACCCCAGGGTTTATAGCAGTGGTGTCTAAAATAGCCAAACTAGAAAGAGCCCACATGTCCATCTACAGATGAATGGATAAAGATGTGGAATATATGTGATGGAACACTGGAATACTACTCATCCATCAAAAAATGAATTCTTGCTCTTTGTAATGATGTGGATGGAAGAGGTATTATGCTAAGCAAAATAAGTGAATCAGAGAAAGAATTATATGATTTCACTTGTGTGGAATTCAAGTATCGAAAGAATCCTACGGGAAGAGAATAATAAAGAAGATGAAATCAGAGAGGGACAGAAACCATAAGAGACGGTTAATAATAGGAAAAGTAACTGAGAGTCACTGGGTGGGTAGGATAACTGGATGATGGATATTAAGGAAGGCAGGTGATATAATGAACACTGGGTGTTATGTAAGATGGAGGGATCACTGACCTCTACCTTTGAAGCTATACATTTTTTTTTTAAAGCTCTCTAAGGCAGGGTATTTTTCTTTTCTTTTTTTTTAATATTTTATTTATTTATTCATGAGGGACACAGAAGCAGACATAGGCAGAGGGAGAAGCCCGCTCCCCACAGGGAGCCTGAGGCAGGACTCAATCCCAGGACCCCAGGATCACGATCTGAGCCAAAGGCAGATGCTCAACCACTGAGCCACCCAGGTGCCCCATTTTCTGTATTTTTATCTAGGAGCTATGTACAGAAGTATATTCAGATTCTGGAATTTCTGAAATTTACTGCGTACTTATGACTGTGCACATGTCTTTGTTTTTCAAATATTGATCACCGATTAAAAAAAATGGGTTGGGGAATATAAATAGATTAGTACTGTAATACCCATGGATTATGAACCTGGAAGTGGAGGGTATTAAATAACTTGATATTGCAACTGCCCTTTCAAAGTAAACTGAATTTTCATGGTTAATAACTAAGAGATACCACTTACATAATCCTTACAGAAAGGAGCTAAAAAGGAGAATTATTTTTAAAAATTAATGTGGAAGGGGCACCTGGCTGGTTGTCAGTAGAGCATGTGACTCTTGATCTCAAGGTTCTGAGTTCAAGCCCCAACACTGGGTGTAGAGATTAATTAAAAATAGAATATTAAAAAAAATGAATGTGGAAGAGCTAAGATAGAAAAACAAAATAAGGGGATCCCTGGGTGGTGCAGCAGTTTAGCGCCTGCCTTTGGCCCAGGGCGCGATCCTGGAGACCCGGGATCGAATCCCACATAGGGCTCCCGGTGCATGGAGCCTGCTTCTCTCTCTGCCTGTGTCTCTGCCTCTCTCTCTCTCTCTCTCTCTCTCTCTCTCTGTGTGTGACTATCATAAATAAATAAAAAGTAAAAAAAGAAAAAGAAAAAGAAAAACAAAATAATAGGCTATGTTAAATGTAGAGCACACATAAGGAAGAGTCCAAGGTGGGGAGGAGTGGGAAACCTTAGTTTTTTTCTGATTCCAGAAATTCAGCTAGATGGCTATCAAATCATTCTGAACACCATGAACTCAACTGGAGAGCCAAGAAAAGAATTGCTGTAATTCTGCAAATAGAAGAGCGACCACTTTCTGCAAGGTAGGATGTGCAGAGAAGTGAATCTGAGGGGATATATGGGAAGATAAGCCATAGGAGGAGGAAGCCTCTGTCAGTCAGCTGGCTCCTGAAAGAGATATAGACACAGAGCACAAAATTGAAACTTTTAGAAGTCTGCTCCAGTGAGGGATGTCCTTGCCTGAAAGGCACTCAGGTGGCAAAGAGGGGTGGAATCCTAGGTGGGACAGTGTGGTTTCAGGATCCCTGGGGTCACAAAAATACCTGAGTATAGCAGAGTTCCCAGGCAATGAAGTTGGGAAGCTGCCTGCAATCAGCAACCCCAGGAGGGAGCTGTCAGTTCTGTGTTGCCATAAATTGTGAACTAAGGCATGGTCTGGCTACCACTCTCCAAAGGGGCCCACCAAGGGGCAGCACTGGTGAGACCTTTCCTCCCCCAGGAGGAGCAGCACACGTTTGTGCTACAGGAGTCTTCAGGGTTTGGGGACTCGAAGCAGAATCAAGTGCCTGAGATAGAAACACTGAGTCATATGCTAGGCGATCATGGAGTGCGGGCAGAAACTAGGGAGACAAGACAGACTACTTTTCCCTGAGAGTGCACTGAGGAGTTGGGGTGTGGGTGGGGGGACGGTGGTGAGCTTTCAGCTCCAGGGCTGGAGATTGGGAACCCTCCATTTTTATTCTCATTCTCTAAAGCAGCACAGAAAGACTTCAAGAAATAAAAGCCACACAGAGCAATCCAGAGCTGCTTACACTTAGCCTGTGTAAGGGTTAAGTGCCTGGCAAGGGTGGTGCCATTCCAATTGGGGCAAAAACACCTGAGAATCAGCACAGCAGTCCCCTCCCCCAGAAGATCAGCAAACATTGGCTAAGACCAAGTTTACCAATACAGAACTGCAAAATTCCAGCACTAGGGAAAAATAGTATATAGAAAATAGTATATGATATATTTTTTGTCTTTTAGTTTTCATTTTTGTAGTTACATTTTATCTTTTCATTGTATTTAATTTTATTTTGTACAATATAAGTTTTTCTTTCTTTACAATTTTAGGATCTAGTATTCTAACAAACAGACCAAAATACACACAGGATCCAGTGTATTGCTCTGTTTTGTTCACCTGTCTGATTACATTCTCTTTGGGGGATTTTTTTTTTTGGGGGGGGGTCTCTTTTGATTTCTTTAGTGTATATTTCTCCAGGGGCATTGTTACCATTTTAGTATTTTGTTTTCTCATTTATCTATTCTTCTCTGGACAGAATGACAAGATGGAAAAAAATCACCTCAAAAAGAGAACAAGAAGCATACTGACCACAAGGGACCTAATCCGTGTAGATATAAATAAGATGTTGGAAATAGAGTTCAGAATTATGATTATAAAGATACTAGATGGGCTTCAAAAAAAGCAGAGGAGACACTAGAGGATCCCTTTCTGGAGAAATAAGAGAACTAAAATCTAATCAAGTCAGAATTTTAAAATGCTATTAATGAGATGCAATACGGGATCCCTGGGTGGCGCAGCGGTTTGGCGCCTGCCTTTGGCCCAGGGCACGATCCTGGAGACCCAGGATCGAATCCCATGTCGGGCTCCCGGTGCATGGAGCCTGCTTCTCCCTCTGCCTGTGTCTCTGCCTCTCTCTCTCTGTGTGACTATCATAAATAAATAAAAATTTATTAAAAAAAAAATGAGATGCAATACAAAATGGAGGCTCTATGTGCAGGATAAATGAGGCAGAAGACATAAGTAGTGATGTAAAAGACAACATGATGGAAAATAAAGAAGCTGAGAAGCAGAGATAAACGACTACTGGAACATGAAGGGAGAATTCAAGCAAAACAAAACTAGACTAACTGGGATCCCAGTAGAAGAGGAAAGAGGGGATTGCAAATGGTATATTGGGGCAAATTAGAGCTGAGACCATCCCTAATCTGGGGAAGGAAACAGGAATTTAAGTCCAAGAGGCACAGAGAGCCCCCCTCAAAATCAATAAAAACAGGGCAACGCCCAACATACAATAGTGAAACTTGCAAATTTCAGAGACAAAGAGAAAATCCTGAAAGAATCTTGGGACAAGAGATCCAAACTACAAACACCAGCCTGTCAGCCTATACACAAATACCTGGCAGCCTGAAATATATTCAGGGTGCTCAATGAGAAAAATATGTAGCCAAGAATATTTTATCCAGCAAGGATGTCATTCAAAATAGAAGGGGAAATAAAAACCTTCCAGGACAAACAAAACTAAAAGAATTTGTGATCACTAAACCAGCCCTGCAACAAATATGAAAGGGGATCCTTTAAGTGAAGAGAGAGCCCAAAAATAACATAGACCACAAAGGAACAGAGACAATATACAGAAACAGTGACTTTACAGGTAATTCAATGGCACTAGATACATATCTCTCAATACTTACTCTGAATGTAAATATGCTAAATGTTCCAAATCAAAAGACACAGATCCTCAGATTGGATAAAAAGTAAGACCTATCAATAATGCTGTCTTCAAGAGACTCATTTTAGACCTAAAGACACCTTCAGATTTAAAGTGAGGGGATGGAAAACCATTTATCATGCTAATGGACATCAAAAGAAAGCTGGGGTAGGAAGGATCCCACCAAAAAGGAGAATTACAGACCAATATCCCTGATGAACATGGATGTAAAAATTCTCACCAAGATACTAGCCAGTAGGATCCAATAGTACATTAAAAGGATTATTCACCACAATCAAGTAGGATTTATTTCTGGGCTGCAAAAGTGGTTCAACATCAGCAAATCAATAAAAATGATTCACTATATTAACAAAAGAAAAGACAAAGAATCCTATGACCCTTTCAATAGATTCAGAAAGATCATTTGACAAAGAACAACATCTTTTCTTGATTAAAAATCTTCAAAGTGTAGGGATAAAGGGAACATACCTCAATGACATTAAAGCCATCTATGAAAAGCCCACAGTTCATGTCATTCTCAAGGTGGAAAAAGTGAGAGCTTTTCCTCTAACGTCAGGAATACAGCAGGGGTTTCCACTCTCACCACTGTTATTTGACATAGTACTAGAAGTCCTAGCCTCAGCATTCAAACAATGAAAAGAAATAAAAGGCATCTGAATTGGCAAAGAAGTCAAACTCTCACTCTTCACAAATGACATGATATTCTGTGTGGAAACCAAAAACCCTCTACCTCAAAATTGCTAGAACTCATGAAGGAATTCAGCAAAGTGGCAGGATAAAATCAATGCACAGAAATCAGTTGCATTTCTATACACTAATGAGACAGAAAAAAGAGAAAAAGGAATCAATCCAATTTGTAATTGCACCAAAACCATAAAATACTTAGGAATAAACCTAACCAAAGAGGCAAAGAATTCGTACTCTGAAAACTATAGAACACTCATGAAAGAAATTGAGGAAGGCACAAAGAAATGGAAAACGTTCTCAGCTCATGGATTGGAAGAACGAATATTGTTAAAATGACTATACTACCTAGAGTCATCTATGCTTTCAATGCAATCCCTATCAAAACACCATCCACTCTTTTCACAGAGCTAGAATAAATAATCCTACGATTAAGATGGAACCAGAAAAGACCTCTAATAGCCAAAGGAATGTTGAAAAAGCAAACCAAAGCTGGTAGCATCACAATTCTGGACTTCAGGCCCTATTACAAAGCTGGAATGATCAAGACAGTTTGGTACTGGCAAAAAAAAAAGAAAAAACAGACACATAGATCAATGGAACAGAACTGAGAACCTAAAAATGGATCCTCAATTCTATGGTCAACTAGCCCTCCACAAACCAGGAAATAATATCCAAAGGAAAAAAGACGGTCTCTTCAAAAAGAGGTGTTAGGAAAATTGGATAGCCACATGCAGAAGAATGAAACTGGGTCATTGCCTCACATCATACACAAAAATAGACTCAAAATGGATGAAAGACCTAAATGTGAGACAGGAATCCACAGAGGAAAACTGTGACCTCAACTGCAGCAACTTTTTTGCTAGATATGACTCTAAAGACAAGGGAACAAAGGCAAAAATGAACTATTGGGACTTCATCAAGATTAAAAGCTTTTGCACAGCTGAGAAAATTGTCAACAAAATCAAAAGATAGCCTACAGAATAGGAGAAGATATTTGCAAATTTCCTATCAGGTAAAGGGCTAGTATCCAAATATAAAGAACTTATCAAACTCAACACCCAAATAATAAATAATCCAATCAAGAACTGGGCAGAGGACATAAACAGACATTTATCCAAAGAAGACATACAAATGGCCAACACACACATGAAAAAATGCTCAACATCAATCAGAATCAGAGAAATACAAATCAAAACCACAATGAAATACCACCTCACACTGGTCAAAATGGCTAAAATTAACAAGTCAGGAAATAACATGTTAGGATGTGGAGAAAGGGGAATCCTCTTAACTGTTGGTGGGAATGTAATCTTGTACAGCCACTCTGGAAAACATGATGGAGGTTCCTCAAAAAGTTGAAAATAGAGCTACACTATTACCCAGCAATTGCACTACTAAGGATTTACCCCAAAGATACAAATGTAATGATCTGAAGGGGCACCTGCACCCTAATGTTTATAGCAGCAATGTCCACTATAACCAAACTATGGAAAGAGCCCAGATGTCCATTGACAGCTGAAGGGATAAAATATGTGGTATATATATATATATACAATGGAATACTATCAAAAATGAAATTTTGCCATTTGCCATGACAAGAATGGAACTAGAGTGTATTATGCTATGGGAAATAAGTCAATCAGAGAAAGACAATTATATGAACCTACTCATGTGGAATTTATGAGAGAAAACAAAGGATTGAAGTGGGGGGGAAAGTAAAATAAAACAAGATGAAATCAGAGAGGAAGACAAATCAAAAGAGACTCTTAATCATAGGAAACAAACTGAGGGTTGCCAGAGAGGAGATGGGTGGGGAGAGGGAGTAACTGGGTGATGGATGTTAAGGAGGGCATGTGATATAATGAGCACTGGGTGTTATATAAGACTGAAGAATCACTGAACTCTACATCTGAAACTAATAATATGTTAATTGAATTTATATTTTAAAAGATGCTATAGAAATCCTATATATAAACATTTACAAAGCTGCTATTGCCATTGTACAGTATTCAAATGTGTTCTACCTTGTGTCTTTTACTAATCTTTATGACAGGTTTATATTTGTACCCATTTGAGAATCTTGTAAATGCTATGGCTTCATTAAACTGTTGCTAATTATATTCTTCCAATGTTTATTTTCAGACTGAATAACAAGACCATATAAACACCAAGGTACATCTGGTTATGTTTTTAGATAGCAATAAAATAAAAAGAAAGAAAGAAGAGCATATTTAGAAAATATATATATTTAAAATCTGGGGCACCTGGGTGGCTCAGTGGTTGAGCATCTGCCTTTGGCTCAGGTTGTGGTTGGGTCCTGGGATTGAGCCCTGCAACAGGCTCTCTATGGGGAGTCTGCTTCTTCCTCTGCCTGTGTCTCTAGCTCTCTCTGTGTGTCTCTCACACAGAATAAATAAAATCTTTTTGAAAATCTAATGATAATGCTGAGAGAAATTAAAGAGAATACAGATAAATACAAAAACATTCTGTGTTCATGAATTGGAAATATAATGTTATTAAAATATCCATACAACCCAAAGAGATCTATAGATTCGATGCATTTTGTATCAAAATCCCAGACAAAAAAAAAAAAAAAAAATCCCAAAGACATTTTTTTTTCAGAAGCAGAAAAAAAAAATCCTAAAATTTACATGGAACCACAAAGTATCCAAGTAACCAAAACAAACTTGAGATACAACAAAGCTGGAGGCATCAAATTTTCTGATTTCAAGGCATATTGCAAGCTGTAGTAACCAGTATGGTACTGGCATAAAGACATGTAGACCACTGGGAGACCATGAAGAGGCCAGAAACAAGCTCATCCATATACAGTCAACTGATAGTCAACAAAGGTGCCAAGACTACACGATGGGGACAAATTCTCTAACAAACGTTTGGAAAACTGGATATCCACATGGAAAAGAAAAAAAATTGGACCCTTACATTCCACCATACAACAAAATGAACAAAATATTTAAATGTAAGATCTGAAAGTATAGAAGAAAACGGGGTCATTTTCATAACAGTGGATCTGGCAGTGATTTCTTGCATTGAACACAACACTTTTCTATTTCATTTCACTATGAAATGAGAAGTGAGGGCTCTCAGAGTTGAAACACACAGAATTACAATGACTACTATCATGAAATGAAACACAGGCTTTCAAAAACCACTTCCTTTGGATAATTTCATTCTAAATAAAGTCAAAGAAAATTAGATTTTTTTAAAAAAGTAATGGTAAAAAATAAATAAATAAATAAATAAATAAATAAATAAATAAATAAAGTAATGGTACACTTCTCTCTAGACATGAGACCTGTTAACCAAAGGATGCTCTTTCCTCAGTTGCCCCTCCCTTGAAAAAATAGAGGCAGCTCTGTCCTGGATCTGAAGCAGCTAGGTTTCCCTGAAGGAAGTTGGCAAGCACATCTTACATTTGGATTTAGGTGCCAGATTTAAAATTTTTCATTAAAATGCAACCAATAATGAATGAGATTTATTATAAACATATCTCCCCACCAGTGAATGAATACTTTATTTGCTTTAAATGCTTTTTAAAAAATATTTTATTTATTTATTTATTTATTTGAGAGACAGCAAGAGAGCTTGAGCAGGGGGGAAGGGCAGAGGGAGAAGGAGAAGCAGATTTCCCCACTGAGCAAGGAGCCTGATGTGGGGCTGGATCCCAGTACTCCGGGATCATGACCTGAGCCGAAAGCAGACACTTAACTGAGTCACCCAGCTGACCCTGCTTTAAATATTTTAAAATGGAAAAACTATTTTACATTTACAAAGCTAAAGAAAATAAAATGCATTTCTAAGCATCCTTCAAAATTGGCCAAACATTTCCCAGTCTTGTATTATCCATTCCAAATTTCTTCTTTAGGTAGGGCAGGGGCAGAGAACACTTGAATGCATATCCTAGAAGTCTTTCAAGATTTGAGATTGTTCACATCTCATATATTATTTATTTACATGCCATAAAAACTCAGTTCTCATAAAATAATTAATCCTAGGCTTAAAAGCCACCTCCATACTCTGACTAGTGTAATTTGAAATTATTTTAAAATACTTAAGCTCATCTTAGGGTGCCTGGGTGGTTTGGTTGGTTAAGCAGCAGATTCTTTGCTTCAGCTCAGGTGGTGATCTCAGGGTTGTGAGACTGTGCCCTGCATTGGGCTCTGAGCTCAACAGGGAGTCAGCTTAAGACTCTCTTTCCTTTCCCTCTGCCCCTCCCCCCTTTTCTCTCTTCTCATAAAATAAAATAAAATAAAATAAAATAAAATAAAATAAAATAAAATAAAATAAAATAAAATACTTAATATAATCTAATACCCAATTCATTTTCCTTTTTTTAAGATTTTATTAATTTATTCATGAGAGACAGAGAGAGAGGCAGAGACATAGGCAGAGGGAGAAGGAGGCTCCTCACAGGGAGCCTGATGAGGGACTCTATCCTAGGACACTGGGATCACAACCTGAGCCAAAGGCAGAAGCTCAACCACTGAGCCACCCAGGTGTCCCCTCAGTTCATTTTCAAACTTAAAGCCAAGCAGTCTATATAGACAACACTTGCTACTTTCTACTAATTTATTACTCCAGCCTCAAATCCTCCTAAATTACATGTTATTCCTGCAAGACATAAATATTAACCTAAGTGGACAATGACCTAAATGCATATTCAGAACTATCATAAAAATATAAATTCTGGGCAGCCCCAGTGGCTTGGAGCCTGGCTCCTGCATGGAGCCTGCTTCTCCCTCTGCCTGTGTCTCTGTCTCTGTCTCTCTCTCTCTCTCTGTGTCTAATAAATAAAAATAAAATCTTAAATATATATATATATATATATATATATATATATATATATATATATATAACCTACGTTTGTTTGTTGTTTATATATATATATATAAATTCTCCCTAAGCTAATGTGTGATTCAGTCAGGTCCAATTAAAAATCAATGACTTTTTTTTTTAATCAATGTGTTTTTATGACAATAAGACCAGATTCTTGGAAAATTAACAAATAAAAATATAGGACCAAAATAGAGAAGAGAAAGATAGAGAATAAAACAATGTAAGGGGGGGTTGCCTGGGTGGCTCCGGTGGTTAAGCATCTGCATTTGGCTCAGGTCATCATCTCAGGGGTTGGAGGCCCACATTGGGCTCCTTGCTCAGAAGGGAGCCTGCTTCTCTCTCTTCCCTCTGTTCATGCTCTCTCTCTCAAATCAATAAATAAAATATTTTTAAAATTTAAATAAATAAATAAACAAGCAAACAAACAATGTAAGGGACTTACTCTAAGAGAAGCTGTGATCTGTTGTAATGAAATAATGTGAAAACAAGAAGTTGTTGATAAAATACCATCCTAAGATTACTTACACAGTATGTGTAGCCCTACATGACCTCCAAATGTAATAAATACTGAAATGTCGAAGGTTTTTTCATCAGTGAGGAAATAGGGATTATTAGATAATCATGAATGTGTACAACTTTAACTGTGTCCCTATACTAAATTATTTATATGTAAATGTTGCATGGCTAAACCAACATGCATAAAATTGGAAAATATGAAAACATTGAACTAAAAATTTAGAATATTATATGAATTCAAGATTAAGGAATGTTTCTTTAGGAAAATATATGAATACAAAGGAATAGACTAGAATTGATATATCATAACTAGTAAATGCTGACTGAAAATCGAAGTTAAGACCAACCACAAAATGGAAAAATACATTTTCAATGCCCATGACCCAAAACAAAATAATACCCAGAATAGATTTTAAAATAATTTGTATCATTCTACAAGCAAAAGGAAAACCACAAATAATGGCACTATGACTAACCAAGCTGTTTACAGATTACTAACAACTGGTGGTAGATAATACATTACATCATAAACAGCATCACTGTAATCCAAGAAATGCAAATAAGTAAAATCAACAAAAACATACCACATACACACGATTCACAAAAATTTAGACTATCAGCATGAGATTGAAGTGGGGAAATAGAGACTCCCTTCCAGGGTTAGAGGGGGTGGATTGTTTTAGCCATTTGGGAGGACAGACAAAATGGCCAAAACTTGAAAAGGCACAAGCATGGAGGTACAATCTCATTCCTCACATCCTATTCGGAACAAGGAGATGTGCCTGAGAATATTCACAGCACCAACACTCCTAAAATGGAAATATTCACCAGTTGGGTGATAATGTCTGACAATGAAGTCATTCCATTCAGCCCATTGCAACAGGGAATGGGGTCAGCATAGACATAACTCAAATTGGGCAGAGGTGACTGGGGGATGATCTAAAGAGAGAAGAGGGATCCCTGGGTGGCTCAGCGGTTTGGCGCCTGCCTTTGGCCCAGGGCGCGATCCTGGAGACCCGGGATCGAGTCCCACGTCGGGCTCCCGGTGCATGGAGCCTGCTTCTCCCTCTGCCTATGTCTCTGCCTCTCTCTGTGTGTGTGACTATCATAAATAAAAATTTATTTATTTTAATAAAAAAAATTAAAAAAAATAAAGAGAGAAGATTGGAGTAGGGAGGAAGACGAAACAGGCTGGAGCAGAGGCAGGGAAGTGCATTGGTCAGTGTGATCAGGCCCCCTGGGGTTGGTAGCTGGTGCTTATCAAAGTTAGGCTCCTCCCCTCCACAGAAACCAAAAGCCTGTTGGGGTTTGGGGGTGCCTATTTCAGGCATTGGCTGGAACAGTGAGTCCCTTGAATGTTCCCTGGACTGAGTTCTCATCTAGAAGTGCAGCCTTGAGCTAGTAGAAGCCATGATAGTGTCTGTTGAAGTCTGTGTGCGTGCGTGCGCGTGTGTGTGTGTGTGTGTGTGTGTCCAAAATCACATGTGCCAAAAGAAGCAGTTTTTATAGGCTCAGCTAGAGGTCTCATCAAGAAGGTAGGGCAGAGAAGCCTGTCTAGAGTTTGGTCCAGGAGAGCTTTGTCAACACCACCTGCTGTAATCCGCATCCTACACCCCTGAGACATTCACCCATCCCCTCTGACCTCCACTTATACCCATCCTCATCTCAGTGAGGTCCTTCTAGATGTCAGTACCACCTCTCCTCCACCTCCACTTGGCAGACATTTTGACCTCCATTCTTTTTTTTTTTTTTTTTTTTTTTTTTTTATGATAGTCACACAGAGAGAGAGAGAGTCAGAGACATAGGCAGAGGGAGAAGCAGGCTCCATGCCGGGAGCCCGACGTGGGATTCGATCCTGGGTCTCCAGGATCGCGCCCTGGGCCAAAGGCAGGCGCCAAACCGCTGCGCCACCTAGGGATCCCTTGACCTCCATTCTTATGACCCTCCTCATACCCTCCTTTCCCCTTATGCCATGTCTACCTCCCATTCTAGCAACATCAGCCCAATTTCAGTGTCTTGTATCCCTGCTCTCAAATATCCCATCCCTCAGTGGTCAGGTGCTCTCAGCTCCCCCACTCACCCTCATCCTATAATCCCGTTCATTTTTCAGGGGCATTTCACCATATCCTCCCCACCATTCCGTCCTGGTTCCAGTCATCCTGCACCCACTCACTTTATCTGCCTGTGTCCATTACCCTCCCCCCTCATTGCACCCCCCTTCCCAACCACTAACTACCTCCAGAAAAAAACATGGTTTGCAACCATCCTCTTTCATGCCTTATTCTTTAACCCTTTATCAATACTGGCTCCTATGCCTTGACCCACACCTCCACTTTACCCACTCTGTCCATTATTTACTCTGCCCTATTACCTTCTTTGATACCATTACCCTCTGTGTTCCTTATGCCCCCAACACCCAATATTTCCCAACTCAGCTTATTTGCAGACCTCATCCCTTGAACCCTAAAACTCACATTGTCCTTTGACTCCTCTCTAACCTTTAACCCCTTGTGCCTTTTAATCACTTGCACTCTCTTCTTGTACCCTCTAACTCCTCACACCCCTACACTCTCTGTACCCTCATTGTTCCCTATACTCCTCTTTTTCCATATCAACTTTCTTGCCCTGCTCTACCTCACACGCACCTTGTGGCTCCCACAAACACTCCAGGTTTCCTACCATGCACTTCACCCTGAAGAGGCAATGCTCACCACACTTTTTTTTTTTTAAGATTTTATTTATTTATTTATTTATTTATTTATTTATTTATTTATTTATTTGAGACAGAGAGAGAGAGAGAGAGGCAGAGACACAGGCAGAGGGAGAAGCAGGCTCCATGCAGGGAACCTGATGTGGGACTCAATCCCAGGTCTCCAGGATCAGGCCCTGGGCTGAAGGTGGTGCTACACCGCTGAGCCACCCCGGCTGCCCTCTTACCACACTCTTTGAATGATGCACACTGCACCCAAAAAACAAATAATCCAGTTATGAAATGGACAGAAGAGGGGCATCTGGGTGGCTCAGTCAGTTAAGCTTCTGGCTCTTGATTTTGGCTAAAGTCATGATCTCGGGGTCATGAGATCAAGCTCGGTGTCGGGCTCTGTGCTGGACATGGAGTCTGCTTAGGATTCTCTCCCTCCCTCTCCCTTTGCCCTCCTCCCTCCTTCACCTCTCTCTCTCTAAGACAAAGATAAATCAGAGATGTAATAAGATTTTAAGTAATCTCTACACCCAACGTGGGGCTTGAACTTACAACCCCGAAATCAAGAGTCACACTCTCTACCTAATGAGCCAGTCAGGGGCCCCATATGCCATTGAATTTCTGTAATTATCCCTAATCTAAAGTGAAGAATGCAGATCACCTCATGAATTGGAAAGATTAAGGTCAAGATAAAACATCATGAAGATTTTCTCCTTTACACCAACAAAACCAAAAGTGTTTCCTCAAACCCCAAATTTAGTCATGGAAAGCAAAAGCTCCCAGGAGACATTCTACAAATGAAAGTAAACCCTGAGGATATATGAGGAATTCTGGAGGCAAGTTATCCTCCAGGGAGACCAGGTTCCTATAGTTCTCCAGTAGCACGTCTCTGTACAATTCCCCCTGAGAATGGTCCAGCATCCCCACTCCTCCTGAGGTAAGTCGATGGCCACATCCCTGTGTGTCAGCAGTCCCTGAAAGACCAAGCACATTTACCAAGTGCCAGATTTTTTAATTTGCCCAACATGAAAAAAGAGTTAAGAGAACTGGTTCTGACTTAGGTGAGGGACCTGAATTATCCAATCAAGTAACTGTAACACAGTATCATTCTTCACTGTAATTTCTAACCCTAAGGAAACAAGATGACATAAGGTCCACAAAAACGAAGGCACTTAGCTGGCTCAGAAGGGTATGTGACTCTTGATCTGGGGATTGAAAATTCAAGCTGCACAATGGGTGCAGAGTTTACATAAAAATAAAATCTTTTTTAAAAAATCCACAGAAATACTGTAGATATACTTTATGAAATATAAAATAAAAAATTAAGGCATCAACACAGGTATATAGATTTTGTAGTGCTACACATCGTAAATTGTATATATATATCTCATATGGGAAACTCATAGTGAGTTTGAAATGTATTTCTCAAATCCTAATGTGTATGTACCACAATGAACTGGAGATCTTGTTAACATGCACATTCTGATTCAGAAGTTCTGGGGTGGGGCGTGAGTTTCTGAATCTCTACTTGGGCTAATGCCTGAAATCCAAAGGCCATGTACTTTCGCAGCAAGGAGGTAGAACTGATGAGCAAATCCATGAACCACTTTGAAGTGAGAGAGATTCATGGCAATTACAGGTTTGCACACACAATAGTAAGAATGGCAAGAGCAATCTTCTTAAGAGGATTGTATAGTAGACATTTTTCTACCAGTTTTTCATGATGCATAAAACCACAAAAAAATATTACTTCAATATTCTTCTTCTTTTATAAGAATATTTGTCCGACATCCAGTAAATGGCAGAACTGGGGTTTTACCTAGTTTATCTGCCCTAGACTTTATCTAAAAGGAAGACACATGCAAGGCCAATATATAGAGACAACCCTGAAAGAATAAACAGCAGATTTTATAACTGAGTCATGAAAACACTAAGGTACCCAGACAGATTTGATCTAATAACATCTACATTTTATGCATACATCATATATTTTTAAGTAACCAAATATTTACATTATATTAAAAGTGATATAATAGAAAAAATGTAATATTGATTTTAAGAAATACTTCCAATTGCATAAATATAAATCTATTTGTAGATGAAGCTTTTGTGTCTTTTAACTCTGTGGAGACACAAACACACAACAATGACATAAACCAATATAAGAGCTATTGTTTCTACCTGTGTTCTTCACTGACAATTTTTATATTCTCTATCATTTGTGCTGCGTTATATTTTAGAATTTTAGGTAATTTAACATATATTAGGTATCTGATTTTTTATTTTCTTTTTCTGAAAACACAACAAAGGCATAAAGAAAAGTGTGTCCAACATGACTTTGGAATGAAATGGAAACTTAAAGGAATAAAGTTTGGCTTATTTAGCCTTGTCTTGCAAAAAACAAATTCATTAATACACAAAAGTGAGAGCCTTCACTTTCCAAAGCAAGTGGACTGCAAGCAAGGACAAACTCAAAAGAGAATTTCCAGATTAAGTGTCATGGTTTATGCACATCACTCAGTAAATATCCCAAAGTGCTTCTTAATCATAATGGAAAAAAATACTAGTGTTATAGCGAAGAAATCTGGCAGACAGCATCTGAACCACATGGTCGAAGTTAATAGCAGCTGTAGTTGATACACTAAGTATCCTGTCATTTCCACGAGGATGCAGATACTGGACCCCTCCTTCCATTTTTTCCCCCTATCATTAATTTGTCTTAAAAAAAAAAAAAAAAACCTTTATATTGGGACACCTGGGTGGCTCAGTGGGTTGAAAGCCCACCTTTTGCTCAGAGCATGATCCCAGAGTCCTGAGATGAAGACCACACTGGGCTCCCCACTCAGTTGGGAATCTGCTTCTCCCTCGCCCTCTGTCCCTCCCACCTCTTGTACTCTCTGCTCTCTCAATAAAATCTTTTTTTAAAAATCTTGGAAAAAAAACCTTATAAAGGGGTGCCGACTGGCTCAGTTGGTAAAGTGTGGGACTCTTGATTTTGGGATTGTAAGTTTGGGTCTTGTGTTGGGTGTAGAGATTCCTTAAAGATGAAATCTTTAAAAAATAATAAATAAATAGTCAAATTCATAAAAAGCAAAGATTAGAATGGTGGTTGCCAGGGGCTGAGGGTGGGGGTGGAATGGGGATGTCCTGGACAAGTTTCAGATACACAAGATGAGTAAGTTCTGGGAATATAATGTATAGCATGGTGAGTATAGATAAAACTGCCTCATAAATCTGAATTTGCTAAAAGAGTATATCATAATGTTCTCACCACACCTACCTTTGTTTCCTGAGCTTGCCCAATAGAAGCTAACTCTCAGAATCATATAATTTTAATTTATTTAAGATACTTCCAGGGCACCTGGCTGGCTCAGTCTGAAGGATATGTGACTCTCGATCTCAGGGTTGTATTTGAGTCCCATGTTGGATGTACAGATTACTTGAAAATCTTTTTTAAAAAAAGAGAGGAGAAAGAAAGAAAACACTTTCATGTCTGAACCAGGACTGCTTCATCTGTTTTTCACAGGACCACATAAGATAGAAAAAAATCCCATTCCCTCCTGTTAGGCCTCTTCACTGCAGAACCAGGAAACTAGAGTGATCCCCACCTGGACACTTGCCCTGACGCATCCCACACAAAAGACTGTCAAACTGCTGTCAGCCACCTGAGATCCAGGGCCTAGGGGCAGACTCAGAGTCCAGGCGAGGAACTACATGACAGAGAGCACTGCAACAAACAGGACACAGGAGAGTGTGCATGTGGAGGAGTTGTGGTTTCAGAGAGCAAGATGCATGGGGGACAGAGGCCACAGAGCAGAAAGTCACAGGCTCTTAAGACATCTGAAGGTCAAAGGCTGCAGTGGGGATGAAATACACTGCAGAGCTTAGAGATGCAAGGGGGCAGAGCATACAAGAAAGTGAAGAGTTGGAACACTAGGTGTTGGAAGCATATAGGAGCCTGGTGTCATGGCATGCAATGAACCACTGTTAAGAATAGCAGGGGGTGGGATCCCTGAGTGGCGCAGCGGTTTGGCGCCTGCCTTTGGCCCAGGGCGCGATCCCGGAGACCTGGGATCGAATCCCACATCGGGCTCCCGGTGCATGGAGCCTGCTTCTCCCTCTGCCTGTGTCTCTGCCTCTCTCTCTCTCTCTGTGACTATCATAAATAAATAAAAAATTAAAAAAAAAAAAAAAGAATAGCGGGGGGTAATGGGGGACAAGCTCAGGAGCTGAGGGCTGTCAACATAAAGGACATAATCCTTGAGCTACAGGGGCAGCCCGGGTGGCTCAGAGGTTTAGCACCACCTTCAACCCGGGGTGTGATCCTGGATACCTGGGATCAAGTCCCATATCGGGCTCCCTGCGTGGAGCATGCTTCTCCCTCTGCCTGTGTCTCTGCCTCTCTCTCTCTCTCTCTCTGTGTGTGTGTCTCTCATGAATAAATAAATAAAATCTTAAAAAAAAAATCCTTGGGCTACAGTCACTGAAAGGAGGATTGGACACAGGGAGGGGAGGAAGGGTGGTATGGAGTTGAAATCATGCAAGTTTTGGACTGATGATGGAGTCCTTAGTGAGATGGAACACTAAAGGGCACAGACTGGAGGCCATGTGGCAGGATGGAGGTCCAAAAAGGCTGGGTGGAGATAATGGGGCAGGGAGAATTCAAAGAGATGAGGAGAGACAGGAGATGAAGGACATGAGAAAGATCACATTTACCCAACTCATGGGTTGGAAGTCTGAGGCTGCAGGGAAATAGACTAAGGGATGACAATCACAGCAGAACTCACAAATTCATTCCCCACTCAATTTCTCCATTTATATTGGAATCAATTTATTATTGGATTTTTAAAAAAATTTTGAATGAAAGGCAATTCAGATCTTAGTAACCTGGGGCTCAGCAGTTAGGCGTTTGCCTTTGATCAGATCATGATCCCAGGGTTCTGGGATCCAGTCCCACATCAGGCTCCCTGAAAGAAGCCTGTTTCTCCCTCTGCCTATGTCTCTGCCTCTCTTTCTCATGAATAAATAAATGAATAAAATCTTTAAAAAATTTCTTAGCCTTAGTATACAGCATAGGGCTACAAGTAGAATTTGGGGGAATGACACAACCTTCTCTCTCTCCTTGGGGATGACAATTAGAGTGATCACAGTGGGTCTGGCAGGATGTGTTTATTGGTACTTGATGCTTTGTGATGGGAATAAATATCTATGCTTTCCAAGCCCTGCTTATGTCGTGAGCTTTCATGACTGAAACCTGATATGATGAAAATCCTTTCCTTTATTGTGGCTATTCTAAAATATTACACATGCTTTGAGAAAATAAAACATACCAATATACAGCACATTTTAGTTTTCTGTTTTTCCTTGCTTTTCCCATATGAGAAGCTATCACAGGAGGTCACCATTAGGAATAGTTCTGTGGATATATTGCAATATTTAAAAATATTTTCTCTTGTAAAAAATCACATGCATATTTTGTATAAAGTACTTAAGGAATAAAATTAAAGTCCCAATAATACCCCTTGCCCAATACATTTGATCTCCATATGGACCTTTTTTTTTTTTGAGACTTAACCCCTTTTTGTGTAGTTTTGGATGTTGTCTGTTAACATACATGAACATATTCTGTGCCTGTATCAATATTTATATATGTATTGTCAACAGGGCTTACTCCTCAATCAAACTTCTCTCTTCATTTACAGACATAATTGGAAGATGTATTTATCATGGTAGGATATCTCCATCTTACATTAAGGCAAAGACATGAGCAGGTTAATGTCTACGTCAGGTGGGTTTGCAGTTGCCAGTAATGTGGAAAATACAACTGACCAGTAGGGAACAAGTTCTTTTTTTTTTTTTTTGGAACAAGTTCTTTACCGCATCCTAGTACTGCAATAATACTATATCCTTCCAAAGCTGAGATGATTCATTAAGTCCTCTGACATGTAGGCTAAGGGTCCCCAGAAAGAGTGAGTCAGGGGATGCTACTTTTGTGATCTTTGAATAGGAAAATATTTCTTTAAATATCAAAACAGGGCAGCCCGGAGGGCTCAGTCCAGGGCCTGATCCTGGAGACCTGGGATCAAGTTCCATGTCAGGCTCCCTGCACGGAGCCTACTTCTTCCTCTGCCTGTGTCTCTGCGCTCTCTCTCTCTCTCTTTTTTTTTTTTATTTTATTTATGATAGTCACACACACACACACACAGAGTCTCTCTCTCTCTCTCTGTGTCTCTCATGAATGAATAAATAAATAAAAATCTTAAAAATAATAAATAAATATCAAAACACCTCAACTAGAAAGGAGGAAATGACAAATTAGATGAAAATTAAGAGTTTTTTCCTCATCAAAAGCCACCTAGATATGTAGATACATAGGTAGATGGATGAATGGATGGATGGATGGATGGATGGATGACAGATAGATAGATAGACAGATAGATAGAGGATAGATAGGGCCAGCACCAAGGATAAACATGTTCTGCATGTCTAAATATCTCCTGTAAATCAATAAGAGAAAGATAGGAAACACAACTGGAAAAAATGGGTAAAATAAAGCAACACTCAAAAAAAGGATGTACTTGATGGCCAATAAATATGTGAAAAGATGTTCAAGTTGTTTCTCATCAAGGAATTGGAAATAAAGTCACTGCCTGATACCATCAACAGTAACAAGAATGCTAAACCAAAAATGAGGGATCCCTGGGTGGCGTAGCGGTTTGGTGCCTGCCTTTGGCCCAGGGCGCGATCCTGGAGACCCGGGATCAAATCCCACGTCAGGCTCCCGGTGCATGGAGCCTGCTTCTCCCTCTGCCTGTGTCTCTGCCTCACTCTCTCTCTCTCTCTGTGACTATCATAAATAAATAAAAATTTTAAAAAATAAAATAAAATAAAATAAACCAAAAATGACAGAAAATACCAACTGTTGACAAGGATACAACTAAACTAAGAATCTCATCAACACTCGTTGTTGTAAAATCCATACACATGCTTTTGCCAGACTCTTTGGCAATGTGTCCCAAAGTCAAACAATGGCAACCTGCCACTCAGCAATATCACTACTACATAGACATCTGAAAAATTTCCACGTACATCTCATCACACTCTAGAATTTGCACATCACCAGCATTCTAACATTATTATTATTTTTTAAAGATTTTATTTATTTATTCATGAGAGACAGAGAGAGAGGCAGAGACACAGGCAGAGGGAGAAGCAGGCTCCATGCAGGGAGCCCGATGTGGGACTCAATTTTAGGACAAAAAAAAATTCTGTAGCCAAAGACAGATGCTCAGCCACTGAGCCACCCAGACGTCCCAGCATCAGCATCATTCTAATAGCACCAAAGAGAAAACCAGCCCCATGTGCTTCATTAGCATAGTGATTAAATTGTTTGATTTTCTCACAATGAGATCCAATCACCGATGCCAGTAGATGATAAACAACCACCTGCTGATAGTACCAATAAAATCACAAACACATGGAATTGAACAATGAAAATACAAAAGAGTTTGTGCTACAGGATTCCTTTTGTATCAAAGGCAAAGAGGTAGGGGATTCAGATCTTAGATGTCCTAGGGTGACCCTTAAACAAAGTGATTGAGAGGGGCACCAAGGAGGCAGCCTCTGCCAGGCTGACAGTGCTCTGTTGCGTGTAGAGGTGTGTTCACTTGTGAAACTTCACGGAGCTGTCCACGGAGGACCTGTGCATGCATATTAATGTTTTAAATACAGAGGAGCAATTAGAAAATTGTGAGGATGTGAATAGATTGGTGGCATCGCTCCCTTCCATTGTCATGATAGAAGTCAGCAGTATCTAATAATATCATGCTTTAGTTTCTTAAGTTGCCGCAATACCTAGGTTAACAACCAAGAGATACTTAACACTGTAAGTTAATTGCCTAGAATTACTTTAAAAAAATTTTTAGAAGATAGAACATGGTAAGTGGTAGAGTGAAGAACTTCAGGACTCTTCGACCATTTTTTTTTTTTTTTTAAGATTTTATTTATCTTTAGAGAGTACTATCAGGGGGAGTGGCAGGCAGAGGGGACAAGCAGGCTCCTCACTGAGCAGGAAGCCAGATGTGAAACTCAACTTTAGGACCCTGAGATCATGACCTGAATCGAGGGCAGGTGGTTAATTGATTGAGCCATGCAGGCACCCCTATATGTAATTTTAAACAACAAATTGGGAAGGAAGATACAAATACCAAATAGAGTTGAAGCTGTTTGTCATTATCTTCTTTAATATTATTTCTACATTTCTTACTGTACACTTCTCCATATTATTGCTGGAGAGCTAAGAAACATGATGTAATTGCGTGTGTATATCTAGTTTTACTGGTATCACGTATACGTACACATGTCACTATGTATGCATGTGCATGTGATGCGTGCCTCTGCCTGCCTTTATGATGTGCCCCTTGCATAACTGTGCTCACAATTCTACCAATCTATGGGGGAATGAGTGCATGTACACTGGAATACTGTGGAAAACAAAACAAAAACCACATATCCAATGAGGAGAAATTTTGCAAAGATTTATTTATTTGAGAGAGAGGGAGAGCACGAGCAGGGGGAGAGCAGAGGGAGAGAGAGCCACAGGCTGCCTGCTGAGCTGGGAGCTCGTTGCAGGACTCAATCTCAGGACCCTGAGATCAGGACCCAAACCAAAGGCAGACACTTATCAGACTGAGCGACCCAGGTGCCCCAAAATGTTAGAATTTTCTTTCGTTCTCCAGGCAAAGCTGAATCGGGTCACTCTGGAGTCATAGCTCATGAGCACAAAGGGGCTGAGAAAAGGAAAACACATAGTAAAGAATGCAGACATGCTCACCATCAACCGACTTGAGGTATTTAAAAAAGACAGACAAATCTGACAAATGGATGAGAGGGCATAAAAAAATACAAAGGTGCTCACCAGGACCAGGATGCTTTGTGTGGCTCTGGACTCCACAGAGGACCTGGTGGAGTGCCTGGTTGTGTGAATGTGTTGGACCCGCTGCTTGTGTCTGTACAGGATGGAAACCATGGAGCCGCTGGCCCAGAGCATGAGCCCCAAAGCTAAAATGTCACTGAATGAAAGCCATGCTACAAACAGTGAGGCTATGAGTTTATGGTAAAATACTGAAGAACAGTATCCATAATCAGTTTTTCTCGTGATGTTTGCATCCATCCACTTGCCAATCACAGAAAGAGGAAAAATGGTGTTTATCAATATGTTCAGGATCCAGCACACAGTGGTGGAGGGGACAATGTATCTGGGAGCTTTCCCTTTAAGCACTGCCCACATGGAGTTCTGGGGGCTAATGGTGATGGCCTGGAAGACACTCAGGAGGCAGGTGCTCTCCATGGACACACCCCTGGCCACTCTTTGAACAAAGAAAAGAAGACTGCATCTAAAATCCTGGGAGTAATATTTCAACCCAAAAGCTGCCATGGTCTGCGGGACTCCTTTAGTGATAATGACCAAGGAGTTGGCTATGGTTAGGTGCCTGAGAATCAGGTCCGTGCACCTTGCCCTGCACCCAGTAAAGTGGAGGAGGAGATAATGGCAAAGAAGAGAGAAGTTCCCCAGGATTCCAAGGATAGTCTGTGATAAGAAGACCATGCCTACCACCAGATCCCCGGTGGCCATCCAGTCGGTTCTCAGGGACTGATGCTCCTCTTCAAAGCCATTGGATTCTGTGTGGTAATTGAAGGCAGGTACTACATTCAGAGTGTCAACCAAATCCCAAGATGCTCCATTTACTATATTAGCTCTATCTTAGGTATGTCTAAGGTTATGGTTTTTGTCTTTTATTAAGAGTTTTTTTTTTCAAGAGTTAAATATATAACCTAAAGAGAAAATGTAAAAGAGATCTCCATGAAGAGCATATACGTGGGAATCTCTGATTCTTCACAAAGCTATGAGGCACACACTACTGTCCATTTAATTACAGAGAAAAGGCAATTACAAAGATCAGGTAAATAGAAGTTAAATGACTTGTAGAAATCCCTATGCTGGTTAGGGGCAGAGTGGGAACTTGAAAATGCCTGGTGCTGGGAATAAACACAGTGCTTTGAACCACCTAGCAACACTAAAAAGGTAGTTTCTGGTGTTTGTCAGATAATTCAGATGTATCTTTAGTTTCCTTTTATGTTTGGTTTTAGATTAGAGGTAATGTCATAATTTTGATTTTAAGAGTTTCTATTTATATAGAGAGATTTATCCTATAGGTCTATGTCAGTTATGAAAGAAGATTTTGAAATCTTATTAAATGCAGATGTATGGATTATAGTTTAATACCACAGGAGTCTGCCCCATAAGGAGCAGATTTAATAAAGGGAAGAATGGCTTGATATAAAGAAGGGGGTAGAAAGATTTGTTTGCTTTTATGCCAGGAACAAAAACACAATGGCATTTATCACAGGAAACTTTGAAAAAACTCAAGCCATACCCTGAAATACAGGACATGAAACAACACTGCATGGTTATTAGTGTAGAAAAAAAATGCAAATGATTATTCTTTTCAGATCATATACTTATTTACTTATTAATACCAAGTTCATAAAATTACTAGCAATCATGCATGGTTTTTGAAAACTATTAAAATGTAAGAGACGTGCAAAACTCAATCTCTAGGGATGAAATTGTGTCTATTTTAGAAATTGCAATAGTAGATACTTTGAATCAATATTGGAATATTTTTAAATCAAATATCCTAAGATACTTTCAATCCTGACAGCTATTGCCTGAAACTCAGTTACCTTTTCCTTAATCTCTCCCTAGCCTCAAGAAGTCCTACTACAACCTACAGACCACAGGTGCATTCAGTACAAGCACAATTACTGTCTCCATTAATTGCATCAGACACCCAGAGCTAAAGAAAACGTTTCTATTCTAACAATTGTAACTTGAATACACTGATTCTGTACATTACTATATGGTACACATGGATTCATCTGGCTATTACAAGTGTGAATGTGTTAACAAGCACAATTCTGGGAATCCTGAAACTTAGGCTAGGGGTCCTGTGAGGTAGACAGAGTAGCAGGTCTAAGGACCAAAATAACAGTCATTGTCAATGACACAGACATGAGCATAGGAGCCATCATCACTGGGTGATATGAAGGACCTCATCTGCCTTGCTTAGCTTAGCTGATGCCCCAGGAATTATTTCTCCTTCCAGTGTGGCTCTGACATTGGACCGAGGTCAAACCCAGAAGCAGCACCTTTCCTAAAAGAACCACTTACCCAGACTTCTGATAGCCAGGCTTTCATGGTAGACTCTGCATCTCTGGTTGAAACAGAAACCACCACCTCCTTCCTGCTGTGAGGACAGTGAGCTGGCCTGAAGGTGACACCAGCCGCTGCAGGTGCCAAGAGGAGGCAGCCAGACCCTGAGATATGAGATCAGGATCCTGTGACCTCACCTCCCTCCTCAACTGCACTTGTCATTTCTCCCACAGCGGCAATCAGAGTGCGGTCTAGGACAGGGAATGTTTCTAGAAATCTTTTTCCAGTTGATAATTACAGCTAAAAAAATCAACCAAACAAAACAATTACATGTTGCCTTTCAGCGTCTCCCATGAGAACTCTGGAGTGTTTGAGAAAGGCTCTTTCTTCATGGTCCCTACAGGCAGATGCTGGCAAACTTTGGCTCCTTTGAACACCATTATCCCAACACTGCAACAAAGTGGGCAGGAAAATCTGTGGTCTGACAGGTGAGGAAGCACATACACGTTCCCTGCATTTGCAGAGAACTTCCATAAGAAGTCATTTTGCCAAAAAAAAAACCACGCCATTTTCCTTATCTTCAGACTGTCATATGCACCATGTGTAAGCTATGAGCATAGACAACAATGACACATGCATCACCTGAGGATTTCTGAACAGATACAAATGAAAGCAGTGCGTGACGTGGTATTTCACGTTAGAAATCACTGATTTGCAATGACTCGGTTGCAATGTTGAGTCTTCTGCATAAATCAATGCCAATTACTATGGATCTTTTGTAGGAAAGTAAACAGCTGTATTGACCCCTCACTGGTGATAGGAAGTAGAAACAGAACAGTGTCCTCATAAACTATGAGGGTCAAATTTGTTAGAGGCAGATTTTACTACTTTCAACTATCAGTGACCCAATGCAACTTACTTAAATCAAGAGCAGAGGAAGATTACCATAGTTCTAGCCACTTAAATTTTTCCCGGAATTGTTAACAATAAGCACCAGTTGAAATTCCATTGAGTAGGATCCAGGCACTCCCACTGCTCTTGAGAGAAATCTGTGGCCACATCCCTGATTGCCAACTGTCCCTGAAACAAATAATACTTTTACCTAGGGGATATTGGGCAGAGTTCTTAATTTTACCTAAGATAGAGTTAAAAGCACTGATTCTGACTTAGGTGAGTGGCCTGAGTTACACATTGAGATGATTACTGCCACAAAATATTCCCTGATTGGCACCTCGGGGGCTCAGTGGTTGAGCATCTGCCTTTGGCTCAGGTGGTGACCCCCGGATGCTGGGATTGAGTCCTCGGTCAGGCTGCCAGTAGGGAGCCTCCATTTCCCTCTGCCAAAGTGTCTGCCCCTCTCTGTGTGTCTCTCATGAATAAATACATAGAATCTTAAAAAAAAAAAAAATCCTGACTTTCAAGGACAGTAAATTAGGATATCAACATAGGAATACATATATATCTTTGGATACTTTATTTATATCATCTATAAATTGTGTATCTTGGGAAGCCGGGGTGGCTCAGCAGTTTAGCGCCGCCTTCAGTCCAGGGCCTGATCCTGGAGACCTGGGATCTAGTCCCACGTCAGGCTCCCTGAATGGAACCTGCTTCTCCCTCTGCCTATGTCTCTGCTTTTCTCTGTGTGTGTGTGTGTCTCTCATGAATAAACAAATAAATAAAATCTTAAAAAAATAAACAGGCTTTCCTGTTTTTTTTTAAATAAATAAATAAATAAATAGTGTTCTCTCTCTCAATGGGAAAGTCATGGTGTTTACTTCAGAAGGTACTTCTCAAAAATTTCATATATACAACCATGAACTAGAGATCTTGTTAAAATACAGGGTCTGATTCAGTTCTGGGGTGGGGCATAATCTCTGCATTTAATAAGTAAATTCGTTTAAAAAAAGGATAAAGTTTATTTTGTTGATCATTTGGGAGTTCTATTTCAGAATGTCAAGATACTTGGTGCATATTAATATGATTGTTATGCAGCAATTAAGAAGAGTGTGTCTGTGATGTGAGTCTGGATACGATGGAAATTTGCAGGACCAATGCCTAAATGATTTAGATCCTGCACCCGAAAAAGCAACTATCTCCAAGTAGACAAAGATGAGAGTCTTCATTTCCCAAACAAACTCTAAGCAAAGACAAAAAAGAGAGGGGACTTTCCAGATTAAACATTATGTTTTATGCACATCTCTGAGTAAATCACTCAGGAACCATATTTTTGGCAAAGAACAAACTGTACTGACTTGAAAATTGAATTAGCTTCACAGTGGAGGAATCTGGCAGAGAGCACCTGAACCAAGCAAACGAAGGTAACATCAGCTGAGGTAGAACATATTGATATCAGGTCCCAGCACACATCACTGTCATGGTATTGTTGGAAAAATAAAATGAACTGTACCCCGCACCTCCAGCCTGCACCAGTGTCTCCCTGTGTCACCTGCTTTGGACCTCGGTCACCTGGGCTGCACATAGACCCCAGCTGCTCCTGCTCCACCATCAGTTCCTACAGATGCACTGTCTCCTGCAAATACTCCTCCTACTGACAGAGCTGCTGCTCCTACCACCCTGTGAGCCCAGCCACGTGTGTCCAGGGCTGCATCACCAGGAGGCATCCGGCAAGTACAGCTGCTGTTCCTCATGTGGGGGAGAACCTGTTCCAGATGTAAACAAAGCAACATGCACAGAACTGCAGTTTGAAAACTTTTTTTTTCATATTACCCTGATCTGTTTGCACATTCCTGTTTCTACGAAATACATGAATTACAATAAAAAGTATCTAACTTGTAAAGAAAAAAATAATCTGAACCTAATCATGAGAAAACATCAGATTTACACAAATTTAAAGCCACATTTAGCTTCTGAGTCCTATAATTCCCAGTGTATTTAAATAGTGTTTCTGTAGCAATCTACATACCAAGGTTCTCTTTTTCAGAAAGTTCTGAATTATTTTAGACCCCTAATGCCATCCTGATTATTTGTGCATTTTCTTATTTTTTTTAACTTTTAAGTGGGTTCATAGATCCTAACATGGGACTCAAAACCATGACCCTGAGATCAAGACCCTAGCCCAAATCAAGAGTCAGACGTTTAACCCACTGAGCCACCCAGGTGCCCTTGTTTGCACATTTTCTAATCCTGGTCCACACAGAGCTGATGGAGCATCCAGATGGAGCCTATACATTAATGTTATCCCTGTCGATAGCCCAGAACCTGAGCCCGTCCTCAATCTGGGTATTGACGCAACCAGACGTAGCTCTATCACAAAGGGAATATTTCCAATAATAAGGCCTTTAAATCACAGGGGGAGTGCTCAGGACATAAAGGCAGCCAGGCTGGAGAAAGTTGAGAGGAGGCTTTGGGACACAGGGGAGAAGTGTTCTAAAGACCGAACCCACACTGTCATGAGATAAACAGGAAAAAATAGTAGCTGAAAACATGCATGTTAGACAGGATCACCAGAGGTGGAGAAGTAAATGTTTGCATGTTCCAAATCCATGGCCATTCACCAGCAAAAGAGAACATGGCTCCTGACCCAGGACACATTTACCTGAGAACCTGCCTATAGCTTTCTCTTCCTTCTCTAGGCTTCTTCTGGAAGTGAGATTATGTGGAGGAATAACATATGCATCTGGAGAATGTGCCTTCAAGATTCCAGCAAAGCCCCTCCACCTGCTCCCACTACATCCCAGGCAGAAGGGCCTTGAAATGCAGAAATGTGCCTCGTTGGCTCCATTGGTGGAGCATGCAACATTTGATCTCAGGGGTCATGTGGTCCATCCACATGTTGGAGGTATAGTTTACTTAAAAAACAGGAAAAAAAGGTCACCCTCGCGCTGACCTGACCCCTGCAAACCCACCTGTGGCAGACCCTGTTACCTCCCCTGGGACCACAGCCTGTAGTCAGCTCTCCTAAGTGTACCTGGGAGGCTTCATGCCCCTGGTATACCTACAATCACCTGGAACAGGTAATTAAAGCAAAATTGGTATTCCTCCCATCCAATAGATTGACTGGGCCAGGGCCACAGGTGATAGTCTTGAAGTCATTAGGTACTAGGGACCCACGCTAAGAAATGGTGATTTTGCAGGTTTGGAGTGGATCCCATGAACTCGCAGCTTTAGCAAGCAAGTTTCCCTGTTTTGCTGATGCTGCCCCCCAAGACCCCATATCAGTAGCATGAAGCCAGAGAAAGCAGATACAGCACACAGGAGCCCCTCATAGCCACCACCTTCACACTAACACTGTTGGTGTGTTAGTGTTAGGGAAGAAGGACCTGGAAGGTCATAGTGGTTACTTTCTCCCCAAAGTTTCCAGAAGACTTGAGAAGTCAGTAACGTCTGAGCAAGTCTGTATTTGGACAACAACGTGCAGACATTCATTGATGTAATGTTTATTGACCATCTACCAGATGCTCACATGTAGCTAATGGTGCACTGTGTCAGGAACCTCACAAGCATGATATGAGTCAATCCTCAAACACCCCGGGCATGGGGCACTAGGTGTCCCATATTCCCATAAGGATTTAAATAGCTTTTTCGCAACGGGTTTGCCGCCAGAACACAGGTGTCGTGAAAACCACCGCTAAACCTAAACCAAAATGGGAAAGGAGAAGACTCACATCAACATCGTCGTCATTGGACACGTAGATTCGGGCAAGTCTACCACTACTGGCCATCTGATCTACAAATGTGGTGGGATCGACAAAAGAACTATCGAAAAATTTGAGAAGGAGGCTGCTGAGATGGGAAAAGGCTCCTTCAAGTATGCCTGGGTCTTGGATAAACTGAAAGCTGAATGTGAACGTGGTATCACCATTGATATCTCCCTGTGGAAATTCGAGACCAGCAAGTATTACGTGACCATCATTGATGCCCCAGGACACAGAGACTTTATCAAAAACATGATTACAGGCACATCTCAGGCTGACTGTGCTGTCCTGATTGTTGCTGCTGGTGTTGGTGAATTTGAAGCAGGTATCTCCAAGAATGGGCAGACCCGTGAGCATGCCCTTCTGGCTTACACACTGGGTGTAAAACAACTAATTGTTGGTGTTAACAAAATGGATTCCACTGAACCACCCTACAGCCAGAAGAGATACGAGGAAATCGTTAAAGAAGTCAGCACCTACATTAAGAAAATTGGCTACAACCCCGACACAGTAGCATTTGTGCCAATTTCTGGTTGGAATGGTGACAACATGCTGGAGCCAAGTGCTAACATGCCTTGGTTCAAGGGATGGAAAGTCACCCGTAAAGATGGGAATGCCACTGGAACCACACTGCTTGAAGCCCTGGATTGCATTCTGCCACCAACTCGTCCAACTGATAAGCCCTTGCGTCTGCCTCTCCAAGACGTCTACAAAATTGGTGGTATTGGTACTGTCCCAGTGGGTCGAGTGGAGACTGGTGTTCTTAAGCCTGGTATGGTGGTCACCTTTGCTCCAGTCAATGTTACAACTGAAGTAAAGTCTGTTGAAATGCACCATGAAGCTTTGAGTGAGGCTCTTCCTGGGGACAATGTGGGCTTCAATGTCAAGAACGTATCTGTCAAAGATGTTCGTCGTGGCAATGTGGCTGGTGACAGCAAAAATGACCCACCAATGGAAGCAGCTGGCTTCACAGCTCAGGTGATATCCTGAACCATCCAGGCCAAATCAGTGCTGGATATGCATCTGTGCTGGATTGTCACACAGCTCACATTGCTTGCAAGTTTGCTGAGCTGAAGGAAAAGATAGATCGTCGTTCTGGAAAGAAGCTGGAAGATGGTCCCAAGTTCTTGAAATCTGGGGATGCTGCCATTGTTGATATGGTTCCTGGCAAACCTATGTGTGTTGAGAGCTTCTCTGACTATCCTCCTCTGGGCCGTTTTGCTGTTCGTGACATGAGACAGACGGTTGCTGTGGGTGTCATCAAAGCAGTGGACAAGAAGGCAGCTGGAGCTGGCAAAGTCACCAAGTCTGCCCAGAAAGCTCAGAAGGCTAAATGAATATTATCCCTAATACCTGCCACCCCAGTCTTAATCAGTGGTGGAAGAACGGTCTCAGAACTGTTTGTGTCAATTGGCCATTTAAGTTTAATAGTAAAAGACTGGTTAATGATAACAATGCATCGTAAAACCTTCAGAAGGAAAGGAGAATGTTTTGTGGACCATTTGTTTTTTTTTTTTTTTTTTTGTGCGTGTGTGGCAGTTTTAGTTATTAGTTTTTAAAATCAGTACTTTTTAATGGAAACAACTTGACCAAAAATCTGTCACAGAATTTTGAGACCCATTAAAACAAAAGTTTAATGAGAAAAAAAAAAAAAAAAAACAAGGATTTAAATACTTGACCTGGACTTTTCTATCTCTTCTGCTTACCGATCATTGGTTTAAAAAAAATTGTAGGGAATAGGACTAAATATGGATGGATGAGTGGAATACAGAAAGAAGAGTGGAGTAGTACTTCAGAGAGAGTTTTTACTTCTGTATTTTTTTATTTTTATTTTTTTATGTATTTTTTTAAGATTGTATTGATTTATTTGAGAGAGAGAGAGAATACCAGTGAGGAGGAAAGACAGAGGGAGAGGGAGAAGGTAGACTACCCACTGAGCAGGGAGCCCAACAGGGGGCTCAAGGACCCTGGGATCATGACCAGAGCCAAAGGCGAGATGCTTGACCAGCTGAGCCACCCAGGCACCTCACACTTTTGTATTTATATTTATTTTTTGTAACTTGTGTAGCAACTGCTGCATCTCCAGGTATGGAAAGCAGGGTGCTGGCCATGAAAAACATTGCATTGAGAAAGGCAAAAATTTCAAAATACATAGTCCTTTCCTCCCATCTGTCGGTTTTAATTCACTTGTTTCTGTAAATTCTGAGCACCAGACCCAGAGAGACAGGAGGAACAGTCTCCAAAATGCATTTCCTCTGCTGTGTCCTGTGAGGGGCAACACCAAGGCAGGGCCAGACCCCAACATGAGGGGGACGTGGCCGCCCTCTGATGCCCCTGGGCACACTCAGCTCTGGGAACGCACATGGAATTTAACACAGACAATTTGAGGACTCTGGGGCAATCCTATTAGAGACTAAATATTCTATTCTTAATGATATAAAAACAATACAAATGATAATAACAATAACGTCAGAAAAAACTCTTCTGGAGGTGCCTGGGCAGCTCAGTTGGTTAGGGTCCAACTCTTGATCTCAAGTTAGGTCTTGATATCAGGGTTCTGAGTTCAGGCCCCATGTTGGGTTCGACACTGGGTTTGGAGTCTCTTTAAAAAAAAAAGTTCTGTCTGTGATGATCCATCGGGACAACCCAGGAACTCACAAGACAACACAGACAGGGAACTGGCCCAACTGAAGCACAGTCCTCCTCATACCACCTCTTCCTCACATTGACTCCACAATCCTGAATTCAGCAATGTAGTCACTTGTTCCAACCTAACAATTCCTGGATAGTAGACTCTTCATCTGTTTATCTTTTCTTTTTAAAGATTTTATTTATTTAGAGAAAAAAAAAAAGATTTTATTTATTTATTTATTTATTTATTTATTCATGAGAGACACAGAGAGAGAGGCAGAGACATAAGCAGAGGGAGAAGTAGGCTCCCCATAGGGAGCCTGAGGTGCTATTTGATCCCAGGACCCTGGGATCATGACCTGAGCCAAAGGCAGGTGCTCAACCACTGAGTCACCCAGGTACCCTCTTCATCTGTTTTTCTAATGACCAGATGCCATGGACACAATCAGTTTCCATCTATTTGCATCTCATAACCCTGACACCAGACCTAAGCTGGAAACACAAGCATCTATCAGATGCCCCAGATACTCCTCTTTCTAAGAGGTGGAGATTAATTCACCTTCTAAACTTACTGAATCACTTCCAATAAATACAGAATTGGAATAGAAACCAATTTTACAGTGGAGAACCTGCAAAACACCACCAACACTTGACAACCAAGTGATCAAGATTAACATCACCAGTGAAAATCAATGGTTAATTGCATGAATTCCCTGATGTGATGTGATGTGATGTGATGTGATGTGATGAGATGTGAGCTGTTTTCATAAAAATCTATGAGCTCGGTCTAATCAGAAGACAACATCAGACAAATCTAATTTCAGAGGTATTCTAGAAAGGACTTGACCAGTAATCCACACACCTGTCAAGCTTATAAAAAACCTAGGAGACAGAGAATCTAACAGAATCTGACAGAGAGGGGCACCTTAGAGGCTCAGTTGGTTAAGCGTCTGCCTTTGGCTCAGGTCATTATCTCATTGTGCTCTCTGCTTTGTGGGGAGTCTGCTTTTTCCTCTCCCTCTGCCCTTCCTCCTGCTGTGCTCTCCCTCTACCTCAAATGAATAAATTTTTTTAATCTTAAAAAAAAGAATCTGACAGAGAGAAGAGGAGGGTGGAGATACACGTTGGCTACATCTAATGTGGTATTCTGTATTGGATCCTGGAAGAGGTAAAAAAAAAAAAAAAAAAGACATTTGTGCTAAAACTGATGAAATAAGAATAAAGTCTACAATTCAATTTATACTGTGATGCCAGTGTTGGTTTCTTGGTTTTCCAGCATGTACCATGGTAATGTAAGATGTTAATAACAGGGAAAATGAGATGAGAATTCTCTGTATGTTCTTTGCTACACTCTTGCAAATTTAAACTGATTCTAAAGTAAAAAATTTACATTAAAATTGCAACTACCTATAATTTAATTACAGGTACTTACATTACATTACATGTGAAACAATATCTACTGTTTCTTCTGAATACATCCATTGGCTCCTTTGGATGATTTAAAAAGCAGGAAAATTCGTTAAACAAAATAGATTCAATAGTTTTGTGTCTTTGGTCTCCAAATTGCTACTCTTCTACTAATACAAACTTGAAGACTTTCTTCATACTCTTGTCTTCTCAAATTAGAGATGCAGACACCCACCCTGAAATCTGCTTATTAACCAACTAGTTGGCATCAAGACCAAACCCAGAACTTCTCTTGCTCTCTCTCTCTCTGTCAAATAAATAAATAAAATCTTTTTTAAAAAAGAAATCTCCGTCTTATTGAAAACTCAATGTAAAATGAGACTGACTGTAATTTTACTGAATGAAGTTTCCTTTAAGGATGATAGCATAAGCAGCTGAACGCAGTGCAAACCAGACGGTTTATATTTTTCTGATGAGGTGAGAGAATTGTGTATTTCTTCCTGTGCATACAGAGAAGAATCTGGATGCACAGTGGTTGTGATTCAAGAGAACAAAGGGGCAGGCAGTTAGAAAACATGCATTGATTAGGGTGGAGGTGTTTAGCAGTCACCAACTGGTCTTGTGAGAAATAGAAAAATATATGCAAATGATGGAGGAGACGGTGTAAAAAGACACAAAGATGCTCACCAGGAGAAGGATGCTTCGGGTGGCTCTGATCTTGGGGGATTCAGAGGACACTTTGGTCCTGTGAATGTGTTGGACCTGCTGCTTATGCTTGTGCAGGGTGAAAACATAAACCCACTGCCCCAAGTTATGAGTCCCAAGCACAAAACATCATGGAAGGATACTAATACATATGTAGTAAGTCTGTGTCTTTGTCATGAGATGTAGGAGCACAGTATCTGCAGTCCATAGTTTCTGAAGTGTTTCTATTGTTCCATTTATCACTTATGTACCCAGGAATCATAATATTTAGCTTTATGTTCAGGATCCAGCAGAGGATATTTGAGGAGCCAATGTACTTGAGAGCTTTCCCTCTCATCACTGCCCACCTGGAGTTCCAGAGGCTGATGGTGATGGCCTGAAAGGCACTCAGGAAGCATGTGGTCCCAATGGACACACACCTGGACACTCTGTGAGCAAAGAAAACAACTTTGCATCCAAAGTTAGTGAGAAAATATCTCAATTCAAAAGCTGCCATGATCTCTGGGATTCCTCTGGAGAGAATGACCAAGGAGTTGGTTAAAATCAAGTGCTTGAGAAGCCAATCAGTGGACTTTGACCTGTATCCTCGGAAGTCAAGGGACACATAATGACAGAAGAGTGAAAAGTTCCCCAGGATGCCAACGACTATTTGGAATAAGAAGATCACAGCAAATTTCACATCCATTAAGGCCACTCTGTCATTTTTCAGGGTGCAATGCTTCTGTTCACGAAGAGAAGACTCCACATGAAAACATGAGCCGTAGGCTGACTGTTTGTGGATAATAAATTCAAAATTCTCCCTCTTGCTACTACTTTACCCTGAGAATTTCTTTCAAATACTTGTTTATTTTGTTTTTTTGTGGAAGGAGCCAACACATCCATCGACAGATGAATAGATAAGGAAGATGTAGTGTGTATATATATATATATTACTCAGCCATCAGAAAGGATGAATACATACCATTTACTTCAACATAGATGGAACTGGAGGGTAGTATACTGAGTGAAATAAGTCAATCAGAGAAAGACAATTATCATATGGTTTCACTCAGTTGTGAAAATAAGAAATAGTGAAAGAGACTACAAGGGAAGGAGGGAAACTGAGTGGGGAAAAATTATTATTTTTTAAAAAGATTTTAATTTATTTATTCATGAGAGACACAGAGAGAGGCAGAGACACAGGCAGAGGGAGAAGCAGGCTCTATGCAGGGAACCTGATGTGGGACTCGATCCCGGTTCTCCAGGATCACGCCCTGGGCTGAAGGCAGCGCTGAACCGCTGAGCCACCCGGGCTGCCCAGTGGGGAAAAATTAGAGAGTAAGACAAACCATGAGAGACTCCTAATTCTGGAAAACAAACAAAGGGTTGCAGAAGGGGAGGTGGATGAGGGGATGGGGTAACTGGGTGACAGGCACTAGGAAAGCACTTGATGGGATTAGCACTGGGTGTTATACTATATGTTGGCAAATTGAATTTCAATAAAACATTTTTAAAAATACACGTTTTGGGGCACCTAGGTGGCTCAGCAGTTGAGCCTCTGACTTTGGCTCAGGTCATGATCCCAGGGTCCTGGGATTGAGTCCCACATCAAGCTCACTGCAGGGAGCCTGCTTCTCTCTCTGCCTATGTCTCTGCCTCTCTGTGTGTCTCTCATGGATAAATAAACAAAAAAATTTTTAAATTAAAAGTAAATATAGGGCAGCCCCAGTGGCGCAGCGGTTTAGCACCGCCTGCAGCCCGGGGCGTGATCCTGGAGACCTGGAATCGAGTCCCACATCGGTCTTCCTGCATGGAGCCCACTTCTCCCTCTGCCTGTGTCTCTGCCTCTCTCTGTGTGTGTCTCTATTAATAAATAAACAAGAAAAATATTTTAAAATAAATAAATAAAAATATAAAAATACACTTTTTTATTAAAGATTTTTCAAATTTAATTTATTTCCTTAAATAGTACTTCTTTAGTCATTCTTACTCATGCTTTACCTATTGTAATTTATTTAATATTTATAGGTGCATATGTTTTACAGACAAGGAGAATTTAATTAAAATGAGGTTATATGACTCATTTAAATATTGCAATGGTCAGGTTGCAATAAACTTGGTGTTTACCATCATGCTATACTCTCATAGCTACCTAATCATACCTTTTTTTTTTTTTTAAGATTTTATTTGTAAGCAATTTCTACACCCAACGTGGGGCTCAAACTCACAACTGAGTTCTTATTCTCAAGAGTCGCATGCTCCACCAACTGAGCCAGCCAGGTGCCCCTGCCTGGTTGTATCTTCAAATAATCCACATATATGCATGCATACATTGTCATATTTGAAATTTATTTTAATTTAGGTTTGGTTGTGCCAATTTCTCATTTTTGTTAAAGTATTTGTTCCATTGACCAACCGCACTTGTGAATGAAAATGAAAACATCGGGCAGCCTGGGTGGTTCAGCAGTTTAGCGCCACCTTCAGCCCAGGGCGTGATCCTGGAGACCGAGGATAGAGTCCCACGTCGGGCTCCCTACTTCTCCCTCTGCCTGTCTCTGCCTCTCTCTCTGTGTCTCTCATGAATAAATAAGTAAAATCTTTAAAGAATAAAAAAAAGATGATGAAAACATCTTAATTAAGACCTGAATATCATCCATGAACAAAATGGATTTACCAAATATAGACCAATGGTAGTAGAGCAACAAAAGTAATTATATAATTTTTTTGCCAATGGAGCCCACAACCGAATCCGGGGTCTGGGACCCTTATCAGAGGAGCCTGCTTCTCCCTCTCCCTCTGCTGCTCCCCCTACTTGTGTGTGCTCATGCACTCTCTCTCTCCGTCAAATAAATAAATTCTTTTTTTAAAAAGAAATTATTGTGTAATATTTCATTTTGCCCTAAAGCATGGGATTTGTAATTTAAATAGAACATTTAGAGATAGATAAAACTTTGACAGTAGGATCTAAATTACTCCTCATTAGAGAACATGCAATTAGCTGTGATTTTTGAAAAAAAAACTGAAAGTAGTTAATTTGAAAAAGATAATAAAATACAAAACAAGCACACAAAATGGAATCTCAAGGCATGATATCTTGTGCATTGAATAGGAGAAATGAAAAGATGAACCTAAAAATGATGTTAGAACTTCAAAAATCAAATATCAGAAGACATTTAAGCTGAAAATTGCTGAAATCCTTAATTTTTCTGCTCTCCAAATCCCTCACATGTTAACTTACCTTTTCCTAAAAGTCTGCTGTCCTAACTTCACAGAGGAAAATCATCCTTGCTTGATCAACAGATTACAAATGTTTTGGGGAGAGACATAATTACTATCTCCACTAAATGCCTCAAGCATAAAAACAAGGAAAACAATTATAGTTCTGCAAATGCCATTGAGATATGAATGATGTACCCACCATCTGCTTCAACGTGGATGGAACTGGAGGGTATTATGCTGAATGAAGTAAGTCAGTCAGAGATGGACAATCATTATATGGGTTCACTCATACGGAGAATATAAAAAAAATAGTGAAAGGGATTATAGGGGAAAGGAGAGAAAATGAGTGGGAAAAATCAGAGAGGGTGACAAAGCATGAGAGACTCCTAACTCTGGGAAACGAACGAGGGGTAGTGGAAGGGGAGGCGCGGGGGGATGGGGTGACTGGGTGATGGCACCGAGGGGGGCACTTGACGGGATGAGCACTGGGTGTTATACTATATGTTGTCAAATCAAACTTCAATCAAAAAACAAACAAAAAAAAGAGTCGGACACTTAGCCAACTAAGTGGCCCAGGCATCCCTAGAAATGTATTTGTATATGACCATGGAAACACGGAGAATGTGTGAAAAATAACAGGTCAGAAAGTTATTAATTACCTGGGAGGAACAGAAGCAAAGAGGAATGTGTAAATAGCATAACGAGATGATTGAAAGGATGGTTATCAAAAAATAAAATAATATTTAATGCCTTAATATTTTAAAAAAAGGAGATATGAATGATGAGATTAGCTTCATGAAACTCATTATCATATGCACACAACTTTAATGAGGTAACCGTATCAATCGTGTCAATGTCTCTGTGGTTTCATGATGCAGGTTGAATAGCATATTAATTTCTGAGCTGCAGTCTTAAGGACTGTAAATATCAGACTCTGTTACCACTTGCAACAAGCACCAACAATCGCTGTCAGAGATGCATTAAACTATGACAGGAGCAGTTAGCATCCTGTTGGGACCTCAGACCTCCAGTCCATTCATAACTCAGCCTATGCCTCAGGAATTATTGTTCCTACAGGTAGTTCTAATATCAAACCAATTTCTACACAAGAATAATCCTCCTTCCAGCCATGAGGACCAACCCAGATGCAGACCCTTATACACCTCACTCCCTCACACATTATGTCACTCGGCCTGACATAGAAAATACTCACCCAGGCTTTCCTGCTGACAAGATGTGGGCTCAGTGGGACAGCCATAGCACCTCCTGCTTGTGTGCAGGAGGTAGGCAAAGTGGAGATATGGGTTTGTGATTCTGTGACCTCATCTCCCCACAGAATTACAATTATCACTTCACCTGTGGTTTCAGTGACATTGCAGTTGAAAGGCAATTGAGACTACTTTTTAAAGACTTTCTGCCAGATTCCAATTCCCAGAAACACTTATACGTTTCTGGCAAATAAACAAGTTTAGTGTGTGGGAGAAACTTCCTTTTTCATACAACACCTGAAGCAGACAGAGTCTCAGGTGGGGTGACAGAAGCAGGAAATGTTCTGACCTGACAGAGGAGGGGCTGGCAGTGATTCACATGTATTTCATTCCTGTGCTTCCCTAAGAATCCCACTGACCCCTCCTGCAAAATAATTGTTTATTTCTCACTAGCTTACAAAATAGGGAAGGAGATGGGAGGACCAGAGAAGGACTCCTTAGGAAAGAAAGAGCAAAACAAAGAACATGGTTTTTTTTTTAATTTTTATTTATTTATGATAGTCACACACACACACAGAGGCAGAGACATAGGCAGAGGGAGAAGCAGGCTCCATGCACCGGGAGCCCGACGTGGGATTCGATCCCGGGTCTCCAGGATCGTGCCCTGGGCCAAGGGCAGACGCTAAACAGCTGCGCCACCCAGGGATCCCAGAACATGGGATTAACTAGAGATGCTTCACGTGACTCAGTGCAATTGCTTGAAAAGTCTCATTGATGTGGATATTTCTAGGAATATATATTTTATGAATATTGACCCAAAAAGAGATACAAATTCTTTTTTTTTAGAGATACAAATTCTAAGCTGAGCCATATTTATAGAATAAATGGCAATATTTATAAAAGAGGTTCCTCATAAACACAGCACCAGGTCATATAATTTATCAACAACATCCTACTACTCTTAAATATTAGATAAATCATTGCTATTTAGACCATCCAAAAATATTGAAGAATGATATTTCCCCAAAATTTTCCAAAATCTTTTTTAAAAATATTTTATTTATTTATTCATGACAGGCAGAGACATAGGCAGAGGGAGAAGTAGGCTCCCCGTGAGGAGTCCAATACAGAACTTGATTCCACACCCTGAGCTAAAGGCAGATGCTCAACCACTGAGCCACCGAGGCATCCCTAGTTTTCCAAAATCTTACAAAGATAACCGCAAATATTTCACAAATCTCATAATTGCCTAGGAACCCAAAATTATGAAATAGACTATTTGCAAATATTGCCATAAAATACTATGGCATGATCAAGTGCAGCTTATACCTACATTTATGGATAAAAAGGCTCAATATTGTTAAAATGTCAGGTCTTCTCAAGCTGATCTGTAGATTCAATGAAATCCCAATGAAAATCCCAGGAAATTACTTGTAGGTATCAACTAACTGATTCTAAAGTCTATATAATGGAGGCATCAAGCTCAGAAAAGCCAGCCCAATTTTAAAGGAGAATGAAAAAGTCAGAGGACTGACACATCCCAATGTCAAGACTTAATATAAAGCTATCTTAATTAATGTAGGTAAAATAATAGGCATATAGATAAATAGAGCAGAACAAGGAGCTCAGAAATAGACTCACACAAATATAATCAATTGATCTCTTACAAAGGAGCCAAGGCAATTCAATGGGAAAAAGGTACGTTTTTCAGCAAATGGTGCTAGAACAAGTGGACATCCACACCCAAACAAAAACAAAGTAAATCTAGATACAGACCTTATATCCCTCACAAAAGTTAGTTCAAAATAGATTGTAGACTTAAATGTATAACACAAGACTTCTAAAATCCCCAGAAGATAACAGGAGAAAATCTAGATGACCTTACATTCTATGATAACTGTTTAGGTACAGTACCAAAGGCATAAGCCATGAAAGAAATAATTGCTAAGTCAGACTTCATTAATTACAAACTTATGCTCTACAAAAGATACAGAGAATGGGAATAAGAAGACAAGCCAGATATTGGGAGAAAACAAAAGACATACCTGACAAAGGAGTATGATCCAAAACATACAAAGAGCTGTTAAAATTCAACAACAAGGGATGCCTGGGTGGCTCAGTGGTTGAGTGTCTGCCTTTGGCTAAGGGCATGATCCTGGAGTCCTGGGATCAAGTCCCACATCAGGCTCCCTGCATGGAGCCTGCTTCTCCCTCTGTCTGTGTCTCTGCCTCTCTCTCTGTGTCTCTCATGAATAAATAAAATCTTAAAAAAATAAAATAAAATTCAACAAGAAGACAACTTAATTTTTTAAATAGGTGAAAGATTTATACAGACACCTCACCGAGAAGACATACACATAGCCAATAAGTATATGAATAGATGCTTGTCATCATACACCATTAGAGAAATTGCAAACTGAAACGGTGAGATACATTAAGTGTCTGAAAGTGACACCATCAAACAGTGGAACAGCAGGAACTTGTGTTCACCATTGATGAGAAATGCAAAATGGGATAGCCACTTTGGAATACAGATGAGAGTTTCTTACAAAACTAAATGGCCTCTCACATGATCCAGAAATCTGACTCCTAGGTGTTTATTCACATGAGTTACACATTTATATCCACACAAAGTTCTGCACACAAGTGTTTATAGCAGCTTTATTCATAGCTGCCAAAAGCTGTAAGCAACCGAGATGTCCTTCAGGAGGTAAAATAAGTAACTGTGGTTCATGCAGACAGATTCTATTCAATGCCAAAAGGAAAGGAAATGAGCTATGGACCCCTGAAAAGAAATGCAAGAACCTTAAATAAATACTTCTTTAAAGATTTATTTAAAAAAAAAAAGATTTATTTATTTATGTGAGAAAGAGTTGTGGGCAGAGGGCGCCTAAGGGTGAGAGAGAATCCTCAAGCTGACTCCACACTGGGCTGACTGTAGAGCCTGACGCAGGGCTACGTCACAGGACCCTGATATCATGATTTGAGCCAAATCCAAGAGTCAGCTGCCCAACCAACTGAGCCACCAGGCCCAGGTAGATTTTGCCTATTATGTGCATATACTAATTGGACACACTGGCAGGAAATAGGTGTGAGGAATGCAGTGATGGTGGGGTCTTCAATGATTCCTGAAGCACTGGAGGAATAGCCATTTGCAGGGCTGAGTCATAAAGTCATGTTGTTTACATGGAATGTTTTGCCTGTCATTCTCAAAGGAGTAAAATGAGTATTTCCTCAATTCTCAGAGGTATTTTAATATGGCTCTACCTTATTCACATTATAAAGCTGGTACAAAGTATTAGATTAATAATGGAAAAACAAAAGAATGAGTTTGACCTAATATATGTTAAATATTATGCAAGAAAAACAGAGAAACATAATTTTAGTTCTGTGAAATACTTAGAAATATTCACCACAGGGACCCCTGGGTGGCTCAGCGGTTGAGCGTCTGCCTTTGGCTCAGGATGTGATCCTGGGGACTCAGGATCAAGTCCCACATCAGGCTCCCTGCAAGGAGCCTGCTTCTCTCTCTGCCTGTGTCTCTGCCTCTCTCTCTCTGTGTCTCTTATGAATAAATAAATAAAATCTTAAAAAATATATATTCACCACATATTAGACCACTAAGCAATATATATAGATGTGCTTATGTATTCCATCAATCAATACACTGGAAAATTAGAAATTAAATAAAATACAGTACAAATCACAATAATGAGCTGCTTTAATCATAAAGCTCATTATATATACGTGTGTATACACACATAAGTATTCTACTTATTTGGGGATCCCTGGGTGGCTCAGTGGTTTAGTGCCTGCCTTTGGCCTAGGGCACGATCCTGGAGTCCCGGGATCGAGTCCTGTGTCGGGCTCCTGGCATGGAGCCTGCTTCTCCCTCCTCCTGTGTCTCTGCCTCTCTCTCTCTCTATGTGTATCATAAATAAATAAATAAATATTTTTTTAAAAAAGGTATTCTACTTATTTGATCAGTTAAAAAAATATAGAATGTGGGTGGCTGAGTGGCTCAGTTGGTTGGCATCTACCTTTGGCTCAGGTTGTGATCCTAGGGTCCTGGGATTGAGCCCCACAATGGGCTCCCTGCTCAGAGGGCAGTCTGCTTCTCCCTCTCCCTCTGTCCCTTCCCAGTGCTCCACTCATGCTCTCTCATTCTTGCTCCCTCACTTTCTCTCTCTCTCAAAAAACAAAAAATAAATCTTTATTTATTTTGAGCCACCTGGGTGGCTCAGCGGTTTAGTGCCACCTTCAGCCTGGGGCCTGATCCTGCAGACCCGGATTCGAGTCCCACATCAGGTTTTCTGCATGGAGCCTGCTTCTCCCTCTGCCTGGGTCTCTGCCTCTCTCTCTCTCTCTTTCTCTGTCTCTCTGTCTCCCATAAATAAATAAAAATCTTTTAAAAATAAATTAATAAAAGATATAGAATGTATTTTTATTTTTCTATTTTAATTCTTATATTTTAGGGGCACCTGGGTGGTTCAGTCAATTGGGCATCTGTCTTCCTCTCTGGTCTTCATCCCAGGGTACTGGGATCGAGCTCCACAACTATGTCCCAGCTCAGCAGGGAGGGTGCTTTTCCTTCTCCCTCTGCCACTCCCCTGCCCCACCCCTGCTAATGCTCTCTCTCCAATAAATAAATTTGAAAAATAATAATTCTTATATTTTAGCTACATCTTTTGAAAATTTTCTGAATGGAACATAGTAAAATATGTTTGATTTAATGGGAGTAGTCTATTTATGTTCAATATAATAATGCATAATTTGGGATTGGATTTACCAATTTATGCTGTGCTGCCCTTCATTATCTCTGTTTATGCTCTTTGTTTTTCTATTTAACTTCTATGTGTTAATTTTTTATTAAACACTTCTGTATTTCACCCCTTTTAGTTTGGAGGTTGTATATTTAGTATCTCTTAGTATCAAACCTAGAAACTACACATACTCTGAAAAACTGATCACAAGGCAGTTATTTGATACCTCTCAACTCCACCTGGAAAGTATGATGACAATCTAACACGAACAAATTGAACTTATTCCAAAGTTTTTTTTATTGTTGATCTGTATTTAAGCCTTTATTGTAACACTCACATGTCCTAAATGCACAGCTCAATGAAATTTCACAAGCCAAACATGCCTAAGGGGACATAACACCCAGTAAGAAAAAAAAAAAAAAACAACAACAACAACAGAATATCATCAGGCTCCCACAAAAGCCATGCCTTGCCACTTCCAAGCTTCTTTCCTTGAAGAATTACCATCACTCTGACACCTGAGAGTATGATACCATGCTCTAATGTGGTAATGATACCACATTAACTTCTCTCTTTTTGGCTTTTTTCATCCCTTTACGTTGTTATCAGTATGGTCACATGTTTCCATGGGTCATTGCTGTCTAAGATTCCATTGTGTGAATATCAAAAATTAATTTATCTTACTCTCAGTGTTCATGGATGTGGTCTTCATTTGGGGTTTTTAGGAGTGGTTTTAGTATGTGAATTCTAGAACTTTTGGTGGCACGTATGCAAACTTTTGCTAGGGATATACACATGATGGAATTGTTGGACTGTAGGTTTACGTCTATCCAACTTCATTAGACACTGTGAAATATTTCTCAAAAATTATTTTATAACATGGGGTTCATAAGCACCAGCAGTATGTAAAGTTCCTGGTTTATCCATAACCTACCAACACTTACTCATGTTTGTCATGTTTACTTTAGTCTTCTAGTTAGTGTGAAATGGTTTCAGGTGCTAGTTTTATTTGCATGTTCTTGATTACTAAGAAACTTGAATATCGGGACACTTGGGTGGCTCAGCGGTTGGGCGCCTGCCTTCAGCTCTTCCCATGGTCCCAGGTGGAGTCCCGCATCAGGCTCCCTAAGGGGAGCCTGCTTCTCCCTCTGCCTGTGTCTCTGCCTCTCTGTCTCTCTCAGCCTGTGTCTTTCATGAATAAATAAATCTTAAAAAAAAAAAAAGAAACTTGAACATCTCTTCATGTGTGTAGTAGACTTGACATATCCTTTTTTAGGTGATTTCCTTAATTTTTCTGTTTTTTGTTTTGTTTTTTTGTTTGTTTGTTTGTTTTTGTCTTTTTATGTTGTCCTTTTCTTGTTTGTGTATGCTGGGTACAAATCCTTTCTTTGTGGGCTCATTCTCTCTGGTCATTTAAGATCAACTCTTAATTTTAACATTATCTGTCATTTCCTTTGGCATATTAAGTATTTTGAATTTTGCAGAAATCTTTTCTATTCTAAAAGCATGGAAATGTTGTTTTCTTCTATAAATGCAGTTATTGTTCTTTAAAACTTAGATCATAAAAACACATTCAGAATTAATTTGTTGTTGTGGGAGGCAATCAATATTATTTTATAGTAAGGCTAGTAATTTGCAAGAGATAGCTTGACTTTGCTACAGCCCCTATTCTATCCAGCACAACATCCTCTGCTACAAGAGTGATTCACAGACAGCAGGCTCCTCCATGGAGGTCAATATGTGGGTTTCTCCTTTTCTTTCTTAGGTGCCCTCCCAGAGATGCCCAAACATTCTGCTACAGCAGTGAGGATATGAGCCAGCCTCACTTGCCCCTAAGATAGCTCGGTCCCAGGACCCATGAGCTCATGACCTGAGCAGAAATCTCAAATCCCACTCTCAACCCACTGAGCCACCCGGGAGCCCCTAATTGTTTTCAAGCAATAGATTGGTGACCTAAATTATCAGATTCCTCTCCAACCCCCCCCCCCCCCCGTTCTTGTCCCTTGACGCCACTGGACCTGAACCCCCTGGTGGCTCATCCGCCCCTGCAGGTGGTGGGGGACAGGAGAGAAGTCATGTTCCGGCGCGAGTCGGTATAAAGCTGTACGTTCTGCAGGGCACGGTCTCCATGCCCCCTACCAGCTCAGGTCCCCTGGACTGACAGTTCCAGTCCTCCATCACCTAAATAAGCCTTTCTCCTTATCTGGGCTGCAGATTATCCCTGCTGGAGCCCTCGTCTACACCGGTCCCCGACGAGGTGCCAGCGCCCTCTCTCGTCTCCACCCGCTAGTAACAGCAGCTTCCGACTCAAACCTTTCCAGCTTAGGAGGAAATCATCTCAGCTTCCAGTCTAAGTGTCCACAGCACTAAGCTTTTACCCTAAATTGTTGAAAACATTGAGGTAGAACAGGCAGGAGGCAGCCCTCCTCATTACGCCAGAGAAACACAGACGGATCCAAACCCGAAGAGCAACTTCGGTTCGGCAGATTCAGAAACGCCCAGAGAGCTGGGCACACAGTAGGCCGAGGCCCCGCCCCAGGCCCCGCCCAGCATGGCCGTTACGCAATTTCCGACCGACCCCGGAAGCGGATCCGGAGAAGGGCGGTCTCACTGCTGAGGGACATTTTGTCCTTCCGGTTCAGACTTGAGCGCAGCTGCTCTTCCGTCGGGAGGCGTCTCTACTTTTTTGCAGGCCCCAGGCTCATTCCGTGACCGAACTAGTCGTGGTGTGGCCGGGACAACGGGGTCCCAAAGACACCAGCTTCCGGGAGGCCGACCCTTGAAGACAGCAAAGGCTGCCTCCAAAGTGCCAGAAATACTCCCAGGCTTATGAGGAAAATGTGGCGGCCAGGTGGGTGGGTGAGCTGTGCAGGTAGGCGACGGAAGCCAAAGCGATGGTGTGTGTGAGTCAGTCATGGGGGACTTGCTGGCCCAGCGGGGTTTCAGTTCCCCTCAGGGGATGCTTTGCCCGTCAGATCTTCACCTGAGCCGAGTCCAGCTGGAAAGAAGAACCCAACTAGAAAGTTTGGGGTCAAAATGGAGGTAGCGGAAGTCCTCTTCCAGTGGTGTGTGCCCCACTGGAAAGGATTTTCCCCATCCCTGTATCTTCAGATTTCATTTAAATTTGATTCCGAATTTGTTGGGTTTTTTTTTTCTTTAATCCCCAGTGTTTTTCCTTTGAATTGTATTGTACAGATGAGATCTCGGTGATCTTTTAATAATTACATATTGAAGATATTCTTTAGTATATGGTAAATAATTTTACAGTATTTTTTAAAAGATTTTATTTATTTATTTGAGAGAGAGAGAGAACACAAGCAGAATGAGGAGCAAAGGGAGAAGCAGGCTTCCCACCAAGCAGGAAACCCCACCCCAGGCACTATCCAGAGACTCCTGGATCGGGACCTGAGCTAAAGTCAGACTTAACCGACTGAGCCAGCCAGGCACTCCTAAAATATTTTATTGTATATTTGCTAAGCATATTGGAGCCCTAGGGCTGCTATGACAAAATACAACAAATAGGGTGGCATTAAAACAACAGAAACGTATCAACTCCCAAGTCCTGAGTGTGGAGGGTGTCGGCAGGGCCATGGTCCCTCTGAAACCTGGAGGGAAGAATCCTTCCTTGCTTCTTCTGGTTTCTGGTGTCTGTGAGCAGTGTTTGACTTCCCTGGGTTGTGGTGCATCATTCCAATCTTTCCTCTTCACAAGACGCATGTCTCTTTGTATGGAGTTCTTTATACAGGGACACCTGTCATATTGAATTAGAGGCCTTCTCTACCCCAGGATAACCTTATGTTAACGAATTATATCAGTAATGATCCTACTTCAGTAAGATCACACTGGGGTATAGGAGGTTAGGACTTAACCACATCTTCTTTGGAAGAGGGCACAATTCAACTCCTGAAAGTAAGGATGTTGATTGTCTATCTTTTATATTAACCATCAAAAATTAATTTAGCCAGATCACCTAATATCCAGCAGCCTTTTAAAAAAATTATTTATTCATGAGAGAGGCAGAGATATAGGTAGAGGAAGAAGCAGGCTCCCTTTGGGGAGCCTGATGCTGGAGTTGATTCCAGGACCCCGGGATTACACCCTGAGCCGAAAGTCCTCAACAGCCTTTTTTTCTTCCCTTATGTTCTGTTAAATACGTTTTTCAGTTTTTAATCGTACCTTTATTATGTCCCCCATAAAATTTTATGGCTTCTTGAGGCTCCTGTGTGGCTCCATTGGTTGAGCATCTAGACTCTTGGTTTATGCTCAGGTTGTGATCTCTGGGTCATGAGATCAAGCCCTACCTCCAGCTCTGCACTCTGCACTCAATGCAGAGTCGGCTTGGGATTCTTTCTCCTCTCTCTCTGCTCCTCCCCACACTCACATGCTCTTTCTCTTTAAATAAATAAATCTTTAAAAAAAAAAAAAACCTAATGGCTTTCTCGCACAAATCTAGAAACGCCACGTAAGAAGGGGTCACAGTATATTTGCTGATGGGAATGCAAGCTGTTTGGTTTTTTTGTTTGTATTATTTTTTAATTACTGCTAGTAAAGAAGAAAGACTGATGTCACTATGTTCGAGATTTGCTCTGTGTTCTTGTAGGGGCCCAGGGCAGGCTGCCCCAAAATGTGCCACTTTGGCATAAAGATTGTTTTGAGCTAAAAGTAATAAAAACCCAGCAGATGTGGGAACGGCACTCTGCCTCCCCCATAACTGCCTCAATATACATTGGAAAGGAGAGCCAGCAACAGGAAGACCAGTTATTAACGGAGGCCCCTCATCTGCATAATAGAACAATCTATTTCTCCAAACTGCTCCTTTCACCTTGCCAGTGAGTTTTCTCCCCTACTCCCTTCCGTAGCTAGCTCATGTAAGCTTCATGGTGCTTTGTTGTCTTTGGACTTTCATGTCTGTGTGGATTCCCCAGACAAGTCCTGTTAATCTGTCTCATGTCAATTTGATTAAGTCCAGCTAGAAGGATCATAAGACAGGAAAGTTTTCCTCCCTGATATTCTCAATTCTTTTATTAGTCTAACAGTCAGAATAGATCCTCTGCTGTTTCACATATGAAATCACATTGTCCGTGAAAAATAACACTTCTAACCTGCCTTCCTTGTCTTGTTTCCACCGTTATCCATTTCCTCAGTCCTGGCTCAGGCATCCTGTGCAGTGGGCAGTGGAGAGAGCCCTGACTGGGCCTCTAATCTCAGCCTCACTTTCATGAAAATGCTCCCAGTGCTGACTGCTTATTATGTTTGTTGAAAGTTTCTTGCTGAAAAATAAATTTTTTAGGGATCCCTGGGTGGCGCAGCGGTTTAGCGCCTGCCTTTGGCCCAGGGCGCGATCCTGGAGACCCGGGATGGAATCCCACGTCGGGCTCCCAGTGCATGGAGCCTGCTTCTCCCTCTGCCTGTGTCTCTGCCTCTCTCTCTCTCTCTCTCTCTCTCTCTCTCTCTCTTCTCTGTGTGACTATCATAAATAAATAAAAATTAAAAAAAATAAAAATGAATTTTTTAAATGTCATATTTGGTGTGATTTAACTATCAGATATCTTACTGATGACCTACAGTGCTCAAATATGTTTTGTTTAAATGTTATTTTGTTGTATCACCTTAATCAGTGTTTGAATATGGAATCCTTTTTTCATTAATGGAATAAAGTGAATTTGGCTAATATTAATTGCTAAGTGGTTAAATTTAAATGATTAAAGTCATATTTATATCTTATGCATTTAAAGGAGATTCAAGTTAGAATTTTCTTTTTCCATTTTGTTCCTTTTTTTAAAAAAGATTTATTTTAAAGAAAGAACAAGTGCCCAGGTGTGGGTGCAGAGGGAGAGAGGGGAAGCCGACTCCCTGCTATATCCCAGAAACCTGAGGTCATGACTTGAACCTACACAAAGAGCTGGAGGCTTAACAGACTGAGCCACCTAGGTGTCCCTCATTTTGTTGTTTTTTTTAATAGCCTAATATAATGTGAGCAAATTAATTTTTCTTCCTTAAAAGAGTTTATATCACATTGGAACTATATCTGGCTTAAAATAAATAAAATCTTACTAGATTCAGAGACCTCCAATGCCTTTTAATCTGCATGTTGAAATTGGTTCTTCAGATTATGTTTTAGTCAGGATTTGCAACATAGTCTGGAAAGTAATACACTTCCCTTAAAAATACAGATTTTTATTTTATTTTATTTTTATTTTATTTATTTATTTTTTTAAATACAGATTTTTAAAAGAGATTTTACTTATTTATTCACGAAAAACACAGAGAGGCAGAGACCTAGGCAGAGGGAGAAGCAGGCTTCCTGCAGGGGGCCTGATGCGGGACTGCATCCCAGGACCAAAGCCAAAGGCAGAGTTCAACCACTGAGCCACCCAAGCATCCCCATAAATATGGATGTTTTTAAAAATAGAAGGTGCTTAACTATTTTACATTCTGAGCAGAAATGCATCAGGCCTCCAGTTTCTCCACACCTACACAACGTTTTCACTCTTTTGTATTGTAGTCATTGTAACAGGTGTAATACTGCATTATAGTTTTGATTTTCATTTTCCTAATGCCAGTGAGCGTATTCTTACTTGCTTATGAGCCATTCATGTATCTTTGGTGATGTGTCTATTCAAGTCTTTTTCTCATTTCCTTTTTAATTGAGTTGATTTCTTTATGAGTTATAAAAGTTCTTTGCATATTGCTCACTTGGGGATGTCTTCATTTTGCCCTAATTTTTTACTGATAGTTCCGCTGGATATACCATTCCTGTTTGACTTTTTAAACATTTTTTCAGCACTTTGAATATTTTATTCCACTATCTTCATTTGTTTACTATTACTGATGAAGTGCCAGGCATAGTCCCATTGTGTGGGACTAGTCCCTTCAGTGTGATGAGTCTTCTCTCACTGCTTCAGGATTTTTTTGCCTTTTGTTTTCAACACTTTAACTATGATTTGTCTCTTACAATGTCTGGATTTTGAATTGTAGTTAGAAATGATCTCCTTATTTTCATATTATGGACATACTTTTATACTGTTTATGACTTATTTTTCTTTATTTAAATTTAATTTAGTTAACATATAGTGTATTATTAGTCTCAGGGGCAGAATTTAGTGATTCATCAGTTGCATATAACATCTAGTGCTCATTCCATCAAGTGCCCTCCTTAATGCCTATCACCCAGTTACCTTATCCCCCATACACCTCTCCTCCAGCAATGCTGTTTGTTTCCTAGAGTTATGGTTTGCCTTTCTTTCTGTTTTTGTCATATTTTATTTTTCCTTCCCTCTGCTATGTTCATGTTTTGTTTCTTAAATTCCATATACGAGTGCAATCATAAGGTATTTGACTTCCTCTGACTTATTTGGCTTAGCATAATCCCCTCTGGTTCCATCCACATCATTGCAAATGGCAAGATTTCATTCCTTTTGATGGCTGACTAACACTCCGTTGTGTGTGTGTGTGTGTATGTATATCTTTATCCATTCATCTGTCGATGGACATCTGGACTATTTCCATATTTTGGCTATTGTGAACATTGCTGCTATAAACATTGGGGTCAGGACGCCTGGGTGGTTCAGTGGTTGAACACCTGCCTTTGGCCCAGGGTGTGATTCTGGAGTACCAGGATCGAGTCCCACATCAGGCTCCCCGCATGGAGCCTGCTTCTCCATCTGCCTATGTCTCTGCCTTCTCTTTCTCTGTGTCTCTCTCATGAATAATAAATAAAATATTTTAAAAATAATAAAAATAAACATTGGGGTACACGTGTCCCTCCAAACTCACTATTTTCGTATCTTTTGGATAAATACCTAGTAGTGCAATTGCTGGTTTGTAGGGTAGTCCTATTTTTAACTTTCTGAGGACTTACTTTTTTTAACCTTTATATATCTGATCCATTTGTACTTTTATTCTGATACATAGTTTGAGATAGTGAAGGAATCTCCAAATAACTACCCTGCCCTTCCAACAGCATTTTTAAATAGTTCATTACTGATGAAACAGTGTAGTATCTTGACTTTACCCATTCTTTTGTGTGTGTGTGTGTTTTTTTTTTTAAGATTTCTTTATTAGAGAGCACAAATCCTTGAAACAGGCAGAGTGACCTTCCTCTAAGAACTCAGCTGCCTTGATCTTAATACTTTGCTAAAGGCAAAAGGCAATCTTAGCCCAACCTCCAGGATCCTGTAAGTCTACTTTAACATATAAAAATTCCTTTAGAGACTTCCCTTTATCTCTCCTCCCCAAGATACATGTTGGCAAGCATCCCCCAAGCATATGACCCCCCAATATACATCTGAAGGATCTTATGACTCAGGTTTTATTGGACAGCCATAAATTACCTTTTCCCATCAATAGCTAGCCCCCTCAAGAAAAGTCGTTAGCAAGCAACTTAAACCATCCCAACTTGAAAGTATATAATGGGCCACTCCTCATGACCCCTCTGCAGCTCTTTCTGTCCCCGTGTCCTGACCCTGTGCTTTAATAAAACCACCTTTTTGCACCAAAGACATCTCAAGAATTCTTTCTTGGCCATTGACTTCAAACCCTAACGTCTTTTCCTATATCATTTGGGATTTAACAAATTAAGAGAACAATGCTATAGGTTAAATTTGATATGAAAATATTTGAATAGGAACATAAGAATTGGGCAGCCCGGTGACTCAGCGGTTTAGCGCTGCCTTCAGCCCAGGGCCAGATCCTGGAGACCCAGGATTGAGTCCCGTGTCGGGCTCCCTGAATGGAGCCTGCTTCTCTCTCTGCCTGTGCCTCTCCCTCTCTCTGTGGATCTATCATGATTAAATAAATAAATCTTAAAAAAAAAAAAAAAAAGGAACATAAGAATTCTCCCACTTCTGTTCAGGGAAAATACCTAAAAGCAGTGTCAGCCCAAGAGTATGGAATTTGTGTTCTCCGATGTCATTTCCAAACAACAGGAGAAGTGGTTGATTCTGCATCTGAAGTAGAAGAAGTGAAAAATAAAGTGAGCCGACAAGAAAAAGCCAAAAGTAACCGATCATCATTCAAGGTAGTTTTTAGAACGACTGATTACTCTAGAAAGTGTTTTTTTCTTTAGAGATTTTATTTTATTTATTATGAGAGGCACAGAGAGAGAGAGGGGGGGGCAGAGACACAGAGGGAGAAGTAGGCTCTATGCAGGGAGCCCAACGTGGGACTCGATACCGGGTCTCCAGGATCACGCTCCGGGCTGAAGGCGGTGCTAAACCGCTGGGCCACCGGGACTGCCCTAGAAAGTGTTAAAGAGACAAACCTGCTGCCTTTACAAGAGATCAATCCTGGAGTGGAAACATAGCCCCACTTTATAAGGGAAAGCCTTAAGTTATTGAAATAGTCTAGTTAATGGATGTACAAGGAATGTCAGAATTAGAAAAAAACGGCTTGTTTTGTTTTTAATAAATTACGATCCGAGGGAAAAGTCGCAATCACGCTAAAATCAACCACTTAGCAGTGAGTAACATCACAGATGACTACCACCCTTATGTAAGGGACCCAAATGCATGTTGGGAACGGGTCCCCCCTCCCATCCCTGCGCGAATGTTTGCTCTGAACTACATTTCCCAGGAGTCTGTGAGCACAGCTCCTTGGAGACCGTGTACTGTTGTATGCTGGGAAAGTGGACCACCCCGCGCCCAGCTCCGTGTATTCCCGAGCTGCTGGACTACATTACCCAGAGGCGCCGTGCACCGCCCCCTCCGCGGAGTCGGAGCGCAGCGAGGCGCCTGCGGGGAGACGCTTACTGCGCCGAGGATTGTCTGGGCTCGGCATCCCGCGGCCCTGGTCCCGAGTTGATTTAGTGCCTTGTGCCGCCTCCCGACATCCGGCGGGTCGTGGGGCCCCGAGCGGTGAGTGGCTGGCCTCCCGGGAGGGAATCCGCGCGCGCTGTGGTCGGTGGAGGGCGGCCGGGAGGGTGCTCCGCCCGAGGAGGCCCGACGCGGAGCCCGGGCCCGCGGCCGCGGAGAGAAGTGCGGGGCTACGGGGCTGCGCGGGGGTGTCGGGGCCCGGGGACCCCGGGGAGGGGGCAGGCCCCGGCTCGGTGGCTGTGACGCACTTCGGGGAGCGTGTGGGGGCGGGGCGGCACGGCCGGCGGAGACTGCGCGGCGGTGGGAGGGGCTCCTGCGCCGCCGCGGGGGTGACGGCGGGCGGGATGGGGGCACCGGGTCAGGGAGCACCCTGCGGTCTGAGGTCGCGGCTGCTTTCTCCGGCCTCGCGGGCCGGCGCAGGGCCAGTGGCCGGGAGGGAGGGCAGGGCAGGGTAGGGCAGGGCCCGACCCCGCAGAGAAAGTAGCCAGCAGGAGGGGCGCAGTCACAACCCCGAGGTGGCCGGTTCAGGACCAGAAGCGCCCTTCTTCCGCGCTGGTTTCAGGACCCCACTTCTTGCAGCCTAGTCCTCTAGAAGCGTTGAGATACTCAGATCCCAGTCGCCTCCTCCCCCCCTTATTTCTGATTGGTTTTCTGTTTTTCTTCTTATCTTTTTAAAAGATTTTATTTATTTGATACAGAAAGCGCGCGCAAGCCGGGGGAGGGGCAGGAGAGGGAGAAGCAGGCTCCCCAAAGAGCAGGGAGCCGAGTATGGGGCTCTCTCCCAGGACCCTGGGATCATGACCTGAGCTGAAGGCAGATGCTTGACCGACTGAGCTATCCAGGCGCCCCCCCTATTGGTTTTTGTTAGGTGTGTGGGCCTGGAGGGTATTCTCTGCTCCAACTTATGCTCCAGAAAGGCCCTAGTGTGTCCTTCTTTCTTTCCCCCAGGCCAGCCATCCTCCAGAACCAGCATCCTGAGGAGGAAGACAACTTGTGACACATCTTAAAGTCAAGGTTCAGATGAGTTACCTCTTTGTTGAGTAAATGTGTTTCTAGGACTTCAGAATATTTGCTTTTCTTGGCCTGAAACGTTCTTCCAAACAGTGACTAATTCTTTCCTGAGAAATGTGGTGGGGATGTGCAGGTGTATGCACAGAGCACAGAACAGAAGAATGCGGTGGGGAGGTTCTTGTTGTGCTTTATTTTAGCCTGCGATTTAGTCAGGAGGATACTCATTCTAAGGTGGAATCAAACACCAGGAATCCTCAATCTTTCCCACAGGCCTGACTCCTGACTCGCAGATTGTGGGTCAGAGAAGGTCTAATTGTTTTGGCCAGTCAGTGACCAAGTAAGCAGCTTGGTGATGCTTCTAAAAGTGGGGTTTGAGGGGGCGCCTGGCTGGCCCAGTCCACAGTGTGTGCAACTCTTAGTAAACGTGCTTCTGGAGTGAGCAACTCTTGATCCCAGGGTGTGAGTTCAGCCCCACCTTGGCCGTGGAGCCTACTTCAAATTTAAAAGATAAAATTCAAAGAAATTGAGCCATTTTAACAAATAAAAGAAACGGGGGTTTGAGCAAAGATCTTTGTCAGAGGCAGGGTTGGTTGGTTTGTTTTTTCAGTGATCAGTAAATAGAAATCTGTTGTATCATCCAGGTCTTGTGGAAGTCTGACAGCTTCATTCTGCTTCACTGCTTCACTTGTATCAGTATGAACCACATAGTTTGATGTTGAGTGTGAATTCTGGAACTAGAGCAGGATTCGGCAAACTTTCTCTCTAAAAGGTTGTGTACTGAACAGTTCATCCTTTGTGGGCCACATATGGTTCCATAGTCTTCTTCTTTAATAGATCTTGATCATTTTTAGAATGATTTTAGATTTGTAGAAAAAATTGCAGTTAATACGGAGAAGTCACAGGCACCCCACACCCACAGTCCCCTATTGTTAACAACTTACACTTAGTATGGATGTCTCCTATTTTTACCTATTGTTAACAACTTACCATTAGTACAGGACATTATTTACAACTGGTGAACTGATTTTGATACGCTATTATTAACTGAAGTCCATGCTTTATTCAGATTTCCATAGTTTTTACATAACATTCTTCATGTGTTCCAGGATGCCATCCCGGAGATCACATTACATTTCATTGTCATGTGTCCTTATGCTCCTCTTGGCTGTGACAGTTTCTCAGACTTGCCTTGTTTCTGATGACCTTGACGGTTTTAAGAGGTACTGGTATTTGGTAGGATTCCCCTTTCTTGGAACCTGATGCTTTTCTTGTGATTGGACTGGGTTTATGGTTTGGGGGGTGGAAGAGTGCTACTTTCATCATGTCATGGCAAGAACATAAACGGTCAGCATGATTTATGATTGCTGAGTGTGAACCTGATCATCTGGCTGAGGTAGTTTGTCAGTTTTCTCTACTGTGATGTTACTCCTGTTTTTCAAAGACCATGTCTCCCCAAGTGACAACTGCATGTTCCAGAAGCCCTGTCACACTAGAGCCTAGTCACTCTGAGCCTTGGTGGTCACATCTTTCTTCTCATTTACTCATTGGCTTATAAGGATCCCTGCAAAATACACTGGCCCACCTGGCATAATGCAGGCTGCCTCCCTGTCTTGAGGTCAGATGACGAGCGACCCCAAGTCCACCTGCAGCCTACCTCTCCTTTTCCGTGTAATGTAATATATTCACAAGCTCCAGGGTTAGGATATGGACACATTTGGGAGACAGTTATCCTGCCTGCCACAGGCCTATCCATCCACAGTTCCCCTGATGACTGCAATGTACCCACTCCTCCATAACTATGGAATTGTTCATTGTTGAATTTTTTAAAATTTGAGACTATCTTAAATTATATTTCTTATCATGGATTTAATACAGGCCTGCTACAAAAGGTTCAGTTTCCTAAGGAGCCCATAAAGAAGAAACTTGAAATTACCTATAGCTGTATCATCCAGAGATAATTGCTGTCAATATTTTGGTATGTATGTTTCCAGTACCCACCCCCATGCATATGTATCATATGTATGCGGTTTTGACTCCAGAGCATTGGATCCTGCTAATTGACACATAATTAAGCCAAACACTGTTCAAATCTTAGTTTATAGAGGAATCTAGCTCAGCTATGGGTGACATTATACCAGTTGCATGTGGAGAAGAGAGATGTGTGCCAGTGATCCTCATCTTACTTTTAAAAAGTCTCTCACATATTTACACCTTAGAAGATTAGAAAGACATCATTTGAAACTAATCCCATGAACAAATTATCAGTAAAGACAGACTTTTAAAATCCGACTTCCTAGGATTTTTTCTTTCACAGAACATGACAATAATCCCTGACTTACTACAAATACGAGCTGTACTATAACATTTTCTCGGGCAGATAAGATACATGAGAAAAACGTAAGACAACAGTAGTTTAAAACAATCACGTAACAGAGGTACCTGGTTGGCTCAGTCAGTGGAGGCAACTCTTGATCTCAGAGTCGGGGGCTTTGAACCCCATATTGGGTATAGTGACTGCTTTTTTAAAAAAATGAAAGTTTTCGGGGCACCTGGGTGGCTCAGTGGTTGAGCATCTGCCTTCAGCTCAGGTCATGATTCCAGGGTCCTGGGATTGAGTCCTGCATCAGGCTCCCCACAGGGAGCCTGCTTCTCCCTCTGCCTGTGACTCTGCCTCTCTCTCTGTGTGTCTCATGAATAAATAAATAAAATCTTTTCTAAAAAATTAAAGTGTTCACAGAAATCTTCCATATCATATGGAATACAAGATCTGGCCACTTGCTAGTGTTCTCAATTTGACATCGTTTGTTTTATTTTACTTTATTTTATTTTATCTTATCTTATTTTATTTTATTATTTTATTTTATTTTATTTTATTATTATTATTTTTTTATTTTGACAGAGTGTGCAAGCAGGGAGGAGAGGCAGAGGAAGAGGGAGACAGAATCTTAAACAGACTCTACACCCAGTATGGAGCCTGGCACGGGGTTCAGTCTTGCAACCCTGAGATCATGACCTGAGCCAAAGTCAAGAGTCTGGCATGTAACCAGCTGAGCCACTTAAGCAATCTTTGGGCTGGATTTTCCATGTAGAATCACGTCTTTTCCTCTCTGCTGGTGGAGAGGGAACATTTCCTCCTTACATGTCCTAGACTCTTTTTTTTTTGCTAATGTTAATTTAAGAGAATTTCATTTTTAAGAGGCTCTGAAAGTTTTTAGTGTGGATTATATAGATAGCAGGTGTGAAGTACATGTTTTAGCATAAGAAAGGAAAAACAGACTTGAGTTTCTTTTATAAAAACAGATTAAGGGAAACCTGGGTGGTGCAGCGGTTTAGCGCCTGCCTTTGGCCCAGGGCGTGATCCTGGAGACCCGGGATCGAATCCCATGTCGGGCTCCCGGTGCATGGAGCCTGCTTCTCCCTCTGCCTGTGTCTCTGCCTCTCTCTCTCTCTGTGTGTGACTATCATAAATAAATAAAAATTAAAAAAAAAAAAAAACAGATTAAGGGTGGTTGTTGTGTTCTTTTTTTTTTGTTTTTTAAGATTTTATTTATTCATGAGAGAGACAGAAAGAGAGGCAGAGACTTAGGCAGAGGGAGACACAGGCTCCCTGCAGGGAGCCCAGTGCAGGACTTGATCCCAAAACACTGGGATCATAACCCAAGTGGAAGGCAGATGTTCAACCACTGAGCCACCCAGGTGCCCCCACATTAAGACTTGTATAATGTTATCGTTTCCTATCATAACAGCTAACTTGTCTTAAATAACTTAATATTACTGTGTTTTATTCAAATTATCTTTCTAATAGTTGATTCAGTCTTACCTGGCAGGTACTGTTTCTACCCCAGTCTTACCTGTGGGGAACAGACAGTGTGAGGTTAGTAACAGAGTTCAGATTCACATCCTGAAAGTCAAACCACAGAGCCTTATTCTTGCTTTCACCAAGACCTCTCTTCCCAAATTACACCTACATTATTAAATGTATAGTAATACCTTCTTCACTTAGTAATTCAGCATAAACTTCTTTCTCAAATAGTATAAATCAATATTATTAGTAAGTGCATTAGATGCCACTGTAGCAGACCATAATTTATTTATCTTTGCCACAGGTATTTCTATGCTTTCTTTTCATTTTTTAAAATGATTCTCTGGAAAATCTGAATAAACTTAATGGATTACATCAGTATCAATGTCCTGGTGGTTATATTGTACTATAGATTTGTGATGTGTTACCGTTGGGGTCAGCTGGGTAAAGGGTACATGGGATCCCTCTGTGTTCTTTCTTACAACTGCAGGTGAATTTACTATTATCTCAAAAATTGTTTTTTAACTGTCCCAATTTTTAAAAATCCCTTGAACATTCTCATATATTTGTGCACTTCTGTACCTGTTTCCTTGGGATAAGTTCCAAAAAGTGGAATTTTGCATCAATACGGTGCTTTTGTTAAGTATCTACAATATGATACAAGTATTGGGAACAACAAACGACTAAAAGGACATTGTTACCCGTACATTGTTTATGTCTCAGCTGGAAAGGGAAACTGAGTGGGAGCTCAAGGTAGCCTGTGGTCAAGGCCAGTGGAGACTTCTAGGTGATATGCCGTGAGGGGTGCTGAGAAGGAGGCCACTGTTGTCAGGTCACGACCAGATAATTCTGAACACATGGGCTCTGTGTGGAGTAAAATGGAATTTGTTTCCTACGTTTTGTATCTTAAGTGTTTTCTCTGATGATATTGATGCAAAGTGAAGACTAACAGGGTCAGGTGGTTTAGCATTCCACAGGACACCATGGCTGGAAGGATAGCTCGGAAGTCACATTCATCCTCCCACCAAGACAGCCATCAGTACTACAGGACATCCCTTGGAATCTTAGTCATTTTTCCAGTTGGCCCTCACATATGTGGATATAGGTAGGAGTCAGAGAGTTGGTTTAGGTATATTAGGAAGCAAAAGGAAAGAAAAGTTGTACATAAAATACTGCGAAGGTATCTCAAGACTTTTAAAGTTTCTCTTTGAGAGTCTATCATTTAATGAGTTTGAAAGAAATAAACACACATACATATATATGTCAAGCCAATGCCTGGCTTTTGTTATACCCCTAGTGAGGTATACTTGAAGAAAACCAAAGTCAGAGAGTGTGTCAGAGGCAAGGTTCTGTGATTCTCTGTGTGTACTCAGGATTTGACAAGTAGTCCTGTTCAAGGCCAGGATTTATTACAGCGAAATGATACACAGCACATCAGAGGGACAGGTGCATGGGATGGACGACATGGGGAGGAAATGAGGCACACACTTCCAGAGCACTCCCGTGGTGCAGTCACACAGGACATGCTTGATTCCTCCATCAGTGAGTTATAGCAACATACATGACGCTTTTTCCACCAGGGAAGCCCATCTGAGCCAAGGAAGCGAGGGTTTTTATCACAGGTCAGTCACAGAGGCACCCTCTCTCTGCCGTATACCAAAATTCCAGGCTCCCAGAGGAAAGTAAGGATTCAGCATAAACCACATCATTGATACTGTTTCAAAGCAGTGAGCCACTCTTGTCAGGGAACACTGGGGACCCCCGGACCTTCTGGAAATCCAGCCAAAGGCCAGTCTTGCCGTTTCACACCTGCTTTGTTTACTCTTGCTGCACAAAGGATTTATAACTTCCCAGGCTTTTTCTTTCTGTTTCTCTGTTTCTATTTTATATCTTTTTTTTTTTCTATTGATGTTGTGTGTGTGTGTCTTCTCTGTGTATCATATATATAAGCATCATGTGTGTGTGTGTGTACACATGCTTATATATAGAATTTTACAAGTGTATTGTTGTATCCTGGTTTCTTTGCTGACCATGTATCTGAAGTGTTATTCATGTCTTGTAAGGAATTCTTCCAACTTAATGTTTCACAATCTTTTACTCTTTTGCATCAGTACTCTGCATGTATTGCTGTAGTGAGCTTTTATGGACATAGGGTGCTGAATGTTACCTGGGCCTTTCCTTCTCCACCCTGTCCATCTGCCATGCTTGACCAACCTCACCCTACAAGCCAGGAGAGGTTCAGGTTTGCATGGTACACCCCCTCTTCATCCTGGATGGTGTGGTTGGAAGGAGCAGGATGTTGCTCCGAGTAAGACCATGCACCCTAAATGAACCCCATCTCAGGTCCAGATCACAATGTCCCTGCCCAGAGTTAGCCAGACTGGGAGGTTTGGGGGCACAGTATGCACACGAGATCATCCTCAGTTCTGACACCACATCCAAGGTCAGGACTTTTCAAAGCCACCCTCAAGCTAGAAGGATTCCTAGAACTCACCAAGAGCTGTTCTTCTCACAGTTCCAGGTAATTACAGGGAAAGGATGCAGATTAACATCAACCAGGGAAACAAGCACATAAGCTGAAGTCTAGGAGTATCCCCAACATGGAGCTTCCAGTTCGTCTCTCCCTGAAGTTAGGACTGGATGCTCTATCAGCATTGACATAGGACAATATGTATATAGACTGTCGCCAAACAGGGAAGCTCACCAAAGTTTTGAGGCCCAGAGTTTTCACTGGGGCTTCAGCACATAGGCACAGCTGATAGAATGATTGATCCTCCAGACATGACTGACCTGTTGTCTATATGTTAATCTCAGTACCCAGGTCAGTTGATACCCATGACCCAGAGCACCTATCCCAAATCACCTGATTGGTCTTGGTGTAGCCAGTTCCCACCCTAAAACTGGTTGGGAATGGCTAGCTGCACCCAAAACAAAGACATTCCTACCAGGTATGATGTCAATTACCCTTTGGAAGTTGAGGACAAAAAAAAAGATCTTATCAATTGCAACAAGAAGGATGCACCTAGAGAATTATGCTAAATGAAAGAAGAGAAAGATAAATACCATATGACTTCACTGATAGTGGAATCTAATAAAACATGAACAAACAAAAACAGAAACAAACCCATAAATACAGAGAACAGATGAACATAATTGCCAGAGGGGAGGGGGAAAAATAGGTGAAAGGGAACAGGAGGCTCAGGCTTCCAGTTATGGAGTCACAGGGAGGAAAGGCACAGCATAGGGATCATAGTCCCGTGGTACTGGTAGTATCATGTGACAGATGGCAGCTACACCTTTGGTGCACACAGCGGTGAACCTACTTTAAAAAAAATTTTAAGTTGTGTTGAGAAACAACAGCTGAAAGTAGGTCTGATTTCAAGGCAAAAACAAAAACTCTTCTCTGTGTGTGCAGCTGGGTTTCTTAGGGCTTCAGGGAGAACTCTTCCCTTTTGTCCAGACTCTTCATACTCCCCGATGCATCACATTGATGTGTGTGTATTGGGGGGAGGAAACGGCCAACGGGTGGGGGATTGGAAACAAAATGGAAGAGCAGGAAACTTGTATTAAATCATTGGGGGACCAAGATGCACTTATTGTAATGCCTCTTTTTTTCTCATATATCTCTGGCTTCTCTGGATTTTGTGTCTTTGGTAAAAGAAACCTCAAGAGGACTGATCAGTTCTTGATTCTAAAACTATGGCGCACGTAAGTATGTATTTCTCTTTCCTTAAAATATGATATTTAGGTCCTATGGCTGTTTTTATGAATTACCCTGAAGCCTCCTGCCCAACTGAGGCCCATGTAATTACCCACTGCCCAGTTCTTCCTGTTCTGGCAAATGATGATGCCATGCAGCCCCATCCCCACCTGTGTGCCTAATGCGCACTTCACTGAGCTAGTGATTCAGTGTCTCCTGTGTACACACCCTGCCATCAGGAGTAATGCTGGAGCAGTGAGGAGGACAGCCACTTGAGAGAAATCCTTGAGTCACATTTGTCTTTTAATAAGGGGGAGATGGTGATCCCATTTGACCACACATAAAAACTAACCCCCGCCCCCCCATTCTCCATGGATGTTTTTTCCAGGCAGAGGAGGCAATGTTAGTGTTGGTTGGTCTCCAAGTCAGTGGTGGTTAGAGCTGGAGCTCCATGAGGCTTTGGGAATAGATAAGGCTGTGGTCACAGCCTGAGGACTGAGAGGCCATGATGCTACCAGGGGACCCAAAGGGTGCATGTTGTTGTCAAACAGACCCACCATCCCTCCCTGGTGCATCCACATTGTCAGACACCTAAATCCTAAATCAGGAGCAGAGAAAAGGCAGGGGTGGTGGGTAGTAATGGGGAAGAAGGTCACAGTGTACAAAAGTCCCAGGTGATCACACGCCCTCAGAATTGGGGAAAATCTTAGATACTTTGGGTGTACAACTTTAAGTCACCGTTACAATGGAATAAGAAGATGCTTTTGTCATTATGTAGGAAGACTGCCTGAAACCTGGGCAAAATGATGAACTTGAGGTTTGAGAACATTCAGACACATAAACCCTAGTTTCAAAGATAAAAGATCTCACTTCACATTTCAGAAACTAAACCCTGAGCATTGTCCTTGCCTTGATGGAGAGAGTGCAACAGGCGTCCACTTTGCCGAGCTGTTATGAGGCAGGCCCATGGCAGGCCCTGTGCTTGTGAACAGGAGGAACCCCAGGATTGTTTCAAACATCCTGATGGCTTGGGATTAACAAGCATTGCACAGGATGTGGGGTTTCTCTGCAGCAGCAAGACTCTTTAAGAACATTAGGAGCTCTGCTCAGTCATAGTCCCCACGGCACCCTACCCACCTCACAGGCCTGTAGTCTGTTCCTGTGTCCAGTCCTACTCAGGGCAGAACCCTTTCTGTGCTGTCCCATCTCCTCAAGGATGTATGGGTTTGTGTTCTCAGGGTTTGGTGACATTCTCAGACGTAGCCATTGACTTCTCTCAAGAGGAGTGGGCGTGCCTGGACTCCAGGCAGAGGGACCTGTACTGGGACGTGATGTTGGAGA